>NW_027472580.1:40196598-40864098 GCF_030347505.1 Rhynchophorus ferrugineus | reverse complement strand
TTGATTTTTAATCCAACTGTATTCTTTTTAATCCTTCAAATCGTTTGTTGGGCACTTCATAGTGGGAAGTGCATCAAATATTCTCTTAGTAAAATGTAAAGATTAACTAATTTTTTAATATTGTCACATTATGTTACTCTATTATTTGTTATTTTAAAGAATGAAATATAGCCATACCAACTTTATATCTTCGGTGTTTCTTTTTGGTTTTGCTCGATAATAAAGTTTTACCTCTATGTTGCTTTTAAAATAATTGATACATAGTCAATTAAAAGTTTATTTGTACATACGTTATAAATATGTTTAATGTATTGCCTGCCGCAAGTTGTAAATTCGTTTTAGAATCAGACAATATTTTTGTGGCTCTATAATTAGCTGCAGTTTTTAGATGTACTGTAATGTTAAAATAAATATACATAATGTATTTGTTGCCATTCAACTTTACATGCCAAGTCTTGTAGATTATAATTCAATGTATTATACATTTTGTTCTGCGGTGATTGAAACAAGATATCGGTGAAGCGTGTGATATTTCAGATATTGTTTAACATTTCAGGAATATCGGAGAAACGTTTGGTTAAAAATTTAGAACATCACAATATCGCCAAACATGTTTAATTACGATTTAAAAAAAAATTAAAATGAAGTTATTATGCGTAGATTTGGAGCAGAGAGGGAGGATTAGATTTCCTTATCTAACATCATTGAAGCAATTGGCGCATGTTTCGTTACAAGAATGGAACAAATTTTCTTATGAAACTATTCAGGCATCATTCTGGGAAGAACTGCAACCTTATAGTAATAATTGGTTACTGAACTTTATTAATAAACCATATTATTTTTAACAACCCAATGAGCAATCTTTTATTAAAATGCAAACTTAATACTATTATAATATTATCTATTTTTTACTGCAAAAGGTAAAATGTAGGGTTTCCTGCCTTTTATCCTACATATCCCCGAAAATAACATTTTATCTTTACGCTGATCTTAAAATTGTTAATAAACAAACTAATTGTTTGTTTTTAGTCGATATTATCAACAGTCAACAATTATAATAGTTGTACGGTTAGTTTTATATAACAGAGAAAATTGAAAATTTTAAGATAATTATCATTACCAAGAAACTAAGATATCTTTTTTGTTAAAATACTAATTAATGTATATGTATATATATATATATATATATATATATATATATATAATCCTATCTCATCAATTTACATATTCTATTGGCAGCGGAACTATTAATAAACGCTTCCAACTCGAGATTGAATAGTATTAAATATAATTAGCGTAATTAGTATAATAATCATTAAGATGATAAATCAGATCCATTAAAGACACTTAATTAAATCAATTTGCATCAAAACAGAATATATCAATTTGGTGGCGTTACATAAGTGATTTTGTTACCTCCGAATATATTAGGGAACTTCCGCGAGCACCATCAATTAAACTAGTTAAAATTAGTCTAATTGTCTAAATAGACGTATTAAGATTCCGACAACTTCCAAACTGAACCTAATTAAAACAAAGTCAATACTAATTTCTACCTCATTACTGGTGTGCTTTGAAACAACTGCCATTAAACGCAAAACTCTCTATCCACTTATATCATGTCGGTTGTCTCGGCAGTTCTACCTTGCCAATGCTCGGGGCTTTTCTTAAATAAATGGGATTTCTAACTGAAATTATATCTTCAGATGTCGCTCCGTTACTTTGGAGAGACTTCGCGGCAAGGAAAGTCACCGCAAACGTCTCGACGAACTACAAAGAGATATAATTCAAAATGTTATCGACGATCCTCCACGAAAACACGGCTTATTTTACTTTTTAATTTACCTCATTTTATAACATCATTGTCTTTAGTTTAATATGAGACTCACCATTTTAAATATCCCTTGTCCATTAATTCAGTTCAATTAATTTTAATTAATAAATGTTTTGAAATATGGTTCAAATTATTTTATACTATTGGGTTATTTGCAATTACAATTAAATGCGCTATATTTTGTATTTGACAAGTTTTTTAAACTCTTAATAAACCGTGGTGTAGATTAATATTAGCCAACTCAGTCGAATGGTTAGTTGCAGTGGTCAAGATGTCAGAACGGTTTTTCTGCTGTTGATTTAGGTGTGTTCACATGAGCATGATTGTAAATTAAATTTTGTTTATGATTATTCTTAGGAGTATACAATTCGCCAAGGAAAACCACCTTAGACAAGTCAGTAACCAGGCTAGGTAAGACCGAATATCTTTTGGGGTAGCCGAATATTCGGAATTCACTCAACTCAGAATAATTCAGCTTGTGTAACAAGAATTATAATAAAAGATAAAAGCAAGACCTGAAGGTGACAGATGAGCAGTAAGAGATCACATATGCATGAATTAAGCAATTTTTTTAAAAATTATTTGTAAGTAGCGGAATGTTATCTATAAATAATATTTAAAACAATTTATTTTTCTGAAGCCTAGATTTTTACATGAAGCATTCCTTTTTACCAACTAAGGTTTCTGTTGACCGAATCTACTTTCGAATGTGGGCTCTGAACCACGTCTTCGGCATTCAGCCTACCGACTGGCGAGTAACCAACTTAGAAATTATTCAAGAACGCATTGGGCCTTATCCAACCTGGTTAGTAACGTGACTGGGATCATCTTTTGGTTGGATTTTACACTATTGCCTTTTGGACAATCTAAGTTACAAACATAAATGCCCCAGCAGGATTTGAAGCCGTGACTATCGCAACTGTGGAAGGACTGTCCTGTCGCCTTGACCACTGCATTACCAAGCTGGCCGTGAAGTTATTAAAGCATGACTTAAGATAGACAATATTTCTATAATAAATATCATATACATTTATAGTTGTTTGCATACCTAAATTATTTCATTTGCTTATTGCAATTCTATTTTATGTTGTCAAATATTCATGATAAATCTATATTATTTATTTATTGCAAATTTTACCTAGCACCATATTTTTGAGATACTTTTTAGAGATTACTTTATCTTATTTGAGATTATTTTCTATTTTTTTATTAGAGAGGTGCATTCATATATACTAGAGAAAGTAGTTCCCGAACATGAAATATGTGGAATGTTTCAGTAAAAAATATCTTAAACTTAACTAAAAATTAAAATATTTGGAAAATTTATAGAGCAACTATTTTGTAACAGAATCTATGTAGTATTTATTATGAAACTCTCTTTTTATTTATTTAATTTTAGTTATTATTTAATTCAGAATTATTAATTTGTTGAATATAACAATTTTAATTTTTGGTTTTAGATATTTTAACACTCACAATATTTTAATGTATAAAAATAAATGTTTCTCTGTTCCCTATGCGTTCTTAAACCGCTTATTTGATAGCGATCAAACATCCATGGTTTGCTCTTTTAATATAATGTTGTATTACGCTATATAACCGTACATTGATAGGCAATAATAATTGCTTTATTATTACATTCACCATAAGCGATAGCAGAGCATCCTCCCACTTTGACGACAGAATTACCAAGAATTACCCAAATATATTTTTAGGCAACCAAATTCTTCTTACCACTTTGTTACAGTAAATATTATATGGCTACAATTTTAATGTTTACAAATTTTAATTGTTTTCTAGTTTGAATAAATTATTTTGTATAAACTAGATACCTAAAAATTGTTAAAAATGCCAATATAACGTTATTTTTTCTAAAATAATATATTTAATAGTCCTGATGCAAATTTATCAAAATATTTCAAATATAATCGGTATTTTTTAAGATACTACTCCTTTGGTCGAATTTTCAAACCCTGTTGGAATATAAATTTATCTTCTATAATATAATCCTCGTGACTGTGATAGTACATAGTACAAAACGGGACAAGAAAATATATCTCAGTTATCTCAGATATCAGTCTGGGTAAGATGACAAGTTTTCTTCTTCCACTTCAGCAGTTGAGATAAATCAGATTCTAAAAAGAAGGTTTATATAGGAACTGTATATTATTTAACATTACCCATTCATATATAATATTAGTATGTTAAGAAGAGACGAGCAAAACTTTAATCAACTAAGATGACAATTCGAATCACTTATTGCTACTCTATAAAAACATTTTATGTGACTATGGTGGTGCATAATTAAATCCAATATCAATATGAATTAAGCTTGAAATGAAATGATCTCCATGACTTAAGGGTACCAACGTCAGCGAAGAAATTTAATAAGACAATCAAAAAGTCGAAACATTACAACAATTTGGCTACAGAGGACCTAAGGTTGAAGATACAAAAACCATCTGTGAATAGATTCTTGTTATTGGGAAAAAATATTTTAAGTTTGAAATAATAATGTGAAATTACAAATATGAAATTTTCATACTTGTGACACAACAATTTATCGAAAAAAATTAAATTCTTATTGACATATTGAAGCCCATACAAAACGAACTGTTACTTTTTAATGTCGTCCTTAACGTTTTCGAACCGAATCCGTTTTGGTCGGGCGTCACCGTCCCAATCAGCATTAAAATCCCATCGCTGCTTGACAAAAAGCATAAATCAACACTTGAGCACGTTCGGGGTCGACCTCCCAACATCTTTATCTAACCAGCTGACGTTAACTCGAGTTTTTATAACTGCAAACTTTCCGGGGAAACTTTAAAGTACCTGAACATTAACACAAACAGTATGTTCACACATAATTAGCAAGGACGAGAATGGGAAGAAACTTTCCCTGATTTCGCCGCGGAATCGGCTTCATTATCAAACTTGTTTTCTGGATCAGAACGCCACACTAGGGATTCATTTTACTAACTATATTTTCGGGTCTATTCCCGAACATCCATTACCTTTACTCAGGCGATTTGTTAACTTATATTTGAGGCAGTATTCTAAAATATACATGTGTTATTTTTGTATATAATAAAATAACATATTTTTGAAGAGTATAGGGAGGTGAACAAGACATAGTATATGATTGACTTTGTAGTTCGATTTTGTAGGGCATTTTCCTTGTTTACAGGCTCGTATTTCGTTGAGAAGTAAATCTAACGACATTGCTTTTCCTTGAAAAACAATCAATCACGATGCGATTACAATTAATATTATTTTAGGCCCATTAACAGGTCTATTGAAAAGTCCCCGACCTGACACATAGATGGCGCTAATAGAATTAAATCCATATGTTTCTTAGTTAAAGCTAACCATCAAAAGATGCCTGTATAAATTTGACAGCTGTCAGATCATTAGTTTGTGAATTATAACATTTTTAGTGAAGCAACTTTTGTTATTGTGGAAAAAATGGATAAAAAGAATTTTGTCTGTTGATAAAATATGGCTTTTTGAAGGGAAAAAATACAGTTGAAGCAAAAACTTGGCTTGATGTCGAGTTTCTGGACACTGTCCCAGGAAAATCAACCATTAGGGATTGGTATGCTAAGTTTAAATGTGGTGAAATGAGAACCGAAGACGGTGAACGCAGTGAAGGTCCAAAAGTGGTTGTTACCGACGAAATCATTAAAAAAATCCGCAAAATAATTTTAAATGACCGTAAATTGAAATTGAATGAAATGGCGGACACTCTAAAGATATCAACTGAACGTGTACATCATATCATTCACGAATATTTGGGTATGAGGAAGCTCTGCGTAAAGTGGGTGCCACGTGAGTTCACTTTTGACCAAAAACAATGAAGAGTTGATGATTCCGAGCAGTGTTTGAGATGATCAAGCGTAATACACCCGAGTTTTTGCCTCAATATGTGACAATGTATGAGAAATGGCTCCAGCATTTCACTTCGAAGTCCAATCGACAGTCATCCGAGTGGGCCGCATACGATGAACCTGTTCGAATTCAGCTATAGATTTAATTTGTTGTCGGATGAACAGAAAAAAGGTAAGTAAAAGTGTTCTTGCTTAAGGACTGATAGTGATATAATTATGGGGTCATAGTATACAATTTTAGTATAGGTAATTCTGAAGGTTATTAAGATTTTCCTGTAGATTTGAGTGTTATAAAATTCTGATTTGTTTCAAGTTTATTTAGTAAATGCATTTCTTAACATAGCGCTAACTGCATAGGTTATAAATACGTTAATTTGTGCATCAAGAGTGAAAATGAATGGTGCAATATATTATAGTAATATATTTAAATATAATAGTACTATTAGTAACTATAGTAAAGTTTTGTAGTTTCTAGATGTACTACAACGTTAAAATAAATTATATTTGATAATATTTTTGTTATATTAGTAATACTAATACCCTGATTTTATATTGAAAATACTGTGAAAACGAGTTTTAGTGACATGTCCTTTTAAATTTTTCCCTATATTTTATTAAGAGAGAAATATTATTAACTTAATAAATTGTGGTCGAATTTCGATCACGGGGCTAACACTAGTATAAATAAAAGCTTTTAAGTGAGTCATTGATAATAATAATATTAAAATGAAATGAAAATGAAAGAAATTAAAGAAAGAAATTTGAGTTGATGTCAAATATGGTA
Organism: Rhynchophorus ferrugineus; assembly: GCF_030347505.1. NCBI lineage: Eukaryota > Metazoa > Arthropoda > Insecta > Coleoptera > Curculionidae > Rhynchophorus > Rhynchophorus ferrugineus. Next base: position 40,857,593 of record NW_027472580.1, on the reverse strand, counting down.
TATTTTATATCGAAGTAACAGCATCGATACATTCAATTAAGTATATTTTATGTTGTATTTATTATTAGTATTGATGTTTTTCTTTTGAATCTAGTTTCTTCACCATCATACCATCAATGTTCTCTAAATATCTTTGCATGTATGGATTCTTCTTTTGTATTTTGCAACTAGAAGTTTCTACATACTCGAATCACGTACAGTAAGTATCATATTAATATTAATTTATACAAATTTGACATACCCTTTTTCATTATCTGCCATTACCAACCTAATTTTTTTGATGTTGTCACGTCTAGAATATACTACTTTATTTTATTATATTTGTTCCATTTATAATTAGTATACTAACAGATGTGTACTGGGATTAATACATATTCATAAACTGAATTTTTGATCTGAGGTTTGTTATGACTGCTTATATTACCAATAAAAAAATTAGTATTTTAGTAATTAAATTAACGAGTAAGTGTCATAACCATAGACTTAGCAAATAATAAATATAGCCAGATCTAGATTATCTTAATGCGCATGTGCAGAACTAACCAATCATATATCAGATCTTGTTCAGTTCCCTGTACATAATTATGATTAATATTTTCTATTTAATTTACTTATGAGAACTATTTAACATCTAAAATATTTCTTTAGAATATATTTTAAATAAAAGCTAAAATATTAATATTATGTCCTTCTTTAAACTAATATTAAATAACAATACCAGGCAAATAGTAATATCAAAATATAATCAATCTTGAAAGGCTTTCTTGAAGATGATCTCGAATCAATTCTAATAAGAGAACAAGAATATTATAAAACAGCCAGTGAAAATTAAAGTTATTATGACTACTATATATAGCTATACAAGCGCTTAATTTATATATGCACATAATATAAAGTTATATAATAGTTAATTAGTAAAATTTCTTTGAATGGTTAATTAGACTCTTAAAATGGTTACGATTTAAGAAGGCTCTGATATAAATATAAGCCGGTCCCGTTCTCCTTTGCACCATTCTCCCCGAAATTTCATTAAAATTCATCAAGCTCTTTTTATTTTTTCCATTTCCTTGTCTGGCACACCATAAAATCAACTTAGTCCCGATCCCGAGAGGGACCAAATAAAGGATTAGCATGGGAGCTTGCAATGGTACACAATAAGGACGCCCGGATAATACCTTTCCGTTATTGTCCTAGCGTTGTAACGGCTTTAAAAAGGGGGCAATCGTTACCAAACATGGACTTGGCTGCGAGTCAGACGTTAGCCGCTTGCGTCTCGTCGAAAAACTAACAAACTTGCCGGGATTTTGATGGATTATGACACCCTTAAGTTGTCGGAGTGACGGGGCTGGGGGAGAGCGGTTAAATCGATATTTATCGAGTAAATCGGATTACAAGTTCGCTGACGAATCTATGCCTGACTTCTAAAATCACTTTCCACGTTTTAGTCATGTGTAGTTAGTATAGACAATTCGTGTTTGTGTAGGGGATGTGTCTGTCTGTCTCTGGGTGGATTTATTCCAGCTTTCATTGTAGAATATATAAATCAAATAAAGGACACTGATTGAAATTTGTAAAAAACAATTGCAAATTGCATTAGCTATATAGAAAAATGTAACATATAACCAATATGCCATAATATATTTAAACAAATATATTTCTCACATTTATATATAATATCTAAAGATTCTCCATTTATCTAAAAAATGTTATTATTATCTTTTAAGGTCTTCTGTTTACCAACTAGGGTTTATCTAGTTGGCTGGACCATCTAGTTAACGTGGTTTCCGAAACAGTCGTCGGAAATAAATCTACTGTCCCATCACCAACTTAGAGATCATGCCAAAACATATCATGGTTACTAGCGTGACTGAAATAGTTATTTCTTGCTGGATTCTTTACTTTTAATTATTTTAGGTGTATTCGGTACAATAAAGTACATCTGTTCTGTTTACCAACTAGGGTTTATCTAGTTGGCTGGACCATCTAGTTAACGTGGTTTCCGAAACAGTCGTCGGAAATAAATCTACTGTCCCATCACCAACTTAGAGATCCTGCGAAAACATATCATGGTTACTAGCGTGACTGAAATAGTTATTTCTTGCTGGATTCTTTACTTTTAATTATTTTAGGTGTATTCTGAACAATAAAGTACATCTGTTCCGTATGGTATTCAAACCTCCGACTATCCAGTAGAAGTTACTACTAACAGCGGATACTAAGTAAAAATGCTTTTAATAAGATTTAGTTGTCAGCAAAACATGATGCATGATATACAGGTTTAATGTAGGTTCAAATCCACAATGCCTGTGAGTATATATAGTATGTTTGTACTATCGGTACTATCGGTAACGTATGGTTGCCCATCTGATAAGTAATTCGTATCTAGATCTAAGGACCATAATTTATAACATTGGTCATGAAATATATTGATATAAAATAATATAGTGATTAGAAATGTAAATAATCAATACTACCCGTATATGAATATGGTAGTATCAATGTTCTTCCAATAATATACATATTTGAATATTTATAAATGGATTTCACATGAGGCATGATGCTTGATGGGATTGAACTACAAAAATATCAAATTTTTGTTTCGAGCCTATCTCACATAACATATATTATGTTAGGTACTTGTTTCATCAGCGATGTATTGTTGAAAATGCCAATAATGAAAGTAGGATATATCAACAACTCTTAAACAACCTAATACTAGCTATAAAATTTGATGGTTTTGTCATTTCTCTTCATCAAATAACAGTTTTTCATTTAGTATTACTGATATGTTCAGTACTTGCAGATACTAATCATGACACGCCAAAAAATGTAGGTAACAAATTACAAAACTTATTGAGTTAAACCTAGATACCAAATAAAATACCAAAAAAATAGCTATTTTCAGACGTTTGCGTGTATTAGGAATTATCTAAGATGGGGAAAAATAGATTTCATTGCTTGCCGTAATCTATAATCTATTTTTTAACACATTGTGATTGGCGACGAAAACTGGGTCTACAATTCAAAAAGTTTGGGGTTATTCTAAGATAGCTATAATCAACACCGAACCGAATATTCTTGCTGCGCATATAGTGATGGTTGCGTATAGCCAGCAAATGTGTAACGTATTGTTGCAAAAAAAGATCAGCAATAGTGAGTAACATGCTCTACTTATTATTCCTCTTGCTTGGTCATTTGTTGCAAGAGTTGTGAAAGTTCTGCTATAGCTATCATACTCACCAAACATGAGAATGACGAAAAGTATTTTGGTTAATATATATTGTACCAATTTTTTTTCAATAAATACCTTTTCAATGTAAAATACATGAAAGTACATAATGTTTGTATTCTCATGAACCATTAATCGGGAGTAATTATTTCATATCTTATTTGCAGCACTATAATCTACTGGATAAATCATCTTATTACTGAAATGCGTGAAGTAAAGAGCTTTCAAAGTATTGCCCTTTTTTGTTGCTGTCCGCGTTTGGTTCTGAAAAGAACATTTAATTTTGCCGATGTCTCGAAGACTATCATCTTTGAATATCGCAGTATATTTCAGCAGTAGAGCAAGATCACAAAGAACCTGAAGATGTTAAATGAAATTGTGGCGAAATATTCACCATATGTTGTGAAATGAGAACGTTTATTTGCATCTACTTGCTATTGAAAGTGGATACATTACGATAAACCAAAAGATAATGGGAATCATTAAATCATATCTTGCTCACCTGTCCATGCATCAAGATCAATGGCAAAGACGAATAGCTCTAAGCTAATGCTACATATTTGATGGGATCAGCTTGCTTTATCACACTATTGCTACTAAAACCTAATGAGACCATCAATAAGACTCATAACACTCATAACAGATTTGCATATTCTCCTTGAATTTTACATGGATCATCATCGATTAATGCCTTGAAATTCTCACATTTTCAAATACTCAGAGTATTAACATGTTGAAATAGGCAAAGCATAATTGCCATAAGTTTCACATGGCACTCGATGCCCTATAGTCGCCTTTTTCTTCAAATTGAAGTAATAAAAGCAAATGCGATTTACTCGGTACAAATTCAGGCATTCTCGACTCACTGAAACATTTTTCTTCACACGTATTTAACCAAAATCACAAGTACTGAAAAATGAAGCCTGTCAGTGATGCTTTAACATAAAGTTGTTTGCAACTGTAACCGAAGAGATTTAATATATAGTAACACCATCTGTTGGAAAATAAGTAATTTACAAAATTAATAAATTAAATTTATTTTTAGAACTATAGCTGGGATATTTCATTATTTGGTTACTGATGATTATCAATTATCTGTGAAAAAAGTAAAAGCTTGTGTTAGTTATCCACAATAAATATTTTAAAATATTTAAAAATACATACAACATGATCTTCATTAAATCATGTATCATTACTGAAATCAATTTAATGCTTTTGCCAAAAATCGGAGAATAAAACCGCCAGAGTCATAATTGAAATTTAAAAAAAAATACATATTTGGTATCTGATATATGCATACGTTTTTATTTTATATACCCCTGCACAGAAATCCGTACCTGTAATTTATTTAACATTTAAAATACCAGCGAGATTTTACAATCTATAATCCTTGCTCTCTCGTAGCATTACACGTCGACTGACCAGATTATATGGTCAGCTTTTCAATGCTTCATTTTGCTACACTTCTACCTCCAAATCAACGTTCTATTCTCGGGGATAATTTAAGTGGGTTGTCCTTTTTCTCTTTTTCGAAAAGGGGGATGCGCGCTTCCGTCTACCATATCTCAAAGGAATTGAATGCGTGTAGTAATTATGATAATTGGGGAATTAGGAAGCAACCAGGTAAAATGCATTTGCTTGGAATTGGATCCGTTCGTCCATCTCAGATGCGCGGAATATAAAGTGGATGTTTTATTAAAAGTGATTTTCATCCTCTATATTTAGGGATGTTTATTTAGATCTAAGAGCTATGGTAATTATAAAATAGAGTTTAGTTGGATTTATTCATGACTGAAAACATAAATTTATACTAGCTTTGGGAACTATCGACTGAAAACGGCTATTGACTATTTAGTAGTTGACTACTTTTTATAATCGTATATTTCATTCGATTACTTTTGGTTGACTAGTTTCTACCATGACTTCATTCGACTGTTTTTTATAACTATTTTCGGGCGACCGAAACAGTCGTTACTAGCTTTAAACTGACTCGTTTTTAAAGATTTGGCGTTGCTCTCCTAGCCGTAACATTGAATGTGATGTGCTGAATTTGTGGGTATTTTTGACTTATGGTTTTATGTTTTGTTTGTAATATAATTTAAAAAAAAACAACGTACATTAGTATTAGTAGTCTTTGGGAAATCTAATTTTCAATATTATTTAGTAACGTTATAGAATAAAAGAAACGATACTTTGATGGATAAATAGTAAAAGAAATCGTACATCGCCGTATGGCTGACTGAAATAGCCATTACTATTTTCATTCGACTATTTTTTTGACTATTGGTTATTTCAGCTGTTTTGCGACTATCTACTGTTTTTAGTTCATAGTTCCTAACGTTATTTAAAGTCTGTTATTTATTTGTTTAAATCACAAATAATTCTACTTATGTTATTGTGGTTGCTTGTAAATATATTTATTATGTTTATGTTTATTTAATAATTGATATTTGAGATTGTTTGGCTCATAGGTAGGACTGCAAATAACCTGACAAGATATAACCGTGTTAAGACCAAATGGCCGTTCTAAGTAGGTCACTCGCCAGTCCGTAGGCTAGTCTGTTACACAATAGGTTCGGCCAAGATAAAGCCTAGTTGATAAAAAGAAAAATCCCAATAATTAAAACACACAAATAAAAATATTCTCATATTTTTATTTCTTAGGTCTATATATTAAATGCAAATGAAAGTGCTATCCAACATGTTTTCTAGGAAATGTATAAAATGAAATGAACAAAAAATATCATCATTACCATTATTGGGATATATGATTCCCAATAGGAAACTTTTTCTTTTTATCTTCATCAACATCATAAATTAGTCGATGCATGGGGAGAGTGTCCACTTTTCAACCAGTACGCTGCCCTTGGCACATAAGGTGGGAGTAGCGAAATGATCATTTCGCGACAGGTGTCTGCTGCACTAGCTTAAAAATTTGTCAATATATATTTATTTTGGAGTGATAATTTGGGTTGTCATCCAAACAACGAACACAATTTTTTGAGTTTCATGCAAAGTTCTGCTCGTGTCTTGGAGATATATTATTGCTGCTTGAGTTTTATTAATTTTACATAACATTATTGATAGCTGTCTAATATATTTGTCTAATATAATTTATTTTTTTATAACGAGTAATACAGCATCGCCAGTTAATGTGGGTATTGTTACTCCTTCACATTTAGGGATATCACTTGTATAAATTGAATTACAAATTAAACTAGGGATAGTACCTTTCTTTACCTTCGTGGTGACGATTGGAAATTCAGGATTTGATCCCTTTTCTTCAAAAGTTTTCGCATTACGTCCGAAACACAATGTATCTAATCAATTTTCATATATTTATATCTAAATTCAAATAAATAACCCGTAATAATTGCTTCATTTCATGCAATTCATTTGAAGCGTTTTATGAATAACTTCTGCAGTAAGTTAAATATTATTAATAGCAATTATATTGGTGGATATGAAGTTTAATCGTTGGGTGACATACCTGGTGTAAGGATGATTACATGTTCAAGATTGCATATATTACGTTGAAGTCACGAAGTGACATTGAATAAACACAATATATATATATATATATATATATATATATATATATATATATATATAATGATATTTAATGAATTGTTATTAATAATAAGTATTAAACCATTTAGTATTACTTAGTTTTTCATAAGAGGAATCAAACATATATTCAGTGAGATTATCACAAAAGTTTCGATGATCTTTAAAAGTTACAATCTTGTTGTTTCTTTTCGGAATTGCATTTTTTGTATACAGTTTTAGGGCTAGTCACCCCATGCATCAAAACATAGCTTAAAAATTCAAATAAAAACGATCGTATATCACGACAAGCCACTTGTTTCCCATCTAAATGACAGATCAATTTCAAACCAATCGTGACACTTTTGACAAAATCGTCATTGTCCGCATGCATGCGAGCCTGTTGCACGCCAAGAGATGGCATTAAGGTAATTTGGTGGTTAAAAATGCAGAATATCGTTTTTTTTCGACAGGATGAAGGCACCGAACGTGATGCGTAGGGAATACGTAATAGGGTTAAACAGTTAAATATTTAAATAGCCAGAGGTCGAGGAACGACGTCGAAATTAACAAATTGAAGTCGAGTTTATTTGATAAAGTGGAATGTGTCGTTTTATCACTTGAAATGTCACTAATGTTGCGATGAATTTAATTAATGTACGAAACGGGATTACAATAAATCGGGTTAGCAAAAAAGGACATTTCAAGCGTTTAATTTGCCCTTCGTAAATATAATAAGAGTGATAAAGGGAATATGTGACAAAATATTTCACTATTTTTGAAATGATGATAAAATATTTTGACCACTGGCGACTAAAAATATTTTCTTATATTTTTGAATATCATCATTATATTTATTTTTAATAACCGTTACATATATACCTCCACTATAATATTAATATATTATAGAGCTAAAGTGATAGATTTGCAAGTAACATTATGGAAGGATTAATTTCCAAAGAAATCATATCTCAGTTAAATGGTTGTAAAGAGGAATTTTGAAGAAATTTATGTAGATTGGATGTCGTCACGTAATATTGTGGTGGAAATAGGTTTGAAAATGAGTTATAAAATATACTCTAAATTTTGCATGCCTTAGATAAAGTCAGTATCATGAACCCTCTCTTGGTATTATATAAATATATGTTTATATCGGAATTTTTTCAGATATTTTCTATGTTTAGAATTCTTCATCAATACTTCCATTATTTTTGGACCACAAGATGCCTGTAGTTTTGATATTTACTTATTTGTATATAGAAATATTCCAAACGAATTACTAACTTTCCACAGGGTAGTAACCATTCCTGCATCTACTCTATATTGTTGATATCTTAAGCAACAAATGAAACAGTACTCGGAACATTTGCGGACGACACAATTATCTTGACAATAGATTTATCTCTGTGCAATGTTGTAGAACATGTACAAGAAAAGATTAATAAGATTTACAAATGGATTAGACACTGGAAAATACAGCTGTAAATATAGCTCCAAAGCTGTCCATGTCAATTTTGCGTTACAGTGAAATCAGATAAATCTAATTATATCACAGTGTCGGGTGCTCAATTCTTCAAGCAGAATCAGCTGAACACTTAGGAATACACCTCGTCGGTAGGTTAAATTGGAAACATAATGTTAGACAAAAAAGCAGGGTAGGTTAGACCCAAAGTCAATCAACCGTAGTGGTCGAAAAATACACTCAACTTGATTTAAAACCAAACAAACTGGTTTATCATAAAGCCAATTTGGTCCTCTGGGGTGTAAATATGCGGTTGCACTAAAACATCAAACCAAGTACTAATTCAATGAACAAAAAACAAGGTTTTACGATTAATTACCAATGCTTATCGCTACATAACCCACGAAGAGCTGCACGATGACCTCGAAATCAAATGGACATAGCAAGTTATTTACGATTTCGCCATAGAACGTTAAATAAGTTTAGTAAATCGCAGCAATGTGGAAACAATAAAGCTACCGGGCAATACGATGGAAATCAGAATATTGAAGAGAAGCAAATCGCATAAATTCGTTTAGTGTATAAGTGTATACTTAACTTTAGCTTAAGTACTTTAGTTATATTTTATACAAAACAGTAATAATAAATCAATTTGTAAATTACTGTAATAATAATAACTGTTGTAATAACTAATTTGTATAGCTTCATTCTAATACGTTTACTACAGTCAAATAAACCAAGTGAATTGCCTTTTTTCCTGCTAAGTAGATATCTCCAGGTCTTGAGAATATAACCTGGTAAACTATATAACACTAACTATATGACACTTAACTATATAAACATCTGGACTAGAAACTGTTCGTCGGAGAAATAAGCCGTTGCAACTTCTGAACAAAGCATTAACAAAATTATTATCTTGCGAATTATGTTACTACAGGTTCAATCATGGGTTTCATTTAATTTTATACTCCGTTAAATACTTCAAGAAAAATTTCGTGGCGTTGTTAATTGATCCCCTTGGTCTCAGTATCAATTAGAAACACTATATGAGTATTATGTGTCATTTGTGTAAAGCTATTAATTTCAAGGTGTCCGAATTATGGACTGATTAATAAAGATACTAAAGGAAACTAAAATAAAGATATACGGAATAAAATATTCATGTCATTATTGAGTTCTATCGACCTTCTCTCTACAATGTGAAGTCAACAAAATCTTCAAGGATCTTGTTTATAGCCAATTAGATTAAAACTAAACATAAGGAGGGTTTAAAAGTTATTTGTCAGATGTCAGAATTCAAGTTTTTTCAAAGATTTGATGTAGGAATTAGAAAATGGCACAGACGGATTTAAAATATAAAGTTGAAAATAAAAGTAACCGATATAAATATTGGCTTTCAAATTTGAAGCGTCTATAAAAATTGCATTTTAGTGCTAAAGTTCTGATACTGAAGTTCTCTTAATTGGGTTGTCTATTTAAGCAAATGTTCGACACCGCTCAGTAGTCAAATACAGGTTCGGTTGTATATTCCTTGATCTTGTTGATAATATATTGAAATCTTCAAGCCCTTGTTTTTAGCGCTGAAGTTCGTCAGCATCTAAGACAACTTCCTGAGTATACTTGATGTTATGCATCTTTAGCTGTCTGTTGTTCCTTGAAGAAACACGTTAGCATTTATTTAGCCTCATCAACTATTACTTTTACAGTAGGTGATATTTGAATGCTACTGCTAAAGGACATGTTTGAGGTGTTTTAGTTCATTATATAAAGAATTTGGATGGAATTTGATAAGAGATACATAATTTTTGCATAGGCGTTAACTTAGTTAGTAATCAATATGTTGGAATTTCTGACAAACTTCATCCCCTATTTGAATATTGTCCTTTCATCGAACTGCGGTTTAAGTTCTAAGTTTAAATATACCTTTTTTTATTTTATTGTAGTTTTTTAATGAGCGTGATAATCTAAATTTATCTGATAATAATAAATTTTATTGCAATGAGACCTACAGACCATTATTAACGTAATATATATTATCTCGATTTTTGAATATTCCCTTATACTGCGCATAACAACGACAAAGCACTACATATATAAATAAATTATTTTAATCGTACAACACATTATAAATTATTCGAAACTAATTTAATTACTGCATAAATATAACAAAGTCCGATTTATATTTTGTACATTTTAAGCTGCCAATAAATCTTTTCGAATTTAAATCCTGACTCCAATAATTTCCAGCGCTTCCCGTTAAGGCATAACGTCGAAACGAGCTAGAGTAAATATGTACGCATACGGTCATATTTATTTTCAAATTTATACGGACGCACTTCTTAGGGAATTATTTATAAATGTGTAACTTTTTATTCTTAAATTAACTTAACTTAACGTTACAATAATACGTTAGAACAACGTACAAACGTTACAACGTTACAAACGTTAGAATAATAACAATTGAAATATTAATAGGAATAAAAAAACATAGAAAGCATGGTACAACATGAAAGCAACTATAGAAACATGGTATGCAGTTGAAAAAAATGTAGTGACCTAAAGTGAGTGTACTGAGTAAAATGAGACTAACGTTTCACACTAAGTCGACTTGATTGACTCGGTGTTAAAGGCGACCGGACAGTTTTCCTATCGTTGCGCTAACCGCGGGTTCGAATCGTACCGAGGCATGATTGTAAAATTGTATTTGTGATTATCCATAAGGTAAGAGTGGAAAAGGGATGCCAGTAACTAGGTTATGCAAGATCGAATATGTTTTGAGGTGGTTCCTGTGTTGATTACTCGTCAGAGAGAGAAGATAAGAGAGAGATTAATGTTTTTCTATCGGGATACTGAATCAAATTGAGAGGTTGAAAAGTAGGATAAATCTAACCCCCTGACTTAAGTAACGCGTTTGTATTCAGGAAACTGTTAAGGAAGCTTTAATGTCAGTTTTTTGACATGCCAAAAAATTATTTGCGGATTACCTTCGTGGAAATTATTAAAACAATAAACTTAAATTAATATAATTATATATATTAAATTAAATATTATATACTAAATATATTAAAGTCTCCTATTTTCCATCTAGAGTGTATCTAGACTGGACCTATGCTTAACGTGAGCTCGGAACCACGATAATCCGTATTGATGACCTATTGATCCTCCGTCTACTGACTGGCGAGTAACCAACTTAATACTAACCAGCCAATAATCCTATGTATCCCTGTTAGAATTCTAGGAGAACAATATTTCTGTTTGTCTTTCTCTTCACCAGACAACGAATTAAATCAATATTGTGACTTCGAAAATCTAAATATGTTGTAATTAAAGAAAACAGCCGATATTCTGGAATTTTGTTAATCCAATTTCTTAAGAAAATGTTAATGTTGAGATGAAATTTTCTCTTTCACAGCTGTATATACCTTCCGATAAACCGGGCACATTTATTTGTTTTCTCTAGAAAAAAATTAAAACTTAACTTTATATAACCATACTATTCTTAATCGTTTTTTATCCAAACTTGAGACAACACTTTAATGGTCCCAACATTATGAGAATAACCGAAAGTAATCCAAAATACTTAAAAATTAATTTACTTCGTTTAACAATATTTGAATAACTCACTTTCCTTTTTAATATGATTTCAAATGTTCATTTAGTTTTAAAGAAGACTATCCCTTATTTTAATTCATAAAATTAAAAGAAACTTTAATCCCCAGTAAGATTCGATCATAGTACGTGATTGCGGGCAAATAAAACTCTTAGCCCGCAGTGTTACCTACTGCATTTGTTTATATATTTTGTGTCACTGATGTGACAGCTATTTCAGGTTGCTTAACTTGGGCGGTTTTAATTTTTCAGAAGATATTTATTTGTAGCACATATTACACAAAAATATTAGGTCTAAAAATTCTTCCTCGGCATAAAGTTCCCCCGTGTCAAATTTGACGCCCTCAGGTGCCCACGTTTTTATTTTCACCACAGTTTAAGTAAAATTTTACCGAAGATTTAATGTTATGTTAATTTTATTGAACTAAATTATTTGATTATCTGTTTTTCTTGATTCCATGTCTCTTTATTTAACATAAAAAACGATTAAGAATAGTATGGTTATATAAAGTTAAGTTTTAATTTTTTTCTAGAGAAAACAAATAAATGTGCCCGGTTTATCGGAAGGTATATACAGCTGTGAAAGAGAAAATTTCATCTCAACATTAACATTTTCTTAACAAATTCGATTAACAAAATTCCAGAATATCGGCTGTTTTCTTTAATTACAACATATTTAGATTTTCGAAGTCACAATATTGATTTAATTCGTTGTCTGGTGAAGAGAAAGACAAACAGAAATATTGTTCTCCTAGAATTCTGACTGGGATACATGGGATATAACATAAGACAAAGGGGACTTCTATAAATATATGAAAACTATAGAAGCCAAACTAAAGATGAGCTGTCTGTAAGAGCGAGATTGAAGAGTGAAAAAAGTAAACAAAGAATAGTGCAATTTTGTTTTAGAATTTTGGTAAAGAAATTATTCTTTTAATCAGCCAGGTTTATTTATTGTAATATATATTTTAAGGGAGAGATATGGATAAAGGATATGGAGGATTTAAAATGAAATTAACTACAAAATTTACATAAATAGAGCACATAGGACAAATAGAATAAATTGTGAATTACTAACAGTACATTTGAAAACTTTTTAAAGTATTGATAAATATTAAGATGTTTAATGGTTAATGCAATAACGCATGTGACTATATGAAATTTTATTCTGTGAATCTGTGAATGTGAATAAATTATTTTGATTATTTACTTTATATACTTAACTTTTGGAAAATCCGCAGTTCATACTTATGTTTGTACTATGAAAGTAAAGAAAGATTATCTATATTTTTATTTGACACTTTGATGTTATTACAGTTCTGATAATAACCTTACTTATAATACTTTTTTATGTTCGGTGGCGTAGTAGTGTAAATTATTTTTCCAATACTTTGTCGATTAATGAAAATGAATGGAAATAAGATTTAATTAAATGTAATTTAAATCATGTTAGTGCGTATTAGATCTTGTGACAGTTAGCATATATTTTAATAGGTTTTAATATGCAGACATATATTCTTTTAATTAACGTTGTATATCAAATAAATTTTTGACCTTAACAGATCAATTGAAAAGTCTCCGGCCTACCATAATAAATCACAATTTTTTTGCCAAAATTACTTTTTTTTTCAACATAATTCCCTTCAAGAGTGATGCACTGATTATAGCGACTCTCCAACTACTTGATACCATTTTTGTGGTATGATTTGTTCTTTGCTTCAAAATAGGCCTCAGTTTCGGATTACCTCTTCATTCGACGAAAGTTTCTTCCCAGAGCGCATTCTTTTGAGATCTGAGAACAGGAAATAGTTACTGGGGGCCAGATCTGAGAAATACGGTGGATGAGGAAGAAATTCGAAGCTCAATTCATGGAATTTTGCCATCGTTATCACTGACTTGTAACACGGTGCATAGTTTTGGTGAAGCAGCTCTTTCTGTTTCTTTAAATGCGGCAGTTTTTCAGCGATTGTGTCCTTCAAACGGTCCAATAATGCTATGTAATAGTCACTATTGATGGTACTTTCTTTTTCAAGCGAGTCAATGAACATTGTTCCTTGCGCATACCAAAATACAGACGCCATAACTTTGCAAGACGACTGTTACGATTTCCCACGCTTTGGAACGGGTTCATAGTGTGCAGTCCACTCGGATGACTGTCGATTGGACCTTGGAGTAAAATGATGGAGCCATGTTCCATCCATTGTTACATATCGACATCATATATACATTCAAACACTGCTCCGAATCATCAACTCGTCGTTATCTTTGGTCAAGTGAGCTCACGCAGCACCCATTTTGCACAGAGCTTTCTCCTACCCAAATATTCATGCCTGATATGATATATACGTTCAGTTGATATCTTTAGAGTGTCTATTATTTTATTCAATTTCATTTTACGGCATTCAAAATAATTTTTGAATTTTTGAAATATTTTCGTCTGTAACAACCTCTTTTGGACGTCCTCTGCGTTAACCGTCTTCGGTGCTCTTTCCACCACGTCTGAACTTAGCATACTAATCCTTGATGGTTGATTTTCCTGGGACAGTGTCCGGGAACTCGCATCAAGTCGAAATTTTCCTTCAAAAAGCAATATTTTATCAACAGGTGAAATTTTTTTTATGCATTTATTTCTCAATAACAAAAGTTGCTTCACTCAAAATGCTGTAATTCACAAACTAATCATACGACAGCTGTCAAATTTATACACGCGCCTTTTGGGTCTTCTTTTACCCTATTATGAGTGAAACATGATTGATTTAATAAATTGTGGATGTACGTCGGCCACAGGGCGATCTGTACTTTGTATTAATTTATTATTATACATTAATAAGTCAATTTAAAATGTCATTCAATTTTTTGATACCATAATTTTAATATAGAATTGTAGTAATAATTTAAGTACATATACCTATGTGTCTGTGATATCTAAATATGATGTCCCTAAGCATCGACCCCACGAGGAAAAATAAGAAAACATTATGCAATATAAAGCGCATGAAATACGTAGCAAAATGTGTTTTGAATTTTTCCCTTTTGTAACATTAGACTAAAATATTAAATGAATGTCGTTCCTTAACTACAAGTCTGACATGTAGCCGGCACTGCTGGGACCGAATAAAAGTGTAAATATTGTGAAAGTACATCGCATTTATTGAACTGAAAATTTAATGTTTTAAGAGGTAAAAGAATTTGTATTAGACTCTTGCGAAAACCGTGTTTAAAATAAATTTAAAAACATTTCAACTCATTTTAAAATAATACGTATGTCAAAAAATATATCGATATATGTATTCTAATGTTTCAATATGTTGAAGAAACATTTTTTCAAGCTTTTTTTGGAGTTATATGGGTCGAACCTTGAAAAACTACTGCACATATTCTTGTATTATCTCCTTTTGAGTGATTATGTTTTGTTTTGGAATTTCCTTTATTAATTTTAGCAGTTTGTTGTTAGTAGTTTTTGCGTAGTTTCAAGTTTGAGTTCTTTTAAATGTTCTTGGACATCATTTGATGCCTGCAATGTGACTGATGCAAAAATACGTTAGCAGATTAAATTTATATTATTTAAAGACTTTGGTAGCACTAAATTGCCAAAAAGTATTCCAACAAAACCCTTTGATTCGACGGCATGTCAAACATCTTTGGAGGCATTAGACCACAGGATGGAAGATTTACGAAAAAACTATAACCGGTCTAGCGGTGCGATGATTCCATTGGCAGTTGTTTAATAAACATTTCCAGTGATGCCACAATGGGGCCAGTCGTTTAATGCATATTTGGAGACTTCCATTCTATGGAAATACATCAGACATTCAAATTAAATATATGCATGTCGATTTGCAGAACCATAAAAGTCAATGATTTTGAATGTATAAAAACAATTAACAATAAATTAAATCAAAATAGTTTTATGAAAACACAGTTTTATAGAAAAAAATTAAAACAAAATAAATAGAGTACAATGAATTATTATTTAGTACGTTAAATTATTTTTTTGTTTATATTAACAATGGACATTCGGCTTAACAACAATAAATAATAACAAAAATAAATGAACTCTGTTACACATTATAAACAAACAAAATCATGTTTGTAATGTGCAATTAAGAAATCGTCATGGTATTGTACTATATTTTAATAATAAATTTAGATTCAACCAATACAAACATCACATTAATTTTTACACTTTATAACCTCTAACTTATTTAACATTTCTGCTAACATATTACGGGTTGAAATCCTTCTTAGGCAAACATTTTTGTGTTAAGAGTGAGAATATTTTAGAAATATCTTCATATGGAGTTATTCATAATTGGTAATCTGCTAATATAA
This sequence comes from Rhynchophorus ferrugineus, assembly GCF_030347505.1. Taxonomy (NCBI): domain Eukaryota; kingdom Metazoa; phylum Arthropoda; class Insecta; order Coleoptera; family Curculionidae; genus Rhynchophorus; species Rhynchophorus ferrugineus. The sequence goes on along the minus strand of NW_027472580.1, from coordinate 40,841,415 downwards.
AATTAACAGCATCACGTTAAAATATTTACCAAAGTCCTTGAAATTACACCTGACTAAATTAAACAAATTAATTGAACTCTATGCTCATTTTGCATTGTGATATTTTGCAATATAATGTGTAAGTGTCTTAAGTATGTCCAAGAAGAAAAATATATTTGTTTTACTTTTGTTTCTATCACTTTTCCCATTTCGCTTTCCCTTATCGGATATATGGTAAACTTGACCTTAAGTTATATTATTGGCCATCTTCCCTCGGGCATGTGCAAATGTATTAAATAAATAAATCGAGTCAGAGTTTCTGTTCCTCACTAGGATTCAAACAACTAGGAGTACAATAAGAATTGTACAATACAATGTAGGCTTGAGCTACTTTTGATATCAACAGAATGACACGAAACAATACAACAACTGCAAAACCATCGATTTTCTACGAAATTACAACAAATAGTCAATTTAAAAAATGCATTGATCGAAAAACGTCCAGAATGGGCCTAAAGACACAATAAAGTGGTTTTACCGCCCTATAATGTGCTGTATCATGAAACAAAACCGACCAAAGAAGCGTTAAAAGTACTAGGATGGGACATATTGTGGAACATACGCTTGTATAGCAGCCCTTTGCCAATCTCTTGCCCAATCAAGAAGAAACATCAATCAAGAAGTTAGATAATGGCTAGATGATTTTTTGGACGGCATACATACGTTACCTGAAAGATGGATAAAATGTATATGTCGAATAGCTTATAATAATATTAATTACATTTTTCCATTTTATTGAAAATTATGTAGCTTTTACCGAAAAACGCTGAATAATTTTTATCGAGAAATGTAAGCACACCTGTGGAAAATACTTATCTAACCATTGATGAAGCAGAGGAATAAGCAATCGACAATTTATTGCACTTTATTTATAAGTATATCTTGATTAGCATATAAATACGTTACAAATAAGATAATAAATAACAAATGTAATGTTAAGTAACTGAAATTATATTTAACAAAAGATTATTTTTGCACCTAAACATAATTAATTTGATGAAAATGCATATAATGTTTAAGAAATACGTTAATGTTACAAAAAAATAAAAATATGGGTGATTTATCTGCAATTGTTGAATACATTTAAGGTGTGAAAGGGAAATTTACAGGTTCTCAGGAGACTCTTCCGTTGCCTACATCTGCAAATCTAGTTTTTATTTGGTTCGGTAACTTCTCTTTGGAAAACTTTTTCAGATCGTTTAAGCGTCGAGCAAAATTTGGCCGGCATTCAGCGTCCAACTTCATATACTAAGAGACAAATTTGTCCACAACATCTTCCCCAGAGTATTTATCACCGAAATGCCGGACTTTATGTATTACAACCCTTTAAAGGATTCCAACTTCCCTAACTTGCACGGTTTTAAGCAAAAAGGAATTTATAGCACTTCGGGAGTTGACATTCCCTCTGAAAGGAGTGCATGTAGACCAGCTGAGGATTTATGTATGTGGAGTTACGGCGTTTCACACAGGGTTTGTACCGAAAAGAGTTTCATGAAAATGTTTACAGTTTCTTTAAGGTTTCGACATTCGATAAATATGGCAATATGGTTAGAAACGAATCAGTTATTGACGGTAGTAAAATGGAGCGAATACGAAAATAGAGTGATAATATAACGTCGAGGGAATCAAATAATGTATGCCGAAATCCCCCTTTAATATAACTATTTTCTATTTTTATGATATATTGATCTACTTTTGGTATCCGAAATAATTTTGAAAGAATTCCATCAAATGGCATCATCTTCTCTCAATCAAAATAATGTATTAATCAAAATTTATTTTCTAATATGATGTTATAAATCTTAGACTATATAATGTTGAAATTACAATACTGGTAAAGTTAAAAGAAAGCAGGAGGCGCATTCTTCTAACATTTTGGATTTTACAATGCTTATAAGTATAGAATGTATTTGTTGTTCCGTTCATTCCGTTTGTTTCGCCATAATATATCGGTTTTTACATATAATATCGGATTATTTATATCTTATATTTTCTGCTTGTATTAACATATTTTTTCAAAATTATCCAAAATTCCAATTATACTGAAAAAGAAACACGGCGTAGGTTGTTTTACAAATAGAAATGAAAAATAACGGATTTATATTTATATCGTTATACTTTTTCTTAACAGACAGCTATAGCGCCACTTTTTAGTAATACACTTACACGATATTCCCATTTTTTATCCTATCATTACACGGTTATCATGTTCATCATGTTATAGGTGGTTATCATCATTATAGATGAAACTTATATTTTTTGATTTACATTTTTTATATATTTGTTTCATTGTTAGAGAATGTGACCACTACGATCTTTTCTTCAAAATATTATTATATAAATGTTATTTAAATCCTAGTTCTGTTGAATGTCCTATTGTTAAAATGCTGTTAAACTGTTGAATCATGCTCTTCAAGCTCATTCAATCTTACGCCAATCTGGTAAAAGTTTCCTTATTGTGTAAATCTGGTACAATATTAGAAGCGTTCCTTGTCTTGATATAAACTGCATTATTTTAAAACTTGCTTTTCAGATTTGTTGATGGAAACTACCAAGAGCTCATGTATATAATCTGTATAACTGTATATTAAAATTGTTAGACCGTTTATTTGTATAACTATCACTTAGAAAATACATATTTTAAAGAAATATATTCTTAATTTTTTGCTTGTTACATCGTTAATGTTTGGATCTGTTAGATTAATTCAAAGTGGTGTATTTTATATTAGATTAAAATTGACTTGCTACTATAAGAATTTTTTGTAGAAGGTTTTTTCTCTGTACGAATAACATATTTTTATACATTAGACTGGTCAGTGTTAGTTATTATTCTAAACAAACAGTTTTTTTTCTCGAAGAGATTTCTTAAATGATGGAGTATAGAATTTAGGTACTCTATTATTAATATTAGGGCAATTAGTATTAGAGTTAGGGTAATTTCCAAAATAATATAATTTTAAAAAGTATATTTTTATAGTTACATATTTGATATAAAAATTAACGCTATGTCACAGTATATAAAAATATTGAAAAATTACATAATAATCTCAATTATTTCAACTAAGTAAGTCTCCAAAATGTCGAAGAAACATATTACGGTTATGTTATTTGTAGTTTTCAATTCTCATGAATACAATTTTAGAATCAACGGAAAAGTCGAAATCTTTGAAAAACACTTTTTTAGAAATCCAAAATATTGGTTAATAATTGTGTGTAATAAAGTGTAAGTACATGAATAAATATATATCGCTGTACCAGTAAAATGAATTACAATTTTTATTTTTATTTTTTATTACTGTTCTTATGTTGTTTTAGTATCTAGAAATATAATTACATAGCTTATTAAAATGTGACAAGTACCAAAATTTTAAACATGAACCAAACCTTAATTTCGTAGTCATAAATCTAACGTAATTCACTCATTTAATAATAATATTTAATACTTACATTATTTTTAATTAATTTAACGTTTACAATATTCTATAACTGCATTAAAAATGATGATGAAAAAAAATTGATGAAATTTATACTGATAAAATTATATTTCTTGTTTATTTATCCAAAATAAATAACAGAATAAACTTATAATGGAACTAAAGAATAACGTAAAGTTGCATAAATCTCATAAAAACATAATATGTATTATTCCAATATGCCATAAATTTAGTGCTTAGTACAAGAGCGTCATACTCGGGTATATTATGTCGTAAAAACGAGCAGAAATTATGACCAATCTGATGGATATGCAGTAAATTAATTGAAAGCACTGAATTTACAGTCAGCTTTTGTCGAGCTCAAAAATTAGTGATATAAATCACTTATTTTAGAGAATATCAACTGTTATTATTAAAAATTACCATATATCATAAAATAATGCTAAAGGTCGATATTAATATCTAAATTAATTTTTACCCAGACGTTAAATAATCAATAGTTTTTTTGGATTTAACACATTTGTTGGGAGGGTTTCATTCTGACAGTTGTTAATTAATAAGTAATTTATTACTGTCGAAAAATAGCAATATTTTTACATTTAAATAGTTAGATTGGCAAAATATTAAGTTATTTATATTTGTTAATTACACCAAACCAAACCATACTGACAGAAGATTTTTAATGAGTTTTTTGAATTTTACCGTTATTAATACTTTGGCAAAATAATTTGTACTAGAATTTAATTACTGATAAAATGTGTAAAGTACTCTCAGTGATTTTATTAACGTCATCAATTTTTAATCATTAGAGCCGAATCGATCTTCAGAGACACTTTGTTTAAAAAAACACACCTGCTTTGGATTTGTATTAAAAATATTAATTTTGTTGTTGATAAAATGCATCTTGTTACGTATTATTAGATACTTCATATATATTGACCATTGATCCCCATTGGTGCTAGTGCGAGCTATTAACGTAAATAACTGTTAAACAACCTAATCTGACAGTTACATTTTAGAAACAAAACATGGTGATGCTGCTACATTTTATTCTATTTGTCGGTTTTTGTTCAACGATTTAAAAATGGCTATTTTAACGTCAATTGCATAGAATAACTTGGATGACATCGGGCAAAAACTCAGTTAAAAGTCTCAAAGAGTATTTAGATAGTTTAACATTTGATAAATTAACTGATTCCAGATGTTTACATACAATGAGAAAGATTCAAAGAAAAAAATACTATATGAAGTGACTGATAATTAAACCATTTCGAAACCATATAAAAAACAAGAATTTTATATAGCGCATTTTGATTGCCGGCATCACCTGTAATAATATTTTATTTTATTTTATTTATTTTTTTTACTCTTCGTGAGTCCACAATCTGCCCTATTGGCAATAAGTATTTCTTCTGTTTACATTATATATACATGGCATGTAGAAAATTACTTCATTAAGCAATCTTCTGTATAAAATATTATCTTAATTAATTAGTCTTATTCTAATGCTTATTCTAACTCTACATATGTCCAGTAATCAGATCAGGTGGTGTTAAACGTTTTAGTCTGCGCACTTCACTATCACGTCGCATATTTAGCTGGTTAGCGAGTACATTGGGATGCCCTGACACTCTTTCGAAGTACTTCACACAAACACGTTGGATTACACTCATTATAGGTTCTAGAGGAATATCGCGTTGTATCACTTTATTTGAAATATAGTACGGAGCATCAACAATGGCACGCAACACCTTATTTTGGAACCGTTGAATGATGGATATATTGGATTTGCTAGCGGTACCCCATAGTTGAATTCCATATGTCCAAATGGGCTTGAGTATAGACTCATACAGCAATACCTTGTTATCTAATGATAACTTGGATTTGCGCCCAATGAGCCAATACATTTGATATAATTTTAGTCCTAGTTGTTTCCGTTTAGAGAGTATATGCTTCTTCCAGGTTAGGCGTCGATCTAAATGCATACCAAGATATTTAACATGCTCTGCTTGGGGGAGTTGACGATGATTGATATTTACTGGTGGACATGTTCTTCTACGCAGGGTAAACGTTATATGCGTGGATTTTGATTCATTGGCTTTAATGCGCCATGTCTTCAACCATAATTGTATTTGCTCCAGGTGGGTTTGTAGGTTTATTGATGCTGTGTAATAATATAATGTACCTGTAATAATATAAGGAGCAAAAATTCATGGATCAGTGGGGGATAGCCATCCACAACGACACTGAAGCCATATACTCATGACCAGTGTTTTGCGTGCTTCTAAAATTGAATGAATGTGTTACTTAAAATAATATTTTACATTTTTTGTAAAGAACAAATTATTTTATCTGTTTTATCGGGAGGTATACCTGTGAAAAAAAAACATATGTGAAAATTTCATCTCAATATAGATTAATAAAATTCGAGAATAATAAAACTATCCTATCCCTTTTGCTTACATAATATGTAGGATTTCAAAACCTGCTTATGTTTTAATTTGATATTTGGTGAACTGATAGTAATTGACATAGTTCTGGAGACATAGTACTAGGTAATATGTACGTTATTTTGTGCATCAAGAGTTAAAATGAACGTGGTAAAGAATGTTAAAAAACATAATATAGCTTAATTTTTTGGTAACTTGTTATTTCCGCAGCACCGGACTTTAAACAAAGTAAAAAACAGTAGATATATAATAGCACAAGCTATCCGCAAGGATGAGATCGAAGAGTGGAATAAATAAGTAAAGAGCGAGGCTATTTTATTGAAACAATTTGGTAAATAAAGTATTCTTTTAATCAGCCTGGTGCATTTATTATTTCCGCAATGTATATTTTTGGGTGAGAAATATGGATAAAAGGGAAAGATTATACGAAAACATAAATGAAGTAATGAAAATATGCATCAGCTAAAATGAAAATAACTACATAATTTACATAGATGGAGTATATAGGACAAATAGAATAAATCATGAATCATTACCAGTAAATTTGTAAAAAAAAATGTTAGCATTGATAAGTACTAAGGTATTTAACAATTATTTTTATAGGTTAGTTATAAAATAGTTAAATAAATTATAGTCATAAGATGTGACTGTATGGCATTTGAGTGTTTTTACTTTGTATCGATTATTTGGATCAAGTACTTTATAGACCTAAGTTTTGAAAAATCAATAGTTAATTTAATTATTGTAAGTACTGGCGTTCTAAATTGATAAAAATAAACTATCTAATTATACGTATTATAGAATAAAGTTGATGCTCTGAAGTTGTTACAGCTCTGAAAATAATCTTACTTATGATACTTTGTTATATGTAAGTGGTGTAGCAGTTTAAACATATCAATACATTGTCGATTATTGAAACTTACTGGAAATTAGATTTATTTATATGACAGTTCTTTAATTAATGTCATATATCAAATACATTTATAATTTTATCAGGTAAATACTGTGAAACAAGTTTTAGTAATAATTTTTAAATTATTCACTTATGTTATGACAGAATAATAATTAATTTATAAATTGTGGTCGACTATCAACTACAAGGCGGTCACTAGTTAAGATAGAGCTAACAATAAATTGACTCCTTGATTACATAACATCATAAATAAAAGAAATTTATAAGCAAGTGGAATGCCACCACCAATGCTTGCAGCTACCGCCGTATAATTTAAACGACACCAGATAATTTTCCGAATTTATAATTTAATGAAAACATTTGGCAACAGTAATATCCTAAAAACTACGCTAACGGTCCGCACTTTTAGATATCTTGACAAGATCCGCAGTTTAATTGTGTACATTTAAGGAGAGAGAAGCCAGAAGTGCTTTATCGATAATGGCGTTCTGCTTTTTGCGAATTTTAAATGAGATGTTGACTTTCGCAAATGGACTTTCTATCCGGCTCGGTAAGATTCCCATTCAAAGAACGGCTTATTAATGTATTATTCGATCCCAAAGAAATTTGTGTATTTTTTCGGGTCTGTAAAGATTGAGGATTAGTTTAAAACCGAGGATGAAGCCGAAGAGGAACGCATACAAACAGCTGATAAAATATATATGATTTTAGTGAGTTTGTTGTTGATGCTAACCAAAATATTTATCTTGGCTTTGGAAAAAAATCTGTATTTCTGCTGAAATGTATGGAATTTATATTTCGAAAATTCCTATAACTTAAAAGGATCACAAGGTAACGTAGAATAAAATAGCTTTATGAAGCAATCGTGCTAATTTTTTTAATAATAATAGCTGACTTGAGGAACTAATTTTGTTTTTTAAATCTTGTTTTGACCAATTTTTCAAATAATGTACCATGCCTGTTTGTCCACCCCCAAAATAAGCAGTTTGAATCCAACTTTATGTTAAGTCTCGTAATCTTGAAAATGTTATCCCAAAACCTGGAAAGTCACCAAACCAAATTAAGGAATATAGACCTATATTAGTGCTGCCAGTAATATCTAAGGTTTTTGAAAATCTGTTGAAAACAATTAAGCTGATCATAGAGAGAAAAAACTTAATACTGTGTATGTATAACATAAAAGTAAAGTTGATGTAAAATTGAAATGTATCAATATTTTGTTGATTATTGAAACTTAAAGGAAATTAAATTTAATTATATGACAGTTATTTTGATTATTATTATATATCAAATACATGTATGGTCTTATGCTGAAAATATTGTGAAATAAGTTTTAGTAATATATAATTTTTAAACCAACCATAGAGGGAAAACCCTAATACCAACACACTAATTTGAGTTTATTAAAAAGCATTCAACAATTGACTACGTTCACAGAATAACAGATGTTGAAAAAGCCTACGAAATTAAGAAAAAGTATGCTCACCAATGTTCTTAGTTTTAGCACAAGCTTTCGATAAGGTTTGGCATGAAGGTCTTGTTCATGAACTCTAGGAAATGTTACTAAACCAACACACCGAACTACTAAAATGGTACATTACAGCCAGAATGTTTAGAGTTTGTTTAACTTTAAACATTAGAAGAAGCTTACTCTATAATAAAAGAAGCTAATACAGGTGTTCCACAAGGAAGTGTACTGGGGCCAATGCTTTATCTACTCTACATTTGTGATGTACTACAAGTGCAAAATATTACGATGGCTACATTTGCTGATGATACTACGATTATAGCTGTCGGAGACAATAGTGAAGAAGCCACACGAAAATTACAACAGGCAAGTAAAAATATAAATAGTTGGACACAATCTTGGAAAATAAAAATTAATGTTAAAGTAAATCTGTGCATGTGTATTTCATCTACAATCAAACCCTATAAGCATCAGTAGCTTTAAATAATACTACCATTCCATATGGCAACAACGCTAATTATCTCGGAATGAATATTGATGTAAAACTTCGCTGGAAGGAACATATAAAGAAGAATAGAAAAGAACTGGAATTGAAATATAGGAAAATGTATTGGCTAATTGGAAAGAAATCACAATTATCATTACATAATAAATTGCTATTATATAAGCAAATACTGAAACCTACATGGACATACGGAGTTCAATTATGGTGATGTTCCGCAAAAGAGTAACATAAACAAAATACACATTTTTTAGAACAAAGTCCTGAGAAGTATTGTGAGAACACCCAAATACTACAGGACTGACTACCTACATTATTATTATTACTGCCTTCAGATACCCATAGTCAGTCAAAAAATCAAGAGACGTGCAAGGCGGCGTTAGGGTAGGCTCCATTCTCAGGAGAGTATTGAAGTATTGCAACTTTGGGGTACCACCAGAGCAGGACACAGATTCAAAAGAGTCAAACCATGTGTGTACTGTTGTGTAGTGAGGTGCATATAATAAAAAATATAGGAGTGGCATGTATAAACACCAATTCACCAGAGACTGAGATAGGGCCGACGGAGGACTCATATATAGTTATATATCTAGATTTAAGTTACCATAAAGACAAATTGTAGGTTAGTCGGAAACGACTTGTAACAAAGTGATAATTAAATAACAAAAAAAATTGTTTGACTGAATAGCTGTGAGTCGGAAAATCGAAATGTCAAAAAATTTTTATAAAAGGTACTAATTTCTGTGTTGAATCGTAACGGGTGATGAACAATTTAATTTTTATTTTTATTTTACTTCTAAAATCCTAATGAAACAAATTCATGGTTTTCATTTGGCCAAGCTGAACCATAGACTACAAGGCCAAATCATTTTGCTCTCAATGCCATACTCTGTATTTGAGACAAGGTATATGTGAGCAAATTTTAAGCGTGAGAATGAGTTTTTTATTGTTTTAGTTTTCTAAAAACTGAATGCGTTCAATAAAATGGATTCTGCATTCAATGAACCAATGGAGAGACTTGCACCTATTGTTTTTTAGGTATTTAGGTTAAATTTTAATTAAATTAATGCGTGTTTTAACGAAAGGAAACACAATTTTAAATGTTCTAAGAAAAATTTAGTCTTAAACAGTGTTAAACATTTTCTTATTTAATTATTTCTATGAACAAGCAGATATCGCCAGTTAGAACAGCTGAAAATAGCCCAAAAGGGAAATCGTTAAACGATGTTAATGCGTATATGGATAAAATTATTTATTATAAAGTTTTTATCCTTGCGACTTGTCTCCATTATTGTATTTTAAGGCATGTTCTTTCATTTATTCTGGCAATCATTTAAACCGAACCACATGCGCGATAATGCTAGCAATTTTATTTTATTGTCTATTGTCTCATTTAGCAGGCCTCTGTTTTAGGTAAGTCCCTTGAGGACTCTTAGAGCGTTTTAACTAACCGAAACTTTGTGGATACATTTTGCAAGATTTACAATTAATATAGTAAATAATTTTAGGGAATATTGCGGAAGCCAGCTTACTTCCATCGTTAGTTTTATAATAATTACTTAATAAAAAACATGGTTTTAGATAATGATGTGACCAACAAACTAAATTTTATATTATTTAATTAAAATTTCAACAATTTTCAGTAAAGTTTAACAATGAAAAATGAACGTTCTGATATGATAACCTTCTTGTAGGTAAAATTATCATAACAAATTTTTAAAACTTATTTGTAAATCGATTGAAACATAATGGTAATCATTGACAATGTCGGAAAAAATCAAGCTGCATGGAAGCTCTCATTGAATCATCAAACTTCATCGAACGCTACCCAATAACTTTTTCAGATAGAATGAAACAATATACGCTGGGATAGGCCTATACAGAAACTCTGCAATCATAGAATACAGAATCCTTATAAACTTAAACACTTTAGTTACCTTAAGTATTTCAAACTTATTATGATAATCTCTTAAACCATATAATTTAAATCAATATCCCTCATGTAGAAGGCCAATCATTTCATTTTTAAATATTTTTTCAGTGAGCTTAAAGTTTTTTTTTTCAAATTGATACTGACGATTATGACAATAGTACGCCATAAAAAACTCTTATTTAATATAGAGAAATGTTAAGGCGAAGCAATTTAATGGTTATTAGCTGGCTTAGCAGTTGTCTAAATCAATATCATAGGAAACAACCAAGATTAGATTGAATAATAATTAGATTTGATACACATTTCACAGCTGAAATTACCTTCTTGTCAAACCCATGTATTAATTATGTCCCACGAGAAAATAAATCTGCATATCCTGTGTAGGTTTTAACACAAGAACGAAACTGCGATAATCTTTTTCGCATTTTGTAGCTTGTCACGGTTACCCTAGGCTATTCGCCTTGTTAATAATTAGAGCTGAGGTACAGAAAGTTTTTAGTTCGGTTTCCGTCCGAGACTACAAAACTTTCCCTAATTTATTGTTATTACTCTTGAAAACTAGAAGCTCACGTGTTCAAGGAAATCCGTTTATTTTGCCGTTTTTAGCGGGATTTGGGTATTTACTGCGGCCCGACAAGAACTTTTAATTCGAAATCGATTTTCCACTACCCAGCTTGAAATTGAGCAATATTTGTTGTTTAAAGTGATTAATTTGTAAAGTTGTAATTCTCTCATTTATTTTGATGTTCATTACTTGTTGGTAAGATGTTAGATTGCAGTGGTTTCCACCTTAGTATTGTAATGTTGACTTTATGAGTTAATATTATTTTATACACATAATATTAAGTTACCTTTGATAAACATTATATTTGATACTTCTAAATTCAATATTGTCACATGTTCAGCACTGTCCCACTATTCACTGTTCATTAATACAATAATTTTTTTAATGGTAGGTAAATAACAATTTTACCACAACAACTTGTTGGATTTTTTATTTGTGATCGGATAAAATAATTTAAAATTATGTTTTTAAAGCCTGCTATAAAGAGAAACTAACCATAAATTAATTTATTGAAGTTCCGCATGGATTCAGCATTCTTCCTTTTGTGTTTCTCATTTTTCAAATGTAAGTTTCAAAGTAAAATAAATGTATTCCATTGTTATTTGACCTCGCTATTTATTTATTTAACTTTGTTATGGTTTCTAATTACCACTAACATATCAATATAATCTAAGGATGTAATTAAATGTCTTGTTCTAGTTGTACTATTATAATATTAGGTACGCGCATGTACCCTGATAAATTTATTACATTTAATAAGAAATTTATTAAGAAAAATTTGTACAATATATATTAATCAAAATAGTGCTCCTCGTTGTCTCGTACATTTTCCCATCTTCATGGAGGAGGATAATTAATTGAGATAAGAGATAATGATAATACACTAGGTATGGTGTGTAGCTGGGTACGACACAATAACGTTCGGGCGAACGCTGTCATGTAAGACTCCTGCAGCAATAGAATGACTTTGCATCCATTACTTGCTGTTGGTGGTATGAACTATTCACAACAACTGAGTTGTGCTGAGTCCAAATGTTGATCATAATAAAAGCCCATATCAGTTCAATAAGCGTTAAACTGTTTTCGATCATATATTAAGAAGGGGTAATAATCGCTATCAGGTACTCGAAGATAATGAACGTAATTATTTTTATAAAAACGAAGTATTTCCAGAAATAAGTATTTATAAATAGGGCTTATTGATTTGTGATTGAGACAATATCGCAATATAATTTTTTAAGAAATAAAACCTCCCACCCAATCATCCAGTTATTCATGACGTTATTTATTTTTTCATTCTTAATTTAACCCACAAGTGCACCAGCAGTTTTTTTTATAAATTCGTCTATTTTATAAATTCGTCGTAATTATCTAAACTGATATATAATTATGTAATAAATGTATTAACATTAAAAATATTCTCTTGGTAAAAAATGATAACGTTTGAGTAAATATAATTTTTGTCAGACTTTTAAATAACAGAAGCCATAGAATATATTTAATTAGGTTCAGAAAATACATATTATAATTAAATTTTTACGTATATTTTAACCTTAAAGCTATATTTAGAGAATAAATTATTTTGCAGAACTGAACTGAACTGAACACTGACAACTACTTCATAAAACATAGGGTACTGCATTTTCTAAAGCGTGATAATCAATTTTTAGTATATTAATGTTGACACGTCTTACGAAGCTTGTAATTATTTTGCGCATATTTTAGATGTTGTTTGAAGTTTGTTTTGTATAATGTTTGAAGATGCGGAATTTCTAGCTTTACTGGCTCAGCTAGGAGTTTTTATCAAAATGTAAAAAATAAAACTTTAAACAACTTTTGTTAACACATGATTAACAATCATAATTACCAGACAGTTGTTGCTACCTTCTTGTCCCTTATTATTGATCCCATACTTGAACTACTGCACTTGCTCTAACTTGTTATTGTACTGTAAACTTAATACTTTTCAGATTTATAAGACCAGGCGATCCGATCAGTGCTTCAGTTTCTTCTTTACTAATTCTCAAACCATTTTGCTCTGCAATTCGAACTATGATGTATAATTTTTGACGCTTCAACATATATATTGGCTATCATCAATGAACATCTGAAGGCTTAACTAGTTCGTTCTATCTTGTTAAGTACCATGTCTCCTTTTAAATACCCTTCGTATTAATTTTCGGCGGTGGTGTTGTGCTGCTACACCAGCTGAAATATAAAATTAATTGAAAAAATAATTTGGCGCACGCAGCTAATGGAATAATTGTAAGATGCTTAAAGACGTCGATATGAGGTGAGGTGATTAATACATTCCTTCATAAACTGGCGAAGCATAAAATTCCTATCTCGACAATCGTGGTTTGATCTAAAGCCTGCCTGCTTTTCTGGGATTGGTTCTTCGCGAGTTTTCTATAACTTTGTATAAGTACTTTTGATATATCCCAAGGAACAATTATTTGCCTACAGCTTTTGACTATATCTGCTGTCAGCGTGATTTTGTCGTGAATTACTCGGCTTGACTCCAATGGATTACCATTTTCTCTTGTCAATGTAGTAAATAAAGTACATAAAGAGTTCAGTACGCCGGATGAAGTTCTTGAATTCCTCGAACTACTATGAACTCGAAATATGTGAATATATTTCGCGGCAATGAACAATATTTACATAAAATTATATTTGAAGGCAGTTTAAATGCATCTCTGCTAACTTCAACTGACATCTATTAATAGAACGTTTGATAAATATTATGGATCTGCACCATCAGTACGATAGTTATGAGGTGGTTGAGTGCACGGTATCTCTCATACCGATTATTTTGAAAAGGGTAAAACGTTTATCGGCTAATACTATTCAGAGCTTTTGGATGGACAATATTTATTTGAACTAAAATGGACCATTTATATTCCATCAAGACAATGCACGGCGTAGACGAGTATAGTCACCATGACAAAAATCCATAAATTAGTCCACGAATTGCCACCATATCAGGTATATTTATTTTCCACCTTTAGTCTTCTGCAACTATTTCCTGTTTACACACTTAGAAGAAATAGCTGGGTTTATTATGAACAATTGGAAAAAACTGGATTTAATGCATTGAGTTAAAAGAAGATCTTTAAAATATCTTAAAGTCATCTTTTTACCAACGAGGGTTTATCTGGACTGGACCTATAGTTTAACGTGGGCTCCGAATCAGTGTCCTCGGAATTAAACCTACCGACTGGCGAGTGACCAATTTAGTAATCATCCCAGAAAACATCCGGTCTTACCAGCCTGGCGTGACTGGGATCATTTTCGTTGTGGAATTTTGCACTTTTGCCTAAGGACAATCACAAATGTTAAACAATCACAAACATAAATTTACGACCATGTCCCATCAGGATTAGAACCCGCGACTATCGCAACAGTAGGAGGGCCGTGCTTTCGCCTTCACCACTGCGCCAACCTAGCCGGCTAAAAAAAGATTATGTTGAAAAATAAATCGCCTTTTGCAGAAATTAAACAATAATTAAAAATTATATTTGTAAAGTCACCTATTGATATGATTAAAAATCGTAATATAATGACAAATATTTTTATATACCGGATTTTAAAAAGTGGAGCCCAACGTATTTAAGTTTCACACAACTTCTGAGAGTTTGACGATCAAATTTGCGGAATAAAAAGGGGGTATATTAAAACGCTGCTATTGTTAGTTATTCCGTTTTGCGGCGAAGATGTTTACTTTGCAGCAGAACGGAGATATCCAGAGACGTTTGCAGCAAAATTACCTGCCGACGTCTTTTTGCATCCCGAACAGCGGTTTCTTTTAATTAAACGGGGTCGGTTTGCATTAATCGTTAGCGACCGGTTAGTTTCGCGCGATATTATGACGCTTCTCATGAATTTTTATGACTTTTTCCTATTGACTGTTTTATGCGTTCTCTTCCGAGGGGGGTTAATGAAATATCCTTAATTGCCTCAGGCCCTTGATTAAAAGCTTTTTACGCTACGGCAGACTATTCGGTTCTGTTTAAAATTCTATAGGTTCATATTTCGTAATTGTATTACCTTTATTTGTTTATCTTCTTGTCTGTCCTTCGTAAATGACATGCACATTTGAGTAATTTAAATTACATGTTACAAAACAGAAAAATGCCTAAACAATTTATAACTACAAGAAAAGATGGCTTGGTTGACGCAGTGGTCAAGGCGACAGGGCCGATGCGATAATCGTGCGTTCCAATTTTGTTGGGACAGGGCTGTATATTTATGTTATAATTATAATAATAATTATAAGGAAAATATCAATAAAACAAAAATAACAGCTACAGAATATGTAGTTTATATTTCAATGAAAACTGCATGTTATTTCTCATATATTGATTATGTTTATCATAACAGGTTGGGCACATATATATTTCATTTTATTCTGTTTTTAAAGTTAATTTATTCATATTCACTTTAAAAACGCTTGGATGATAGGTACAGTTCATACGATAACCTTTTGCTACCTTATTAACAAAACTATAATTCTGTCATTGCATTGAGAAAGAGTAGTAATTTTCATAACTATCTTTTAAAACCAGTTCTGAGCCATTAAAGCCTTGGTTATATGGCAGATATGTCAGAACTTCCCAACTAGTGATTTTCAGTTTTTTCCGGCTCTCTAAAATTTTTGTATTGTTTAACATTGTTATGATTGAAGACAATCTCTTCACACAACTCACGTTATTTTTTAGTAGTCTGCTTCTAACTAAAGATGAACAATGCCTTTTTAGCCCCATAAAGTATTTAGCATTCTACTATCCTTAACACTAAGGAGGAATTTCCTACGCTTTCTGAAATTTCTTATAGCCTTAAATATGTTTTTTTTTTCATAAGATCCACTTTTGATCGCCTGTAATCATTTGTTTTTAAAATAGCTCGATTACGTTTCGATGAATAAGTGAACTGCATGAGTATAGATCGCATTTTTATTTCAAATAAAGGAAAATACAGCGCAGTGTATCGAAAATTTCTGGAGTGGTGTTTATGGTAGTTTGTGATAAATTGAAGGTCAGTAACTAAATTAAATACATTTTTTTTAACCTAATTGTAAAACTGGAAAATCATTCAAAGTCATTGGTTGGAAAATCTCTCAACAACTCGTTGTAAAGAAGCAGATAATTAAAAAATAGTATTCAATTATCAAGTATTCTTTTAATCGTAGTAACACTAGATTATTGATATAGTTGGTCTCTTTGCAAAACTGAGAGAAATTGGCTGGAAAGTTCAAAGGTATCCATCGCATGACTCGGTTTTTTATCCAGGCCCACTAGCATTTGTTTCAGTTTCTGCAAAACTCTCTTAATGAAGTAATATGGCGTTTATGAAGGTCAGTTTTTCTTACTAAGAAATCTCAGAAGATCGACGGAAATATGACCAGAAAATGACAAAATATCGTTGACTAAAACCGAACATTATTTGAAATTTATGTGAATTAATTACCAAGGAAAATCCTGAAAAAAACAAGGTACTATTTCCTCAACCCATTATTTAATAATGTATAATCAACATTTACTTTGTATAAAAAACAAATTTTGTTTAAGTTGTAAAATGTATTATTTTACAAAGATCTTTTAGGTTCTGGATAATACTAGATATAACAAAAACCAAACGACAGGACTCAATATTTAAGCATTATTCGATTTTTTGTGGATAATTGGTGCACTGCGTCAGTTCTGCGACCCTGTTAACACCCCAGACAAATAGCTGACATATGTAACTTGAACAAAAAGTGACCCTTACGCTAAGCGAACAAATTCAGAATGTCTGCTATATCGTTCAATATATAACGTCTGTGAAATCATATTGAGGGATATTTTGACAATTTCAAAGCTTCGTTGTCATAAATCCGAAGAAGTAAATACCTTTTGGGGCTATTCAGACTTCCATTGATTAGCTCATCATCAGCACTATCTATCGATCAAAATAAGTGATAATTAAAAAAATGTGTAATGGGAGGTGGCGGATATGAGAGTTTGTTTTTACGTAATGTTTCATACATACATTTTAACGGATTGTGAAATGAGCTCACAATATTGCGCGTGGTGCAAAACAACTCTAATTTTGTTTATATGATAATCATTATTTTTAATGCTGTTCTCAAATACAAGAACTCATCATCTTAGTTAATTTAGATATTCCTTTTATATAATTTTATCAAAAGATGGGTTTTTATATTATCGAAACCTATACTTATTATATAGAGGCCTGATATATATACTTGTTACTATATAGTTACTACACTATACTTATTATTAATATGGCATTGGATATTTAAGAAATCGGTTTGATATCTGGTTGCGTGATGTCCAGTGAGATCCAGTAAGGTGTTTATATTTGAGCAGGATTGAAACAGTAGTGTTGTTGATGCCGTCGGTTCAAAATTTGTTCCGCAGTTACTCGAAACATTCTTTGACACAGTTAAGTCGATTTTGGGAAAAAATATTTAACATATCACTGCCGATCTGGGATCAAATACTTAACCTAAAACCCGACTATGTTTTTTCTGATTACAACTATAAAATATTCCAAATAACATTTTTTCACGTGTGTCCTGTCTAGATTTTAATATTTTTTGACAAATTTTCTTTTGTGTCATGTGGCAGAACTTGATCGTCACTGAGGTCAAATTTTATTGCCGATGGAGATAATAGGAAAATGCATTGTTGATTAGAAGATTAACTGAAAATAAATGAAAACCCTATTCAGATAAATCACAAGATCTTATTAATTACTAATTTTTGTGTAGTCTAAATAGTAACCACGGTATCCACGACATGCATTGCATAAATAAATAGTGTTTTTTCTTTTTTTTTTTGAAATAACAATTAATATTTCTAATTATGTTTCCTGCTTTCTTCTCCTTTTGTATTTTCAAAACGTGATCGTTGATTGGACGGAGTCTTTAGTAACCTTTTTATGACAGTCAAAAAAAGTCGTATATTAGAATATGATTGCCTGAATATTTATTGTAAAGTTAGGGCATGTTTTATATCCATTTTTCCACGAGATCAAACATTTTTAGATCAAAAAGGAAAAATTGAAACCAAGCACGAAAATGACTCACATTTATTCTTCAGATACTGAAGATACAACTGTAATTGCATGTTGATAATGGCGAAATAAATAAAAGGCTTGGAAAGACCACCGTATATATAACGCGCTGGAGCGTAATTGGCGTCCATTGAAAGTAACACACTACACGCTTGCGCGTTATTGGCAGCGAACGTATTGAGTTTTAAGATCATTAAAGGTAAGGTACCAGGTGCTTAGTTTCTGAGTTATTAACTATAACAATTAGGAAATATCCATACTTTGAAAAGTACCCCTCGTTCGTGGATTCCTGGCAATAATATCGCACTGTAGTGTACAATGTCACCAAACGCGGACAGATGTTATTGGGAAATAACATACGGACATTTAGAGAACGGTAATATTTGCCGGTTTTTCTCTGGACAAATTTTTTGTATAAAGCGATTGAATTAATTTGAAACTGTCCATCATAAATAGTTATACTTCTGTTAACCATCGTCAGTTATATCAATAAAGGTAGAATAAAACACAAATAAATCAAGTCGAATTTCAATTAAGAGACTGGAATATCAAGTGATGTTTATTTACAACGTTGACATTTATTTTGCTTTCAGCCTCCATCAGCTGGATATTCGATTCTGTCTGTTGCAAACCCGTGCCTATTTAAGTGTTAAAATACAGAGTGAAAATGGCTTCGGATAAAATCATGTTGTATATTTTTATGTCTACGACATAAAACTAACAAACCGACTTTGGATCGGTTCCAAATGGCTTCAAAATAAAAATCAAAAACAAACAAAATTAGTTTTCATCCTAGTACTTTGTTTTATTTTGTCGCAGTAAAAGAGTGACTTTGAATAGCACAGGAAGGATATTATTTTTATTAATGGGCCTATTTTTGTTTTTATGTCTTCTAATGATATTATTTACTGCTATGATAAAAATGTATAACAGAAGAAAATTCCAAAAATTTGTTCCCATCTATACTTATATTCAAACTAGCGCAACGGGTAAGATATTCCTGTAAGAATATATAGAGACAGCTGTTCCATTAGTTAGTTAACCAAAATTCAGTTAACACGAATCAAGTAACCTATTATGATGAGCATACAGCTTGCTCTTGGTTTCTATGATGTAAGACCGTGTAGAGCGTTACGCATTATCAACAATTAAAACTCACCAGGATATTGGTGGAGGTAACAGATCAGTAACAGAGATGTATAGTTAGAAATCAGTAGATGGCAGTAGGTACAGATACTAAAAGATCATGAAGACTAGAATCCATAACTGTATAAAAATATTCGACAACCTAATTTAATTTAAATTGCCATATTCATCAAAACTAAATTAATTTTTTCAAATAAATTAAGCGGAAGCACACACATATAGCTATGTAATTTTAGTATATATACTGAAATATACCTAATATTAAACGAAACGAGCACGTTAAGGCTTTCGCAGTTATTTTTATTAATAAAACAAACAAAGTACTGTTTAAAAATGATTACAGCGTTTGAACGTAAAATGTGCACGGTAAAATCTTTTACGATTTTGCGTTATTTTGAAAGTTGTTTGAAATGTCCATTAAATAATTTATAGTAAATTTCGGCGGTTAAATTTGTAATGGATCGTTGGAAGTTTTGTACGCTGTTTCGGAGTTGTTCTAAAATTCCTACAATCGATTTTGAACATAATTAAAATGAAACTGTTATAATAAAATTTTACGTTGTAGTTTCCGATATATGATGTTTTATTATTTGATTGAAGTGATATTCTTTTATACTAATCATATTAGCGTCTATATCAAATTAAGTGGCTAAGAAAATTGTACTTCCTTCCTTGCTTCAACTCTTCTCATACCTTATGAAAAATGATTTTAATCTAAGTTTAACTGATATTAGCTGATGTTAAAATTTAGCTCTTTTGCTCTGACAATTTTTTTGTGTTTAGAAATGTAAAAATTATTAAGAAATCCAATGGGCATTGTCCTGTTCAAACATTGGATTTTCATTTTGATAGAATCCTTTATTTCAACAATAAAGTAAATACCAGGAGACTATCACATTTCAAGTTCAGAATTTGAGTCAGTATACAAAATATTTGGTCAATGTCAACCAATTACAAAATGAATAATTAACTCAAAAAGTAATGTTCGAGAATTTGTTAATATAAAATAGAATTGAAAATACTGAGGAAGGAATGTTTTGAAATTTTGCTCTTGCCTATTTTTATATTGGAAAATTGTGAGTATAACTATTCTTAAGAAGTAATAACTCATCTAAGGTGCCCAGCCAAATGCTAAAGAATATACATACTATACATGCAAAAAAAATATTGAATTGTACCCATAAACCCAGACGTACCGAGGAATTATACATAAAAGGATTAGTCTGGCCGACAAATATTGTCCTGCTCAAACATTACTTACTTCTTCGTTAAATTTTGTTTTTTATAATCAAGTTTAGATTTTTAATACAAAAAGACGTTTTAAAATAAAATATGTACATAATAATGGTTGTAATAACTAAATGAAAATAAACAAAAACTTATTTATCTTATCTTCTATACGTATGACACATTCTATTATATACACACACAGAATTTAGCTTAACACCTACCTCATCCTATTTATCTATTTACAGTATTATTTTAACTACTATCAACTGAACATAATTAAATTACAAACAAAACAAATTTAATCAGTTGGTAGTAGTTAAAATGATATTGTAAATAGATCAGTTAAATTGTGTGAATATAGTAGAATATAAAATACGTGTAATAGATGGGTTAAATAAGTTTTTTGTTTATTCTTATTACATTATTATCACGATTATTATGCACATATTTTATTTTAAAAAAAAATTGTGTTAATAATCTAAATTTGATAATTTTTTACTTTTTAGTGGGTTAGTTTACATTATTTATTTTTTGAAGTCGGTTTAGTTTTGTCCCTAAAAATATTTTATTATTCTACAAGTGTTTGCTATTCCAGTGCAAATTCTCTCCATAAAAATATTAGAGACTATTCGAATAAGCAAACAAGTCAATACACACAACCTACACACGAACATTCTTATATTCCTAAGATTTTCTTTTTTTTGTTTCCAAATACTTTGGGATATTAGATAGTAAAAATATTGTTTGTTTTTTTATTTCACTTGAGAAAATACCTAAAATCCACCACTCGAGATAGATTAGAAAATCCCTATACATTCTAAATCCCTCTAATACAGTCTATTTGGAATGCTATGAAAATACAACATATATGCGGATTTATGTGCACACTAATAAAAAAAAGATGAATTATAACGGTTTCAACTGGATTATATCGTCCGAAATACGTATACTTTTTGCTCTGACTCTAGCGGAACGGACAGATAAGCTACTAATATACGAATTTGAGTATGTGTTGCAACTAGCCGCAACAAATTAGAGCAAGTGGTAGTTAAGATAATGTCCTGGCGCACCGTAGCGACGATAATGAAACTGTGCGCCGACAATTACTTTTCCGCAAATGGAAAGCTTTTCGCCGAGATTCGGTATCAAGAAAACGAGCCGCAGACGCTACGGACATTGAATGTTTTCATCCAGGTGGTTTACAATAGGAGTAGGTAGGTGTACAACGCTGGTGTAAATTACTAACTCTATAACAAAACCTACCCGTTGGCGAAAATTTATAGCTTAAAAGAAAGCTTCTTAATAGCCATGGTGTATTATTTATTCTCTATATAGAAACTTCAAAGCAATGTTAAGAATTTTTTAACTCGAACTTATGTGCTTAGATCGATTATTAACAATAAGGCTTACTTGTATTTATGCGGTGCCAATACGGAATTGCTCTAAGATATATAACCGGCTAGTAATACAATGCTACCAACACAAATTTCTTCTACTAATTGCAAATGCTTGTAGTTACTTAACCAACGAAAAACTGCACGATGACAATTATTAATTCGCAGGAAATCAGAATACTGGAAGGAACCAAACCATAAGAAGTTATGTATAATTGTGTATAATAAAATGCACACTGATATAACTCATTGTGTTTATTTTACAACTATTGAACCTGAATTGGTACCATAGAGTCCTTGAGCCTTTGTTGGACTTTCAACTTCATAAAAATGTTTGATTGATTTACGCACATAAATTTAATATGTATTAATATATGAAGAGATATGAAACAAAAACATTATTTTACTCAAAAACATATTTAACGAAAAGAAGAGGCGACTTGTTGAATGGTGATAGACAACGACACTGAGGGTTCTTATCTATTAGAAAACAGACCAACCTATCTCACTTGTTCATCATTGAGGTAGTTTTATATTAGATGACTGGATAGTCCGCCGTATTTGTTAATTATTGGTAAAACATAAAATCATTGCACAGTTAATAAAGCAGAATATAGTAATAATGATCATAAAGTCGTGCAGTGCAAATGATGGGATCAACAAGATGTATTACGATTTCTTGATGTATTACGATTGAACGATATATTGTTGCTAAAAGGTCAGTAATAACGTATAACAGACATCCTCTTATAGCACAACTTATATAGAGGACTGGTTTGTAAGCCTATAATCAATTAACAAATAAAAATAAAATTTTGATGTTGCTCCGCTAAAAAGATAAATTATTAAAATGGCAGCTTATTTTTAGTTCTACTGTGGACGAATACATATTATTGAGCAATATTATTAAATAACTCATTAAAGAAATAATTAGATAATAAGTTCAATTAATTTTTCAATATTGACATTTTGTCAAGGGACAAAGAGTACTAGAAATAAAAGAAACGCTGTAGTGTGAATTAATTAGAAAAAGCATGCATTATATTTACAACATGTAAAAGACAATTTTGAATTGATAATGAATGCAGATACATTTCTTACTGCAAATAATAAATTTTCAATTGGTTAAATTATTAGACACAATGGTATATTTTCATCACTATCGTTTATATTTCATGAACTAGTGTACTTCTACACTAGCTTTTAACTTTTCTATATTAGTTATCTAGCGCATTCTTGTTTTTAAAAAAGTACCTAATATATAAAAGAAACATAAAAGTGAAAAAATATTCAAGAATACTAAATTTCCACCTGAATGGATTACTCCCTATAACATACCACCTAACAAGACTTTATTAACAATTGATATCAATAGATTCGCTCGAATATCAATATCGAGCCGGAAAATAGAACCATTGTGACCATCCTGTAGCAAAAAAAATGGCGAAAGAAATATTTTCTACGCAAACAAATAGGGCATTTTCCGATCAAAAACGACCGCTAAACCTTTTCGAGGCTGTTGTGAAAGTTTTGATGAGCCGTTCGGACCGTCATTTGTTTCAATTTCCGAAACAAAATGTTTTGTTCGATTCCTAGTTGAAAACGTTTTATTACGTTTTCCTTATGAGTAAAACTTGTCGTTTTATAAGAATTATATCCATTATATAAGAAAATGGTCGGGTTTTAGTTCCACCAATATTTTGTTTTAGCCATTGTAGTTCCAAAATAAGCTTAGAAAGCTTTACCATAATTTTTTATGTTTGTAAGGAAATTTGTTTAAAAATAATCTCCAAATATACTGTTGGAAATATGAAGTATCGCAGTAAGCAACTGTTAAACAACCTAACCTAATTCTTAAATTCGATGGTTTTGACTAGCGTTGGGAACTATCGACTCAAAATTACAGTTGGTAGTCGCAAAACAGTCGAAACAGTCGATAGTCAAAAAACTAGCGACTGAAAATAGTAACAACTACTTTCAGTCCAATGCGCGGTTCGACTGTTTTATCCATTCGTGATGTCTGACGAAGATGTACGAATTCTTTCCTGTATAAATTGTGGGAGAGCAAAGAACGGAGATAATTACTTGGATCAGTTAATTTTAAAAGCGCTTATTTTTCGAACGCTAGTATAAGCGAGTCAGATATGTATATTTTCCTTCACGCACTAACTTTAAAAAAGAAAAAGAAATAAATAATTACTGAATAATATTACCATGCAATGAATAATTTAATTTTAAAAGAAGTAGAATTACTTTTATATTTGATTGTTCTGTGGATGTGTAAAAACGAATGTAAATGTTAATTGTTGTAGTTAATATGTTGCTGTTTTTACATAAAATACTATAATAAATATAGATAACACAATATAACTTGAACAAAACCTAAAAACTAAAGATGTACAATAACCATAAAGATAAAATATAAATTAAACATATACCTAATCATGGAAAGAAACTAATCCACGCCATAACTAAAAATAATTACACAGTAACTACCAGATCCTTTTTAATGAAAATATATGTTTCATATATTATTGAACGGAAATATTTTTAATCACTATTCAAAAATATAATGATCTTCAGCTTTTCTCCTGTGGTGCGATTCCTTCGGTCGTTAATAATTTCGCCAGATCTTGAAAAAACCCGTTTCAAGGGGATGCAGGATTCATGTTGCGTGTATAACAGAATATTTTAAACGTAACTGATATAACTCAAATAATATCATTTTATAGGCTTGCCAAAAATCTAATGGGTTTTCTAAACGCCCAATAACAGGCAAAGTACTGCTTAATTTGTAAAATTGTTCTAGTAACTGATGTAATTATTTTTTTTATTCTAGCTTGCTTTTTTTATCAAAATCACTTCGGATGTAATCTTCAATCTTCATTAGTATTTGTGTCTTGAACTTCGAGTTGTAGTACTATATTTGTTTATATTGTGTTTGTTTTTTGAAGTTAGAATGGAATATATCTTGTTAATGATAGTTTCTTGTATCGCCTCAACATTATTTGTAATACCCAATACTGATTTTTTTAAATCAAGGATCTAACAGGATTGTCTATATTGATGACATCTAATTGCTGGTAGCAGAAGCTAAGAATTTTTTAAAAATATTCTCAAACTATAGAATGTTTCACTGAATGCATCACTCTACTGAAAAGATATAAAATAATTAAAATTGTAACAAATTAGTAAATAAATTCTAGTGTTTAAGTAACATAGTGTTCAGTTCAACTTGTGAAACGCGAGGTACATCAAAAGGAGGCAAGTCCTGAAGATGGTACATGAAATTCTGCTGAAACGTGGTGAAAACATAAAGGGTTCCCTTAAGAACCAAACGCGGATGAACCACACAAATAACAAATATTTATGTGAGTAAGCAATTTTGGCTGCTAAGAATAAAGATGTGGATGGCTTAAAATGTATAATTCAAAATCAAATCGTTGGTACTTTTAATATTTAATTAATATTCACTGTATTACCTCCGTAATATCATAAATTTAGTTCAGCTAATAAGTAATACGACTTTCAATGACAGTTAGTTTAATCACTCGGTTAGTTAGTATAAGAATAAACAAGTAGAAATAAAGAACAATGAGTATAAATGTTAACTTATTTAAGATTATAGACATACTACTCACATCATTAGTTAATACATAAAAACCAAATATGCTGCAATATCAATATTTCGAGTTTCGGCTTGTGTAGCTTCTAAATTTCGACTAGAATCCATCGACTGAAATTGATATCGCATTTTCATAATATTGTCGTCATATTATCAAGTTAGGATCTTTAACGCTTTTATTAAAATATTTATTTTTGATTAATTATTTTTAAACTTTAGTTGATATTCGCTTTTGGAAAAATAATTGAGTGTGATTTCTCGCAAAGCTTCTACCTGAATAGAGAAAGTTTGTATGAAACTATCTTGTGATTTATTCAATATGTCCCATCTATTACTTTACATTTTAGTTTGTCTTAAAATCTTGCTTTTTTATTACAAATGTTACAACCTTGTTCACTTTCTACTAGACTAATTACAAATGACCCATAATGGTGAGTCAGTTTTTTATTAATCTAATTTTGAAATATTTTCAGAATTATTTTGATTTAGTAAATAAATAATTTGTTGTAAAACACAGTATGAATACTTTGAGAAACATATCAAAATATTTTCCACCGAATATTTTGAATATAATCATTAATGTTAAATCATAGAATCCTTTTATGTGATATTAGATTATGATAACAAATATAGTTAACTATATTTTGGCTAGAATCATTTAAAATTAAAGACGATATATTTACGTTTAATTTTATTCATATGCCCCTATCCCATAATAAAATTGAATCTATTATTCCATGAATAAATTAATTTTGTCTGCTATGTGTTATTTTGTTTAATTATTTACATAAAATTAATTATATATAATAAGATAATAATGTAATATTTGTTTTCGCGGTTGAAATTAATAATGTAATAATGTGTGTTTAGTATATAGCTTTTATTTGGTATAACATTTGATGCATAGAGACATAGAAATTATTTTTAAAAAAATTTGATTTGAGTTTCTAAAATCTTTTTTCAAGTTAACCACCGCTTTCGTTGACATCTGCATCCACATGATAATGCGTAATATAATACTTATAATAACATGTAAGTCATTCGTTAGCATCAACCTCAAAATGACACCTTTGAATCTTCAAATGAAATTTCATATAATTTTAATTAGTTTATAATCTAAACTTTGTCTGGTAATATTTATTTGTTTCAAAAAATGGATGCTGTTCAAATGAAGTAAGATTTTGTTAATGGGTATGTAACACCTCGTGGAAATATATATTCTTTACTATACGTTTATTGATTAATAAAATCTAGCAAGCTGTTATATATATTTAAATTAGTTGATTGAGTTGCTACACTATAGTTTCATAAAAGTTCATAGTTTCATAAAATCTTAGCAGCTATTAAAATAGTCACTAAGTCAAGAGGTCAAGACATCATTAAAATTATTTGGCAATAAATGAATTAGAGAGAAATCATTTAAAGAATTATTTAACTTTGAAATATTTTTAGGTAACTATTATCTTCAATCTCAGGGTATTAATAATTTTCTAATAGCATTTACCTTCTGAATAATTGAATGAGAAGCTTTGTATCCTGTTATCTCTACGTTAGTAATACGTACAAGTATTTCAAAATTACAGCTACATCAACTCAAGGAAAATTGGCAATAACCAAAGGCAATCTTTTTTTCTCGTCGCCTTCTTCGTGCCTTAAATGGGAATAAACTACAGCGTTTCTTGGCTAGTCCTTCTCGTAAATTTTGGGCTTATTTGATGTCGAGGACAAACAAGAATTCACTATTGCCTATAAACTTTTTACGGTAGGTCTTTGTGAAGCGGTTAGTTCAAAACGTGACAATTAATAGAAATATTATTATAAATTTAAACATGATGGCAATATATTATTAAATTACATATACGTATATCGTTGTACCTATATGGTTACTGATATTTCTGTTGATACTGCTATGGGACTCTTAGAATTAAGTTTAACTATTAGATTAACGTGATTTGATCGATATTTATTGACATTATATAAAGTAATTATGTAAAGAAAAAAAAAGAAAAAAAGTACAGTCAGTGGTGGTATGTCTAAACTAAACGATGGTCAATTACCGAATGATGGAAAGTTTCCTTTGACGATATTTGAGATCAGCGTCTCAGGGTTGCTAGATTTTCGTTATCGTTTATTGGACGTTCCTGCTGACATGTCGCACCTGTTCAACATCTAGGGTAATATATTCTGGGTAATTTGTAGGCAACTATTCTAAGATGTTACACTATATTAGTATTTGTAAAATATATATTAATATTTCAACAAATTCAGTCCGTCAATTGCGATAAACCCAGAACTGCGATACTTCTATTGAAATTCTGCTGGAATTGAACCAAAGTTAGAGTGTGTTTCTTCAACTGAAAAATATCTTAATTTCAGGAATCCATGAATTAGGGTATTTCTCAAAAGTTCGATATTCTTCTGAAATTTCGAATGATTACGGCGAGATGTGATTTCAGCAAATTCAAGTGAATTATCAGTTCAAGTGATTAGATTCCAATAACTTTTTTCGTCAGTTCGCTTTTATCACCCAATTTTTTCAACTCACTGGACAAGAGGTTACTTTTCGTAAGTACACAACGATTCAAACAGAAATTCCATATGACCATATGACCTCCCCGAAATAATCCTACCGACTGCGCCAGTTTTGATTTGTATTAGGACGAAAACACTTTTATTTTACCAAAACAATTTTGTTTCAGGTATAAGAAAGGCCAACGTGTTGAACCCACCAAGTCTCTAAAACGTTTAGAGATTGAGATTGTTAAAAGCTTGATTTAAATTCCCTTTTAATGTGATTAATATTTGATACGATTTTAATCCAAATATCCTTGGCATCTAAATAATTAATATTATAGTCTCTTAGTTAATTAATGGAATTAATATAGGAAATATCGCAGGCTCGAACAAATCATTTTGCTATGTATCTAAACTATTGTATCTATCTTAGCTATGCTACATTTAAATTGCTGCAACAATATTCAGTTTTGAAAGTTATTATAGATAATGCAATATTTTCCTTTAATATGATCTAATATTATGTGTTAATGGTGATCAATTAATGTTTTCGGTTCCATGCTTTCTGTGGAATACAATTAATCGAATTTTTAATTGTTTATTATCAGAATATTTTTACGTTCTATTACTAGTTACCCAGTAATTCGACGGCAATATAATTGTAGACTTTCACCGGAAACTAGACATAATATGAGAAGGTATATAGAATATTTATTGATTAGTTTCCTGAGAGAAATTTTAGATACACACAAAATATTTCGGACCGTTATTAAATAATAGAATATATTAGAGTGGTTGGTAACAAAAAGTACGAAAATAAATAGAATTTTACAAAAACAAAAATTTAAAACTGCCTCCAATTGTAATACTGCTGTGACTTTTAAATTTCCAAAAATACAGAATCCAAATCAACTAAAAGGAGTGCAACTTATTAATCTGCAACGGTTCCCAATATTGATTCTAGCTCCTCAGTCCTAATCAAAACAAATCCCGTTAGTGCTTCAGCATAAAAAAAATTATATAGCGTGATTAATTAGTCATTGTTCAAGTAATATCATAAATTTGCCTGACTGAGGTGTCTGGATATAGGGTTTCGTTAATAATAAGAATATGATTGACCTGGAAGTGTCGAAATCAACTTATTTATCAATTTGAGAAACAGGACGCTTGATTGGCAATCGTCTCGCAGTTACTCGAAGAATTTTTTGACATAGATTAGTAGTGGTCCGGCAAACGTAATATAGCTGAAGCTGTAAAGTCACATAAGATGTATTGAAGCAAAAGCACAAGTTTCGTTGACAATAGAATATGACTGAGCAGGCAATAGCCGAATCAATTTACTTATAAATAAAAGAAATAGGTGGACGTTGGATTGGCAGTCGTTCCATAATTATTCGAAGCATTCCTTGACATAATCGTGTTCCGACCAATGTAATACAGCCGGAACTGCAAAATTAGAAAAGGTACATTGAAGGCGCTGAAGGAGCCCCAGTCATAGACTTTTACAATTAGGAAAATGCATGCTTCAAAATTACCATTAGTCTATGGATTTCTGGTACTAACAGCGTATTTCAGCATGTAAGGTCACTAAAGGCAGACTGAAGGTGCTGTAAATTAACATATTCCACTCAAAATAGGACCGAAGCTTTCGGGTCAGGAGGGAGTGCGGCCATCAAATGCAAATTGCTATAGTACAGTTTCTCAGACGATAACTATTAGAATTTAGTCACCAAAACTTGCGAAGATATATCATACCGGGTATACCATGGAAATTTATCTAAAAACAGTGCTATGGAGAAGATCATCAAAGGCAAACTGACGAACTATATCGGGAAATAAGTACGGCTTTGGAATTAAAGAAAAACTGTGTGTTTTTGGCATGCTGAGAGAGATACATATCTTGCTATTTAGAAGAGAATTCTGACAGTATCAATTTTGCTTGCAGCGCAAACGTCACTTCTTTATGTCATATGTTGTCACTTCTTTCTATAAAATATTACAAATGTGAATTTTAAATAAAACAATTTTTATTTTTAAAACCTACACATTTAATAAACTATAGTCCTTCAATATCCTTAACAATTCGTGTAATAAAATGAATTGTAATAAAAAAATTAATGGGTTACATGCTTCTGCCTTGATTGAAATTGTGCAAGGGAAATAATTGAGTGATTAGATAGAACAGATCAGAATCAATTATACCCAGGGATTTGTGCTGTCGTTTCGATAAAACTTTTCCCGCTACAAAGAAGCTAGACCATTTTCGAAATTATTCTATAGCAGGCTTACGAGCTACCAGTCTAATGAACGCACTATAAGAGACAATGCTCTAAAGGGATTTATTTCAAGCGTAATTCCTCTTATTCCGTTTCGTTGGGGAGGACGATAGTTAACAGTATGGCGTAATATTGACGCGGTAGTTAAGATAATGCCAAGAAAATCTTTAATTGTGTCACAATCGTGCTTAATAACGTATAGTACGATATGACATTTTAATATAATATTATTGCCGTTACAAATATTACATTTTGTGACTTTAACGACATTTTGTTTCAATATGTTTTGTAGTTGGATAACATAAATATGAATTCATCATCATCTTTAAGGAAATCAGTTTGGTGCTTACATTTTTTTCAATTAAAACGGACTAAATCTGGAAACCGTGCAGGAAATTGGTGGTTGTTTTACCTTATGGTATGTTGGGAAAAGGGGGGAAATCGAGGGAAGCGCTCAAATTTCAAAGGCACATACAAAGTTTTCACATATGTTTTGTCTAAAATAATCAGATATTTGGTTATAATATTATTGCTGAGCTGATATAACGGAAAATCGGAAGTCGGTTAGTACAGAAGCCATTGTAAACAACTGCTTCTATGGTGTAATGGTTAAAGGGTGTAGAGGTTGCGGGTTCGATTCCAGGCGGGATAATAACTTTCTGTTGTTGTTTAGTTAAAACGTTTGTCAAATCACCTAAGATAGGTAGCGGACCCCGGGGCTTGAAGCGATTCTTATTTTCAATACATATACATATTCAACAACATATACAAAAAAATTAAATTACCATTTTGAGTTCGGCACTTACTTCAAAATAGTCAGTTGGTAGTTAAATAATAAACAATATTGTAAATAGATAATCAGGCTTAGGTAGGTATTAAGCTAAATTACGTGTATATAGTAAAATATTAAATATGTTTATTTTTATATAGTTATTACAACGATTATTATGTACACATTTTATCTTAATTTCTTTTTGTGATAAAAATCTAAGTTTGATAATTTTTTAATTTTTATTGAGCTCCTTATATATTTTCTGAATTCGGTTCACAATTTTTTGTTAAAAATATTTTATTTATTTAGGTGCGAGTCCACCATACCAGCCTTTGTTAAGTGATTGATATATGTCCACAAAGGCAGCAGACAGTCAATTTTGCAGGTATATACTGATGACGTCTACAGTCTGTTTAGATAAGTTTTTCCATTGTTTTACGAATTAGTGAGAGGCTGTTTATAGGTCTGTAGAAGGCACTGTACTATGATGGTTTGCCTTATTTGGGCACCATTGCGACTTGGACAATTCTTCATTATCCTGGGAAATGTAGGAAAATAAAACAAACATTAAATATTTTCCCGAAGCTCATGATTCCTTTGCGTGGTAGATTTTTCAAAACAGCTGTATCGTCAAGATCGTAGCCTGGTGACTTTTCTTGCTTAGCGAAAAATAGCGTGTCTATTGTAGATGATATTGTTGACATGTAATTCTAGAGGTTGTTGTTTGGGAACATTTATTTATTAAATAAGGATTTGTCTCTTGAGTAGCTTATGCAAATTATGATAATAATTTATTAATCCATTTCTTTCAAATCCCATTCAAAGTCTTAATTTTATTAGCTGCTTGAATGTACTCTGATGTTGCTTTTTTCGCTTGCTCAATTCACCTTGGTAAACATCTGCAGTCACATTATAATTTTATTATAGTAGACCATATTAGATTACTTGCATTACATTACTTGCTTGCATTTTGAATTTATCATTCACTAATTGCCGATTTTGTCTAAAGGTTTTTTGATAATTTTAGATGGGCCCAAATTTTAGATCAATATCGTCCTTGATATACATACCTTGAATAATTCGATAATGCTAAATGGAAAAAAGCTATTTTAAGTTGGAAAATATCCAATTTATTAATTAGGTTAGTTGATAACTTTTGTTAATCCAAACATATGCTCGATTACATATAACATGACATGTGTATATCTGTTCTGGACAGACCCATCACTTGGGGCTCATGGAATTGTCGTTCTAGATCAACCTTGCCAGATATACGGCTGAAAAAACTCATATTTTACATAATATATACAATTTTACATAATAACATATAACTTATATTTTACATCGAAAGTAAATATACTGCGATATGGATACTGTTCCAAACTGAGTTTTCAGTGGATTTATGTAGAAACCATTTTTCATGCTTTAGATCTTTCCCATCCCATTTAGATATATTGCAACAACATTAAATAATACGTTGAAAGTTCACGCAGTGTTTGAAAATGGTTTTCGTCCTATAAATATTGCAATTAATTTAATTTATGCTTGTCTTTGGACTTTCTTGTTCTCCAGGTTGTCCATTGCATAAATGAACGGCATTCCTATAAGTTCCTAAAAGTGCTTGATGGGATTATATGCAAACACTTAATATTTTAAGCTTTTTTAAAATAAAATATAAATAATACCACAAACTAATGCATGACATTTTGCCGTGCCACATTCCTGATTTAGGGATAGGCATTCTTGAAAATGCATATATAATAAAGTTCGGTCAAATTCCTTTCTAAATAAATGCAGGCGAATCCATCATTCTGTCACTAGTACAAGATTAATGGAAACTTGGAATCGTATTGGAGAAAATGCAAAATTCCGATATTATTTTTCGAACATATTTATGCATTTTTTTTCTTCCCTGAATAGACTTTTTTATTTTTTATCTTGCATTACAGGACATTATTCGTGCATGACGAATTTATGGTATATCAAGAAAAAAATATATTTTAAAATTTGATCTCAATGTAACTGGCTGTATTTATGTTTCATTTTAATTCTTCAATATGTTACATTTGTCATGAAATTATGTTAATTTCACGGTTCCGAACTTCAATTATGGGATCATTATTGTCGACAAAAGTGAAATGTTTTGAATTAAGCTGATATAAATTACACAAATAAATGCGACACATTTCATGGAAAATTAATAATAAATTATGTTGCTTCTATTAAACATTTCAGTATAAAGTTGTTAAATAGTTAAATTATGCAGTTTTATGCTATATGCCTAGTAGATAAACTCTTTAATCTGCATTACTGTCGATTTATTTAGTTTGATTTGAAATTTATCAGAAAGAAAATGTGTTTTTTTAATTATTAGAATTGCTTTAATTTCCTGCTTGTGCTGAAAAAGTATTGAATAATTATTGATGTATAATATTGGCAAATACATTAATTTTAAAGAATTTTTTTGGGTTTAAAATATATTGAATATATTAAAGTTTCCTTTTACCAACTCTGAGTTTATCTGGACTGGACCTAAAGTTTAACGTGGGCTCCGAACCACGGTCCTCAGCATTAAGCCTAGGGACTGGCGAGTGACCAACTTTAGAAATAATCCAAGAAGACAATTGATCTTACCCAGCCTAGTTATTGGCGTGACTAGAATCATTTTTCTTGTCGGATTTTACACTCTTACCTAGAACAATCACAAATTTTAAACAATCATAAGTATACATTTACTACTATACCCCAGCAGTATTCGAACCCGCGGCTATCGCAACAATAGGAGGACCGTCCTATCGCCTTTACCACTACGCCACCAAGCCGGCTATCTATTATGCAATTTACGAATTTCACTACGGAAGACTGATGTATATTTTAGAGCTATTCACGAATCGACACATTTTTTGGTGTTGTACATATTACTGAAAAATTTGAAGTATAATTAACTATAGAGCCACAATAGTTTGTAGATTTGGATTGTTTTATTGTATTTACATTTAATTATTTTCCACATCACCAATGAAGTATGAGTTCTATTTGTACGCAGGAGGCCTAATTCACCTAATTAATAAATTTATAACCAAATAATTTATTTTATTTTCATTGTAGAGTAAATTTGCATTTTTGCGTTTAGGTCTTGTTTCGATTCCTTTTTTTTTTCGTTTTCCTTCGATTCTGTGTTTCTATTTCATTTAGTTATGAATATATTTTTTGTTATTTTCTTCTGTTACTACCTGTGTACATTTTTCTTGCAAAATTCAATCGATTTTCACTATATCTTTTGATTTAATCACTGCATTCCCTATAATCGATTTCCATATCATCTGTAAAAGAGCTATTATCCACTTACTTCTCATATACTCCAATCAAATGATCATATATATCTGAATAATTACACATATATTTTTGCCATTGAGTAATATATAGAGTGTTAACTTAATAGAAATAGTTTTAGAATTGTTTCGTGTTTGAATTTCATTGGTTAATTTAAATTACCATTACAGGCACACGTAATGAATATATTTTATAACAAGAGTATTTCATTGGTCGACGATTTAATACGTATCACGTGACTAAGCTCTGATGTCACATTCTACTGACGAATTAAATTTTAAATAAAGCCAAAATGTAATTTTTCAAAACCATTTGTTAATATAAAATTTTGTATAAATGCAAATATTATATTATATCAAAAAGGTAAAATTTAAAAATAAATAAATAAATATATATATATATATATATATATATATATATATATAATGTATATAAATATATAAATAATATATAAATAAAAAATAATTACATAACATATCGCGTGGGAAACATAACCAAAATTTTCTATAGCTCTTCTCCTCTTTTCATATTTTTTAGCTCTATCGATTCAAATAAAATTTTTTCCCTCATACTGAAAGCAAAGCAGCACAGCTGAAAGTCTATGTCTGTTAATATTTTACCTGCATCTTCAACACAATAATGTATTGAGGCAAGTTATTATTATTTTTACACTGTTATTGCGAAAATTATGGAATGGATAGTTAAAACAATTAAATCGTATGATATACGTCAGAATGGGGAAAACATACAAAAGAGTAATACTTTAAAGAACAGCAGTGATATATTTCAAAATTACTGCTGTGCTCTTATTATGGCAAAATCGAAGAGTTAAAAAGACAGCATCTATTAACAATATAATAAAATAAACATGATAATCTCTTGTTTATAAAATCGAGCTCACCTTGTTGGTTTGTAAATTGTATTATACTATTTTGTATTAATGTATTTTATTAACATCCTTGTTGAAAACGTTATCTCGGTTAAGGAGCCTTAAACCAAAATATTAATTATGAGTATTTTGACAATATACATTTGTTTCAAGTAAATGAACTCCTCCAAAATAATTAAGTTTTCAATTAATGGCACTGTACAAATAACTTTTTAAAGGGTAACAAAAACTTTTCATGTAGTATAATCACATTTACCTTCAATATAATTTTACCATTGCCTCATTTGGACATATTTTGGATTTAGAGTGTGGGTAATATCTTCATAATTTCTTCTGTTGTATTGCTGTAAATAATAATATATATGAACACAAATGCTTTATATAAATAATTGTATACTTACCAGGTAAAAGCGATGCTAAGTCACACACATCCTTGATCTTGCTAACTTGGGATTTTTCTTCCAAGGAAAACTACGTTTGGTTTTTATTTCCGCACATACACTCGATACGCAACACTTTTGAGAATGAAGATACATTAAAATTGAATAATAGTGATTATATTTAAGATACAAGAATGCTGATCGTACTTTATATCAGACACACAAAATTGGCATTGTAAACAAACTGAAACAAACAATTGCGTTATAGAAATGAACCAATCAAATGCCTTCGTAGGTCAAGTCAAATGAACCAATTAAAAAAGTGGTCGCAGACCCGCCATTGAATAGACCACGCAAAACATTTCCTCGGTTTCGCCTATTTAAGTAAAACCTTTATATTTACTCTATGATCTATGCACACTAATCCTACAGTCACTGTCAGTTTCGCCGTCAGAATTAGAATTAGAATTAGGGTGTCGATGATAGGGAGGAAGAAACTTTTCTATGCAATTCACATATTTGATCCCGAATAGAACCAAAATCCCAATACCTGCTTCATATGTGAACGGGTTCACATTAGTGAATCTTACATTATATTTTCTTCACTTTTTAATAGATTTTAATCACATTACCCATGTAAATATTAAGTGCGGCTTCAATATGCTAAATTATATTTTTACTAAAAGTCCAGCAACTTAATAATTAATTATATTAATATTTACCTCCTCTAACGAATTGTACTGGTTCATAGGTGTCACCAATATCTAGTTTCAGTTAGAAGTAAGTAATTAGAGGCGCAATGTGCCTGTCAATCTGACTCTAACTATTTATTGGCTTTAGCATTTTCAATCAGACTAATTATAAATATTAAGCAGCGGTTTGAAATGTATTAAAACAAGCAAAGCGCCAAAACAATGGTTGCCTATTTATGCCATTTACATATTATTTATTTATTACTATTATATTATTTATTATTATTTTATTATTGTTTTAAATATTTTAACAGACATTTGAGAACTAGACGGGTTTTATAAGCTCAGTCGGTTACATGTCCGGACGCATCATACAGAATTGTATCTCTTTGTAGCTAGAATGAAGTAAAAGTTTTTTTTTTGATAACATCTTTATTAGGTACGCTTAGTACAGTCTTAATTATAAATTACTTTATTACTACATTTCATTTGTACGTGGATTAATTCACCAGCAAGAGGAGTACGAGAAAATACATCAATATGCATTCCTCAATTATAAAATTATAATAACTTATAGCTATAGTTTACACTAAAGTATACACTTTATATAAGTTCGTATGGTTTGGTTCGCTTCATTCTTGTAATATCCTGCGCGCTGTTCAGCAGTTGTATTGTTTCCACGTTAGTATAATTTAGTAATCGTTTCGTGTTTCAAGGCGAAATCTTGGATAAATTCGCAAATCCATTTGATTGCCAGGTCATCGTGCAGTTCTTCGTTGGTTATGTAGCGATAGGCATTGATATCAATCGAAGAACCTTGTTTTGACAGCGTTGGATGACTAGTTAATTTGAAGTTTTAGTGCAATACCATATTGGCATCCCATAAGTCCAAATTAGCTTTATGATTGTCTTATAAATCAACCTCTTTGATTTTAGATCAAGTTGGGAGTATCTTCTGACTAACCAGTGTAGTTGTTTTATTTGTTCCAATGTGTTTTCCTTTTGTCTAACATGATGTTTACAATTTAATTTACCTTCAAGATGGATTCAGGCATCCATTTAGTGACATAATTAAGCTTTTATTATTTAGCCTCAATGCAAAATTAACATGAACAGATTCGGAGCTAAGTTGAATTTTCCAAACTTTCGTCCATTTATAGATTATGTTAACTGCCACTTTTACTTTTTCTACTGCCCTAGGCAGAGATATGTCGTTTGCCATAATGATTGTGTCGTCAGCAAATATTCCAAGTAGTGTTTCTTTTGTTGTTGGGATTTCTGCAGCGTAGAGCAGATACACAAACTGTAATAAGTAATATTATTCGACCTCGTGATGAGGTCGAATTCACTATTATTATGAAAAGACTGCATAATAATTATCGTTTAAATAACCGAAATATTCA
Source organism: Rhynchophorus ferrugineus (assembly GCF_030347505.1). Lineage (NCBI taxonomy): Eukaryota > Metazoa > Arthropoda > Insecta > Coleoptera > Curculionidae > Rhynchophorus > Rhynchophorus ferrugineus. Next base: position 40,803,377 of record NW_027472580.1, on the reverse strand, counting down.
TATTATCTTATTATTTGATATTTAGTTAGTGGCTCTATATATACATATATTCGGAATATTTTTGTCTTTGTACAGGAAGAATATTTTTCTCGATTATTGCAAAAGAAGAGTTTGAGTTTATTCCACTTTGTTACTTAAAACTTTACATAATTTTACTGACTGAAACATATATAAAGTGGTACATGGTAACCTCAAATATTCAAATAACAAACGTTATATTTATTGACTAGTTGAAACGCACCATTACGGCATATTTTCGAGAGTTATTCAGTCGAGTAACGTGAATCACAATCAAACACGTCAAAAGCTGAATGAAATCAAAGACCGAAACTTGCATAGACTGCATGATAAAAACCATACGTCAACTGGCATTCATTCAATTACACACAACGACTAACATTCTCGTTTTGACATGGTGCAAAATTTAAAAAACCTCCCGTGTTGTGGAACTATTACAGTTCCTTTTTTTAATTAAAAATGGAATTTCTATCGGTTTTTTTCTGTAAGGTTAATTTCTTATTTAGTAGTAACTAATTTAAATGTATATATTTCATCGTCGGCAAAATATTCGACTTATATATTCAGTTAGAACGCTTTCAACTTTACGCAACACTTTATAGTGGCGGTCTTGATGGAAATAGTGAATTAATATCAGAAAGTTTCCAAATAGTTTATAATAAGCTTTTAAATAGCTAATACTGTTGGGAATTGCTTGAAAAGTTTACGGTATGCTGATAGTTGAAATTAAGAACCGTCGCTAACAAATTGGTTGTTTCAAAGAGATGCTCTAAATAAATTTTTTTAAGATTCATTTATACAATTTTTTAATCAGTTTCAGATTTACTTTCGCGGACTTAATTAACTAAGATAATTTAGTTATTATAAATCAATTTGTTTTATACTCAGTTTTCCTTTTTTTATTGTTTGATTATCAGAACAAATAAAAACCATTTGAGTCTATAAATATTATATCTTCGAAAACATTAATTTTTACTTTCTTACCTATGATCATAAGAAACTTGAAAATTTATACTGAGAGTGTTTTATCTTCGAATGCAGTCGAATTCATTTCTATTTCAGCTTCACTTCATTTCTATATCCAAATTAGAACTAAGTTCATGTTATCGTAGTTGATATAGTTTAGAGAACGTTAACCAAGTAGAAACAGATTCATTCTTCTAATAATGAAAATATTGATTTAACATTACGACAGAGTTTACGCCTGTAAAGTATGTTTTTAAATAATGTCAGAAAATTATGAGAATGTTTATTATGAGAAAGTCATGAAAAGACACGACAACACATATCACACCCTATAGCCGTTAAAACCGGTGAAATACTACCATCAATTGTAATAGTTTGGATTGTATGGATCACAGTGTCTCGATAATAAAAGTAGCGTTTTGTGAGGTTCTGCACACCTTTCGACAGACAGAACATTTTAGAAACAGACAGACTTGATGTAATATTTAGAAATGTCATATTTTCACTGTAATCTTTTCCATTTTTAGAAAAAGCGTTATTAATCCTATAAATCGTAACATTTATCGTAACAGTTGTTTGTAATAATGAATAAAACTTAACTCAACATTATTTTCCAATTACTCAGTAGGTCTCTTTTAAACATAAATATATCTTAACCTAATATATCTTAATCCCTGATGTTAAGACGTACTTGAAGATATAACAATAATAGTACGATAAGTTGATCATTAAATAAACATAGCAGACCATGCAACAGAGACTTCTGAACAAGAATTGGAACGGTTACTTTGCAGTCACCGTTAAAGAGCTATGAAATCGTTCTTTAAATATTTAAATTAATATATTTTCAGTTGAATTACTATCATCAGATTGTAAAGATAAAGCATATTAAAGGATGTTATTTAACTTTATTATAATCGACAATAGCAATGTGTTGTTGAAAGTCTCATAGTCAAACATGTAAATACACAAGCAAAAGAGTAATTAAATTAAACAAGTAAATTTAAATTGTATTACATGTAAACATTTTCAAAAAATATATATCAAACATAGTGACTGATTTTGGGTAATACTCGGTTTCCTAGTATTACATGTATGTTTGATTAATTTTTTGTGGGATGTGTGGATAAATTTGAAGTTCCGAGTCCTATGGTAAAATCTTTTCAGGGTAATATGCATAACTTAGTTGGCTACATAACGAGCAGTTCTGGGGGCCAGACGAAGAAATTTGTTTCGACAACTCTAAACGACAAGCTGATTGGATGGCTTGATGAATACTACCCCATACTTGCATTTTGTAGATCTAAAATGTCTATATTTTACATGAGCTAATTAGTTTATTTATAAGTTTCTGATGTCAGTCTCAGATAAATATTTTTAAATTATATTTTATATTTAAATTTTAGTTAGTGCTATTTGTGGGAGATTAATTCAAATGAATTCTTACCATGGTCGGTTTGAAGTAGGCTGTCCTATTAGTTAGCCTATTTTTTTATTCAGCTCATCTTATTTTCTAATTGGTTCACTGAAAATTCTATTTATGTACAATAATTATTCGAGGATTGTGGAGTAAAAGTTGTCCTTGATATTCTAAAAAAAAAACGGTGACCACAAATAACATTTACAACTTCATCGATGTTTACAAAACCAATAATAACAGTCATTCATAAAAATGACGAGCCATCAGTTTACTATGTTAAAATCATTTGATCTTTTCGGAAAAATCAGCCCTCTCCTTAACATCATCATATGATTTTTTCTATTCAAATGTTTAACCCATTGATGGTATTTAGAGCAAAACTTTTCTATCAAAGCTACTGTATTTGAGACATATCGAAGGAGTCTAGTTAGGGCTTGAGGATGAAGTATGCAATGTATAATAAATGGTAAAATTTCTGTTAAAGGCAAAAACGTAACTTAATAAAGAAGGTGTATAAATATCATATTTGAAAGCTCAGTTCAACTAATTCTTCATAGGAGATTGTTACAAACTGAATTTGGTGTTTGTCTAAAGCATTGAATAAAAAAAGGCTTTCACAGAAATAGATATGCGATCAATATATTTTGCAACACGAGATTCTTCACTGTATATTCATTGCATATTAATGTAGGGTAACATTGTTTGTTTGACTATTAATAGGTTATATCAATGTCCAATGACCTGCTGCTCAACCAAAACGGTGGTGTTAATGAAGCAGGACAAATATTCTTTATCAGATTTTGCCACTGTAAGATTGGTTTATGTCTTCTTTCGAGGGTTTTCTAATCAAAATGTCAACTTTTTCATAAAAGTTTATGAGTAGTTAGCTTCATTCGATAGTTATGTATAAACAGTTTTAATCTGGACCTCCGAAATTCTTCCCAGAGAACTTATGTTAATGTACGAAAAAATCGCAGGGGTTCTCGAACATAGTTTTGACGCCTTAATTGGCCATTAAATGACAAATTTATTAATTTGTACTTCCAATAAATTATACACTTATTAATATCTTGTGGCGTATGACTTTTGTGCCTAATGTATCGCAATAAATCAAATAATAAACAAAAACAAGTCAGTTATATGAAAATTCATTCGTTCGAACATAACACGAATTATATACGTCGAATTGTGAATTATATCAAAGAGCGGGGTTGAAATAAACCGACGAAAAACCTTCATTTCATACTCATTCAATTACACATAACGGTCCTTCTCTTTTTAACGCGAGAATCAAAACAAAACGGGAACCTTTGTGCTTGTACGCTCTCAACTTTTCGCCAGAATTATACCGCCAACTTCTAATGAAAACACTAAATGAAATTGAGAAAGTTGGCAAATCGTTCGTAATAAGCTTTTAAATAGCTAATGTTGTTAATAGTTGTTCTACGAAGTTTCTGCTGAATTTGTTGTGGTGGTTTTTGACTTAAATATGCTTATGCTTTGAACGGGGTACTTTATAACATGAACGAAATATTATAAATATCTTATTTCAATCGAATTTTCTTAGACTTTCATTATCAATTGTTATCTTTTTATGTGGTAATTTTGTTGATTAATTTTGTTCAACATTTTACACATATAAGAACTAAAGTACATTTAATAAAATATTGTTAACTAGATTTATAATTATTTTATAATAATAATATTAAACTGTCGTGAATTTTATTCACATTTTTTACTGTATTTTCGACAATTAGTGAATAAAATATATTTAAAATATCTGCTAGGAGCTTCAAGCTCTTGTTTATTATGACTTACTCAATCCATAACTATTACAAGAAAATGTTATTACCCGCAACTCGTGTTTGGTTATTAGAAAACTATTGATCTCCATATATATCAATATGTATTTGTAAAATAAATCAGTAAACATAAGTAAATAATATTTTTCCCAGACATGTTCAAATCCTCATCCTGACGTAAAATCCTGAAAAACCTTGTTGGAGAAACTATAACACATTCTATTCCATCCAATCTATTATTAGTTGCTCTTATCGATGCTACATGAACCAACGTAGTAGCACTTCAATTATTATGAAAATAGTCGAAAGTTGATTTAAATTTTTTGTGAAATAATGAAATCGTAAGTATTATTCAAAGCATTTATCGTTGACCCCTGTAGTTTTTATCTTTCTGTGAGCTTGCATGCTATCAAGTAGCAAGAAAGCTCAACTTTATGCGTCTATCTACAACTCAATTCTTTATTAGTTTCTGTTTAGACAGATAGACCCAATGCCTATTAAATACATGTTGATTTTGATGGGACTCTATGGGGAAATGTCAAGTTGTAAAAATCTTATTAGTGTTTCTGCTGCGATTTTTCTTATAACGAGCGACTTAATTTCTCGTAGTAAGTATAACAAAAAACCAAAATATGTGGTGACTTATTTTACTGAGTGAAAGAGACTAACTTGTACACATAATGATCTATTTTTTGATTGGTTGATATTACATTATTTATTGACTATTGATACATAAACATTATTACACCATAGATTAGAGCCGATGGGTACTCCTAGATATAAATCTAGATTTAAGTTATTCTAAAGACTAATTATAGGGTAGTCGGCAACGACTATTAACAATGTCATAAATAAATAAATAAAAAACACTAAATTTTCTAGAAAATTATTTAAAGGAACTGTTAGAATCCCTAGTTTATTCCCGTGACTTTGTTGGACCCATACTGCTGGTGAAGAGAAAGTTGCTTATGTTAAGTTAAGTTGCTTATATATGTAAAGAGATAAATTCTCAGTTTATTTCTATTCTTCACATAAATAAAGTGTTAAATTTTGAAATATTTCAGTAATTGAGTATGGATTTATATAAAAGTGCGTCATTAAATTAAAACTAAAATAAACTAATAATCTATAAAATATATAATAACAAAATATATAATATAATATAAATATAGATACAAATCAGTTAATTTAATTAAAATTTTATAAACAATTAAACCAATGGTTTTGACTGTCATTTTAATAATAATATGGGCATTTCTGAAATGTAATCTAATCTTGACCTCATATTGTATTTTTAAGTATTAGTTGGAAAGCCGTTTCAACGATATTTTGTGGCAAATGGGAGCAAAGCCAAGGTAGACTTTCAACTATTTTGGGATATCCACTCCTAACACTAACCTAAAAATCGTTTAGAGGCACAGACTAGATTATGTATTTTCGTGTTGATGAGCTTTGAAGGCCTATGAAAGCTTCGTAATCCAGAACGGTTAGATCTCATTTTAACCTTTACATTATTTACTTATAACAACACTATCTGGAAACTAATTTGATTAAGATTTTAGACTTATCAAATTTCCAGTCGTTAATTTTTCATTTAATTTCTTTATTCCATCACATTATCCTTTAAAAAATTGGATAAAATTTGGAAACTTTGAAACTATGTTTAAATGCTAGTATTTTCTATAATCTCTCCAACACAGTGATGTTGTTAAGCGACTACATTTATTTAATTTCTTTTTAACAAACACAATCCTTTAATTTAGCTTATTTTCTAAACATCGAGCCCCAGAGGGATCTTGGAGTAAATTTTTGCTGGCAAACTAGAACCGGCTAGTTAATAATTTGCTTTGTTTATTTTACCGCGAAGGTATAATCGTTTCGTTCGTTATTTCATATATCACAACATTTCTTCTCTAAGAAAATATCTGCTCTCTCCGTCTCTTTCTCTTATTCCGAATCTCTTATTATTTAATAGATACTGCAAATGCCAATATTTTTTTTATTTTAGTCTAGAATTGGCTTTTTCCTTAGTCAAACCCAAATATGTCCTTTTACTCGGCTTACCTGCTATCTTAGCAGAGTATAAAATATTTTTAGTCGATGGATTGTTATTAGAATTGTTATTATATGAAACTGGACTATACAATGTCATCAATAAACTGAGATAGTACCACGTCTAATTTACCTTGGTAACGTTAGAATAGACAATTGCTTTCTTGTTTCTTAATTATATACATTTATGCTGCAAAAATATCAGTCTTCTGACTTATTAATATATATGCTAAACCTAAATATCAATTTCAAAATTATGTTATTCGTATATTCTCTATATTAATATACAAACATGTATTACGTCATTTATTAATCTATATTTATGTTTAAATAACATAAAAGTAATATCATATGTAAAAAAAAGATTTTTTGAGGTTTTTAATTTATTACAGTTTTGAAAATAATATTACTTATGATATTTCGTTTTACTGTTTAGAGGTGTAGTAATTTAAACCTATCAATACTTTGTTGATTTTTGTAAATTAAGCGAAATGAGATTTAGATAAATGCGATTTAAAAAAGAGTAGTGAGTGTTTCTGAGATACTTATTTAAACATGTTTACAAATACAGAATTCTACTATTCTAATTGATGTTATATATCAAATACATTTCGGATGTAACAATGAAAATATTGTAAAAACAAGTTTTAGTAACATATCATTTTTAAAATATTCCCTTTACTCTGTTATGAGAGAAACATTATTAACTTAATAAATTGTGATCAAATTTCAGCCATATAGGGCTAATGGTCGCTATTTTCTAAGTTTTCAAAAAAAAACTTAGGCAAAAATTGGCAGCTAAGTTAAGTTAATAAATCACTTTTCATGATGCAATCCATTGAAAATAGTTACAGTTTCGTTCCATTAGGGAAACATCCAGTTTATTATGAAGTTGGTATAATCAATTATTGGTATTCCAAGAGTTTCTTTAATTTCGATGTGCAAAAGGATTAAGTCGTATTGACTATTCGATTGTTCACACACTTTTTTGAATTACCTTGATGAGATTGGACGACTTTCCACTTTTACAGATCTATTAAAAACTTTCTTTAAAACAGATTACTTTTTTTTAAGAACATAATTATTAAACCAAACATTTTATAGCATTCCTAGAACAACGAAACAATATTAAAATAATATTTTATTTTAAAGATATTTAACCTTAACTTAGTAATCTACTAGATACAGCTTAGGGTATGAAAACAACAGTTTTAATAATATACAATTAAAAGTTAATTATTACCGGCGGTACATAAATATTTTGAATACCAATTTTCTTGAACGTTTTTCATTATTTCCTCCCTATGGAAGAAAGCTGGCCTATATAATGGCAATTTCATGCGCGCACCTCATAGTTATTAAATTAAAGACCCGTACCGGGCTGCGCCTTGCCGAAATTGGAAGGAAAAAACCTGGGAAATGGAAATTGTAACTCGCTTATGCACTCGATACAAATGTAGATTCCGCCCATCTATTTATATGGAAATTCACCGTCATACTGGCTCAGCATCTTATAGAGATGATAAAACTTACATATTACGTATTACATTCCCATACACGGAGAAAAAACGTCGCCGAACGAGCGAAATAATAAGATCAATCCAACAGTTATTGCTCGAAATCCAAATACATGCGCTTCAAGTAGTTTATTTCGCTCGACTTCATTCACAATAAATCCCGAATAAACAGCTTTTTCCCGAGAAATACTACGTTTTCGCCAATAAATTATTTAATATTAATTATTAACACCCTTAAAGCAAATACATACATCCGAAAGTAAAAAAAAATGTATTTTGTTCTGTATATGTTTTGTATATATGCACCAATTGATGATGATCATCATCATCAATTTATAGTTCTCAAGCAATATGCTGCTATTAGTGCCGCAGGATTTCCAATATTCTTTACTAAATTCTGCCACATTTGGTAATCGGCATCAGCTGTTTTGGCCTGGGACAATGTCAGCATTCTATTTTTCAAATCTTTTTCGATGATCTTGATCCACGTCCTTTTCGGGGCTGTTCGGTATGAATGGAACCCAAAAGGCGATTTCGCCACAGTGTGAGAAATTCGTTCACTTCTCATTCGACAAACATGTCCAAGCCTATTTGCGTCTCTGAATTTGTTCCTTAACTATATTCTGATTGCCATATCTTAAGCGAATGAGTTAATTTTTAATTCTATGTCGGAAGTAAATATAGAATTTACATTAAGTATTGCTAGATCTCAGGCTCACATATGTCAGAATGTAACGGAGTCTAACAGAAGTCATATAGAAAAATTGGCAATATAAGCGTTCGAAAAGGGCTGATTTAATCTTGAATGTAATACTTCTTCTCTGCCAGACATACCATCTTATAGAATTGTAATACCAAAAGCTTTTCGACGGTAGATGGGGCTTTGTTCTCCGGTATTACTAGTCACAAGTGCTTAAACTCCTGTATTAACACCAAATGTTTTTCTTGGTTAATTTAAAAGCTATATGGTTCTGCGGTGTGAAATATATCATAAAGAATACTAGAAGCCTCAATATACATATTAGCGAATATAGCTTTATTATCAGCGACTGTCAGATCGATCAATGCCTTTGTAATACCATATTGACAGTCATGTGTGTCTTAAAATAATTGTATCGACTACATCCTCAAGCAGTGGAGATAGAGCATCTCCTTGGCGAATACCAGCACGGACATCTAATTGATTTAACAAGTCATTGCGCACTCGCATATAGCACACGGAACAATCCAAAGCTTACAAAATTCTTATTAAGTTAAATACATTTCGGAGGACATATTCAGCTTCCAAAGCAGTCCAAAGTGAAGGCCGGTATATATAATCCAAAGCAGAGAAAAAAAGAATAAAAGCAATACTATACAATATTATCTATGTAACCTTAATTCGGTCTAAAATCCACCTGTCCTGTTTGGTTTGTCTTCTAGAAACCTATTACAGTCCCATTTATAGGATGTTGATAAACACCTTCCTAACAAGTGATAGAAGACTCGGTAGTTCTTAAACTGTTTATTGTTGTCCAGTTTCAGGATTATCCGATAGCCTAATTTGTGAGATCAGCAAATAAAATCATTGAAGCAAATGTTCCCCACCATCTTTTATCATCACTATCATCATCAACTAATGATAAACATACAATATTTATTGAAATTCTGTTAAAGCTTTATGAAAGAAGCTTCTAGTAGAAGTTGAAATGAACTGTACGATTGTTTTAAACTTATTGAATATTTTATAAAAGAGGCTTTAACTTTTGAACAAAATATATGATATTGAAAGACCTAAATAGTGTCAAAACTGAATCTTAAAATTAATATGCTTATTGACCATATCCAAAAAATTGTTTTATGGATCCAAAAGAAACTTAATTTTTTAGCAAGTCTATATATGTCTATGTCCTATTTTGGACTATATGATTTCTATTTGTTTCAAAAACATATTTTTTAATATCATAAATATTAATAAAAATGTTATATCATCAAAATAATATAATCTTTAATCGAATATTTCGAATAAATTAATTGAGTATAGTTAAACTAAATGATTATTACTGTTATCATTATCAATCTTTGTTATCATATCGTTAACATTCCTTGATAGAAGGCTACATTGAACATGAACCTTCGCCCGTTTGTTGTAAAATTGGTTAAAATGTACGACAAAATATATATTCAGATGTCTTGCTTCATCTATGCCTGTTACACTTATCATTAACGAATACTTGAAACTTGTTCTCAAAAAAATACACATATTATCCATTATAAAATTATTGTAATGTTACGTTACAATGAAACTTGTTCTCATCACAGTCTGGTAAAGAAAAAACGATAGTCAGCTAAGGCCGAAAAGGCTATAAACAATCAAACACCAGCAGATACAACAGTTATATTCCTGATGGGTCGTACTTTAGTGGGTGTAATAGAATCCAACAACTCATCATAAATTAAATAAAAATTCGATTAATACTTCGAAAATACGAATAAAAACTGATTTATACCAATCAGTGGAAAATAATCCTATTTATAATGGTTCTTGACTTGTACAAATACTTATTGTAATAACATGAACATTTTTTAAGAGATTTTTAGGACAATTTGGTATACCTTCCTTTAGAATGTAGATAACGATCTTGTACAATTAGTGAAATAATGTTTTATAAAATAATATAAGTTATATAATATAGAACAATAACATAGTTTGTAAAAGAGTATAAGTTATAGGCATTCGAATATTGTTTTAGTCTAGCTAAATATTTCGTTTTAAATACATGGTTCTTAACTAAAATATGCTAATGCCAGCTTGGTGGCCCAGTGGTAAAGGCGACGGGACGGTCCTCCTACTGTTGCCATAGCCACGGGTTCGAATCCTGCTGGGGTATGGTCGTAAATGTATGTTTGCAATTGTTTAACATTTGTGAATGTTCTAGGCAAGAGTGTAAAATCCGACAAGAAAAATGATCCCATTCACGCCAGTAACCAGGCTGGGTAAGACCGGATGTCTTCTGGGATGGTTTTTAAAGTTGGTCACTCGCCAGTCGGTAGGCTTAGTGCTGAGGACCGTGGTTCGAAGTCCACGTTAAACTTTAGGCCCAGTCCAGATAAACCCATAGTTGGTAAAAGGAGACTTAATTATCATTAAAACATGCTAATAAAAATAATTTTTAATATTCTTTGACTCGTTAGGAATTCTTATGCATATAAAGTATACATTTAATTTTTCATTTTATCGTTTTTTATCGGACTATTTTTGTTAGATTAGATTATTTATCCTTTCAAATTACATTATAATTTAATATAATATAATATATTTGACGTTTTTCTATGTAAATTTAATAATGTATTAGTAGTGATTGCGATTTAATATAATCCTATTTCCTTAATAACTTTATTTGATGAAATTTATATCGATAGAGAGAACACAAAGAAGGCTTTGCTCCAATACACATTAAAAGCTATTAAATTATACTGTCTAGAGAATCTAATCAAAAAGTTACATCAGGAAATATCCGAAATATTTAAGCCGCATAAACTTGTGTTACATTATCGTCAGATGGTCCAATAAGAACTTCAATAAACGTTTAGGCAGTAGATGCCTCCAACAAAGCCTTAGTTTTGATTGAAATCGAAAGGCCTCAACGGATACAGGATTGAAATTCTGTTTCGTCTAATAAAGCGACCGGCATCGAAATGCCTCGAATTTTGCTGTAAAATATAATGTTATTTTCAATGACGTCAGTTCCTTTGATGAAGCCCTTTTATATTTTTGCATTTTGTATCTCAAAGGAAAAAATAATAATCTAAAATATATATAAATAATAGGCAGGATATAAATTGGCGAATAAAGTAATTTGCTGTAATTATAATTGGATATTAAACTATTGTTTTCAACGTATTCGTACACCAAATTCTTGTTAGGACTGGCAGCGCTGTGCTTCGTTAGAATAAATATGAAGATGGTTTATGTCATTGATCTAATTTATCGGCATTTTAAATAATGTTATAATTCTCATAGAGCAAAAATAAGCCAGAACTTATTTAATGCCTCAGCAGCATAATAAGAATGAACAAAAACCCAACATTTTTTTGTTGGTTTATCCCAAATTGATTTGTCTAATTATTTATTGATAATTCATTTTTAGAAATACTCATAAAAATAGAGCAAAGTAAATTTCCGCCTTAATCTTTTTCATCAACATTTTAAAGCCAGAGCCTACGTCTTTATCGGCCTTGTCCTGAGTGAATCCTCGGAAATCCGTATATTCCAAAGTTTATCTTTGTGAAAGCGCAAATCAAAGCCTCGCCCGCTGACCGCCAACCCATCGGATTTCAAAAACATCATTAAACTGTTTTCGTTATGAATTTGGTCTTAACAGGCTTTTTTATTTAGGCCTTTCTCCGACCAACATCAAGAACCTTATATATGGAATTATTTATGCTGTAGTCTCGTCTATATCTTGTTAGAAGATGTTAGTTTAGCTTTTTTGATTTATTTTCTCCCTAAAATCTTATTTACTTGTTTTTTTATTTACAAACTAATAAACAACCAGTATAACAAAAATTAGTTGTAAAGTGAATCCCGTGTCGAATAAATATGTTTTATATTTTCTTTGCTTTCTACCTGGTATTTTAGTTTTGATATAAATTATAATAAAATTTTAAATAAATCTGCATCGTAATTCAGGATGCTATTACTGTTTAGTAAGGTTTGACGATTGAAATTCACAATTTGGTCCCTATAGTACAATTCCACTTTAAGTGTCTATATTAAATTTATAGTACTATATAAATAAATACAGATACAACTGTGTATTGAACACGAATGTTAGATGAAACAAACTCATTAAACTTAAAAATGTATAAGAAGCAAGCCAAGAGAATGCAATCCATATTTATGCAAACAGTTTTCCATTTAGTGTTGTTTAAGTTTTGTTCTTTTATTTAGTAGTTTTCATTGCTTATCTTATATAATTTGAAGAAATTTTTGTCGAAACGCATCAAATACCTTTAGAACGTTATGGTGATGTTGCTCCGTCATATCAGTTTTGTCTGGTTTGGTTTCTCTACCACCTCAATTCTTGAACAAAAAAATCATCAGGCAGATGTCACTCCAGAAGAATAGTAAAGTCTTGTTGTGCATACGGTGGGATCAGTAAATTTTAATATAATGCGAGCCGCTAAAACTAAATGATACTGTTACTGCAGATGTCTATTGACTTTAATTCAATGGGAATTTCTGTGGCAGTTACTATTAGTTATTTGTTCGTTCAGACCAATGTAGCACAATTTGACTGGCTGAAGTTTGAAATGCTGAAGAACATTTTTTCGATTATTATTTCGACACGGTGTCGCCATATTACCACAAAGACAGGAAAAGTTTGTAGCAAAAAAAAAACGGTTGTAGAGAATGAAGATGTTTTGATTAATATGTATTGTAGTAATTTTTTCCAATAAATGCATCTTACAGTGAAAAAAATGATCAGAATACTTGAAAACACGTATTACAACGGTGAATATACACGCGATGTAATGTGGAAGATATCTAAATCTACCTCTCTTACTTTCTAAAAGTCTTATCAACGATTATACAAGCAGTCCTAAAATGCAGTTGTATATATTGTGGTAAGTGGCATAAGTATATAAAGCAAATAAACTCGAGACAAAGCAGCAGAAATAAACCATTTAAAATTGTGTAAAACATAAGTTGTAACATAAGCAAAAAAGTTACAAAATATAGCAATCGTGCTCCACAGCTAGTATAAAGTTACGAATAAGTAGAAAATATGATTATTTATTGCTTATATAATGTTATTTTAGCTTGAAATAGTGTGTCAGTAAATATATTATAATTGTGAAACAATAACTGAAATAAGTCTAGATGAAGCCCAGCTTATGATAGTTTGACGACGCTATGGTGATCAGTATATCCTCAATGAACTATTTAACCATTTTCAATAAGTTCTATAATACCTGCGAACTAGCCTCGTTTCACCAGTTTTAATTATCTCTTATAATTTAATACATTTTTTTTAAATTTTTATCGTTAAAACTTTTTTTATAGTTGCTCGTATTGAGGGTTATTCTTATATCAATGCTCAATCTAATATATTCACTCAGAATATCTTTCTGGGTATTAATTCAGTTATTAATAACGCGGCCCTTATTTTTTCATGACTGTCTGGCACATATGAAATTTAGTTGGGGAAATACTTATGCGAAAAGAATTTAGCAATTTTAAAATATCTGGCTAATTTTTCAAGTAGGTTTGAAGCTGATTATAAAATTTGAAAGTATAACTGGGTTTTTTACTTATCCGTACTTTATTAAACAATTAAGAGCGAATTCAACAGCTACATTAATGTAGTATATAAAAATACAATACATCCAAGTCTATCAAGTTGAGCAATTGAAAGGCTTTCGGCGTGAACATCCGAAGAAAAATATCGATATTTCGATATTTTTAAAAAAATTGATATGTCGATTTCGATATGTTTAAAAAATATTGATATATCGACATATCGGGGTAAAGAATTAATATTTTTACGCCATATTTTAATAAACCTTTAAAATTAAGTACAAAAATAAAGGAAACCTTTATTATAGTCAATCTAAAGGGTTTATTAAATCTAATTATTAACTAATTATACTGTTTTTTATAATACTTAGGAAATATGTTTAATTTTTTTGAAAATATATCAAAAAAAATCGACTATTAAAAATATCAATATAAGTCTCCTTTTACCAACTATGGGTTTATCTGGACTGGGCCTAAAGTTTAATGTGGGCTCCGAACCACGGTCCTCAGCATTAAGCCTACCGACTGGCGAGTGAACAACTTTAGAAATCATCCCAGTCATCCGGTCATACCCAGCCTGGTTACTGGCGTGACTGGGATCATTTTCCTTGTCGGATTTTACACTCTTGCCTAGAACATTCACAATTTTAAATAATCACAAACATAAATTTACGACCATGCCCCAGCAGGATTCGAACCCGCGGCTATAGCAACAGTAGGAGGACCGTCCTATCGCCTTTACCACTGCGCCACCAAGCCGGCTGGTCAAAAATATTGATATTATTTTCAAAAATATCGACATATCTATATATCACATCGTGAATACTTCTTCTTAGTCATAATTCATCGGATAATTGTATATCTTGCCCGCTCATTTCATCAACCTCTTCGGCTTCAAATTTCAAAGTTGGAATTCTTAAAAAAGATTAAAAATTATCATGGGTTTGAAATAATTTGAATCCACTGGCACCTTGTCTTGCTGTAAGCTAACAGTTGTTTTACATTCTCTGTTTCTGAATTTCAGGGTTCTTTCGGATATTTTACTTGAATGTTGTACATGTACAACAATGATGTCTAAATTGACATTGTCATTGATAATGTCCCTACTACAGATATATATATATATATATATATATATATATATATATATATATATATGTATGTTTTCATATAAAAATATGTCATATTCATATCTTAAAATTATACGTATTTCCTCATCGAGAGGTAACGTAGCACGTTCTCATTTAGAATTAATAAAATTTCATTATAATTCTGAAGGCATTCTTGCACCTCCATTAAACTTTATGGGCTATAAAACCGATATAAAATACTTATCTGTTACATGACGTGAAATGTACGGGACTAAAGTTTGTCCGAATACCGATATCCCATACATTTCGGCAACTTGTGTACATAGTTTGTCTGGTCCGACCCGTCTTATACCATAAAACCAATATCTTGGGCTAGTTGCTACAAGATATTCATTGTCGATGGCCACTTTATACAGATTAATTTTCCTTTATCGCTAACCGATATCGGGCGTGACGTTAAACGGGAGTTAAATTATCAGTTTTAGGGCAGACTAACACGTTTTCGCAGCCGAACGGTTTTACGAGTTGTAAGAGTTACATATTTTATGATTTTAGAAGCTTCAGAACTGAAAATGTGGAATGTGGAAAAAATGGCAAAGGATTTCCTACATCTAATCATACTCGATATTATAATATACAATGTTGATGATAAGGATTAATATAAAACAGGAACGAAAGTTAAATAAACAAGTTAATTGAAGATAGAAAATATATGATATATAACAAGTCAATTGAAAAGTCTCTGGCCTACCACAGTAAACCACATTTTTTTTGGCAAAATTGATACACTGATTATAGCGACCCTCCAACTTTTCGATACAACTTTTGTAGTACGATTTGCCCTTTGCTTCAAAATAGCCCTCAGTTTCGGCGATAACCTCTTCATTCGATGAAATTTTTTTTCCATCGAGCATTGTTTTGAAATCTGAGAATAGGAAATAGGAAATAGTCAGTGGAGCAGCCATCTTCTTCATCTGTTCACCGTCCTCGGTGCTCATTCCACCACGCCTAAACTTAACATACCGATCTTTGATGGTTGATTTTTCAGCAGGCAATGTCTGAAGTTTTTTTTTTCATATTTGATTTATGAAAACTACGTTTAGACGAGTATAAAGTTGATAATTTGATTAATGACGTATTCTTAATTAATAAAATTTTTCTTTATTAAATATAGGCAACTTATTTTTCTTTCACAGTAATTTGAATAAAAGTTTTTTCGATATATGTAATGTGTACTTTTTACATTACATATTTGACATATTATATACGCACACTAGTGTGATTTCACAGTATAGATTACAGTTAGTCAAATTTAGTAGTGATAAATATACAATGTTAATGAGTCGTTGCGAGTAATGACAAAGTTGCATAGCATGTAGTAACTACTACAATGTATAATTTGTATATACAAACTAATAACATGGACAATTGGCCAATGTCATATCAATAGTTATCACTTCACGAAAAGAAAATTTTAGTTATATTGAAGGTTTAGTTTTCGCTAAACATTCAATTTTCTGAACTAAATCATGCAGATGAATCATGCATCTTATGACGAAAATATCAACAAAAAGATTATGAACGAATTGAGAGATCTTAAAACCGTATAATATTTTCCTAAACTGGTATTATTACTATTGACTAAAATACATCTAAGTTCTTTAAACATTTCGAAAAGGTCCAACTTAGGTCCAGCCTGACTAGTGATTACTAGTATACTGAGATGATTAGACTTTGTCGGATTTTAGTATTATCACTGTTGCCCAAGAACCTAGGCAACCTTACTCTGACGAGGTTCAAACACGTGACTATTGCAGCAGTAGGAGAGTAATCCTGTCCTCTTAAAAAATACAGATGGCAAGCAGACAACTCTTGAAATACAAAATCAATCAATATTAAAACAATCTAATCAATCGGTTAGAACTTAGCAATTCAATAACACCTTTATAAAACAAGGAATATGTAACTTGTGCACTATTGATCGAAAACAAATTGTTATATGTCCTAGAGACAATTCTTCATTATTATTGATGACATCACAGGTTACATTTACAGAAATATTCACAACTTTTTTCGGTACCACATTTTTTAATTATTTAATTAACCATATATTTTCGCATAATTTAATTTCCTTTACAATAATTTACCTTGATTTAAGTATGTTTAGGGGTCAGATTAATTATATATGTATAAAAATAATTTTGAAAACACACAGTTATTTTGAAACTAACAAATATTTTCAATCAACAAAAACGTCAACTTAAACACGCCTATTTCACAGCACTCTCGGCGGACATTTGACATTTTGCTATCTGACCAGGTTCACACGTTACGCCGCATTATATAATATTACCCCCTGAAAATGACTAATAGTTTGTTAAGCAACCGCACTTTGTTAAATGGAACTAACTAATCTCGTCTCTATTGTTTGTTACAGTGGAAACAACGTTGGGGAGTCATCACGAAACTGTCACCAGCTGCAGGTGAGTTACATTAAGGGGAGTTGGTGTGTGTTTCTGTTGAGATATTGTCGTCCTTTCTGCTCCTGTCCTATCGGAATGTTATGATTGTGACGGCGATTATAAATGATAATGTAGGTGGACTCTGTTCTGTTCGTGGTTTTCCAAGCAGGACAGTGTCTTAACAGTACTTTTACTTCAAATTTGACTTACGGAGTTTTGGAAAATGTTCTTTTATTGCCTTTTTAAATGTTCAAATTTTATCTTACCTAAAATTGTTTATATTTGTTGTATTTAAAATACCAGAGTTCAAATTTTTAATAATACAGTTTATATAGATAATTAGTCAAAAGCACAAAAATATATTAGTCACCTATTAGTAAATTAAAAGTCGCCATTATTTTCGACAATTTAAAGCTTAATTATAAATACTCTGTGAAATATTTTCAACCGCCATCTTATACTATATACGTAACATCCACATTCTGCCTCATTCATCTAGTTTGAGCTTCTTGACCCATTTCCGGCACGTTCCTTCAACTGCTACTGTTGCAATTTTAAGCAAAAAGTAATACTTTCCGTAATGTGATATTTTACCTCTGAGTCTATCTGTTTTGATTGTTATCTTGATTGGTAATTATTATGAGAGGTCTTGTTTAGTTTTCTTCCACACATAAACAGTATTCTAGTTGTTCCTACAGTTTGTATATTTCTATTTCTACATTTCATCAAAAAGTTTTTAACTAAACTGAATCTCGACTTTGTGAAGTTTATAAACTAAAGGTTCGTCACAATTCTGCATTGCAAATAGAATGTTACTAGGTCACTGAAAATATTTCATAAAACTTTCATAAAACTCAAAAGCTGTTGATATGTGGTGGTCTTCTAATCCTTCAGCTTATAATGACTTCAACTAAAGTTAATATCACTATAGTATGCTATAACAAAATATTAATCTAAAATAACAAGTAAATATTTAAAAATCATCATCATCAATCATCATCATCAATCAGTGAATAAATCATATTAATATATCATTATAAAATGTAATAAAGAATATAACAGAGGAACATAATTTAAATAATTATTCAAAACATCAATAAGTTCAGACTTAAACTATTATATAACATCAGTACGATATTATTTTAATATATAGAATTTAAAATAATTAAAGAAATATATTAAATTTAAATTTTAAACATACATTTCACAGAATTCGGAACTTTGTTAAGCAACAGTGACAAATAATTCCAACAAGTTACCTTTCTTGTAATGCTATTTGCACTTAAATCAAATAGAATTGCAGGGAACGATAAACTGCACGATCATAAAAAAGATACATTTAATTAAAGGTGGCCGGGCATTACGTCGGGATTAAAATTCTCCACTTGTCTCTCTTGGCGAAACGAGCTGGCAATAAACGTTTTTACCGCAGAAATATGAGTCGGAAGGGTAGCGACATATTACGAAATATAAATGAAATTTTTTTAGCTAAACAGATGTTGCATACATGTTAAGGTGAAATATCGTGTACGGCTTGAAACTAGTAAAATGTAATATAAATTCGACAAAAATACAAAATATTACCGCGTAAATATATTTAGCTTATAAAAACAGTTTTTGCAAAGAATCATAAGCAAGATTAATAAGTTTCATGGTGTAACATATGTAGGTTGAATTAATTGCATTTGCACCTATTGTTTTATTCAAAATAATTTGTCTTAAATTTTGTCACATTTATGGAATTAGAGGACAGCATAGTGAATCAAAATTTGTTCATGTTCACGGTTGCAACTCTGATAATGAGGCTCTCTTAATCAGGTTCTATTTAAGCAAGTACCGGTATAACTGAGCGATCAACTGATTAAACCGATTAACCATGCCTTTTTAAGGTTCTTTAAATAATTGAAAAACCTGCAGGATGTCAAATGGTCTTAGTATTTGATTTTATTGATATTATTTTAGTGTTTTATATACAATACCTCAATACACCTTCAAAACACCAAAATACTCTCGTGAAATCGCTAAAATCACTTGTTTGGTGTTCTCTTACAGTTTTTCGGAAATCTGAGAGAGCTATTACATTAAAAATTATCTTGTCTTTTAACATGTTCAGAATTTTTTCTTGTTTCTTCAATAATTGTTCATGACAATTGATTAATAACGAAATAGTTTCATCAAAGTCGGTCTTAATATATAATTAACGGTGTCAAATAAAGCAACAATCCTCCATTTTATGGATCCCATCAGTGCAGATGTATTTCGAAATGTCTGAAGTCAATAAAATACTTCTACATCAACTGTTACCTCTTTGCCTCATGAAAACTTTGATAGAATTGATTTTATTTGTAGAAATATAAATATAACTAAAATTAAAGTGAAGTTAGCTCCGGCTT
This sequence comes from Rhynchophorus ferrugineus, assembly GCF_030347505.1. NCBI lineage: Eukaryota > Metazoa > Arthropoda > Insecta > Coleoptera > Curculionidae > Rhynchophorus > Rhynchophorus ferrugineus. The sequence continues at coordinate 40,783,373 of NW_027472580.1, read as the reverse complement.
GGTGGGCACAGTGGTAAAGGCGAGCGGACGGCCCTCTTACTGTTGCGATAGTCGAGGGTTCGAATCCTGCTTTGGGCATGGTGGTAAATTTATGTTTGTGATTGTTTAACTTTTGTGATTGTCTTTATTCAAGAGTGCAAAATCAGGATTTGATTTCGAGTTTCTTCATCCCTTTGGTTCGAAATGCTAATCAATATAATTATTAAATTTTAATGATTTTAAGTATGTTCTTGTAGTCAGAATCATAATAAATTAAAAATTAGAAATAGAAAATGATTACATGATAAACCTAATTAATATACTTTCTATGAAACGTAGAATATTATTTAAGATATTTAAATATTTTCTTAATAATTTTAGAATGTTGAGTTAGGCACTTGTGAAGATTAATTTTTCTTTCTTATGGCATCATTTTATTTTAAATTCTATGTATCATTAAGTATTATCATTACTACATAACATATTTTGATACATGTTTTCAAATGATATTAAATTTATAGTTATTTATAGTTTATAAGCTAATATGATTTTATTCGGTTTGAGCTTGCGATTGTCTTCGAGCTTTTTCTTTTGACGAAGGCGTCAAGTTTATTTTGTAACGAAAAGTTTGTAACACAAAAGTGTTCAATGTGATATTACCTTTTTATATACTTTTTTCAAAATAAAGACTAATTTCCATTCTGGTAGTGTAGTTTTCAATGTAATGATCCTCCTATTGATGCCAAAGTTGCATGTTTGAATCCTGCTCTATATATACTATATATATATATATATATATATATATATATATATATATATATATATACATTTCGAAGATGAAGGTTCCAAGAGAGAGGGGGGTAAATCTACCACACGAATTGACTGCAAATTCGAACAATTTCAATCCTACGGTTTCATTGCTTTCCGAAGAAAAAGGTGCGTTTTTTGTGACAAACTGTGACAATACCAACTGCAAAGTCCAAAAAGTCATGAATTAATTCAGGAAAGTAATCCACATCGACCTTGAAGCAGAATATTTGTGCAGAAGAAGTTATCCTCTTGCATGGCAATGCTCGTCTAAGTGTTCCGGAACACACTGTTGCCTCTAGAATGACAAATAATTTGGACAAGATACTGTCATGGTAGCATGGACGATATGAAAAGTTTTTATAAAATTATACAAAATAATCTACTTAATTTATATATACCATCTTTCCTTTCTAAATTAAAAAATAATCAGAGCAACTAAGTAAGGAAGTGATAATTTATGCTTGTGATAGTCTATGATTAAGGAATTATCCATGGCATACTAGTACCAGGTGGGGTATGACTAAGACGTATTCTGGAATGGTCTTGGAGTAGGTCACTAGTCACTGGACATACTCATATATATATATATATATATATATATATATATATATATATATATATAATTTTAAATTAGTCGATAGTTCTAGTCCAGGTGGGGTATGACTAAGACGTATTCTGGAATGGTCTTGGAGTCAATATATATATATATATATATATATATATATATATATATATATATATATATATATATATATATATATATATATATATATATATATACAAGCATATTCCTTCAAATAAAAACTACAGCAGGCATGTAAAAAATATAAGTGGATTGATATCGATCGATTTCGAGCATTACATTATACATTAACGTTAATAGCGTCGAATAGAATTTCTATTTCAGGCGAAATTGTTTGATTCTCCTGAGCTAGTTGAGTTGTCACTACAAATTTGTACAAGACGATATCTTAAACGTTGATAGACCGCTTCGAGTCGCTAAAATTATACGGCCCAGACCTTAGAATAATGCCTTAACTGTCACAGTCGTTGAGTGGGGCTGTAGCAAGTAGTTTGTTTTGCTCAGTGTTAGGAAATGAATTTTAATCTTATGTCAGGTTATATTATGTGTTTAAGGGGGCGGCCGGGAGAGCGGGAGGCAGGTTAAGAGATGTGCGGTTTGGTTGATGTTGTTTGACTTTTGGATGGATTGTTTCCAGCCAGATGGTATTTGCTTTATAATTATTATGTACGGAGACCTTAATATATAATGGCGGATTTAAGTTCTACAGGCAGTAAAGATAAATTGGGCTACGATATATTGTATATACCGAGAGATCCATAAATATTAAGAATAATGTTATTATTTTTTTAAAATATATTTCTTTTTAGTCTCTTTTTACCAACTATGGGTTTATCTAGACTGGGCCTAAAGTTTGACGTGGGCTCCGAACCACGGTCCTCAGCATTAAGCCTACCGACTGGCGAGTGACCAACTTTAGAAATCATCCCAGAAGTCATCCTGTCTTACCCAGCCTGGTTACTGGCGTGATTGCGTGATATAGCATCTACTTTATATTTATATTTTTATTAATACATTATGTTATTTAGTTTTAGCTTATTTGTTATTTACTTATATTTACATACCAGTTCTCTTAATAATAATAATATATATATATATATATATATATATATATATATATATATACACTTTGCTTGGTTGGCGTTTGGTATTGACGGACAAGTTATGCGATCATATAAGAATGGTATTCTAAGATAAGAATAGAATATCTACTCTTGTTTGCAGATTCTCAAATTCGTATGTATCTGTTCTGACATTTATATAGTCAGCGTAGAATTTAAAAGTCACATATGTATATAGACTACAGTGTTTACCAAGCAAATAACATATACATTCCTTGAACGAGTCGTTTTCTTCGCTAAGACTTGAAACTATATAGTGATACGTATTATTTTAATTTAAAAAACATAAATAATAAATACATAATATTTATATATCCTATAAATTAGTTGTAACAGGTTTTGCAAGAGATGGTGTTACTGTGTATTAAATCGCATTGGGTACGTTTATAACTAAGTTCATGTTAAGCCTCACTGACAGTTTGCACTGTCCTGTATGTGGCACTTCATCAATATATGAACAGTGAACTGTGAGTTCATTAATTCATTTTAAAGAAAAAGACGGCTGAAGGTCACCGAATGCTGTATGAAGGCTATGACAACAATGCTGCATCGATTTCAACATGTGGATAGATACTGATTTCGACATTTTAAAAATGGTGATTCATGTCAAAAAGGATTCTCAATAACCCAAGAAAAATTGAAGGCGAAGATTTGAAGGCATTATTCGATAAAATCATGAATCGGGTTCTCCGTTGATTATTATTTGTGCAATTTTGCTGAGCACTGCGCGCAAGACTGCTGGTATAAAAACAAAGACACAACAATGCTATTCTTCAGTCTGGCAACGCTTGACCATATGCTGCAAAAACATTCTTGAAAACATTGAAATGGCAAGTGCTACCCTACCCGCAGTATTCTCTAGACCTTGTTCCTTCTGACTGCTACTTGTTCTAACATGAGTCGTGATTGGTCTGAGTAGCGGTTCACTCCTTATGAAGATACCGAAAAATGAATCGATTCGTGGATACTTTTTAAAGAAACATCGTTCTTTCGAGATGAAATCCGTAAATTGTCTGAAACATGGGAAAAATGGTTATAGATAGACAATACTTTAAGTAAAATACATTGTATCTATATTTAAGAATAGGGCTACAAATTTAAAAAATTCTTTGAAAGTAATTTATTGCTCTAATAAATTATCAAAAAATTATTTCAAATAAAATTAGAAAATTGTACCCAATTTTTTAATTGATTATTTGATGTTAAATGTTATTTCGAAGAATATTGTTAACATAAATGATATTCAAATATTGCCCAAGTAACTATCTATACTATTTTTATACACATTTTATTTCACATCGAAACTCGTTATATTTATCTTCAAATAACAAAAATGGCTAACGAAAAACTAACTAAACTAGTAAGTGGTCCGTAAATAATGAGAAGCGAGATCTATTGGTAAAAATGCGTAAAGTATAAATGCAAACAAATTCTAAACAATCTAATCTAACTGTTAAATTTGATGAATTTAACATTTGTACACTTTAAATAACAGTGTTCCTTTAGTATTTCTGAGTTATTCAGAGTATACACACATTAATAAACTTATAATGATGCTACTTCCTTTTATTCCAATAGTCGTTTTCCAATCAACGTTTTAAAAGTGATAATTTTGATGTCAATGGCAAAAACAACCACGAGTATTAAACAATTTGAGGACAACTTGTACAAAGGTTTTTATCGCTCAAGCTCTTAAAAAACTTTAGAAATCTTAGTAATTGATGAATCAGCTATATCTACGCCATTACATGTGATGGGAAATATTCAAGGGGAGAAAAAATTGCTACAACATGAACGACTGAAAATGCATATTTAACTTCTATTAGACTTCTTGACATAGACGTTCGACGGACATATTCACGGCCTTAAAATTTTGCAGTGCATATGGATATAAGATGCTGTAGTATATTACGAGCTGCTAGAATTGAATGGAACTCTTACTGCATATATTCACCCTAAAAATGACGCCAATTGCACCAATTGATGGATGTATTCTTGAAAACGAAGACCAGCCATATCCAGTAGCAAACTCAAAATAATTATCGTTCTTTCGACGCGATATCACTACGTTCCCAGAAATATGGGAAGTAGATGTAGAAACTGATTGAAATATTTTGATAATCTACATTATACCATGTTTTATCAAAAAAATAATTTTTATAGTAATAAGATAATTACAAAACTTGTAATTATCTAATTACTATACTAAATTAATACAAATAATACTTAAAGTAACACAAATTCTGCTGCTATTGTATTTTTATGTTTTAAGAAAAACATGTTTTCTTGCAATATAAACTAAATGAAACAACTTAAATGCATTCTCTTGGTTTAGGCCATCGATGGAAAATGAATTCGATATAAACCGATTCGATTAGACATTACAATAAGCATTACTCTTTACGTTATCAACAGCGAATAATAGATGGATCGAACACATAAAATACAAAAGAATAAAATAGAGAATAATATATAATTCCTATAATTTAACTATAATTTTATTATAAGTAACCGATTTCGATGTTTTCACATCATTTTTATCACTAATAATCAGTTATTTGTGTATAATGTTATATAAGCTCATGTGAGGGAAAATTGGAAGTTGTTGAGTGTATAGCCATTCAGTTTGATTTTTAAGCACAATCTATAGCATATATGATGTAGTAGAAATATTATACACAACTGCTTCTATAATGTAATAGTTAAAGCTTTTAGCTCCAAAACGGGGGTCGCAGGCACGATTCCCGGCGGGGATAATAACATTTTGTTGTTGTTTAGTTAGAACATTCGTCAAATTACCTACACTAGGTAGCGGACCCGACGACCTAAAGCGCTTCTTATTTTCAATCATTGTTTCTTTATTCACACATTTGGCCTACACATTATAATATCAATCAACTGCGTAATTTATTGAATAAATATCTAACACTAAAAAAAGGAAAATAAAATATTTTTAACAAAACAATTAAACCGACTTCTAAAAGTACTTCCTTATTTGCTATATATTCCAAACAAAACAAAAATAATAATATAACTTTTTGACATTTACAACAAATTAAATTTCCAAAAAAACAAATATAAATTAATATAACTGATTGTGTTCGACACTGATTACAAAGTAGTCAGTTGGTAGTAGTTAAAACAATTTAGGTACACTTTAGGTAGGTATTAAGCTATATTTTGTGTATATAGTAGAATATAGAATAAGTGTTTTAGATAGGTTAAATAAGGATTTTGTTTAATTTTATTTAGTTATTACAACGACTGTTATATATATATATATATATATATATATATATATATATATATATATATATATATATATATATATATATATATATATATATATATATATATATATATATATATATATATATATATATATATATATATATATTTGAAATGCTTTTCTTGTGTTGAAAATCTAAATTTGATTATTTTGTAACATTTAATTAGTTCCTTATTTACTTTATAAAGTGGTTGAATTTTTTATTACAAATATTGTATTAACTATTGCAGAGTTAAAAAACCAAATCTGATATAGGTCTAATAGTAAGGTCACTGAAAAACTAAATAAGAGATATTCGTAACGTTAATATTCTCATAAACATTCTCATCAGAAACTAGAAATTAATTATCAACTGTCATTATATTGAATATAACGGACAATGGCGGTAGTAAATGTTTCGCAGTCGAAGCAGTTATTAGAGAAAATATTTCGAAACTATGTAGAACGTTTTCCACTAACTCTAAACTGCCCTAAAAATTGATTTAAGCCTTCATTTTTGCTATCATTATCAAAAGTAACGATATTCTAATTAAACGTTACGATGTCACATCCGACGACCTGATAGTGTCAGATCGGAGATTAAACCAGTTCAGTGAAATGAATTTGTGGAACTCGTAGAGAGCTTAAATGAGTTATTGGTTGGGGCTTCGGGGTGCTGGATAAACGAGTGGTAGCGCGCAAATTTACGACCCACCGTTGCCCATTAGGGCGCCAGCTGAAAAACACTTATTAGATTTTATTATGTTTCGCGGGTAGAAAATATGAAAATATCGCCGATGGATTCTTTATTTGCTTCCACAGAGTCTCACCTTCATAACGGAATTCGTATTTTAATTCCTATCTAGCCCTAATAACGGTGTTACGTAAAACATTAGTTATTTCGTTGTTGGGCGCGATAATAATATCTTAAACAATGGAATAAATTTAAAAGGTTATTTAAGAATATATTAAAACCTATTTTATACAATTAAGCGTCTTGAAAACTTGATTTAAGTACTCGTGAACATATTTTTAATTCTCTTGTTTCATTCATTGTTAAATATTGTCGTTGGTATTCATAACATAATATATTGTTGAATATCTATTTCCAAAAGAGGAGAAATCTAATTTTTAAATTCAAGTGGCTTTGTTTTCTCATAATTACATTTTATTATACTTTACATTAGTTTATTTATTAGATGTTAGAATTGATTTGTAAGTTCTTAAAAGGGATCGTGTAGAAAATACAACAATCCATTGTTCCTTAAAAAATTGTATTCCTGACCAGATGTCATTTTCACTACATCCTATTGGGTTAAATCATAAATATCAATAAATTATATTCTATCAAATATGTCAGATTTTCTTATAATCTGAAACTATATCTGTATCTTGAAATTAGATCCTATTGTAATATATGAAACAATTTTTACTCGATGCTTTATCTAGCCAACTCAACCTGTGTAAAGCAATTTTTGCGGTTTAAAATTACCGATTAAAAAGAAGAACTACGCAACCGAAATAATAATAACTAACAAGGAGCAAATGCTTTTGAAATTATCCAAGTAATAATAGTGATAACTTCTCAGCAATACATACCCACTGCTCAGTAGCCTTAAGAATAGTAAAAGAAGGAATTTGACTACGTTACTAATTCAAATCCAAGTGAGTTTAGAGACGGCTTTTGATTGTTAATTTAAGCCTTCAGGATAAAAAATATTTTTCCATGGAATTATTGTGGGGCCTCAATCTATTACAATGTTCTCAAGTACTTGGTCTCATGAGTTAAGAGCCCTAAGCCGCAAATATCAGCTTCTACGTGAAATATCCTCATGCCTGGGGGCAAACTCAAACTTAGATGCAAACAAAACAATAACTTGCCAATAACTTTGCAATAATTGCCAGCAGCTATAATTAACTTTCCAGCATGAGAATGCTCATCCTTCAGATCTCTTAATATCACAATATATTTGAGTGCACTAATATGACAGGCCTACTTCACCAGCTCCCAGATTTCCTTTTCTTCTATTTCTTATAGAAATTGCAGTAAAATGTCGGCAGATGCAACACACAACTCATTTCGTTCAATCTAATCTTTCGTTTAATATAAGTAATATAAGTGAGACCAACTTAGCGACCATCCAATTGGACTTCCTGCGGGTATTACGCAGCCTGGTTACTGGCGAGTTTGGAATGGTTATTCCTTGTCGGAACACACAACATTACAATTGCAAACATATAGTACATTCATGCCCTCGCAGCATTCGAACTCGCGACTATTGCTACAGTAGGTGGACCGCCGTGTCACCTTGAATACCGCGCCAACGAAATCGACTAATTTGTGTTTCTAATTCAGGTATTTTATTAAATTCATAGGTGTGGTGTGTATTTAAAACTGGTTCTTGGGATAACTTGATTTATAATGAGAAATTTTTTTTTGCGAACTTGTACATCTGGTAGGTGTAAAAGTCACAATAGATTAACTATTTGTATTCACTTTACCAGCTTGAAGGTACTAAATTTATAAAACTTTCTAAAAACTTTTGTTCCTCTTCTTTTGGCCAATAAAACCTCTTGATCGATTAGTGTACGCTAAATCAGTCTGTGTTTGAAGTGTCAGAGGCACACAAATACATATTTTAATACAGAATCATGACATCATCAGAATCAAGTCTCATAGATGTTATTGAAAAAGCACACGACATGAGATGGTATTTGAATTCAACTGTTTTTAAATAAAAATATTGCTTACATTGCTTACACTTTTGGATAATTATTTTCTTACCTATTTTAATATTTCATATTTTTCTATATATTAAAAAATGAAACAATTTGTAATAATTAGATGTAATAGGTACAAATGTAATAAAACAACTGCACAATGCTGGTGGCTTTTTCAATCTTATCAGCATTAATCGCAATTATGTAAATGAACCGCTGTTCGATTGTTTTGTTGTTTACTACACGAAATTCGTTTTTGGCTGGGATAATAATGGTAATGAAACCGCGATTCTGTATCTTGGAGAAAATTGAGAATTTATTAACCCGGAATGTAAGCCTTTGAATAATTTACAACTCTTACATATATTATATAATAGAATTTAGCCCCCGTCAATTTAATTATCTTTATTTTAAGTTTAATAATTAGAGCCTCCATGTAATTAATATTTTATTTATGAATATAATATTTTATGTAGTTATTCAACTCATGTTAAATATAATTAAAATTTATACAAAATTATGGTGTGGAATTTATGATATATATCAAACTAATAAATAAATCAAAATGAATGATTTGAGGTCCATGAATTGAGGGATGATAAATGAGGAACAACCATTAGGCCATCTCGATTTGAGGACAACATTTAGTTGTCGCTTCTTAGATACGAAAATCTTATATTAGAGGGCATTGTTATTAATTATATTTTTTCTAATTTCAAAATATCGAGCAAATAAGAAAAATATATTTATTTAAGTTGAATATAAAATGTACTCTTTAAGCTAAGAACAAAAATAAAAAAGAAGTTGTCAAATATGCCTTACAATATTCGTATTTAAATAAACTATGGTCAGTATTGTTGCTGTTACTCATTGTTATTATCAAAATAGTTAATTAGTTAATTAATTAATAATAGGAATATATATGTTGAAGTAGACAAACACGAAAGAATAATATTATTGAATCTGCTCAGAGGAAGGTCCTTTTGAGTATAATCATGTGTGTGGGATTACAAAGCTCCTTAACTTTTACGCTATACAATGGTTCATGGTAGAATTCAAGGTAAAATATTAGGCGCATTCATATATACTGATCATCTTTTCACTTTAAAAATACTTTTACTGAAAAAAAGTTACAATATTGACCAACCAAAATATTTTCTATCGTTTTCTAGTTTTTCCATCTTTCTACCAACACTACAATACCGTTTCGAAAAGACGATATACAATTCATGAACGTTTACAGAAGTAGCTCGATCATGCGGTCAAGTGGTTCAAATTCTGGAGGTTGCAAATCAACCTCCTGAAAACCCAGGCCATTATTTCCCATAAGAAGCGTTACGCACTGCGCGTCTCGCAATTTAAGATCGACAACGCAATAATTCCATGGCTGGATAACGTCAGGTACCTAGGTCTCCACTTCGACCGACGGTTAGGTTAGCATTCCCAAATTTAGAAAGCAATCCAGAAAGGTTCGGGGAAGATACCAAACCTGCTATCTTCTCTAATCTGCCCTTCTAGCAGACTTCCCATCTCTATCAAATGCTTATTTTACAAGATGTTAATTCGGTCCGTACTCCTTTACGAATTTAATGTCTACTTCAAGTTCGTTACACCCAACCAGGTGCACGGCTTCAAGTTTTATATTTTGTAAAACTTGAAGCCATTTCCCCAGGAGAATCTTAAACGCTCCATGGTTTGTCAGAAATAATCAAATTCGTAGGGAAACTGACACTTCATATCTCAATCATTCCACAAACAACAACTCAGCTCAAGTTCTTGCGAAAACGCGCTTGTTGGCGAGCTGGTCGACATGCTGGGAGCTTAGCACCGCGTCACCGCAAACCTCCCACCCTCTACCAGGCTGAAAAGATCTTATACGTCATTGCAGTCATCATAGAATAATAAAAATAGAATCGCCCGGTCCTCGTGTCCAATAACGGCTGCCCGATCAGCGGGTGCCATATCCCCAAAATTAATGCAGTAGCAGTAGCGATCCACAGGGGTCAACTGTGAGGCGATTTCAGTTTAGTGTATATTTTATGTATTTGGGTTATCTGATTTTATTGGTAAGCCCAAAGGCAGTTCCACATGACCTGGTCCAACTTGTCACTCCAGCAAGTCTCCGCAACAAGGAATGCGTCATGCATACCACCGCCTGGTTTTAGGCCAGAACAAAAAAGTAACTCTATCACTAACGCTATCTTTTACCTAGCGAGCAATGAAACTGCGATATTAAAATGGTTCGAAATAGTATTTTCAGTCAGTTTGTGTGGTAACAAACATTTCTTCATTGGAAAGTTGACTAATCAAAAAGTATGAGTCGGGTTTTTGTCCAATAAGTAATACATTGTGTTTTGTTATTCTGCAAACCGTTCTTCGTCATATATTGATCATCATGTAATATAAATGTGTAAACATATCATTTTGAACACTCCATTATGAGCATTTGTATACACAGAGTAACTCAGAAATACTAAACTAACAACTATTGTTGCATGCAGAGAAATGTTCAAAATTATCAAATTTAACAGTTGCTTACATTGATATTTCTTATATTATTACCAATAAGTACTGATGATTAAAATAATCGCAAGTACCTAATGTATATTAGATTTAATTTTAAAATTTTAATGAGATTTATTATTAGTGAAATATTTTTCAATGATGAAAGCCTTAAAAACGATGTTAGAATATCATATAAAGTATTATTAGGATACCATAGTTGTTCTTTTAAAATAAAGTTCGTTTTCTTATAATAATGAATTCATTGAAAATGACAATACTTTTTTTAGTTGTTTATATTTTCTACATTCCATAGAAATAGGAAACCGAAAATTGTGCTGCTTAATAAAAACATTCAATGCTAGTGGAAATCGGCTTTCCCGACATCTAAAATTAGAAAACAATCCTGGACAGCGAATAAGATGTCGAGCGAAAAAATCGGAAACGAGAGAAATCGACCAACGGAATATTTCTCGTAGCGAAAGAACAAAACAAAATCGACCACTTGAGGATAGAACGTATAAATAAGACGATCCTTCTGAAATACATTGGTCCACTTCCATTTTACCGCTAGCGGTATCACGTACTAAACGAATAAACGCTTTCCGATAACACTAAAAATTAACTAAGATTTCGAGATTTCAATTCAATTGAATGCAGTCGAAAGGTTCTGGCTGTCACATAAAAAAATTGTGTTTAAAAATATATTTAAATAATATAATGGAACTTAATTTTTCTAAAACAATATCTGTAATGTTTGTTGGCGAACCCCTTAGTTGACGTTCAGTGGCTTGAGTACTTAGGATGTTTCACTCAAAATAATACATATATAATTTTCAGTGTTTGTCAAGAAAGGGCTCTAATTAGTTTTACTTATGCTTCGCTCAAGAAGTTTTTGGCCGTATATAAAATAAATATATATAAAAAATACTAGAATTGATAGATTCATTTCATTTCACTGTTAACCATTAAATAATACTTGCCAAATTTGATGTTATTCTATTATCGTACTATCACTACATAGTATAAAACAAAGTCGCCTTTTCTGTCCCTATATCCCTATGTGCGCTTAAATCTTTAAAACTACGCAACGGATTTTGATGCGGTTTTTTTCAATAGATAGAGTGATTCAAGAGGAAGGTTTATATGTATAATACATGCATAATATACTAAGGCAACATTGCTAATTTTAGAGGTTTCTAACGTGATGTCGTAAATTAACCTACTTTTTAGGCTTATTTAGCAATTAGCATAAACGCTGCCTAACCCTACGAGTTAGATCAAATTAATGTACTACAGTATTGTACACCATAAAAAGGTCTACAAAAAAGTCCGCGATGGTATATGTTTATCTTTTAGGGATAACCCACATTAACCATTTTTATTGTTTACTTTTTACTTGAGAAAATGGCTTATTTACGAAGCTATTTTAAGCAATACGGCATTAATCCTTATCGAATTAAGTACCTTAAATACAGTGTGCAATTAATATAGATCAATATGGTTCCTTACAGCATGTAAATTAAACAAATATTTTCGGAGATATTACAAATTTAAAATTTGCGTTTAAAAATGTGTAATGTAATAAAAATTGTATTAATTTAGATATTCCAAAGATAGCAGGAAATCTTCATAGTAAGTATAGGGGAAGAGGAATTGTTTTACTCCAAATTTAATGCGTGCAGGCCAAGGGCAGTAATGAATGAACCAAAAATACTGCGGGCCGCTATGTTTTTATATACAACGTTCATATTTTTTCTGTAGTGTATTTAATTTAGTATCAGCATTGCACCCGTGCGAAGCCGGGGCGGGTCGCTAGTTAGTTTATAAACTACAGTCATTTTAGTGAAATAATTTTTATTATTTTTGAAATATTGGTTAAATATGAGTTTCGTGTGTCGATTAAATATTATTTTTGGTAGGTAAACTTTATAGAAGCCAACCAGTATTAAACGTTGTGAAACTGACCAAATGGTTATAATTACCTTGTATCACCGCTATACTCCATAAAATAGTTTTGTAAAATCATAAAATGAACTTGCGTAAGATTGCTGACACCTTATTTACCGAATTTACGATTTACAATTTTACTCTAAAACTTTAACACTAAACTAAACTAAAAACAATAAAGTGCTGAAATTTAGTATTTGGTTCAAATAAAGAAGCAATATCGAAACTGAAGCTTGTATAAATTATGTAAAACTTTAAAAAAAGAGTAAGTTCAGACATATCACAAATTGGAGGACATAAATTACGTGCTTCTACTAGAACAATTTTAACTGCGATCTGTGTCACTTTCCACTCTTTAACCGATTTCGAAAAAGGGAGGAGGTTCTATGTTCGGCTGTATATTTTTTAATGTAAATCGACCAATTCTCCGTCATTTGTGGGAGGAGTTTCAAAATTCATTTTTTATTTGAAAGAGGGTATGGGGGAAGGCGGGAAATCGAAGCAAACCCTCAAATTTTAAAGGCATATACAAAGTTCTTATCTAAAATATTCAGACATTTGTGTATAATGTTATTGCTGAGCTAATGTAATGGAAAATTTGAAATAGTTGGGCGCAAAAACAAGAAGTGTTCTAAAGAAACACAATTTTAAAGTAATATAATCCGGGAGGATATAATGTTAAAAGGAGGAACTCCAAAACTAAAATGTTCCATCATGGGTTCATGGGTTTGTTCAAAAGTATCTACAAAGCCTTATGTCACTGTAAGAAAAATTAGATAAGAGAAGTTCAATGGATGATAATTACATGGATAAAAGGGTATTAACAGTCAACTTTGGCTGAACACTGAGTGGATGGTGGACACAGCACTCTATTCAATAAAGTCGAGGTTTTATCCACACGAATTAGTTTACATGAATATTTTCAGAGAAACAGTGTGCGTGAATTTTGAGACTTCCGAAAACCAAAATAATCTTAACAAACACAAATGCTATAAGACACATCATTTATCATACTATCTTCTCTTGTTCTCTCATCGAATCCATTTATCGCATACATTTGTTTCAATATGTTAACCTAAATCTAAGAGCTTCATCCACCCTGAAGATGCAATATGTAACGTTAGAAAAATGTTGGATATCCTTAGTAATTAACATGCCTCCATAGCACAAGCTAGTAACACAAAAACGAATGACTTGGTAAATCACAAGTTTAAAATTATTGTGACCAATTTATTATTTCTGAACAATATTTTTTATCAAATAATATTTGTATAACAGACCAATTGAAAAGTCCATGGCCTACTATAGTAAAATAATTTTTTTTGGCAAAATTAGTTTTTTTATTCAACATAATTCCCTTTAAGGGTGATACACTGATTATTGCGATCCTCCAACTTTTCGATACCATTTTTAAAGTACGATTTGCCTTTTGCCTCAAAATAGGCCTCAGTTTCGGAGATCATCTCTTCAGTCGACGAAAATTTCTTCCCAGCGAGCATTCTTTTGAGATCTGAGAACAGCAAACAGTCGCTGGGGGTCAGATATGGTGAATATGGGGGATGAGGAAGCAATTCGAAGCAAAATTCATGGATTATTGACACGGTGCATTGTCTTGGTGGCGCAGCATTTTCTTTTTCTACAAATGTGGCCGTTTTTCGGCGATTTCGTTCTTCAAAGGGTCCAATAACTCTGTGTTATAGTCGGTGTTGATGGTCTTTCATTTTTCAAGGTAGTCAATGAAAATTATTCCATGCGCATTTCAAAATACAGACGCCATAACATTGCCAGCCGACTGTTGCGGTTTCCCACGTCACATGTCGACGCAAAAACCCGAGTTTGTTACGTTTGATCATTTTCAAACACTGCTCCGAATCATCAACTCGCCGTTGTTTTTGTTCAAAGGTGAGCTAGCGCGACACCCATTTTACATAGAGTTTTCTCATACTCAAATATTCGTGAATGATATGATGTCACGTTCAGTTGATATCTTTAGAATCTGATATATCGTTCAATTTCAATTTACGGTCACTCAAAATTATTTTGTGGATTTTTTTAATGATTTAGTCATTAACAACCTTTTTTGGGTTCCTTTTTATCCATTTTTTTCCAAAAAGGTTTACATTCCTTTTTATCCATTTTTTCACAATAACAAAAATTGCTTCACTCAAAACGCTATAATTCACAAACTAATGATCCGATAGCTGTCAAATTTATGCACACATCTTTTAAATTGACCTTTTAAATTAAACAATGCGATATTTTAGTTCAAACTATGAATTCAATGAAATATATTAACCTCTAACAGTAAGTATTTCATTCTACCATGATTCTTTTTCCTTTATAAATTATATTTTTATATTTCAAAACAAATTCCATTCAAAGGAACCTAATATTCGCAAGGATTTAAGAAAGTAGCGATGAAAATGTGTTTAACTGCCTCAAATTAATACTTAATGATTCATTTAAAAAATCAATAAGTAATCACGTTTACAAACAACTTTTATTGATTCGGTTAATTAAGGACGAAGGAAAAGAGAAATGTTTAAAAATACAAAATCAATAAATAGCTACACGAATTCCAATTGCCTACTATCAGTTATAAAAATATAAATGGGGAAAATAACTACGCTGAGACAGATTTAAACACAATATGCCTATAGTTGCTCAACGATTGTCGTAATCGAATATAGAGGGTTTTTGAATTTCCTGCGCGGAAAGTGAACGTGGTGAGATTTTGCCAGATGAAATCGCGAGCCAGCGGCTTGAACGCACATCATCAGGCATCGGTAGTGACGAGAGACGGACTATCATGCCTGACAGGTCAATTTCCAGGCATCCAACGGTTGAATAGAACGGTGGCGATGCATCCACTTCGGCCTGAAAAGAAAAAAACACTTGTCGTGGTTTCTTCCGGAGCACAAATCTCGCAGCAGAAGCGGCATTAATTCGTCTAAGATTCCAGTATTTCCAGTATTCTAAGTATTCCAGTGCTATATATATATATATATATATATATATATATATATATATATATATATATATATATATATTATTTATTATTATTTAATTTAATTTGAATTATTTATGTATGGATTATATTTTTTGAAATGGCAAAAATATTCGAAAAGTATCCGTCTATTTCTGTTTTACCGGCTAAGAAATCACTCCATTTACATCTTATCCGTTTGCGCATTTTCATTTTATATTTATAGCATGATATTTTGAAAGCCGCTAATAGCATTGCTTCAAAACGATGCTCTGAATATTCTGGTGTCGTACACAATACATATCACAGATTTACCAACTGTATAAAAATATTATTGTAAAATTTGCGCAATAAAGCTATTTGCTCAATAAACATGCGCACGGTTGTGTAGGCATAATTCCAGTCAAACTAAAGTTTTATTAGATCCGGCATCATATTTTCAGCTGTAAAATCACTCCCTGTCCTAGTCGTGTACCCATCGTCAGCGCCGTCCCAACGAGCACAATTAAACACTATATGCTCCACATTCTCCTGCTCGCAATATATGCAGATGCTGGTATTACTTTTGCATCTTTTTTGAAGATATTTTAAAGGAGCTCTGTGTCAGTACACCGGAGCCTAGGTCAAATATTAGCCAGGGTCCCCAAATGCTCCATTTATTAGTATCTCTATGTTTGGCATTTATTTATATGCCCATCAGTCGTAATTACCACTATCCCATTGTCTTAGACCCTCATGTTTGTTTTGACCTCTTCCTCGACCAGTATTATAGGAAACCTTAGTACTGGTCGAGTCGCTCTTCCACCTGTAGGTGTATTGGAGGTATTTCAGAGATGACTCCGACTCCCTATCTGGAAATTGTTCGGTTGTGCTGCAGATTATAATTGAGAAAGCACGTTGAACTTCCCCGCGGTTCGCGTTCAAGCATATCGATTGAATACGTTTCGTACCAAGTTGGAGCTGCGTAAAATAACTGATTGTTTGTAATATTTGGAATTAAATGGGACAGTGTCATAACTGTCCGCTCTATTTTCTCAACAATTTCCGTAATATGGTCTGAAAATATCGGTTTAGTGTCCAAATATACACCAAGTTATTTTAATGATTATCCTGCTATCACTGATATGTTTCTGATTTTGAAAGCTAAGCGGTCAATCTTCCTTTTTTTGTGAGCCATAGTATTCCCATCTTTTCAAGAGCTAGACATAGTTTCCTTTCATCCATATTGCAATCCAAAGTTCACTCGTATGATTTACGTTAAAATATGGCTTCTGTCCGAACAGAGGCCGTTATCATACCGAAAATTTCACCCAGTACTGAGCACTACGGGAACGCTACCGATTGGTCAGTCAATTGTTTGAGCTTCGTCACTCAAAACGATGCATCTGTTGGAAAGGTATATTACTCTGAACAAACTTTCATCCACTTTTCTTTTCCTGCGATCATCCAAGATTACCTCTCAAGATGCACTATAGAATGTATTTTTTAACATCCAGCGTTATCAATACGCATGACCGCCTCCTTGTATTCTGTAGTTTCGCAGTGTTTATAACTTTAATGATCGCGTCGACTGTTTGTTTCCCATTTTTGGAAGCCATATTGAATGGGCGATAAAACCAACCAAACCAGAGGAATATTTTCGTATAGTTTACCTTTTGCATCCAACAAGCATATCGATTACGAAATTACGATAAATCGTCTAAGGGTTTTTGACCCTTTTGAAGAATTAAAAGTTTTCCCTTTTGCATTACTCTTGAAAATCGCCTTCGGAAGCTAGATTGTTGAAAGTTAGACATCTGCGGTAATATTTTCTTTCGGATTTATAATTCAAGCTCTTGCCTTATCATGTTATTAGTGTTGCATTTTGCAACAATATATGATTAAACTTGTTCAATTAACGTCATCAGGCATTTCCAGTATTCGATTTTTACACTACACCTTGATAGTCTCACAATATACACAGCAACTCTTTGGGTCCATAAACATTCCGCTAGAGCATCAACATTCTAGATGGCCTGTAGAACTAACACAAGACTTTTTGAACTCCGCATTATTTTATGACTACGAATTTTTTTTTGGGCTTGAGATTATCGTAATAATTTTTTTTCATTCAGTTTCATTTAGTAACAAATTAACTTTTTGCGTGTTTTTGCCACTTTTAATATGATACAAAAAATCTTTTTTTTTCAACATTTATTTCCAAAAGTATTTGATGGACTTTAACAGCCGGTTTCTTAGAATCAAGAGTAATGAATGTTGAATTACCACTATCCCATTGTCTTAGACCCTCATGTTTGTTTTGACCTCTTCCTCGACCAGTATTATAGGAAACCTTAATTTTGATGATTCCATGATTATGATACACTAAACATAAAAGAGTTATTTTATGTAAAGAATTGTCAAAACTATTGAATTTAATAGTTAGTGCAAGCATAAATACCTAATATATCTCGAAATAACTTCGGAGTATGTTATTTTTATATCTTTTTTATATATTACTTCCTAGGTGGAGGTTTACGACATAAGGAAACGCGTTTACAGCCGCCTACGACCTTATGAATTACTTATGTTTGCTCGCGCCTTGAATCATGAATTTGTTAAATCACTTTTACCAAATTACTTTTTCCTACCATCGTAAAATGGCAAATTATAGGCCTATAGATATGAAGACATAACTTCCTTTCAATCGTTTTTTCTGATGTATATAACCAAACATCGCAGTTTAATTAGAAATTCGCTAGCTCCGGGAACAAAAAAAAACTTTTATAGCATAAAATATTTGGTTCCGAAACCTATGTTGCAAGACTAACAATAATATCCTCCACGTTAGAACAAATTAACTATTAAGTATTGATTTTTTTAGGTTAAAAAGCAGGACATTGTCCTCCATTTAGGATTAATTTCTAAGATTAATTATAAAACAAAAGACATTTAAGAAAGTATTTATAGAAATTAATAAAACATAATAAAAAATACTAGTTGACATTGTAATTTTGTTAAATATTCACTTAATGAGAATGCCGTTCTTCAAAATATATTTGCCATTCTAAAGGATATTGCTGACGAACTAATGAAGGAAAAATTAGTGTATTGACAACTGACTTCAACTTAGAGGAAGTACAGGAGATTAAGTGTTTCAGAACGGTGTATAGGAGTGAAAATGGCATTTACAGCCAAATTGATTAAGCTCCAGAATCTTTTGAAAGAGAAGAAGTATTACTCTCAAGTCTAAAATTTAGCTGCTTTTTTCGTTTATTATATTACTTCTTCTCTATGACTCTCTTTCAGCCGACATATTAAAGCTTTACAAATGCGACGCTTAAGACAAATTCTACTACGCTTGTGAAATATTTTGGAGATGTCTGTCGAATGAAATCTAAATAATTCATTTATGTAAGTGTATACTTATATATTAAATTAATGTAAAGTAACTTGTATCGATAACAATGATTAGATAACACATAAGCGATCTGAAGAATAGTAGATATAGTCCGAGGCCAAAATGGTTACGGACGACTGTTAAAGCAGGCGAGATCTATATACTATGAACGCCAGTCATGGATTGATGACCTGTAAGAATGCCGCTGTAAGGCTGACCTAAGACAAAATAGACTTAAGCTTCCAAAAAATAAGTATTATTTTAGTATAGCCATAAGATGCGAAAATTAATAGATGTTTCAAAATTCTGGACCAGAAGTTTTCCAACCCAATTAATGTAAAGTTAACCGTAGTGAACCTTAACAAATATTTTTTTCGAATTCTAATATAAAATACACAAATAATAATACCTAAAATTAAATATATCAATGATTTTTCATGGCTGTTTCATTCGAAGTCCAATCGACAGTCATCCAAGTGGACTGTCTCCGCGAGTGAACCCGTTCCAAAGCGTGGTTTGGTTTAAGTTTCATTAACTACCTTGGAAAAGGAAGGACCATCAACAGCGACTATTACATAACGTTATTGGATCGTTTGAAGGATGAAATTGCCGAAACACGGCCGCATTTGAAGAAAAAGAATATACTGCTTCACGAAGACAATTCAACGTGTCACAAGTCAGTGAAAACGATGGCAAAAATCTATGAATTGGGCTTCGAATTGCTACCTCGTCCACCGTATTCTCCAGATCTGGCCCCCAGTAAATATTTCCTATTCTCAGATCTCAAAAGAATGCTCGCTGGGAAGAAATTTTGAAGCAGAGGGCAAATCGTACTTCAAAAATGCTATCGAAAAGTTGGAGGGTCGCTATAATCAGTGTATCACCCGTGAAAGGAATTATGTTGAATAAAAAAAAATTGCCATAAAAATTTCTTTTAGTAGGTTAGGTTTATCTGTTAGATATATTGAAGGCATAAAATAAAAGCAAATAACCGTAATTTACTAACTTTTTAATTATATAAATAGTAAGTTTTTGTCCTTCTCTAAGTATTCAGTAATTTGTTATTGTTGAAAAATATGTTTATTGAAATTATATAAATTTATTGCAGTTATATTACTATTGCTATATATTCCTAAACATTAACATTATAAATGAAAATCTGCTTAATTATATATAAATTACTACAATACAAAATAAACAATAATTAATCGAACAAATAAATTTAATAAAAATTTAAAATGGTAGAAAATAAATTATTACGTGTTTTTAACTAAAAATCCTCTTTTATGTCAATTTTCTAATATATACTATTAATATACTCTCATATAATTGTAAATAATTAATTTAACACCACCTTTTCAGACGATTTCAATATGGTGTAAAGTTTGGTATAACTTCCAACGCCATGCGCTTAATAATCCTTTTTAGCTTTTAATAACAAGCTTCACAAAGGGAATGGAAGAAATAGAAATAGGCAATGAATAATTTAGTGAGACATTAGGAAAGGGAATAACCGTTTGTATACTTTGGTATTTCGAATCGATATTTATTGGATGTAATAGAAAAGGCCTTTTTAATTCGATATGTATATTGAACTAAAACACATTTTTTCGCTGATACTTTTAAGGAGTATAGCAGTTAAAAAAAACACAAAACATTTGGGTAAAGTGATTTAAAAAATGTATCACGCTGTTATAACTTTACTCTATCTATAAAAATGAGTTCTATAATAATAGAGTTGGATGTATCTATGGCAAACTCATGAGTAACCCGCTGACACTTAGTAATACGGTTGTTGCTTTTTTTGAAAAATTCCAGCGAATAGTGGGTAGTCCATAATAAACCAACTCGCAAAAATTCAAAAGCAAATCCATAAACATTAATGATCACACGATAACGGTCTACTAAATGATTATGAAAACTAACAAAAATTCACAAAAATATTGATTCATACTAATAATATATGCTATGCATATTCTAAAAAAAAGACTTATGTTCAAATTACAGGTGTGATTACTAAGATTTTAATGTATATAAAAGTAATTTAAAAATTCGCCATACTGAGCCAAACAGCAATCAGAAGCGTTACGAATCATCGACGTCACTTAACTTCAATATTAGAACTTTTTAGCGCTCTTCGGCTTAATTTTTGTTATATATTTTATATTTCACAATTACAAAATCGGGTTTGTGTTAACTTATAAATTGAAATGGGATTTATGAAGGCAAATAAGTTTTTCCCCAAATTTCACAGAATTGAGACTTCGATTATGATATTATGATATTGTGATATTATAATATTATGATAATGTAACTGAAATAATAGTTTTAGACATAAATACACTAACCCTTAAGTGTGGTAGAATATTAAATAACATTAAGAAAAATACTATCAGTAAAACTTGGCTAGATAATTAGTAAGTGCAGTTAATAACCTTAAGGAGTACCCAATAATAGACAAATCGCCAGCTGGGAATTGTTAGATTGTCATATTTGCTAAGATAAATCAAAATAGTATCGGTGACAAACCTACTGAATAATTTTATGATTATAATTTTAGGATACAAAGGTATTTGTCAGGGGGGCTAAAAGTTTACCTATTTAATAGTAACTACCGCATAAAAATATTTAAATTATGTATTGTATATTTTTTTTATGGAAATTTTAGCAGCTCTATGGAACGAAGAAGTGTAATAGTTGGGTAAATAAAATGCACAAGTGGTAACTTGGAACTTTATTTTAATAACAACATATAATTCTCAAATTATGCATGACATGAATAGAATAGAATACTAATTAAACATCTAACAAAGCCCGTTATGTGATATAATACAACATAAAGTAAAAAGGGTTGTACAACAGGTCTATTGATATTAATTAAGATACATGAATAAATCGTTTCGTAATATGTGAAATGACATAAACAAAGAACGGCCCGGAGGACCCGAAAAGATGGTAATGGTCAGCATTAGCAGTCGATGTATCAACTTTTTCAGATATTTACATGTGATGGGAAATATCCAATCTAGCAATATATGCCAGCACCCGATCTGAGAGAGCGATTACTTATGAATAATAATAAATTATAATGTAAAAGAAGCGATTAAAGCACTTATGATATAGCATTTCATTGCAAAGAATCTCGGGTACATCTAGTATACCAGGATATCCATCAAATTTAATTGGTAATCCAAAATATTAATATTGAATAAAACAAACGTATTCACAAAATCCAGCCAGCCGACGGTTTTTTTATTGTTTTCCAATCCAATATTTAACGTTTTTCCCGATTTTCCTGTAGTAATATGTTTACTGAATAGTTACGCTGAACAAATAACAAACTTGTGAAAATCGATACGTCCAATTTCAGCTGAAATGTTTGTTTATCAATATTGTAACTAAAGGTTATTGTGGGCATCTGCAAACGAAATCGGATACCCAAACCTAATACATTCCTAGTTACGTACATCTCCTGACAAAATCCATTGTGTCTAGTGCAGCAGGACGCCTAGATTGTCATGTATTTTTCATACGATTTATTGAATTTTCCATCCAGGATTTCTCCGACTTTGGGATGAACTCTGACGTTAGGCAAACTCAACATCATTCCAATGAAAAATTGCTTTGTAGCCAATCGGAAAGTAAAATGTTAGGCCCTTTACCAATTTGAATTTATACACGGTTCGATGATTGACCTTTTTCGGTTGTTGTTATTGAAGAATTTCTTTATAAAAGACCTATTGACTATATTATTATATAGTAAAAGGATAATACAAGTTGATATAACTGTGGGGATTAATGTTTTAAAAATAATCTAAAATTGGAAAACGTTACCCGGAAAACAAACAATAAACTCTACCAAAAATAAATGATTATAATGACGTGAAAAAGTAAGTTGGGTGGAAAGTAACTTATTTTCTTTCTCAACATGCGAAATTCCTTTTTATCCATTCTTTTTCACAATAAAAAAATGCTTCACTCATAATGCTATAATTCTCAAATTAATGATCCGACAGATGTAAAATTTGTACACTCATCTTTTGAGGGTTAAAGCTAACTAAAAAACATATGGATTTAATAATTCTAGTAGCGTCATCTATGTGTCAAGCCAGATGCTGCTTCAAAGAGGCAATGCTCCGTGTCACAAGTCAGAGAAAACGACGGCAAAAATCCATGAATTGGGCTTCGAATTGCTTCCTCATCCACCGAATTCTCCAGATCTGGCCCGCAGCGGCTATTGCCTGTTTTCAGATCTCAAAAGAATGCTCGCTGTGAAATTTTCGTCGAATGAAGAGGTAATCGGCGAAACTGAGCCCTATTTCGAAGTAAAGGACAAATCGTACTACAAAAATGTTATCGAAAAGTTGGAGGGTTGCTATAATCAGTGTATCACCCTTGAAGGGGATTATGTTGAATAAAAAAAACTCATTTTTCCAAAAAGATTTGGAGACCGGGGACTTTTCAGTTTACTGATATAAAATACCGGTCGATGAGCATGCTGGGGATTTCATTCATTAAGAATCGACGAAGTGTATTATTGTCGAAGTTATTTTCTGAGGTTCTTTGAAAAATAGATATAGATGATTCGTAGTTCACTGCGCCATCTAGATTTTTATAGAAGCTGTTTTATAACAACTTTTAGTTCCGCAGCAATATTGCGAAATGAAATATGTCGGAGTATCTTAATTATTTCAGAAACCGCATCGACTTTTTTCAAGTTTGGCCGGTCGGAGTGATCATCTTTAACATTGAAATGTCCTAAAACAATACTAAAAACTAATTATGAGACTTTCGTTTAGTTAGTCACTTATCACCATAGACATAATTTTCGATGAACGTGCTCTGCATTTATTCCCTTTTCGCAAGCGAAGTAACAAAATATGACAAAAAAATCTCCATCTTTTAAACTCAATGGCTTTGAGTTAAATAAAAACTTTACCTTTATATCCATATGCAGACGTTTCCATGGATTGATACTATGGCTTCATGGAATATTATTAGAAGAAGTTTTAAAGATTAGATTATGACTCTATTATGAAAACCGAAGATACATTTTCTCCAACTTAATGTTTACTTCTCACCTGTAGATAAAAAACATAACATAATATAAAATATCAATATTATGTATTAATATCATTTATATTAAAAATATTAAATATATACTGCTGTGAGTAAAAAAGATTACTTTGCATGCAAACATGCATTTTTCTTCCTTTTCAGTCTTTGCAACATTTGTTTTCGTCTATTTTTGAAATGTTCTCATCATACGGAGCTAAATCGGTTGAATTGAAAAATTATGGCTTAATAGGAGTTGAATATTTGTCATTTTTTTATTATGAGATCAAACATGTGAGTATATGATTTGTGGTGGCGCGTTATCTATAGCCTAGAAGTAATGTACGTTTTTTATCACAAGTTATTCATTGCGTTACAGCTTTAATACATTTTAAGTTTTTTTTTGTTTAGTTGATGTGATCATCCTAACATTTACATCCCTCGGACCATCTCAAATGAGCATTCCTTAAAATAATTGCATTTCCAACCGCTAATTCATTACGATTTCATTGGTTGGCATGCATTTTCTGTGACGTGTTGCAACTTGCAATTATTCGTTCATCTACTACGATAATTCCAAGAATAAAAGACATGGGTTAGTCCAGGAATACCATCCACATCGGTACAGAAGCGAAATATTAACGGCCATGCAATCCAAATGAAATTGCAACTGTAGATGCCTACTGTTGATAACTGAACCAATTGAGCACCGTATTGTTGCAAAAGAACATCATTACCGTATAAGTGTTAGAAAAAGCATACAGTTGCAGCTTGAATGAGAAGTTCTAGGACACCTAGGTGCATCACTCATGGCGCATGAGTATTTTTATATATATATATATAGTAAATATGTAATAAATTTTCAATATGTATGTCAAATAAATATCTTAAGCTTATTACTATTAGAAATAAATAAGTCTCGCTTTTCTATTTTAATAAAGCCGGAACAGTGGCAGTGGTATAAAAAACACCAAATATTAGACCGCCCCCATCATAACGGGCCAATTTAAATAACAACAGCCCCTCCGAAGGGACCCAAATTGCATGTCTTCTGTTAATATTTGTCTACCGTGTTCGAACGGGAGAAACTTATGTAATTTTCCGGCAAATGCCTTGTTTTTTTCCGGCTTTACGCTATTTCAACACCCAGAAGAGATGATTTGTGCGCAATCTTGCGTAAAAGGAATAATAATTGAGTTTTTATATTCGACAGGGATTGTGTAGAGGTTTATACAATGAAGGTATAGCATTTTAAATAAGTTTAAGGTTTTCAGGTTATTTATTTTGAACTTTTATTAAAAAGTACCATGAGTTTATTTTAAATTTACCTTCTAAAATTATTTTTCTTATGACTGACAGGTTCTATAAATTTACATAATTAAAATTTTGCAAATAATATTTCATATTTAATATGAGTATTACCAAAATTTAGCTCTAATCTGCTAATTCATTAGGTTTTTACAAATAATTTAATGATATTCTATAAAAAAATAGTTTCACTTGAAAGGTATCCAAGTACAAACAATTGCTTTCGTAGAAAGACAGTGTATATCTTTGGAAGGTTGACTGACCAAGAGGCCCAAAGTGGAGGGATCTTTAATCATAAGTCTTCAAGTTAAGTACGGTCACAAGAGGTTACGGAGTGATATGCGTTTGCGTCAATTTTTAGGATCTAAAAGCAATCTTGCTCGTGAATTATTGATGACACCATAAAACTTGATTAATACTGCAACCATCTGAACCAACTAGATGCAAACTTTCGTCGAAAAAGACCAGAAGCTATAAAAGGGACTATAAAAATTACATAAGTTTCTCCCGTTCGAACACGGTAGACAAATATTAACAGAAGACATGCAGCGACTAAATTATCATTTGCTCTGATATCCTGCCTTTTTTCTGGATATAATTCCCTCAGAACATTCCGGAAATTTAAGAGTACTGAAATGTTTTCACATATAGCTGCTAAAAAGTAATTTTGTATTTTATCAACAAACATTAAGTTAAAACTGTAAGTTTGCCATTGAGAGTACCAGTCTAAGTAGACTAGACTCTAAGTAGTAGTAGACTCTAAGGTCTACTTCATTTTTATTTACACTATAAAAGCGAGTTGGCATTATTATTTGCTTATAACTAGCGTTGGAAACTATTGAGTGAAAACCACTATCGACTCAGTTACTTACAACTTGTTACTATCGACTACTTTCAGTCGCTACTTCCGGTATGTCTAATTTCAGTCTTTACTAGTACAACTGCTTTTTTACTACTTTGTCTTCGATTAATTTGAACCATGACTAATTTATTTGACAAGTGTTTAACGTTGTGGATTTAGCGTCCTACGCCCAACTTGAAAATGTGGTATGAAATATGACGATTTTGTACTTATGTGTAATATAATTGTAAATAATAATGTACATTAACATAGCAGCATTAAGAAACTCCGTCTTTTATTATTATTTATTAATGTGATAGGATAAATAGAATAACATTTCGAATGATAAATAGTAAAATAATGTTGACTGTATTTATGCTTTCTTAGCAACTATTAGGGCATTTTTTGATCGATTTTCTAAGTCCCTCGATGTTGTTCAAGTCTTCTGAATGTTAAAACTTCTTTCACTGACTATAAAATATATTTAAAGAAAGATTATTATATTTAAAAACATTTTTCATTTTAGGACTACTTCATAACTTTTTACAATCAAATCTAATATATAAAATATAAAAATAATTTTATGTAATACATATTGAACTTGGTTTAGAATACAAAATTAGAATATATCGTCCATCCAAAGTAATTTTGTACATACGTCATCTAAATGGGTGAGGTCAAAACCCCGCAATGTTGCCGCAACATCCCCGAGTTTAAGTTCTATTTGGCTTTGACACGCAAGTAAATTCTAATCTAAATAAAATTATGAAACAAAAATATTGTTATCAAATATCATTTATTTTAGCATTATATTAAATCTAATGCATATATTCTCATCACCCTGTCTTAGGAATTGGCATCAATTGATCATATTATATTCAGAGAGTTTCATTCAAGTGAATAAATAAGCTGTTACTTTCCAATCTGCTTAACATTTGTTAACACTTCCATCATTTGTCAATTCCTTCTTCAATGTGTAGACATCGTCCAAACCGAAAATGTTATTAACTATTCCTGTTTCCAACATAAAGTATAATATATCTGCAATGAATTATTAATACATGTTATGACTACTGTGATTGTTATTACACCATTTCCATCAACTTTTGTTGTCATAAAACTATTTTTATTATCTTCTTGCCAAGAGTGACCGTTGGTTATAATGGTCCTATTCTGAAATATCTATGTCTCATGTGAATAAATAAATTTAAATAATAAGTCTTCCTTCATTGTTTCATATGCTTTTTTAAATTTTATTTTTTTTTAAAGTGTAGCGACCTTGAGGCACGTCGAATTTTACATCGTGGAATAACGGAATAACTACAAAATACCCAGAAATTTAATCCCAGATGTTAAACATGGGCGGGGTGCCAGCAGCGCCAACTAGAACCCGATAACGAATAGCTGGCAACCCCGAGACGTTTATCTGGGATGTTACTGAAGGGTATTTCCATTCATTGAGTACACGACCATCGTTTGATTTAGACGTGCCACCATCGACTGCCCAAGCCTCGTCACCAGGCAACACCGCTGCCAGCCATTTTATCTACTTTGTATTTTCCACATTTTTATATTACTTCAATATATAACGGTCACATAATGTAAACACCACTGTTTCATTTCGTTTCACCTCCATTCACCGAGCCACATCATTTAACCTAAAGTGGTGATCCCGACGTGATCTTTCGCAAAATTGCAACATGGTGTATTTTACGCGGCCGTTATATTTTTTGTTTTAACATTTTCAATATTTTTAAAATTATTATTCTTCGATTTTACTTTTGTTCGTTCAGCATTACATTCATTCAAGCATTTCTTCCTCATTAAATTTTATTTTAGAGCTGGAACAATGGACCTTAAATTTCATTTCATTATTTCCATATAATTTTTAAAAAAATTTTTGTACAAATTTTTTCTCTTTCACAAACTTTTGAACTCTTAGAGATTTTTACATCACTGTTTAATCATCAGCGTCTCGGCTAAACATTTCTTTCGGCGCTATATTCAAATCATAATGTCTTCCTTCGTTCGCCGTCTCCGTCATAATGGCAGACATTTTGATTTGAAAGGCTTTGGGCAGCTTCGGTCGGATACCGTCTTTATTTGTTTCTTCTGAATTACCGTAACGTATGTGACAACGGATTAGTCACAGAGCAGCTCCAGGAGCTAGGTACCGATTGCAGTCACCGTAGACTCGTCATGTCTTCGCCTAGGTACCAGAATTGCCAACGTCTCGTCATCTAAGAAAATGAGCTACCACGTCGTCGAACAATCGATCCTCCCACATCATCGATTATGGGAGCCCTGTCCGAAAAATAGCTTGTTTTCAACGTCGCCGATGAACCACATTCAAGTGCCAAAGCGACGATGAAGCAACGGTATCTGTAGGACCGGAAGATATCAACAACCGTACCAGATCGCAACCGTACCAACCACAACCATTTCGATATATCATATGCTTCAAAGCCCTTTTCATGCAGCACATTTTGTTTGGTATATCAGTATTTTGTATTTGATTTTTATTCATACATTTTTGTATTTTTATTTGCTTAAAATAATTGTATATAAAATTCTGGTATGAGAGTATTGTAGCAACCTTGAGGCATGTCGAATTTTACATAGTGGAATAAAAAGCAGCGCCAACTAGAACTCGATAACTAATAGCTGGCAACCCCGAGACGTTTATCTGGGATGTTATTGAAGGGTATTTCCATTCATTGAGTACCCGACCGTAAATATTAAAATCTTATGAGGAGATAATTTTTCCATTTCTTTTGAGACTGCTTACCAATTTTTGATTATTTAAAATGAACTGGTCTATACAGCACAGGGAATCAAACATTTATCTGTGCCCTTTTCCCCTCAACATTAATGCGGGAAGAAATGCGTACATCTTCCTTTGTTATAACGAATTAAAAAACAGTGTCGAAGCGTGAATTGGACTGAAATAGTAATTACTATTTTCAGTCGAGTTTTTGACTGTCGACCAGTTCGACTATTTTGGGGCCATTAACTGTTTCGACTGTTTTCAGTAGAGAGTTCCCAACGCAACTTATTATTCTAAATTATACACGTTTTAAGTAGATTTAAGACAAGAAAATATATCGTAGCAAATATTAAATTTTATAAAACTAATTTTTATGTCCCGTATTATAACTGTATTCAAGTTGAATATACCCTAACAATTTTTTTCACAAAACCTGTATCATTATAGTTTGTATTAACATGGAATCGATAAATTCGTAATAATTGAACATTCATTTACGCCAATTTATTGACCCTATTCTAGTGACGCGCACGCAACTTTATCTAATATTTAGCGCTGTAGATAAGGAGAACTTCGGAAAAACTTCGTATCACACGAATTCTGGATAATGCGCCGCCACTTTATGGGGCTGTCGAGTGGTTGGCAATAATTTATCAAATAGATTTCGTCCCCTGTCTGGGGCTGCATCGAATTTTCTGAATGAAATATCGCCAGCCATCGGACCCCTATCGCACAACGTCCGAACTAAAAACACCTGTTTTCCGATCCTTCGGAAAATAAAAGAGACGCCCAGATTGAGGGATAGCCATTTGTTTCTTTTGTATTCTTTTACAATCGATATTGATGATGGTACTTTGATCTCTTGGCTATATTTGGTTTTATTGTTGTCAGAGGAGAAATAGATTCTCTATGAGACATCTTTTTTTTAGTGAAATGTCTTACCACTCTCGATAAATAACATAATATATTAGAAAATAAAAAAATTACTGATATTAAAATGTTTGAATTATATCAAATATTCAGCTAACTAATGAATAAACAAGAAATATTGGTGAGCAACATCTTAGAGCAAAAGAAAATGTTCTCTTTTCCACTAAAGTTATTAAGTATTTCAACAATTTCTCTTGATCTGGCTGGAAGTAACTGCCATTTACAATTGATGGTTATCGGTATTTTGTTAATACATTTGCCATTTCTTAATTTGTTTTTTATTGTTTTTAATTTGAAATAATAATATAACTGTATATTAAACTAATTTTTAAAAATCAATTTTTTAGTTGATGCAACAAATGTATAAATCTGAGATAAATGTGAAAATAATATCAATAGAATACTTCGCAAATTCATTATAATACTTAAATATCCGGTTTAATATATGTATATATATGATGGAATGTTTGATCTTTCTAAATTTTAACTTGTACTCTTAGTGCTAAAGTGACACATGTTAAAATATTGTTCCAGCGTTTAGTTTATAAATTACATTAATATTGTTGAAACAACTTTTTTAAAAAGATAATGTGCAATGTGAGAATATAATGTATCACAAGACCAAAGAAACAGCGGTCAAAAGAAACAAATTTTACTAAACTAAATTATTTGACCATCCAAGGTATAGTCCACATCTCATCTGACTCCAAAATCCTGGCAAAAAAACGCTCCAGCATAGGAGATTTGGGACAAGCGAAGTGCCAATTTTGCCAATGTAATAATCAATGTTAATTGCAACTTTCACTATTAAATTTTAAAGACTTTAATTAACTATTTATATATACTATAGAATACTATTTAAGAGACTGCCACTTGTTTTTGCATGTTCATCGCCTTTATATTTAATTGTTGTATTTGTTCTATCTAAAATACTGAACAATAAATCTACGTGATATAGGTAAGACAATAAGCGCTTAATTTTATACCAACTGTAACAAGGAAAAGATGCTTCGCAAATATGGGCATCAATTTATACTCTTTTTATGAAACTTGTAATTACTGGTACATGTTGCAGAAATAACTATTCGGATTTTAGTGATGAGCCATGTCTTAGACTTTATCGAGAGCTTGAGGATACGAACTTGCAAACTGTCAAGGATGAAGATAGAACAAACGCGAGCATAGCTAGTAAAGACCTGAACAAAGAATTGAATAAATTTTAAAATATTTGTATTATATGAGTAAAATTATATGTTTATTGACAGAATCTCAAACGTAAAACCATTGATAGATTTCCAAAAAGACTTGAAATTTGATGGGCCTGAAATCCGAGCCCGAGGGATAATAACCAGATTATTTCAAAAACATTTTCTAAGAATAAAATATTGATCTATATATCTCATCTAGAAATCTTACATTTCGATCAATACGCAGAATATTATTTAGGATTAATAATATCTTATGGTGTATACGGATATAATTTTAACTGTAATTTCAAAAATATTTATAAACATAAATACATAATTTAAAATCCTTCAGTTTATCGAGTTGTAACTCAGAATGGCCGTATTTATAGACATATTTATTTAATTTAAGTTAATTATTTGGCTTTGACACAACTTAAACTAGAACAAATTTAGTTTATGTAATCAGAAATACATGTTGAAATAATACTTTTATGAAATATAATAGTTAACAAAACATAACACATTTTTATGAACAAATATCTGGCCTCCTGAATTGTGTTTCCCAAGTTGTTCTAAAGCCTTTTATCTGGTTTAAATATGTGAGCGACACCTTCATCTTTTAAAAACGTGGAACGGATCTCAACATCCAAACATCAACATCCAAGTAGATTCAGTTCTTAAACGGTTTAGATTTACAAGAGGACAGTAAGACAAGAGACAAGAGTTCATTAGAGGTCATATTTACCTTTTACGCAATAATTTTCTTATTTCCTTCGGTACAGTGTTTCCTTGTAAAATCATTTCGATATCACTGTATTTCTCCTTAGTCCGTTATGTTACTGCCTGAATATATCTTTCTTAATAAAACTAGATTAAATCACTGCATTCTTCCTAATGCATTTGCCATATCTGTAAAAGAGTTAGTATTATTTCTCTCCTCACATATTTTTACCAAATGCTCATGTATATTTTGAACAATTACATACATATCTATGTAGATAAAACTTTCACATTCTAAAATAAGATTTCTTACAGTTATCATATAATAACTATAATAATATAATAATCGCAAATTCAGTAAAGTTTAAAGTTTAAAAAGTTGATTAAAGTGAATAACTAAGCTGTTAATTTCCAGTTTATCTAACATTTGTTCACAATTCCATCATTTGTCAATTTCTTCTTACCTGATCGAGTTCATCCAAACTGAAGCGGTTAACAACCATTCTTGTTTCCAGCATAAAGAATAATATATCTGCAATGAACTTAAAAGAAAATGTTATGACTAATAAAACCTAATCAAGTTTTATTCTAAGCTTTACCTTTTTGCATCAACTTTTATTGTCTTAACACTATTTTTATTATCATCTTTCCAAAAGTGACCGTTAGGTATGTTGGTCCCAGTCTGAAATATCCATGTCCCATCTAAATACACAAATTGAAATAAGTTTTTTATTGTATCTTATGCTTTTGAAAATTGTATTCATTTAAAACCAGTGAAAAACCCTGTCTATACTAATATTCAGTGCAGCTGCAACACGCTAAAATATGTTCAATAATAACCGCAGCAAATTATATACAAATAATTAACAGTAAAAATGCGTACCACTTTAAATACATTTCATTGGCAATTTGTTACTTCACTATCTCGTTCCTGTTCGGAGTAACTGATTAGAAACGCAATCTGTTCTGTCTTGGCTTCGTCATTTTGAATCAGAGTAATAATAAGTAGCGATTTAAAATTTATTAAAACAAGCATAGCGTTCAGATAACCTTTGACGGTTTATAGCCTGCAGTTATTATAATTAATATTTTGAAGAAATTTTCAGGCTGATTTGGTTAGATGTTCGAACTTTTCAGATATTGGAAGATATCGGATTTATAAATACCAAAATAATCTCAACGAATTATAGTACTACAGAAAACCAATCCTATATGGTATATCACGGATTAGTCAGTCTTGCCAGGTGTTTGCTTACATATGACATATGATTAAGAACATCATAATACATCACAGAAGATGCAATCTATAACGATTACAAAATATTGTCTAATTTTAATCAACATGGACATGGCTCCGGAAGATAATAATTCATATATTTAAAATATTTTTTCTCTGAGCCTAATATTTCTGAATTATAGCTGTTATACAGAATCTTTTCAGATACAATTTAATTCAAAACGGCTGATAAGAGTCATTAGATGCAGTCAAGCGAATGAATAATTTGCGAACTTATGCTTATGCTAATGCTCTAGAAAAAATGCATATTGGTTTTCTAAAAAAAGCTATTTTTGCTTTGCTTATATGCCAAACCTTAAAAGAAATGTCGTCGTTTTTTTATTTAACGGAATGTTTGTGGCTAGTAAAATCCTTTAAAACAAACTGTTTAATATGTATGAACAGCAAATATTCTGGGATGTATTTTGACGAATCACTTTAGAGCGCTCAAATATCGACGTTCAAAACTATATTAAAACTTACCCTGCGAACTCCCTACAAGAGAGAGCTGAGTCTTCAAATATTATATACCTTCGTCGGGCAGCCGAAACTGTCATCGCTTTCTCTCAATATAATTCGTAATGTCAATGTTGCTCATTTAAAATTCTTTTGTCGTCGGCTCGGCTTCTTTCGACGACGTTTCTTCTCATCCAAGATTTTATTTACAAATTCTGCTGGTTCCGATTTGCAAAATGTTTATTTGCGACCTTTGTAGCCGACTTCGACGTCGAAATTATTTGGGAAATCGTTAATTGAAATCCCTTTGTTTCGGCGCTCCTTTGTTTTTACACCTTGTCGAAAATTTGATTTTGATTGTCATACACCAGCACTTCGATAAATTGATATTTGCGGACGATGTGAACATACCAAGTTAGTTTTGTCTTCTTTATATTATATTATGCGCTATCTAAATATATATTCGAATGCTGATGTATATTCCAGACTAAATTAAATTAAAGTATGACAGATTAACAATAAAATAGATAGTTCTCAGCAGCTATAAGTCTCTAAAATAGTAAAGAAATAGTAAATAACTACAGAAAATGACTTACTGACGAATAAAAACACAGATATATTTAGAAATCATTTTTATTTTGTTGGTTGATTGGTTGGCAAAGTGGTTGGGGTGACAAGACGATCATTCTACTGTTACGATAGTAGCGGTTTCGAATGCGATTTTTTTTTTTGTTTGTTTGTGAGTTTGTAGTTGTGATTTCAAAAGATAAGAGTACAAAATCCGACAAGGAAGATAATCTCCATCCTGGATATATGTAGGATCTGCAAGATATAAAAACGCAAATATATTAACCATAGAAAGCTCTTGGTTTGTCTCGAGGATAAAAACGAAAAAATCGATTTCGATTTATATTTTTTTATCATATCAAAGCCAACCTAACAATTTTTTTGTCAAATTACGGTTAAAAGTAATGTGTGAAGGAGGTTCACATCAATTCAAGAAAATTTATTCAATAAAATTTGAGATGTTACGTAAAATGTCTCCAAAAACGTAATTTCGAGCTATATTTTCCTATATTTCTAGATCTATAACTCCAAAAATAATTTAAATTAATTTCTTCAAATTTTCAGACTAGAATACCCCCTTAAGTAGAACTAATCAACAGTATCAATTTCACAACCACTCTATAAATTTAATGGAACCCAAGTAATGTGAACTGCTAAAATAAGTAAAATGAAAAATAAAGTATTCAATACGCAGTTAAAAAAACACTTAAAAAAATTCTTTCTCAGCATAACACAGTAAATATCTGTCTTTCAAAACCGGTGAACAATTATTTCCAAACACTCAAATAAAATATGTCCAAACACTGTACTCTTCAGATGTTGCTCCATCGACTGCCAGGGAAAACAGTAGCTAATGATGGACAATATACAATGTTTGTTAAACATTTAATACACTCGCTAAGTATCAATGTTTTTTAGAAATAAAACTCAGACTTTAATTTGCAAGACATATTTTATATGTATGTTTATATATATATTGTTTGTATATATGTTAATATGATGTACATTTTATATATTCTATGTACCGATTTTTTGACGTAGTACCACCTATTCAGAGTAAAGATCAAATGAAATTGGAACACATGGACAAAATAATGACACAAATAGGTCAATGATCAACTCTAAAAATTTATGTATATAAAAACATTAATGTTTCTAACTTATTCCTTCTAATTCATACATAAAGAATGATCTCAAACACGTAGAACTGAAATTAAAATAACAATAACTAATAACACAACAACAAATAGTGAGTGATATTTAATCAGAATATGATTTATCATGGCTATCACGTAAAATAGCATGAGAATATAATGGAATGGAAGACATTTTAACTGTTTTTGTACATACGAATTTTCTTTTCAATAGAATTTTATTTTGAAAGATGCAAAATAGTTTTTATTTTTATATGTTTGGCTTGATTGTTAAAATTATTAGAGTAATGACCCCTAAATATTTGTATTGCAATTTCTTAATAAATCTGTATCAACTATTTAACTACCATTTTTAAATGAAATAATATTTTTTTATCGTAAATCCTATCCCAGGATTATTATTTGTTGAAATATCATTGAAAGAAGTTTTAACATCTAAAAGGCTTGAAAAAAACATCGAGAGACAGTAAAAGTCAATAAAAAAGGCCTAATAGTTGCCAAGACATTACAAATATAGTCAAAATTATTTTGCTATTTATCAATGAAAACTTAGTTCCTTTTGTTCTTTTAGATTAATAAATAATGCTGAAAAATAGACATCCTAAATTCTGCTATTTTAATGTACATTGTTATTTGCATATTTCAAACAAAATATAAAACCATTTATTTACAAATAATCACAAAATCGGGACATTTTTTCAAGGTCGCGGTTAGGATGACAAAACCAGGAACGTACTAAAGATTAATGTCATTGGGAATATTATATTTACTGCTTTCTTTACCAATTACATATTTTTTTAAAATAAGACAATGCCTTTTTCTGATATGAATACAGAAATAAGAATTTTGTAAAAGGTCAATTGAAGAGTCCCCGGTCTGACACATAGATGGCGCTACTAGAATTAAATCTATATATGTTTTAATTAACCCTAACCCTCAAAGCATGTGTGTATAAATTTGACAGTTGCCTGATCACTAGTTTGTGAATTATATAAATTAGAATATTTTGAGTGAAGCAACTTTTGTTATTGTGAAAAAATGGATATAAAGGAATTTCGCGTGTTGATAAAATATTGCTTTTTGAAGGGAAAAAATACAGTTGAAGCAAAAACTTGGCTTTATGCCGAGTTTCCGTACACAGCCTTGGGAAAATCAACCATTGATGGTCACGCTAAGTTTAGACGTGCTGAAATGAGTACCGAAGACGGTGAACGCAGTAGACTCCCAAAAGAGGTTGTTACCGACGAAAGCATTTAAAAAATCCATAAAATGATTTGGAATGACCGTAAATTGAAATTGAATGAAATAGCAGACTCTCTAAAGATATCAACTGAGCTTGTACATCATTCACGAATATTTGGGTATAAGAAAGCTCGGTGTAAAGTGGGTGCCGCGCGAGCTCACTTTTGACCAAAAGCAACTACTAGTCGAAGCAGTGTCTGAAGATGATCAAGCGTAATAAACCCAACTTTTCGCGTCGATATGTGACAATGGATGAGACATGGCTCCATCATTTCACTCCGAAGTCCAATCGACAGTTATCCCAGTGGACTGCACACGATGAACCCGCTCCAAAGTGTGGGAAAACGCAACGGTCAGCTGGCAAGGTTATGGCGTCTGTATTTTGGGATGCGCTTGGAATTATTTATATTGACTATCTTGAAAAAGGAAGGACCATCAACAGCGACTATTTCCTGTTCTCAGATCTCAAAAGAATGCTCGCTGGGAAGAAATTTTGATACCGATACTGAGACCTATTTTGAATCAAAGGACAAATCGTACTACAAAAATGCTGTCGAAAAGTTGGAGGGTCTCTATGAGCACTGTATCACTCTTGAAGGTAATTACGTTGAATAGAAAAAACCAATTTTGCGCAAAAAATGTGTTTTACTATGGTAGGCCGTTAACTTTTCAATTGACGTGTTATCTTAACAAGCAAATTAAATAATTCTGTATATTTTCTGCAAATTTTTGAAATACTGGTAAGAAGAAATATATTGTTCGGATTTTTCTAATAACATATTTTAATATAGACATAGAGCTTGGTGCAAAATGTCATAAGTATGCACATTTAAATGCATATCCCTCAGATTTAATTCACAATCCTATTCTTACTAATTTAGTTCTCAATACTCAACTGAATTGGATTATAGAAGCGATAAAAGCAATAAAAGTACGCTGTATGCATAAGAAAACTAAAGAATGAATGGCAGGGATCAAGGCTGGCGTTAAACCTACTTTACAATATGGAGCTTACACTAATGGTGTGAAATCAGTCTTCTCAGCAGGAAGTTATAAAGTAAGCAAACGGATTATTACAAGGTCGTGAGAGCAATAGCTCCCCTGAATCCGACAGTGAATCATCTGGGATCGTTTATTTTTTGATTACTATGCATTCAATCTGATCGATGTCTAAGTGATTGGATTTAAGTAGCACTACACTCTTTAATAATTTGGATAGATTGTTTATATAAAATAATAATAGATATATACTGTTATATTATCTGAATATAATATATCAAGAAATACAATAATATAGATCAAATAATAAATTTATTTCAGAGTGATTAGTGGTAAAATAAGATGTGACGAACCAATTAAGAAAATTTAATTACGAAATGACCTAATTAATACCCGTAGAATACGATCAATCCTCCGGGATAATATCAGGCTTAGGGAGTTAGTTGAGGTTGCAAACTTTGTAAGCTATTTAAGGAGAAATTTAGGGGCTGTCCCAGACCTATAGCGGATTATCTTTGGAAATCTCCTAAAAATAATATTGCTGATTTACATAAAATTGGAAGATTCCTCTTTACAAATATATAATAATGTACGTTAAAATTCATTCAAGATTCCATAAGAGAGATATGTCCGCCAAATAGCCAAACGTATTGTATATTTAACTAGCATTAATTAATCTTGAAATGGTGAAATATATTTAGCCATCTCAGAATATAATTTTTTATGTCTTCGTTAAGTTTGAAGTGTTTCTTGTATCGGTAAAACTGGGCACATCTATCAAGACCCATTGGCCCTATTTGGTTCTTCCTAGAATTTCATTTTGAAATACTTGTATCTTGTTGATATTCGTTGAACATCCCCTTAGCCCATATATATTTTACTATTTACTTGTACAACAGTAACGTATGTACGAGTTCATTTGCCAGAATTAATCTAGAGGTTGCGCTACATCCAAGAATATAGCTGAACAAAACTTTTTTTACATCGTAAGCTTTTTAAATAATGTTTTTGTGAGTTTTATAACTGCCTTTCTTCGTATATTTCTTGGTACTTTTCTAATTATTAAGTTATATGATTTATTCCGATTGACTTCACTTTTTATAACTTTGGAGACTTGCTTTGGTAAATCTGTTAACTCATCTGGTTTGAAGGTTTATTGTAAATGATTAGCGAATGCGTCACTTTTTATTAATATGCTATATATAATAAATATACCTTTAAGTTGATGTAGTAGGTGTAAAATTAAAAACGCATGCTAAATAGATCAAGTGATATCACAAGTTTTAGGGCGCATACAGTATTTTATTACCCTGTATAAGTAAACTCAATATCGCGTGTACTCTCCATCATATTTTTCTCATCATCTCGATTTTAGCCATTTGATTAGCATGTATACAAAATGAAGATATTTTCAATCAGGTTTGTAAGCTTTATATATCCATTTTGTGGGCGTATTTAGATGATCTGTTGTCCCTAGTTAACTTCTTGCAGCCAGGCTCAATTTTTGCGTTCAAATTTATGCGAGCGATGTTGCTCATGGCGTTTTATCTCCAATATTTGCTATAGTCTATTCCAGTGTTTATCTAGCACTATACTTTTAGTGTTTCACTCATCCTCTTTCTGTTATTCCCTGTTTGATTGGAAAATACTCGAAGCATTATCATAACTATCAAATCAGGTCTATTTCTTTGAAAAAATTAAGAATTTTTTAATTTTTAGGATGCTAAATTGTAAACATTGATATGGATAAAATGTAAGTGCTTGTTTAGTTAAAAGTGGCACATCGAACTCATGGCCCTCTATTTCTGAAATAAGTGTTCTACAATTTGACATGTTCTGTTCATATATCATAAGACGCTATATGTGGCAATATTTTAGTAATAAAATCAAAAAACAGAATTACTTTACTTTTTGGAGGTACATAGAAATATTTTTATTTTCCAGGTTCCCCAATTTATGGGAAGCTGCGAGCTTATTCGTAATTATATAGGCTCTAAGTCATATATAACTTTTACGTCCCATGCTAATACTTTAATTATAAATTATTTTTAAGCAAATATAATATTATTAGGTAATTGCGTATATTCTGATCAGCAATATTTCTCTTTTTGGAAATTCGAAGTATCAAGTTGTTTAAAGTTAGTTGTAGTTCCAATTGTTAAACAGTCTAACACAGCTATTAAATAGTTTAAACATGTCTCTACAGAATATTATTTCACTTAGTATTATTAAGTTATTCGGTATATAAAATCACCAACATGCAACGCTCACAATTGCATACTTTTGTTTGAAATAAAGAGAGCTGCCGAATTACATAAAACATTCATTTCATTTTAGAAATTTATGGTGACACTACTCCCTCATATCTTAATCATCGGTTTTATTTATTGTTGTATTTAACCATTTATAAGCGTTAATTCTAATGTCAATGATAAAGAACGTTTTGCAGGATCAAAGGAATCCAAGGCTATGAATTACAAGGTCTTTTGTAAGAACATCTTGAGCAAACTCTCAGAGAACTTAAACAACTTAGCAGTTGATCCAGACGTTTACATACCATTTCTGTAGCGTATTGTCACTAACGTTAACTTTTCATCAATCTCAAGATCTAATACGATGATACCAAGAGCAAGAAATTATGGTTTAGTCCAGGAGAGGAATTTTCTGGGCATATGGCATCTTTTAACTACCATTTTATCAACATGATTTAGCTGGAACATGGTTTCCAAATACTGAAGGATTGTGAAAATAGATTAATGATTGGATCGTTGTTAAACCAACAAACGATTTTTTGACACGGTGTCATAATGTGGCCAGAAAGATAAAAAACAGCTTCAGACATATCGCAAAATATTTTGATTTATATATGATATCTTTCAGTAAATGTACTATTACAGTGAAAAATTGCCAGAATATATGCGAGAACCTAATATGAGTGACTAATACTCACAAACTTCTTAAAATCAGTCTAAATTGTTTTATGCACTGCAATATAAATTGAGAGAATAATAGCAACGCAAACGACATGTCGTGTCCAGACTGACGGCACTTTTTTATTCAATGCCTACACTTAAAAATGTGTGCCATTGACAAACTTGAAACTGAATAAACCATTTGATAATATCAGAAACACTTATTCCCCAATAAATTTACTTCGGTTGCATCTATTGTCCGAGCGAATAATTAATGACCACCATGGTCCAACCCCCACGCGTATGCGGTCAGTTTTTTCTGCTGGTCTCGAAAAAGATTTATCTGCTCCAATTTGATATTTTCCTTTTATGCCGGCATCAGCGAGAGACGCGTCAAAAGAATGAACGAATTACGAAAACAAAAACAGGAAATGGCGCGCGTCTCCGCGTAAATCTTTCGATTTAAATGGTTTCGAACAGCGAATCTAAATTTGTTGCTTCGGAATAAATGACTGTGTCACAGGAGCGAGAATAAATTGAGGCGAAGGCACCACCTGAGGGCGTCGTTCCCTTTTGAGTTGAGTTTTCCGTGTCAGTTTTGGCAAATGCATCTTGCATTCCGCGAACATGATTGATGATTGTCAGCTAGAATGACATGTTCGACCAATAAAAAACGACTTCGAATGAAAAACGACAATTATTCAAATATATATGTATATGTATGTTTATATATAGTCAATTCAAAGTAGCAGTAACAAGCGGGACCTGTCAAAACGTCGAGTTTTAGTACAGCTTGGCTCTGACATTTAACAAAATTTTAATATAAATAAAATAATTGAACAAATATTCTATTAAATATAATTTATTTTAAAATTATATTACATCAAATGCATTTCTTATTGAACAAATTAAAACTACAATTAATTTTACAGCCACAATAATTTATAGGTTAGAGTTGTTTTATTACATACACATTGAGCTTTTTTCCACACTAGTATCGGTAGGGTTCTAGGCGCTTTTTTGCATGTAGTGGTATTCCCCGAAGGCCTAATACACTTATTTAACAATTTTCTATCTGAGTAATGTATTTTACTTTCATTAGAGAGCATATATATGTTTTATGCTTAGTTCTTGTTTCTTTCGATGCAATCTATCCTTGTAAAGGTATTATGATATTACTATATTTCTCTTTAGTTTCTCCTGTTACTATCTGCATACATTTTTCTTGATAAAACTACATTTTATCACTACATTCTCCTTAATGCATTTGCCATATCTGCAAAAGAGTTAGTGTTACTTCTCTCCTCATACATGTTAACCAAACGTTCATGTATATTCTGAACAATAACACACACTCTCATAAAGCTTTCACACTATAATACAATGCCCTACAATTAAAGTATATTAATTGTATACTGACTTTTAGTGGTTTCCTCTTTCATCACTCGGTCGGTAATCGTCAGCATTGAATCATAAACCAACATTGATAAAGTTTTATTCAATCACTGTCACTTTCAGAAACACTAGTCAAGTTAATAACCAAGCGGTTTATTTCCAATCTATTAAAAACTTGCTCAAGATTCTAACATTTGTCATCTCTTCTTCAATGTGTCTGATCGAGGTCACACAAATCGAAGGTGTTATTTTCGAAAATACCTCTTTCCATAAATCCAGACAGTTCTGGTTTGAATATCCTCCTCGACCTGCATATCTATTGTAATTATTCTTTGCAATACCCCATATTAAATCAATTGGATTAAAAGTGCAGTGAGGAAGACATAATATTCTGTGGCCATAACAATCAGTAATCTGATCTACTATGTATCTTTTCTCAGGCTTATTTCTAAAAAAGTAAATTACATAAAATGCAATTAAATATTTTTCTTATATTTACCAATTTGAAATAGTTCATTCTTTAACATGATTTCCTCGAAATTTATTATATGTAGTTTAAGGCTTCCTTAATTGCAGCCTTTGTTGATGAACTTGTTGGGATTTTCTCCACCAGTGTACATATGGTAGATATGGTGCATTGTACATAACAATAACTGATGGTTCCTCCAAGTTCTTTAAAAGCTGATTTTAAAACTTCTGCAAAGACACGGTATGGTTAATTTCTTCATGGTAGTCACCCTTGGACTTAGAAACACTAATTCTGCACCAGGAATAAAACCATTGCTGTTTCCAGCATGAAGAACTATATGTCTGTAATGAATAAATGTTATGCCTAACAATACCTATTCGATAGTTATTCCAATTTTTACTTTTTTCCATCAACTTTTGTTGTCTTTACACTATATTTATTATCCTCTTGACATGAGCTACCCAACGTACCATTCTGAAATATTCATGTCTCATTTAAATATATATATTGATATAATTCTTCCTTGATTTTGTCAAATGTTTTTAAAAATTCTATTCTTTTAAAAGCAATCTCTGGAAGTCCCATTAAACCCCTTCGTGGGTTATTTTTACACCACTTATATCCTATATTGTCCAATAATATATGAAGGGATGTTATACATTTCTCAAATAGCTGTATATCTTTTGGATTTTTATGAATACATTCCAGACTAACAATTTTCTCTGAAATAATTGTATTAAAATATGTTTCGATTGAAAAAACTACTTACTGTTTTATACATTTCGTATAATATCTGAAACACCAAACTGATCTTGATTCGTCACCTGTTTCGCATAAACACGGTTTCTTTTTGGCGAATTTAAGGTTATATTGTTTTTTATTTTTTGAGATATTTTAGTGACCATACCCGTATTACATGTATAATATACAGTGCAGCTGCAAGGCGCAAAAAATATTTTCAATAAATACCGCAGCGATTTAAATTTTTTTAAAACAAAGCGTTACAACAACGTTTGGCGGTTTAAAACTCGTAATTATAATATTTTAAAGAATTTCCAGACGTTTGGCAAACGGACAACTTTTGCAGGCGCTGCAAAACGAATTTACAACTTTAAACAAGACACATTATGCATAAGTCGCAAAATAAAAATGTTCTTTTGAA
This sequence comes from Rhynchophorus ferrugineus, assembly GCF_030347505.1. NCBI lineage: Eukaryota > Metazoa > Arthropoda > Insecta > Coleoptera > Curculionidae > Rhynchophorus > Rhynchophorus ferrugineus. The sequence goes on along the minus strand of NW_027472580.1, from coordinate 40,739,634 downwards.
TCAACAGTTCAGTTAGAAGTACTGGCAAGTATGAAACTTCCTTTCCTATAATTTTGGCAGAAAATAGGTGGAAAATGTGTATATATTTGTTGCAATATAGCATTGTACGTTAAACTGAAATTATTTCATAGTGATTGTGCTATATCGCTAAGATATGGACGTATATAAGATTTTCGTCCTCCCAGATGTTAAAAGTATTTAATTTTTGTTTTTATTTATTTCGCTATGCTTTGGTTTATATATACGGGTTTTTATTCTTATTATATATGCGGTTATTATATATACGGATTATAGAACTGCAAGCGTGCAATTTTGTTGCAAAAAGTGACATGTTCTCCTAAAAAATATGAAATTTTTTTCAGGCATCTTACAGTGGTTGCATTAGTTGTGGGCTTGTGTGGAAAGATTTGTCCAATTTGCTTAAAATTCGAGTCGATGTTCGCTAAGAAATGTGGTCGCTCCACTATTTTTAAACACAGTTGTGAATGAAAATATGATTTTTTTAAAATAATAGTGCTGTTGTAAACTGTTTGATCTATCTGGTGTTCACTGATCGATATATTTCCCGGCAAAGATGTTGATGCTTTTAGCATTCTTTAGAATCATATGAGAATGAATAAAGAAATAAGAATGTAAGAAATAAGCTAATCGACTAAGCTGCAAGAACTTTTAATTCTCTATGATGGTGCGTGTCAAATAGGGGAAATTTCAAATGAGAAAATCTAAATTATCTGTATATAATACGTTGTTGCTACACAATCAGATAATAAACTCTATTCAAATATTTCAAAATGAAGTATTGAGAAGTATTATGGATCTCCCAAGTACAATAGGAATAATTATTAATATTTTCGGATTCCAACTATCAGGAAATTAAGATATTTAGTTAACAAGGCATAAGGGAACACCCCACTCCCATGTTAATACCGAAGTTTTGCAATTTTTGGATAACACTGAACTAGGACACAGACTCAAGAGGACCAAACCGCGTGATCTTGTGTAGTAGTGCGGTGAAGTGCACTAAATAGTAAGAACACTGAGAAATGCTACTAATTTTGTATTATTAGGGACTACTCAAAACAAGGAGACTAGTATTGTTCGAAGCCAGAGTAGCTGTCGCCTATCGCTAACTTAATCGCGAAATTTAGTCAAAACTATTGGTCCAGTCTGGTTGACCCTTATCCAGTTTGAAGTCTTGTGACACCAACCACAGCGTATTGCTTGAAAGGTGGACACTGTCCCAAGCGCTGCCTACAGATGATGATGAAACTGCTAAAAACATTGTGTAGTTGAGATTACTTCATAGTAGGTACCTTGTAATTATGTTAAACTTTAATTGTACTTCAGAGGGATAGATCCTGTAGTCGCAAACATAAAGTTAGCGAGACGCAAGGCAAATATACTGTATGATATGGTATAGGTTTACTACGACATTCTGACGCTCATCCTTGGACCATAATATAACAAATGACAAGAACCTATTGTCTATTCAAAATGTATTTAGTAATGCGTCATGGATATTTGTGACGTCGAAACATTGCAATGTCGCGGCATCAACTCTGAGTTTTAGTTCAGTTTGGCTTTGACATACAAGAAAATTCTAATCTAAATAAAATAATTGAACAAAAATGTTATTAAATATAATTTATTTTAACATTAACATCTAATACATATATTATCGAAGGACTTAAAACTACACTTAAGAACACAGGTATAATGGTTTGTAGGTTAGATTTGTTTTGCTTACATAGAACTCTTTTCACACCACCCATGAGGTAGAGTTTCTAGGCATGTTTTTTATGTAGTGGTATCCCTCTGGAAACCTAATCCACCTAATTAACAGTTGTATATCTCAGAAATGTATTTTACTTTCATTCGAGAGCATATTTACCTTTATACGTTTAGTTCTTGTTTCCTTCCATGGTGTGTTTACTTGTCAAGTCATCTTCGTATCACTGTATATAGTATTTCTTCTAGTAATATGTATTTATGTACACCATTCTTCATAAAATTGATCACTGAACTCTGTCTAATGCATCTGCTATATCTACAAATAGTTAGTATTCATTTTCTCCTCAAACATTCTAACCTAATGCTTATGTTTAATTTTGAAGAATTACAATCATATCTGTGCACATACATCTTTCACACTCTACTATAGCATTTTCTACAGTTATATTCCTTTAATTATGGGCATACCATTAGTTGTTTCCACTCTCATCACTCTGTCTTAAGAATTTCGAGCATCGCAAAGCATTATCACATGTCCTGAAGTATTAATGAATATAATGACTAAAAAAAACATAATCGAACGCTATTGTAACTTTAACTTTTTTCCATGAATTTTTGTTGTTTTTACACTTTTCTTGTTACTGTCTTGCCAAGAGTGCCACAATGAACCATTTTAAAATATTCAAGTTTCATTAAGAGACACAAATGCAAATAATAGTTTATATTCCTTGGTCTTATTTTATGCCTTCAATAATTGAATTATTTTTAAGGCCATGTCTGGAAGTTCCATTAAACCTATCCGAGGGTTATTTTTGCACCATTTAAACCCTATGGCTTGTAAGAGTGTATGAAAGGATCTCTTACATCCCTTAAAAATGTCCCTAACTCTTTTATGCATGATTTCCAGACAAACAATTTTCTCTAAAATAATTTTATTAAATTATTTTTATATTGATAAAAAGTTTATGTACTCGATTAGAGCCAATATCAAGATGGTCCAGATTCGTCACCCACTTTGTGTGTAGACGGGTTTTCTTGGGTGAATCTAACGTATTTTTCTTCATTTTGTAAGCGATGTTATGACAGTACCCACACTAATATTTAGCGTGGCAGCAACCCGATAAACATATTTTCAATAAAATTGAAGGGGCTGATATTATTTAATATCATCAATATTTACCTTTCAAATCAATCAAAGCGCTAAAATAACGTTTGTCGGTTTTTAATCTGTAATAATAATAACTAATAGTATGAGTAATTTCGCATACGTCTGACAACCGGCCGCCGTCCGTTTGTCAGACGTATGCGAAATTCTTTAATGCCATAGTATTAAGAGGTTTTAACCCTTACCTATAAATTATTGTGGCTGTATAATTGACAGCACTTTTCAGAAATATTATAATGTTAAAACAAATCATATTTGATATCATTTTTGTTCAATTATTTTATTTAGATTAGAATTTTCTTGTATGTCAAAGCCAAACTGAACTCAGGGTTGATGCGGAAACATTTCAATGCTTCGACGTCACAAATATCCATGACGCACTACTAAAAAAACATTGAAATGAGTATAAGTTGAATATGGAAAATATCTTTCAGATGATCACTATTGTGTCTCCGTACAATGTTTATCAATACCAGAAAATAATAAAACAAGAGAAGGTTGAGGAAAAAATAATCTCAATTTTTCCTTAGATGTCTTGTTAAAGCTGCATATCTCTTAGGACTTTCTTCAGAATAGAAGATATTCAATGATATAACTATATTGTTATAATATAATGCGATTGAAAGATAAATAAGGTATGCTTTAGATATAAAAGTTAGCGCACAGGCTATTGAAAAATAGTACGGTGATTATGGTTGATAGGACTTAAATGAGTGGTGGTGTCATATTTAATTTGTGTAGTTTCAGCCTGAAAATGTCGATGTTAAAGATGAATATCGGCTTGGCCCGGTCAATGGTTGAAAAAACTAAAGAATTTATTTAAAACTAGCTGACCCGACAGACTTCGTCCTGTCAAAAAGATTTGTAATGTGGCAGTTTTTGTGCCTACGTATTTTAAAAAATTCTCCTGAACAGAACCATCACCCTGGTGATAGGGCGTTGTGAATAAAAAATAATTAAATAAAACATATATAAGGATTGAAAAGTAAGTAATCGCTTTATTGTTAATCATGTGAATCATAATTATTATTATTATTATCATTATATTGCTTTGTGGTATACGATGTTTTTTGTTTGATTACCTGGCGCATAGATAAACAAATCTGATGGTTTTCCAACACGGGAACAGGCAACATACAATTGACCATGTGAGAAACATGGGTTTTCTAGATTAATACCACAAACACTTAATGATTGCCCCTGGGACTTGTTTATAGTCATAGCAAAAGCAAGCCGTCAACATGTCTATAGGAAATTTGCCATTACCAATGTCAATGAGTTGTTTAGAGAATATGTTTCCAGATTGGTCATTTTGCAACTCGACACGCATATTCTTGCTTAAATGAAGTACTTTAACATGTTTCCACAAATTGGAGGACTTTAGACATGCATTGAGTTCATCAGCTGGCGTTGATCGTGGAATCACTGGCAATGTTTGACGAAAATCTCCTGCTAATAAAATCATTGCACCACCAAATCGGTTATTATTGCTACGTAGATCTTTTAAGGTTCTGTCTAAAGCCTCCAAAGATTTTTTATGTGCCATCGTGCATTCATCCCAAACAATCAATTTACATTGCTGCAAAACCTTTGCCATTGCAGAGTTCTTCGAAACGTTGCAGGTTGGAGTTTCATTGCTTTGCATATTTAATGGCAATTTTAGTGCTGAATGGGCTGTTCGACCACCTTCAAGCAAAGTTGCTGCGATTCCCGACGAAGCGAGTGCAAGTGCAATTTTATTTTGTGAGCGAATTGTTGCTAATATTAATGAAATAAAAAAAGTTTTTCCTGTACCACCAGGTGCATCTAAGAAATAAATCCCTCCAGTTTCATCATTTGTTACTTTCATAAGAGTTTCAAATACATACTTCTGTTGTTCATTTAACAGTGGAAGATTTGTTTGAATTTATTCTTTCAAAGCGTTGAGATCATACAGTCTTTCTCGATGCAACTCTTGGTTAAAAGCGTCATGCATTGGACGATTGGGCGCGGTCAGGCCTAATTGAATTAATAGTTTGTTTGACATTATCAAGCACATGTCCTCAATTGAAATCAATGCTTCATTGTAAATTTCTTCACTGATTTGTATATTTGGATTTCCCATTCTATTCCGTATTTGATACAAAATATCATCACACATATAATCTTTGTACTTCATCCACAAATCAATTGGGTTTGATGGGAAGCATGTAGATATGATTATAGAAAACAATGTTCGTATTTGATGAGTGTGTGATGATATTACAGCATCATTGAGAGTTTGATCCCAATGAGCGTCATTTTCAAGCAATTGCAAACGTTGACAGGCTTCTCTGTAGGATCCACACAATTCACCATCAACAGTTCGTAACTGTTGGAATGATGTTGGGCCACGTACATTGACTAATAGCAGTCGTAAATAAAAACATTCATCATTGCTTGGATGTACTGAATAAATCCGGCCAATCGCATCGGTGGAATATACATCTGTATATCCTGGAACTGGTTTTCCTTGTTTCCGTCGTATAAATCTCCTTGAGGATTGATTCCAGGTATAATATTTTGGCATTTCAGAATATAGCAATGTTTGTGCGAAATCATCGTTTTGGCATGTCTCAAAAAAACTGGTTAATGTAGTAGATGGTGGCTGAGCAGCTCTTTGTACTGCGTTCTGTGCTGTAAAATACACTCTTTGTCCATTTTCTAAATGCACAGCTAAGTGAACAACAGAAGGGTGTCTCTCATGAATAGGAAAAGAAAATATTCGCCAAACTGCTTCATTACTACTGACATAGCGGCCCATTTGGTATTGGGTAACTTCATCATTAGAATTCTCTGCACCAATTCCAATCACAGCCATATCACTCCCTTTGGTTACATATTTGCAAATGTATTTAATCGATTTCACTGAATGGCAAGATTCAACGTTGATGTGTGCTTTGAATGTCTTTGATAAAATGGGTGAATATGGAACAATCCAACGATTATCTATTTCAATATCTTGTTAATTTAATTTGACAATTGTTGATTTTCCATTGTCTGCTGTCGATCTGCGACGATACAATGGATAACCGTCATTACCAGTAATTGTTTCCGATATTAATGTCCGTGGATATCGTTTTGAACATTTACCATCCATCATACACGGTGAATTTTGATTAAGAGTTCCACAGGGACCATGTATCATGTTTTTGATAACTACCTCATGCAATCCAGGATCTACTTGTACATTAGGGATTTCAGCTGATATCACTGCATCAACTTCATTTGGCCTTATCTTTTCAACCAACCAAATCAAAATGTGTGCATGTGGCAATCCTCGTTTCTGCCACTCCACAGAATACATCCAGCAGCGTGTCTCACCAAACACATTATGTTTTACGATGAAATTCATTAAAGATTTCAACTTTTGTCTAAAGACTCTGGCTGTAATATCATGACGATCAATGGATGATTTCCCAGGTAATAACTCCTGCTTAATTTCTATCCATTGCGGATTGAATGTAAATGTGATGAACAAATCTGCTGTACCATAATGACGAACATACGACATGGCATCTTGAGCATATTCGTGCATATGCCGAGGGCTTCCGATGTATGTTGCTGGAAGAATAGTCATCCGACCGACATTCTGTGCATTTCCATCAGTATTAATCGCATCTCGAAGGTGAATATACTCTTCAGATCGGAGTTTGGTTTGATTCAACCTGATGAATGTTAATCTCTCCGTTTCAATTTTAACATACATGTCATCAACATATTTGTGATATAATCGCCGACATTTCAATATGTGATTATCTGCATTTTCCCGAATCATTAGGCGGTATGAATAATAGTTCATTGAACTGACTTTTTTGTTGGTTTCAGAACCTGTAAACAGATTTTGTTTTAATAACATTCAAATATAAAATTAAAATACATAATATAGTGACTGAGATATTATCGCCATAGCTAAACTAATATTTTAGTTACCTGTAATGGGATTTATCATTTTTATTGATAAATCGTAGCCATCTTCACCTTGCCAAAATATAATGGGATATTGCAGTGCATCATATGAGCGGTGTGTTTCCTTTATAGGTTGTAATTGAAAATTCCGACGATGTAAAACAATATCACGGGATTCCAAGTTTTCTCCAACTACAACGATAGCAACTTCATCAATAGTTGGTGCATTAAAACGTCTTGTATGTTGACCTGCAGGTGTTTTATCAGCTCTGATTACAATTTTGTGATTATCGGATGGCATCAGATCCAGGGCAGTTTTAAACAATATAATCAATTGATTGTGTTGATGAAATAAAGTTTGTAATTGTTCTACAATAGACCTTTTTACTAAATTGTTATGTGCACAACGCAGATCAATTTCTTGTGGTGAATTGCCCATAAAATAAATTTGCAGGAATTTGTTGTCGCTATCTGACACTGGTAACAGTGAACCTGCTCTGTGATATATTTGCCCTTGTATCTGTAAATAAAAAAAATATTATGGTGTGGTATAAATTAATGGATTGTCAATGATCAAACTTAAATAATATTTGATCTTAAAAAGTATATATTTAGTTTTAACTAATATCTATCAAATATAAAATATAATAAAAGTGTCACTGAAACTGAATCACCATATAATATGATGACTAAGTGATATATTTCGTAATGATTAAGAAATTGAAGATTAGTAACACATCTTAACTTTGGTGACAGAAAATTTTGTTCGCTAAAATAATTATGAGTAACTGCTATAATACATACCTTGAAAGTTGGCATAAAATTTTCCCGAACTGCATTTGTTGCCCCAAATGAAGTCATTTGAAAGCAATTGTTATATTGTTGAATATGTGTCAAAAAGTGTATAGAATCTGTTCCTATTCCTGAAACCAATGAGTACAATGGTTCTGGTGGTGGATCCAATTGTATCAATTTCACTTTACCATTTGCGCAACACAATCCATTGGCATCGTTTTTGTATTTTAATGCCTTACAGTGTGAGCAAACCAAGTTCATAGAACCAATAACAACACATTGGTAGTTACTGTAGTCAATTGACACATCGTAACTGAAAGCAGCTGGATTCAAACTTGCGCGATTATTAGTTGAATGTCGCGCTCGCGCTTCACGCGTTTGTGATATCCGAATTCTTTCACGTTCATTTCCGTCGTCACGTTCTTGTGCAGTACGATTAGATCGGTAATTAGCTTGGTTTATAGCATTTCTGGTTCTTCTACCTAAATTGCTTCGTCTTATAGGAGGCATATCAAATATAAATAATTTTTTCACTAATCACGAACTAAACAAACACTAACTAACTAAACACTCTGCACAAAACACGATATACGAATTTGTTTCGTGTATCACTTGACAATTCATCTGTCATCTGTCAAAAGTCATCTGTAACAGACAACTTTTTTTTTTAAATTTGATATGACTTGAACTCAAATCCTTTTAAGCCGTACGAATTGTTTTATTTATTTAAAATTTGAATTAAATTTTAAACAAATAAAAAATTTTAAATAAATAAAACAATTCGTACGGATTAAAAGGATTTGAGTTCAAGTCATATCAAATTTAAAAAAAAAAGTTGTCTGTTACAGATGACTTTTGACAGATGACAGATGAATTGTCAACTGATACACGAAACAAATTCAAACAAAAAGGGCTATTTTTAGGGTTTTTTCAGCAATAATTCTAATTTTTCTCGCCGTAAAAACCATCCCTGAACTTCAACGAACATTTTAAAAAAAGATTTGGCCAAATTGGTCCAGGCGTTGTTGAGTTATGCGCTTAGGAACATATTTTGCGATTCATTTTTATATATAAGATATCAAGGCAAATATTGGTATATTTAATATTGAGACGTCATTACAGAACTAACTATTAACCACAAAATAATTTCGAACATATACATAAGGTGTATTGTAAAAGAAGCTCTATATTAAGATCCAAAATAAACTTAGGGTACAACATTACGACATTCCAACCACGAATCGCCACGAAAATGCTAAATATTTGATATTATTTTAATTTTTATTTTCTTCGCTTGTTAACACTTCCTTCGTGTTTTCTTTTCGTGTTGTTGTCCCGCTAAAATTTTGCATGCAGTGTCGAAGAGTAATGTATATCAGGAATAGCTCTAAACTGCTGAAGAAACAGTACAACGAGCTTGTCGATTCCACTTTGTAGCTTCAAATATCCTTAGGTTTTAACATCTTAAACGGGAGTGGCTGATAATGGTTCAACCATTTCAATAGTCAACACAAACACTATATATTATATAGATGGTTAACCTAAACTGTTATAGGCATTTCATCGAATATGGCATTGAAAGCATACAAAATTGTTGCATATTAAAAATTGTACAATTGCAAAATGAAATAAATTAATGAAATGAAATAAATATTTTGTCTATTTGAAAAGGCTTTTTATATAATTTTATATCCACTGAAATTATAGATTTCAGTTTACGGCTGAACTGGATTGTATAGCAGTTCATTAGGGTCTTTTTTCAATTTTCCGAATTATCATTTTCGATTTTTCTTGGTGTGTTCCAACCTTGTCAATATCCAGTGGGAATACACCCGCATATAAATGACTGCATGATAATATATTTATAAATGGAAAATATATTGCGCAAAAAATAATTTCTACGACCAATATAGAGACACTTTCTAATGTATAACAAGCATGGGGAGTTTTTGCTTGTGCATACATACATAAATATCATATTGTGAATTTATTTTTTTTATTAATAGTCACCTATTTTATTAATTAGGATTTGATTTGATAAATGTATTAGGTACGGTTTTTATAGCTCTAAACTTAATAGTAACTAAACTTAATCTAAACTTAATACTTAATAATTATAATTTTATAGCTTTAAACATTCTAATATTTTATCATTATCTATATTATTCTATAGTCCTTGCAATAAAACAATCAATACACCACATCAAAATATATGACATCAGCAGCTCGCTATGTTCCATCAAAGTGGACTAGTTTCACGTTTGATTAGCAATCGTTCTACATTTCCTTGAAACATTTCTTGGTGTAGTTAAGTGGAATGCGGGAAAAAGTTGCAAGGAAACTAAAGGTATATTGAAAGTGCCCAAATACTCCTAGCCATAGAATATTCCAATTAGGAAACATTCAAGCCTTGAAGAATACCTATACTGCTTGGATTCCCTACACAAGCATCATTGTTCAGGTCTTAGGTTCACTATAGGCGCACCAAGTAGCGCAGTTTCTTAATTGTAACTGTTGAACAAAGAAGTCATCGAAACATGAGAAACCATTCTATATAGGGATAGCAAGGAAATTTGTACCAACGAAGATACACTGACGGACGAAGGTACAGGCATTACTCAAAAATAATTTAATAACAACTATAAATTGTAGAGACATGAGAACGAGCATCGTTGTGGCCGTTTTTTCAGTAGGGAGGTATTATATTAAGCATCCATTTCAGCCGTGACTGTTTCAGCATTTTAAGTGTAACTTGCATGTGCAAGAGTATGCGTTTTTAATATTGACTGAATCATTTAGCGACTAATATGGGTTTGGGTTTGTTTTCTTGTAGAAATAAATCCCCAGTGCCGCTTTGTATCGTTATTCAACAAGGCACCCCTTTTTTACATAAAATAGATTTTAAAGTAAACTGATAATTTTTGTATCTCAAACCCTTCACAATTTGTAACTTTTATAAGTGGAAATTATACAATTGATTGTGTTTTCTTCTTTTCTAAAAAGATAATTATATAAATTGAGCGTGTTCCCAGGTTTCTTATTTTTTCTATTGATAATTATTTATTTACTTTACAGAATACTGCTAAAAAATTTGTTTACGTAACATCTACACACTGTCATTTTGTTTTTTTTTGCTTTCTTGACTATAATCAAATCACCTCAATGTGCTAATTATGAATTAGACCTTTTTTGATTTTAACGTCGATTTTTTTGGGATAGCAAAAATATATTTTTCGAGGATTATCTCTCTACTGACAAAACAGTAAACGGTACCTTATTGTTGTAATATTTTGAATCAATTAAAAGCAGAATCGGTGCATTCTGAAAAAAAAAAACCTGAGTTAACCCCTAAGTTAACCTGAAGATGATTACGTAGTGACTTAATGATTTTTACCCGTGGAGGTATTAGCTGCTATAGGGAGGTAATTGGCAAGTCCTCCGCAAAAGATAATTATGCAAATATAAGTAATTTTTAAAAATATAAGTCCGTTCGTTCATTTCTGATCCATGAACTTACCGAATATTTTGTTTTATTTAATTATATTCATAGATAAAAATTCAAAATGATTATAAGTTGACAAAATCAATTATACCGCGTTGATCTATTTGATTTATATTTATTCTATACAGATCTTTTCTAGGTTCTTTTTTTATCACACAGTATCCATTATAGATACATCGAAAAGATGGAACTGATGATGGTAATGGCGATATTTGTATGGACGTAGTTGGGTTTGTTTTCTTGTAGAAAGAAATCCCCAGTGCCGTTTTGTATCGTTATTCAACAAGGCACCCCTTTTTTACATAAAATAGATTTTAAATTAAACTGATAGTTTTTGTATCTCAAACCCTTCACAATTTATAACTTTTATAACTGGAAATTATACAATTGATTGTGTTTTCTTCTTTTCTAAAAAGATAATTATATAAATTGAGCTTGTTCCCAGGTTTCTTATTTTTTCTATTGATAATTATTTATTTACTTTACAGAATACTGGTAAAAAATTTGTTTACGTAACATCTACACACTTTCATTTTGTTTTTTTTTTTGCTTTCTTGGCTATAATCAAATCACTTCAATGTGCTAATTATGAATTAGACCTTTTTTGATTTTAACGTGGATTTTTTTGGGATAGCAAAAATATATTTTTCGAGGATTATCTCTCTACTGTCAAAACAGTAAACGGTACCTTATTGTTGTAATATTTTGAATCAATTATAAGCAGAATCGGTGCATTCTGAAAAAAAAACAACTATGTTAACCTGAAGATGATTACGTAGTGACTTAATGATTTTTACCCGTGGAGGTATTAGCTGCTGTAGAGAGGTAATTGGCAAGTCCTCCGCAAAAGATAATTATGCAAATATAAGTAATTTTTAAAAATATAAGTCCGTTCGTTCATTTCTGGTCCATGAACTTACCGAATATTTTGTTTTATTTAATTATATTCATAGATAAAAATTGAAAATGATTACAACTTGATAAAATCGGGTTGATCTATTTGAGTTATATGTATTCTATACAGATCTTTTCTAGGTTCTTTTTTTATCACACAGTATCCATTATAGATACATCGAAAAGATGGAAGCGATGATGGTAATGGCGATATTTGTATGGACGTAGTTGTTTATTTGAAAGGTGCGAAAGCTTTCAGAAACAATACCGCTGAAAGCGTTTCGATTTTGTCACAGCGGAAATTGCCAAAACTCCCTTCATATTTCCTTCCCCTCTGCCGCCGCGCCCCTCACGCCTACCCTCTCTTTCACTCTTTCGTCGATTTATTTATTATACGGGAAAATGCTGGATGCTGGAGCATATCATCACACTATATTGAAAGAAAAGATGATAGGGGAGTGAAATAGGTGCCATATGCCGACGGCTTTCCGAACAATCAAGACTTTGGGTATAAAATATGGCATGTTTCTGATACGCTTCATAATAATATGGTTATTGCGACAGGAAAATGATATTTCTCAATTAGAATATAGATAAAAGTAGACGGGGATTCTATTATAGGATATGGACATTAATATCGTACATATAGCATTCGTTACATTAGACGAAGCCATTATTTCCTTAATTAAAATTGGTGATAATAAATCAAGGTATTTTTGAAAGACGTATGCAGTTCAGATTAAACATAAAATTCGCTATCATTAAAGAACTTTCCTTAGTTTGATGTTACAATCTGGGTTTGGAGTTATGTATTCATATTATGCACACATATTCATATTAGGTGCATGTAATTTTTTCACTTTTATTCAGAAAACTCGCTATAATAAATATTAATCAAAATATCTTTCCTCATTTTCTTAAGTTTCATGGGCCTTTTTCTTCTTGCTAGAGACATGGTGATAGTTTATCGAAAAAACGCTGTTGGTTTGGCATGGATAAAATTATTGATCCATTTTCGCACTTATTTAGAATTACGAAACCATGTGGTTTTTTTAATAATACATCTTTAAGTAGACATCAGAATTAATAGCCTCATCTGACTAACGTATGGCATTTTGCGCTTGGGATTGTTGTAGTAAATCCGATTTTTGTCGCCATTGATAATAGGCTACAGAATTTTTTCCTGGCGATAAATGGAACTCCGAAGAAATATTTGAAATGGAATTTTCAGTTAGTTCGTGTAGTGTAAATTTATCTCGATTTGAATCTTTCCCATACCACATAAATATCTTCTGGATCTGAATTCACAACTGGTGAATCGTAGATGGCTTGAAACTTCTTTGAAAATTTGACTGTCGGTTTTTCAGCCAATAAGTCTTATAAATGTAGTGTATTACCTTTGAACAGTTTTGGTCCCCCAGACTTCCAGGTCGATAATTGGGTTATGACAGGGCAGGATCACTATCACCAAGTCCATAAAAGTGTTTGACGGGTTATGCCAACATATTTGTTCAAATCAAACATCAAATATCCCATTATAAACGACCATATGTACTGAATAACTCAGTAATATTAAATGGAATACTGTATGTAAAGAAGTTTAACAGATGTATATGTTGATACTCTGTGTCTACAACAACATATATCGCTAATCAAAATACACGTAACTACCTGTTATATACTTCCATTTTAATAGATATGAAAGTTTACTAGTGGTTAATTTTAGTCGTAAAAGTTAATCACAATTATCAAGATGTCAAGACATATTGCAATAATATTTATAATGATTTATGATTTATACTGATTTAATAATGATTGATGATAATTCTATTTAATAATCTCAGATGAAAATCATTTAAAAATTCATAGTCGAACAAATGTTTGTTACTGATAAGACTAACAACAAATCATACTGTGACAGGCTAAAAATTGAAACTAATCGCGCTTAGAATCCAGTATCCCCCTCTGATTTCTTATCAGTCTGGCTGAATTTTAACGTTCCACGACAGTGATATAATGGCTTTCACAGCGGTCGACACTTGATCAACACAGTTTGCATTCTAATCAGTATTATGGTACATTAAGCGAAGTTTTTTTCCATAAAACTAACAATCTTTTTATGAATATTTTAAACATTATATTATTAAACAGCGGTATTACTGGCGTAAGTGCTATAACTGTTGGTCCGATTTTCTTGGTTACAAAGAATCAAAAATAAAGCTTCATGTGGCAGAGCTTTAGTGTAGGAGACAAATATATGGTTATATGATAATCATCGTAGTCCTCATCATATTGAAGATGACATATACAATTACTATTTAGAAATTAGTAGAATAGAAATTATATATATATATATATATATATATATATATATATATATATATATATACAATTTCATAATAATAATATTAAAGAAAGATATATTTATATCTTTAGAAGACAACTTTAAGAAGACACTTTATTTATACTTATTATATTATATTTTATACTTTATACTTTAATATTTATTGACTATTATTATATATATATATATATATATATATATATATATATATATATATATATATATATTAATAGTCAATACATATTTTTCAAATATATATCTTAGTATGCAATAAGAGTATTTTAAATTAAAATTTCTATTCTACTAATTTCTAAATAGTAATTGTATATGTCAACTTCAACATGATGACGGCTACGATGATTATTATATAACCATATACTTTTCTCCTATACTAAAGCTCTGCCGCATGAAGCTGATATTTATGAATAAAATAGAAACCGCAGAACACTGCACAAACTCTTTTTCATTCAACATTTCATTAGAATATGGAAATAATGTGACATCCGAATAATGCACGTAAGGTTTTTTTACTCTCCCGCTATTATTACGATATTATTTCTGACATTGCATGTCCAGACAATGGACAATTTCACTGACACTTCGGGCCATTCCTTCTTTGTTGAATTATTAACGTTGGTTTGTGACTCCAAAGAAATGTGAAAACTAACCGCAATTTTCTAAGTGGTAATTTTACCAAATAGTATGATTAGATTTTCATGAAGGTTTACTATTTGACATTTGTTAATTTTGAATGGATTATATTGAGATAAATAAAAGATTTTATCATACATAATTCCTAAAGTCAATCACGAGTCACTATTCCCACATATTAAATAAAAATATGGTAAAAGTTATAGAAATTAATCAACTTATTCAAAGAAATGTTTCACTGAACGTTACATACCTAAGTTTTTTTTGGTTGTAAATAATAGATTAGCAAAACCTTTTTAATTGATGTACTTCATAAGCGTCTTTATAATACAAGACGCAAGAAGTTATTCAGAAAGTTAATGATTGGATATTTACATGTATATCATAATAGTTAATTGAAATAAGTTATTGTTGGTGACTAAAAGCTATTTTTAAATTTAATTTTAAAATAAATCGAACTAAGCTATCGTGGGAGATCTGTATAAATTGAAATTGATAAACTCGGTAAAAATTAAATATAAACAATTGTTATAGAAGTCAATTTTTTAATACGAACACTATAAAATTTTACCAAATTCGCGGAAATGTATAATAAAATAAAACAACTATACTGGTTAGTCGGAAGATACTCTCAACTTGATCTAAAATCAAAGAGCTTGATCTATAATACAATTATAAAGCCAATTTGGACCTATGGGGTCTAAATATGGAGTTGCAGTAAAATTCAAATCAACTAGTCATACAACGCTGCCAAAACAAGGTTCTTCGATTGATTACCAATGCCTATCGCTACGTAAGCATCGAAGAACTGCACGATGATCTGGAATTCAAATGGATTTGCGAAGTCATCCAAGATTTCGCCTTCAAACACGAAGAAAGATTACTAAATCATACTACGTGGAAGCAATACAACTGCTTGACAATGCGCAGCATATCAGGAGATTGAATCGAACAAAGCCATACGAACTTATATAAAGTGTATACCTTTAACGTAAACTATGGCTATAAGTTATTATAATTTTATAATTGAAGAATACATATTGATGTATTTTTGTCGTACTCGTCTTGCTTGTGAATTAATCCTTAAGTACATAGGAAAAGTAGTAATAAATTAATTGTAAAATAAGATTGTTCTAAGCGTATCTAATAAAGATGTTATAAAAAAAATTCTACTAACAGAAACTTATTAATTATTAATTATGCAATTTAATTATTGAAAATAAAATGTTACTGCTATCAGTTTTTGCGTAACTCCTCGAAATAACAAATAGCTATTATTATCGAACAACTGATACACATAATAGTTCAATTAAATATCTTGTAATCTAAAAGTAAATCTGCCGTTCAGTTTAAAAGTCAAGTTAAAAGTCAAGTTAGACAACTTATGTAATTTTCAAAACAGTTACCCTTCATAACATATAGTTCGATCTGGTTTAACTACTGGTTCTTTGTAGACCACAAACGTTGTAACATATTTTGAAATTGGAGAAAAATTTCTTTATGGAGAAAGTATAAAAAATTGAGGTGGATATCATCCTGGAGAGATCCATGTTAATAAAGTTGAATATTGGCTAAATTGTACTTACCTTGATGACAGAATGAAAAATATTTGGACGTAGAAACATTTATTTTATTATGATTTATTAAAACAAAGGACAGCTGGCCTTCATACAGGTAAATCAATTCAACATTTTATGTAATGTTAGAATTAAGATATTTAGTTTCATAAATTTTGTAGCTTCAACAGGGATTAATTATTTTAATAGATTAACTTAATCGTAAAGATACTTCTTTCTTCATAGTTTTATCTTTTGCTGACTTGAAAGCTGAAAAATATAAGACAACTATTAAACTAGCTCAGAACAATGTACTAAATTCTCATTTTCTGTGGTTTATCTCTAGTGACAAAATCCAGCCATTTTATGATGATGTTTTATGACATATGATATGAAATATGAAATATGAAATATGAATATGACATATGAAATTAAATATCAAGAAAACCACAGCAACTGAAATGCTAATTATTAGTGCAAAACATAAAATGAATATTAAAATTTCTGGAAAATATCTTTCTAGTATATTTGAGGGCTCCATTCTTCCTATCTTTTGCATTGCATGAATGCGTCTAGAATTAGATCATTCACCAAATGCTCAACTCTGTGAAAGGTTTTAGAGAGTTTGAGTTTTCGTCAAATAAGTCTTGGAAAGCCCCCAGACTTTTTGGGCCACCAGGCCATTTCTTGTCATTGATATCAAAATCGTCACTTTTAAAATGGTGAAATCATAATCGACAGGGTTCAGAGTTTAATATGTTTCGGCAACAGATGTCCAATAATCATAAAAAAAGGAATATATCCCGAAAAAACAATTGCTGGGGTCCCATAATTCGCATCTGGATGCACTGAAAAACTAGAAATCTGTTATTTTATGTATAGAAATATCGAGACCATCGAATCTAGTAGTTACGATTTCCTTAAGAAATAAATTTCTGCTCTTTAAACATGTTATTTAAAAGGAACCTTATCTGGAAAATATACGGTTAAGTCTTTATGATACTTTTTTAGCCAATTTTGATATGCCTAGATGGGAATTGTCTTCTTGAATAATAATTTCATTCAGGTTTTTCGAAATATTTTGGTATTTTATCTGTAAGGAATTTTTTACGTTTAGAACTAAAAGCCAATTTTTACTAATTTTTACTAAACATGTTTATAATTATATACTATTGACGAATCAATTAGCAATGAAATAATAAATTCCCATGAAGGACTTTTATAGAATATTTTCTCGTTACTACAAGATTTTGGCCGACTACTTGTCTTTAGCTCAATTGTCTAACTGCTCTTAAGATAATTCTTTCCCTTCACCAACCAACAATGGCACTCAGCAGAACTTTTTTCTGATGTATTTCATAAATTTATAAAGTATATTTATTTATTGTTTAAGTAAATAAATTATGCTTAAAAACTGAAACATTTAATTTCAACAATAAAATTAAAGAAATAAAGACCAAAAAGTTAGTGAAAATTATGACCTGCACGTGGTAGTTATATTATAATAATTTATTCTTAGTCCATAAGTTTTAACATTTTATTGTATTTTTATATAGTTACCAATTTAATTACTTTCATTTCACCCATTTAAATAGCTGAGCAGTCTATAGGATCGAATCTCACTGACACTTGTTATAAAAAGTATCTCTAATGATAAATTTTAAATAGTTATTACTTGTTAAAAATAAGTCAGAGTTTGATTGAAGTCATTAAGCTATACAAGAGAGTTGTAGGGATGACTAAAATACTCCAAAAGTCAAACAGAACGCATGTTTGTCTGCTCCTATGCTCGAACATTTAAGTTTCATGTAATTAAAAATAATTTATAAATTGAACGAACTAGTATTATAATCATTAATGGAAACTATATATATATATATATATATATATATATATTATGCATATTAAATTAACATTGACATGCACCCTTAACGAACAAGAAAGAATCTAAAACCAAATCGCAGTAAGCCGGTAGAAAATTTAGATCAGTTGGAAACAACGAGTAGGCTCTTCCAGAGTACAGTCACATAAAATATTTTAAACAAAGGCTAAAAAAAAAACGTTTTTTATTATTTACTAAGGTGAAATTTTTATTAGTGCATTCCGATCGTAGGCACGTATAAACCGAAGCGTTTAATTGATAAAATGTGTAATCAATACAAAAATTATATTCAGTATTAAAATAACATTTAGTGTATATTTAGAATATGGCATATACGGACACAATTCTTTAAAAAAAAGCCGAAAAAATTATGAATTTGTACACAATTTTTATATTACTATATTACTTATTACATTATTATTATAACTAATGTATTTAGTGTTTAATAATTTTAATATTTAAATTTTTTTATTTTATATATTATATTTTTTTAAATCATTAGAGCGCATATTTACCTTTATCATTATCTGATATCCATAAATTTTTACTCTGTCGCGATCACTTTCTAAGTCACTATTCAAGTCATTAACTACACTGTTAATTTCCAAACTAATACTAGTTTACAATTCTACCCTTTGTCATCTATTTATATCTATTTTATTCTATCTAATGTAGTAGTTATATACCACATCCCTCAACAATTCGATTTGGTTGAATATGTAATGATGGAAGATGTTACATTATGTGGCCCTATTGTTGAGCAATCTGATCTACTGTGTATCTGTTTTATTGTTATCAAGCCTACTTCTAAAAAAGTTAATTAACACAAGTACACATTTCAATTATATTTACCAAGTAACAGTTTCAAATATTTCACCCTTTATCTTGGTTATTTGAAAACTTAATTTATGTTATGCAAGCTATAACTTAATTAAAGCCTTTGAAGGTCCATTTGGTGGGATCCTTTCCATCAGTGCGCTAGGGTACGATGCATCATCTATAACAATAACTCATGGTATCTTGACTAGTTATTTGACAACTAATTTTCAAACCAGAGTACTTTGACTTGGAGGAAAACACTAATTTTATTTAAGAATGAATTAATAAAATATAATATTAATGTTAACAAAACCTATGGGAGAAAAACCTAGAGACGTTCAACTTTCAGTCAAGTTTAACTTTTATCTTTTCCTCTCAAGTTTTGTTGTCTTTGCACTATTTTTATTGGAGTCTTCTTGCAAGGGTGGCCCAATGTTCGGTATTGAAATGTTCATGTCTATATACAAATCAAAAAAAAAATTCTTCCTTAATATTATTATATGCTGTATACTTTAAAGGTAATATACGGAAATTCTATTATTTTATAGACTATGTGAACTCTCCTTTATAAACTGTTGGGAAACAAAAGGTTATCTTTAGATTATTTAGATCTTTTGTTTCCTAACAGTTTATAAAGGAATTACTTACATCCCCCAAAGAGCTGCATTCCCCTAGAAAGTTTTCAATTGACAATTTCTAGACTAATAATCATCTGTAATAATAGTTCATATAGTCTATAGAATAGTCATAGTTTCTCTAATAATTTAATTGAATTATGTTTATATTGAAAAAACTACTTACTGTTTTTATACATTTCATAAATTTAACCTCGAATAGAACTAACATGTTTGTATGTATGCAGACGATTTCTTTTCGGTGAATCCATCATTATATTGTTTTTTATTTTGAGAGATTTTAGTATTAATATTCAGTGCAGCTGCAACAAAATAGAAAAATATCCAACAAAAATCCCAGCAATTTAATAGTTAATTGTATCAATACTTACTTCTGTAACGCCTTTTACTGGTAAGAAGAGGTTACTGGTAAGAACCTCGTTCACATTCGAAGTTATTGAATAGAGACCTAATTTGCTTCTGACTGACTATTTATTGGCTTCGGAACTTTCAATCGGAGTAATTACAAATACTAAACAGCGACTTGAAATGTTTTAAAACAATCAAAGAGATTTATAATGTCCTTTGTTTCATATTACCAATATTTTGGATAATTTCACAGATATTTGACAACAAGACGAATTTTATAGGTTGTGTCAGTTACATATTCGGACGCATCAGATATATTTGTCTCTCTTTTTAACTAGAATAAATTGAGAAGGAAAATATTATCTAATACTAAAACGAATTTATAACCTGCAATAAGCAATACATCGTACATCTTGATGAAATGAGTTCTCTGCTATTTTGGGTACATCTTGAAAGGGCAAATTGACTCGATTAAATTCCATTGACTGAAAGTTGCGATAATTTCATCACGATATTAAATGCCAAAACATTGACGATTTCAATCGAAAACCTGACGAGAATTTAAAAATTATTCACCGATCGTTGCACAAACATGGGACGGGTTTTCGACGGGCTACAAATTTAATTTGTTTCTCCGTCACCGAAACGAAGCCCATTAACATGAAAATCACGGCCTCGACATCCATATCCAATCTGCTTTTATAACTTCTTCGCCAGGGCACAACTATTTCCTGCAACTTTTCGCATCATCTCAGATTGCCCTCTCGCCGAATGCCTTGGCGCGGTGTTAATACGCTTGCCGGCAATCAGTTTTTCGATTATTCTGATCCACATTCATTTTCACAGAATATTTAAATTTCTGAAGTTTTACTATGAATCGACATCGCGATTTGCGGAACATTAGTATTAATTTGATGAATTCTGGTTAATATTTTGTATAGTCTATCCAAAATAACAGTGAACTCACATCATCGAGATGTTTAATGTATTGCCTGTCACAATTCGTAAATTGGTATTACAATCAGACAATATTTTCTTACTGATTTTATTCCATATATTAAAAGATACAATGTTGTTTGATACGTTCGAATATGTAACCGAGTCAATGAACCAGCAAACGATGTTTTAACCCTTAGCTTGTTTTGATAAATTTCAAATCGGTGCTTATTATTACTCTAGTTGAACATACCAAGACCAGACAAAACAGATTGCGTCTATAATTAGTTATTTCGAACAGGAACGAGAAAATAGAGGCTCCCTCTTGCCAGTAGAATAAGTATTTTTACAGTTAAATATTAAATTACTGTGGTTTTTATTGAAAATATTTTTAGCGTACCACTAAAATATCTGAATGAAAGAAAAATATAATCTTGGGTTCAACGAAAAGAAATTATCCTCATACTAAGCGCGTGAAGAATCAAGATCAGCTTGATGTTGTCAGCTCTATCAGAAATCAAATATATGAAATGTATAAAAACAGTGGTAGTTTTTTCAATATAAGCACAATTTAATACAATTATTTCAGAGAAAACTGCCTGAAAAGTTTCCATAGAAAGCTTAGAAATATGTAGCTCCTTGAGGGATGTAGAACATCCCCTCATACAGTTTTGAGTAATATAGGATTTAAATGGTTGAAAGATAACCCACGAAGTGTTCTTTTGAAACTTACAGATATTGACTATAAAAGAACGCAATTTTTAAAAGCATATAATACAATCAAGGAAGACTTAGTATTTAGATGAGACATGGATATATCAGAGTAGGACATTGCATTAGGTCACTAATGGCAAAAGGATAATAAAAATAGTGTTAAGACAACAAAGGTTGACGGAAGAAGGTAAATCTGTGAATATAACTCGATGAAATTGAAGAAGAAATTGAGATATGATGGATTGCAAGAAGTATTTATAGATCGGTAAGTAAGAGCTTGGTTATTCACTTGAATGAGACTAAATGTAAGAGGTAAATATCAACAATTAAAGCTCTTATGGGTGGTAAAAGAGTATCATTAATCTCTAGTAAATCAATCAATAGCTCTGTCGCCATAAATAATCTTTAAGGTGGTATGAGTAAATTTTCAGCAATTAAAAGTGCGTTGATAGTATATTGTTTAATTTGTTTTGGCTAAAGTACGTTTTCAAATTTTCTACTCTTCACACTCTGTTACTTCAACATTGAATCGCATTACATTTTCAAATTGAGCATGCGTATAAACGGAATATGTTGAACTGATGTGCCATCGTTGAAGGTCATTTTGGATATGATTATTTAACACTTTTGTACTGCGAAACATTCTATCAGTGAGCTAATTTGTAATAGATAATAACCTTTTATAAATAATTGTAGGTTACTCATACGACCATACAAAAAATAATTTCTCATAGTATTTTACAACATTTCTATACTTTCTCCATAATCGAAATAAATTGGTTATTGCTTAAAAGAACTGTATGTTTAAATTACAATAAAATGCTCGGGCTGGTACGAGAAGAGGGGAGTTCGTGTTGTTAGGAATTGGAAAATAACACAAACAGCAAAAACAACGCACCAGATAAATATTTATAAATTCTTCCATGGGAGAGGAGGGACTGAAAAGGGGAGGCATACGTTCTCATTTCCCCTGGGCTTTAAAAAGATCTATTAAAAAACATGTAAGAAAGTGTCAGGTGTTTGATTTTTTTTCCGCTCTCTTTCATGTCCCGGCAACGTGGGTATGTATTAAAAATGTTCGGTTCCCAAGTGAGAAAACTTTACGCCGTATTTTAATTTGCCTTTTAATATAACTTATCCGCGTTTTTTTTTCTTTTCGCTGGAGAGTTTTACATGAAAATCACTTTCCGCATTTTTGTGAGCTCTTGCGAAAATATTTATCTTGGAAGTATTTTACATTTTCTTTACATTACTTATTTTATTCACAAATTTAATATAATAAATTTATTTAAATCAAGATGGATAGAATATATTAAATAATATTTCTCTTAAAATTTTAAATAAAATCCGTCTTCAATTTTTTAGTTTTAATTTTTATACCCATGCTTTATTCGTATAAATGGTTCATCATCAACGAGTTCATCAAAGAGTTCTCTTAAAATAAACATAATTAATAGAAAAAATCATACGTTTCCAATACGTTTCCAATACGTTTAACTTGAAAGTGAATCTATTTGATCCGAATGTATGATATCAAAAAGTCGCAGTGTTGCCGCATCAACTCTGAGTTTTGGTACATTTTGACTTAATAACATGAATATTTAACTTAACATATCTAATATAATTTATGGGCTTCTTCAATAATATTTATCATTGTATGCACCTTGCCAATTGTTGAATGGTAATAAATCCAAACTGACTATGACATTTTCACTTAATCTTAATCTCTTTTATTAGATGTTTTCAACTCTTTCATTTTGAAGCAACAAAAATTATAAAATATTCTTAATCAGTAAAGACGTTACTACCTACATTGATCGCAATATGGTGACGATTACAACGATTGTTCTGGTAACGTTTCCTAAACCTCTCGCTTCTTTAAAAGCAGCAGAAATTAATAATTTAAATGATTAATTCAATTTTTATTGCGTCAACAGAGAGCAAACATATGAAATATCATAAAATTTTTATAATTTACAAATTTAATGATTCTGATATGTATATATTTGGATATCATATACTCTAGACTAGATTACATCCTAACAGAATATAAAAAGTAGGATGAGAAAATTATTTATTCTAATTGTCGCTATATCACGTTTATATTTATTGATTTGCTTTTAGAAATTTTATCTGCACGATTTTAAAATCTACACATTCCCCTCTCTGTTTTAACGCATCCATAGAATTGATAATCGATTAATACAATACCATTATCTCCAGCATTTAATACGGTGGCATCATCACAAATGATGCGGGTATACTTATCTGGCCAGCCTGCAAAGCAACGTTACAGGAGTGCTGTTATTCCAACATACAGATAATCACAAAAAAAGTCTTTTTGATAAATGGTCTGCGCTCGAAATACAATCCATTAGTTTCCAGGTGTTTCGCTCTCTTTCTCTCCAGTGCTGAATGTGTCTTTTTTCGTCACTGAGTTTCTCGCCTTATTATCCAGAGGATTATTCGTTAATTGCTATTTTCTTGTCAAAAAATCTAATTTAGTATTTGCCAGTGAAACAATAAATAAAGAAACAACGGAGTTTTTTGGATTTCGCACTAGTTGTGACGAAAAAAAAGGTTTAAATTATTTTCTAAAATAAATGCCCTAAAAACTATTTTAGCTTCAACTGGTTGACTTAGTTCGAATATCTAGAACTATAGTATCTAAAGATAATTGTTTTATTACTAAGTTGTCCAATTTTTACTAAAAATCTCTATATAATCTATATTATGTAGATGCTAAATGACAAATTAATTACGTTTGATTTGATAAAGGTAATTGTAAAAGCGTGAAAAGATAAGGGTAATAAATAAAAGCTAAATTTTTGAAAGAAATTAATTAATAATTTGTTATATTAAAAATATTTTGTCTTCAAAGCTGGGAGGTATATCTATTATCGACCAAATACTTTAAGCACCTTCTCGATATCTATCATCTGTAGTAATATAATAACAGTAGACGAAAATAACGTAAAAAATTTAGGAAATATCGATCTCAAAAGCATATGGTTAATGCAAAGATGTATTCAAGTAATTAATAACTAATCAAATCAAATTCAACTAATGAAAGATTTAAGAAACAAATAAAGCCTGCATGTCCTATCTGCCATAATAATCAAGCGTTTCTATGAAATGTAGCTTCTATGTTTACGAGAGTTTCAATACCAAAAAGGTCCTGGATGCTTTAATATACAATATGGTCATGCCATGGATTTTCTATTTATAATTAAAACTCTATTTGCTAAACGTTACAAACGATAATTTTCGGATATCCTAAAGGACATTGCTATTGTCTACAGGTTTTGATTTCAACAATTTCTTAAATATTAAAAAAAACTACATAAAATAGGTATGTTATAACTGATGAAAAAGAAGTCTCATAAGGAAAGATAAACTACTTGAATTAGACTTATTTAGGTTTTACCATTTTTAGGGAGTATTTTGTTGCCCCATCACTGGTAGTGAAGCTTACAGATTTGCTGTCATAATTGACTGCTGTGAAATATTTAGTTATTTTGTCACTGATTTTCTGTTGCTTCGAAGGATATTAGAACAATTTGCTTAACTAAACAAAAACATAATCAAAGACAAATCAAAATCATAAACAAAATATAAACATTTTTATTATACTTCCAAGAACTGTTAAATTGTAAAATTCTAGGTCAAAGTACCCCTTTAATACTTCTGTAGTTACTAAAATAAATCTCTGTATCAGTTGCTTCAGTTAATATATGTTTTATTGACAATGTAACGTTTAATACAATATACTGTTCTTGTCTATTGTGTATAACAAATAGACAAAATTAAATAGTTGTATCAAGATACACGCGGAAGGGTAAGGTAGGTAAACAATATTTCCATATGTATCATTAAATATGCTGTCGATAAACTTATGAATAAGTCATGTGAACCATCACTCTAATGAGATACGGTTTAAAGCTCCACAAAGGAAATTACTATTAATCTTGTAAGTAAACAAATGGGCTTTGATATATGTAGGTTCGATAGTTTTTAAGTGGAATGGCAGCGTTAATGAAGACTGGGTGTAGTTATATTTTATTCAAGATAATTGAAAGCGGCATTATGTAAAATATATACGTATTTGCGATATTTATTATTCTATCGAAAACAAAAAAAAATGTGTTAAGCATTTAGCACCCGAGTTTATATTTAATAACCATTAATTGTACTAATTTTTTGTCAAGTAATTTCTTTACTTACATGTGTGAATTTTTTATCCATTTTAAGATTATATTTGGACTGGTACTACCGGTGATTATACTTTGGCCATTCGAATTCTTTCTCAAGAGTCGGCATTGCATGGTTCTTATTTATTTCATAGTAAAGTTGTCTGCAAACTATGAAAATTAATGTACCATTAATGTACGTTCTATAGTCGTCCAGTAAAATATTCTAAATATTTATTTATGTGTCCTTTTCTGTTGTAAAACTTCTTATAAGTGATGATGAATTTTAAAGAGACGAATTAAGAAAGTCAGAAACAATAGTGGATTTATATTGCACGGTTCTTATAAAAAAAGCACCTAAAAGAATTACGACTTACAGTATTATTATTATTTGTTATTTATTTGTTACAAGAATTGTTCTTTTTATCGGTATAACAGGTCAATTAAAAAGTCCACGGCCTGACACATAGATGGCGCTGCTAGAAGTAAATCCACATGTTTTTTATTTGGCCCTAACGCTCAAAAGATGCGTGTATAAATTTGAAAGTTGTCGATTCATTAGTTTGTGAATTATAACATTTTGAAGCAACGTTTCTTATTGTGAAAAAAATTGTTAAAAAAGGAATTTCGCGTGTTGATGAAATATCGCTTTTTGAAAGGAAAAATACAGTTAAAGCAAAAACTTGGCTTGATGCCGAGTTTCCGGACACTGTCCCACGAAAATCAACCATCGAGGTAAGTAATAACATAAAAATGCTAAGTTTAGACGTGGTGAAATGAGCTCCGAAGACGGTGAACGCAGTGGACGCCCAAAAGAGGTTGTTACCGACGAAAATATTTAAAAAGTCCACAAAATGATTTTGAATTACTGTACATTGAAATTGAATTAAATAGCAGACACTCTAAAGAGATCAACTGAGCGTGTACATCATATCATTCACGAAGGTTTGGCTAGGAGAAAGTTTGTATGTAAAGCGGTTGCCGCGCGAGCTTACTTTTGACCAAAGACTAAGACGAATTGTTGATTCGGAGCAGTGTTTGAAGATGATCAAGTATAATAAACCCGAGTTTTTACGTCGATATGTGACAATGGATGAAACATGACTCCATCATTTCACTCCGAAGTCCAATTAAGAGTCATCCGAGTGGATTGCACACGGTGAACCCGCTCCAAAGCGTAGGAAAACGCAACAGTCGGCTGGCAAGGTTATGGCGTCTGTATTTTGGGAGGTTCATGGAATAATTTTCATTGACTACCTTGAAAAACAGCGATTATAACATAGCGTTATTGGACCGTTTGAAAGACAAAGTCGCCGAAAAACGGCCGAATTTGAAGAAAACGAAAGTGCTGCTTCAGCAACACAATGCACGGTGTCACAAGTCAGCGAAAACGAAGACAAGAATCCATCAATCCACCGTATTCTCCAGATCTGGTCCCCAGCGACTATTTGCTGTTCTCAGATCTTAAAAGAATGCTTGCTGTGAAGGACGTTCGTCAAATGAAGAGGTAATCGCCGAAACTGAGGCCTATTTTGAAGCAAAGAACAAATCGTACTACAAATATGGAATGGAAAGTTGGAGGATCGCTGTAATCAATATATCAACCTTGAAGGGAATTACGTTGAATAAAAGAAAACTAATTTTGCCAAAAAAAGGTGTTTTACTATGGTAGGCCGGGGACTTTGAATTGACCTGTTATAAAGTAATAACATGAATCTAGCGAATACAGCATAATCTTATATATAAAAATGAATCGCAAAATGTGTTGGTAAGCGCATAACTCAACAACGCTTGGACCAATTTGGCCAAATCTTTTTTTTAAATGTTCGTTGAAGTTCAAGGATGGTTTTTACGGCGAGAAAAATTAGAATTATTGCTGGAAAAACCCTAAAAATAGCCCTTTTCTTTTTCCCATACAAATGATTTGTAACTAAAACGTAGTCAATTTGAGCTTTATTGCTATGGTATAAAGTTCATATTAAATTACAAGCACTCACTGTTGTCTAAGCAATGTAGGTGTGTTCCTAACGTCAAAGATCATATCTATCAAAACAATGTGCGTGTGTGCGTTGGAGCACAGAATACATAGTTGGAGGAGTTTAATGTCGCGTTCCGAAACTCGCGTTTCTTTTGTATTAGTTTCGGCACGCGAGATAAAATGCATCAGTTTCCACGTCATTACATCAGTCAAACAAAAATCGCGTTACCAACAGTGTTTTATTATTTTTAATATCCAAATTTTAAATAAATAAAACAATTCGTACGGCTTAAAAGGATTTGAGTTCAAGTCATATCAAATTTAAAAAAAAAAGTTGTCTGTTACAGATGACTTTTGACAGATGACAGATGAATTGTCAACTGATACACGAAACAAATTCGTATATCGTGTTTTGTGCAGAGTGTTTAGTTAGTTAGTGTTTGTTTAGTTCGTGATTAGTGAAAATATAATTTATATTTGATATGCCTCCTATAAGACGAAGCAATTTAGGTAGAAGAACCAGAAATGCTATAAACCAAGCTAATTACCGATCTAATCGTACTGCACAAGAACGTGACGACGGAAATGAACGTGAAAGAATTCGGATATCACAAACGCGTGAAGCGCGAGCGCGACATTCAACTAATAATCGCGCAAGTTTGAATCGAGCTGCTTTCAGTTACGATGTGTCAATTGACTACAGTAACTACCAATGTGTTGTTATTGGTTCTATGAACTTGGTTTGCTCACACTGTAAGGCATTAAAATACAAAAACGAAGCCAATGGATTGTGTTGCGCAAATGGTAAAGTGAAATTGATACCATTGGATCCACCACCAGAACCATTGTACTCATTGGTTTCAGGAATAGGAACAGATTCTATACACTTTTTGACACATATCCAACAATATAACAATTGCTTTCAAATGACTTCATTTGGGGCAACAAATGCAGTTCGGGAAAATTTTATGCCAACTTTCAAGGTATGTATTATAGCAGTTACTCATAATTATTTTAGCGAACAAAATTTTCTGTCACCAAAGTTAAGATGTGTTACTAATCTTCAATTTCTTAATCATTACGAAATATATCACTTAGTCATCATATTATATGGTGATTCAGTTTCAGTGATACTTTTATTATATTTTATATTTGATAGATATTAGTTAAAACTAAATATATACTTTTTAAGACCAATTTTAATTAAGTTTGATCACTGACAATCCAATAATTTATACCACACCATAATATTTTTTTTATTTACAGATACAAGGGCAAATATATCACAGAGCAGGTTCACTGTTACCAGTGTCAGATAGCGACAACAAATTCCTGCAAATTTATTTTATGGGCAATTCACCACAAGAAATTGATCTGCGTTGTGCACATAACAATTTAGTAAAGAGGTCTATTGTAGAACAATTACAAACTTTATTTCATCAACACAATCAATTGATTATATTGTTTAAAACTGCCCTGGATCTGATGCCATCCGATAATCACAAAATTGTAATCAGAGCTGATAAAACACCTGCAGGTCAATATACAAGACGTTTTAATGCACCAACTATTGATGAAGTTGCTATCATTGTAGTTGGAGAAAATTTGGAATCCCGTGATATTGTTTTACATCGTCGGAATGATCAATTACAACGTATAAAGGAAACACACCGCTCATATGATGCACTGCAATATCCCATTATATTTTGGCAAGGTGAAGATGGCTACGATTTATCAATAAAAATGATAAATCTCATTACAGGTAACTAAAATATTAGTTTAGCTATGGCGATAATATCTCAGTCACTATATTATGTATTTGAATGTTATTAAAACAAAGTCTGTTTACAGGTTCTGAAACCAACAAAAAAGTCACTTCAATGAACTATTATTCATACCGCCTAATGATTCGGGAAAATGAAGATAATCACATATTGAAATGTCGGCGATTATATCACAAATATGTTGTTGACATGTATGTTAAAATTGAAACGGAGAGATTAACATTCATCAGATTGAATCAAACCAAACTCCGATCTGAAGAGTATATTCACCTTCGAGATGCGATTAATACTGATGGAAATGCACAGAATGTCGGTCGGATGACTATTCTTCCAGCAACATACATCGGAAGCCCTCGGCATATGCACGAATATGCTCAAGATGCCATGTCGTATGTTCGTCATTATGGTACAGCAGATTTGTTCATCACATTTACATGCAATCCGCAATGGATACAAATTAAGCAGGAGTTATTCCCTGGGCAATCACCCATTGATCGTCATGATATTACAGCCAGAGTCTTTAGACAAAAGTTGAAATCTTTAATGAATTTCATCGTAAAACATAATGTGTTTGGTGAGACACGCTGCTGGATGTATTCTGTGGAGTGGCAGAAACGAGGATTGCCACATGCACACATTTTGATTTGGTTGGTTGGAAAGATAAGGCCAAATGAAGTTGACGCAGTGATATCAGCTGAAATCCCTAATGTACAAGTAGATCCTGGATTGCATGAGGTAGTTATCAAAAACATGATACATGGTCCCTGTGGAACTCTTAATCAAAATTCACCGAGTATGATGGATGGTAAATGTTCAAAACGATATCCACGGACATTAATATCGGAAACAATTACTGGTAATGACGGTTATCCATTGTATCGTCGCAGATCGACAGCAGACAATGGAAAATCAACAATTGTCAAATTAAATCAACAAGATATTGAAATAGATAATCGTTGGATTGTTCCATATTCACCCATTTTATCAAAGACATTCAAAGCACACATCAACGTTGAATCTTGCCATTCAGTGAAATCGATTAAATACATTTGCAAATATGTAACCAAAGGGAGTGATATGGCTGTGATTGGAATTGGTGCAGAGAATTCTAATGATGAAGTTACCCAATACCAAATGGGCCGCTATGTCAGTAGTAATGAAGCAGTTTGGCGAATATTTTCTTTTCCTATTCATGAGAGACACCCTTCTGTTGTTCACTTAGCTGTGCATTTAGAAAATGGACAAAGAGTGTATTTTACAGCACAGAACGCAGTACAAAGAGCTGCTCAGCCACCATCTACTACATTAACCAGTTTTTTTGAGACATGCCAAAACGATGATTTCGCACAAACATTGCTATATTCTGAAATGCCAAAATATTATACCTGGAATCAATCCTCAAGGAGATTTATACGACGGAAACAAGGAAAACCAGTTCCAGGATATACAGATGTATATTCCACCGATGCGATTGGCCGGATTTATTCAGTACATCCAAGCAATGATGAATGTATTTATTTACGACTGCTATTAGTCAATGTACGTGGCCCAACATCATTCCAACAGTTACGAACTGTTGATGGTGAATTGTGTGGATCCTACAGAGAAGCCTGTCAACGTTTCCAATTGCTTGAAAATGACGCTCATTGGGATCAAACTCTCAATGATGCTGTAATATCATCACACGCTCATCAAATACGAACATTGTTTTCTATAATCATATCTACATGCTTCCGATCAAACCCAATTGATTTGTGGATGAAGTACAAAGATTATATGTGTGATGATATTTTGTATCAAATACGGAATAGAATGGGAAATCCAAATATACAAATCAGTGAAGAAATTTACAATGAAGCATTGATTTCAATTGAGGGCATGTGCTTGATAATGTCAAACAAACTATTAATTCAATTAGGCCTGACCGCGCCCAATCGTCCAATGCATGACGCTTTTAACCAAGAGTTGCATCGAGAAAGACTGTATGATCTCAACGCTTTGAAAGAATTAATTCAAACAAATCTTCCACTGTTAAATGAACAACAGAAGTATGTATTTGAAACTCTTATGAAAGTAACAAATGATGAAACTGGAGGGATTTACTTCTTAGATGCACCTGGTGGTACAGGAAAAGCTTTTTTGATTTCATTAATATTAGCAACAATTCGCTCACAAAATAAAATTGCACTTGCACTCGCTTCGTCGGGAATCGCAGCAACTTTGCTTGAAGGTGGTCGAACAGCCCATTCAGCACTAAAATTGCCATTAAATATGCAAAGCAATGAAACTCCAACCTGCAACGTTTCGAAGAACTCTGCAATGGCAAAGGTTTTGCAGCAATGTAAATTGATTGTTTGGGATGAATGCACGATGGCACATAAAAAATCTTTGGAGGCTTTAGACAGAACCTTAAAAGATCTACGTAGCAATAATAACCGATTTGGTGGTGCAATGATTTTATTAGCAGGAGATTTTCGTCAAACATTGCCAGTGATTCCACGATCAACGCCAGCTGATGAACTCAATGCATGTCTAAAGTCCTCCAATTTGTGGAAACATGTCAAAGTATTTCATTTAAGCAAGAATATGCGTGTCGAGTTGCAAAATGACCAATCTGGAAACATATTCTCTAAACAACTCATTGACATTGGTAATTGCAAATTTCCTATAGACATGTTGACTGGCTGCATTAACTTTCCTCAAAGTTTTTGTCAGTTAACTCGATCAAAAGATGAACTTATTCAGAAGGTGTTTCCAGATGTTTCTCAAAATTACAGAAACCATGATTGGTTGAGCGAACGAGCTATACTGGCTGCAAAAAACATAGATGTAAATGAATTAAATTTCAAAATTCAAGAACAAATTACAGGCGAATTGAGGATATATAAATCAGTTGATTCGGCTACTAATCAAGATGATGTAGTCAACTATCCACCGGAATTTTTAAACTCGCTGGATTTGCCAGGATTGCCACCTCACAATCTTCAATTAAAGGTTGGATCGGTGGTTATAATGTTGCGAAATATCAACCAACCGCGTCTTTGCAACGGTACACGGTTAGCGATAAAAAAATTACTAAACAATGTGATAGAAGCAACTATACTCAAAGGAAAGTATAAAGGAGAAGATGTTCTCATACCGCGCATCCCAATGATTCCGACTGATGTGCCATTTGAGTTTAAACGACTACAGTTTCCAGTGCGGCTTGCTTTTGCTATGACTATAAACAAGTCCCAGGGGCAATCATTAAGTGTTTGTGGTATTAATCTAGAAAACCCATGTTTCTCACATGGTCAATTGTATGTTGCCTGTTCCCGTGTTGGAAAACCATCAGATTTGTTTATCTATGCGCCAGGTAATCAAACAAAAAACATCATATACCACAAAGCACTACAATGATAATAATAATAATAATTATGATTCACATGATTAACAATAAAGCGATTACTTACTTTTCAATCCTTATATATGTTTTATTTAATTATTTTTTATTCACAACGCCCTATCACCAGGGTGATGGTTCTGTTCAGGAGAATTTTTTAAAATACGTAGGCACAAAAACTGCCACATTACAAATATTTTTGACAGGAGGAAGTCTGTCGGGTCAGCTAGTTATTAATAAATATTTTATACATTGTATCATATTGGCCCAGAATACATCCGATCTTCGTATTGGCGTAACTGAGATCATTTTCATTGTCGGATTTTGCACTCTTACCTAGGACAATCACAAACATAAATTTACGACCATACCCCAGTAGGATTCTAACCCGTGACTATTGCAACAGTAGGTGGCTCGTCCTTTACCACTGCGCCAACGAAACCGGCTAAATCATTTTGTGTGGTTAAGCCATGAAAATACGCTAACTAGAAATGTTATTTTGTTGTAAAATATTATGAGCTAAAAATTGAAGATTTCATTATTTATGTTGTGTAAAAAATGGTGGATAATTATATGCTACTAACTCTTATTTGTCCTCGATGTTTATGATGTTTCATTTTTCAATATCAGTTTTGTTTTATATATATCACGTGATGAGTTTTAAGACCACTACCTAGCAGGCATCAATTTAGACATCATTACTATTAAAGCTCCATAAAGAAATAAATTAAAACGTAAATTATAAAAAATATTAGATTTAAAGATACATTTATAAAGTTATATAGCTCTTGTAATAGCAATGTTATCATATTATATTCTGATCGTTATATTAATAATCATTGATTGGAATTTCTGGAGTTACGTCGAGCAAAAGTGCGTTATAGAGGTGTAAAAATTTAAAATCCGAATGAACATGAAAAATATTCGTTGCATTTCACGTTTTTACTTGAAAAATTTACGTTACCTATAATGGGTAAAAGAGTGCTGTGTGTGATTCTGATTCAATATCAACAGTTTCAAAATCGTTCAATGTCCGTGAAACTAAACAATGAATATTTAACCATGCTTGAATATTTCTGATGATTAATCATAACGAATGATTTTAAG
Source organism: Rhynchophorus ferrugineus (assembly GCF_030347505.1). Lineage (NCBI taxonomy): Eukaryota > Metazoa > Arthropoda > Insecta > Coleoptera > Curculionidae > Rhynchophorus > Rhynchophorus ferrugineus. The sequence continues at coordinate 40,705,294 of NW_027472580.1, read as the reverse complement.
CAGCATATTATTCAGTCGACAATATATCAGTAGAGAGTTTATTGATGTCTATGGATATGCTGGAACATTTGAAACAATTCAAAATTATGTGACAACAATTTATTAATATATTCGTAAAACTGCCGTTTCGGGCTATTCGAATTTGAATATATTGCAAGATAAAATCTACATTTCCCGGTAACTCACAAATCATCTTTTCCTTTTGTATCAAGCCCGAAGTATTAATTATGCCTTAAAACTTGCTTTAAATTTCGGAACAACTAAACAAATCGTACACAATCTGTCAACTTTGTGTTTCTCTTTTCATTCGTCAGCTGCAAATACATAAAACCTTAATAACTTTCGCCAACTTTAAAAGTTACTGTACGGATTTCGAGTTTTCGTCCAACTTTTCGTGACAAATTATACGCGTACCGTCTTTTTCCGGTCGCATTCAATATTAAAATGGTTTACTGAACAGTCTCAGTTTGAATTTCACACGTATTTCACATTTAAATTGGATATTTGCGAGCGGGGAGAAAAAAGGCGACAAAATAAAATAATTTTTGATCCGACTAAAAGAATCATTCGAAACTGACAGCCGTTGAAAATAAATTGCCGCCGCGCAATCCCCGTCGTTTTTACGATTTCATTGTGTTATATGGTGAAGTTTGATTCACTTCTTCCGTCAAGTAATATTTGTCAACTCTTTTTTTATATATTAACTAATTTTGTTAGGAATATTTATTATATTTTCAATAATCTACTTAATGGATAATAATTACTTTATATGAATTACATTACGTTTTATTTTACTTGAGCTGGAAAATAGTGGGCGTAACAAAGAAAACGCGATTTTTTTCATTCAAAATTGACTATATTCATGAACGTAATCTCAATCAGAAGTCACACAATCATTCCAGAGCCGCTCTAATATTTCAATTCCACTTTTGTTGAACGATTTATATTTTAGTTTGTCTCCAGTTGCTGTCCACTCAGATGACGATCGTTCTGAATCCGGAGTAAAGTTATGGATCCATGTTTCATCTATTGTCATATTTGGACGCAAAAATTCTGCACTGTGGCGCTTAAACATGGGCAAATACTGCTCAGAATCATCAACACGTTCTTGTTTTTGGTCAACAGAGACAACAGAGCTTTCTTACAGTTAAATGCTCTTATAATATAAAACCAACACGTTCTTTTAATATCTTTGCGATGTTAACTAACTCACGCAACATCACTTTTCGATAACTCAAAACGATTTTGTGGATTTTTTTATGTGTTTACCAGCTCATTTGGACGTCCACTGCTTTCTGCATCATCGGTGTCTCTATAACCACGTTTGAAGTCAGAAAAGCAACGTTTTATTGTTATTTCTGATGGAGTGGTGTTCTTATATTACGATATTTTTTATGCAGAATATGCTCTAGCTTGTTAATGTGCTGGAAGGGGTTTGCAAAGTGTAGACGTGGTAATTTTGTTTTGCTTTCATTTATAAGAAGTTATTGAGGTAGTTTTGTTTTGGAATTGGCTTAGATAAGGCTTCAAATTATAAAAAAAATTTAAAACTACTTTATAAGCCTATACAAACATATGGAATCAATATTATTATATCACTTATTGCTACACCCTCAAAACTAATTTGAAGTCCTAAGACTATATAAGTGCTATATAAAATATTGAAATTAAGGTAAACTAGTTTCTTAAATTTTTAAAGTCTTAGAACAGAAATATATCGACACTAATTTGTCAGAAATCTTCATCAAACCCTTTTTACGTCTAAATTTAATATAACAAAACCATACGATTCAAAAAGAACATCGATATTCATTCGATTCCTAGTCTACAAAAAGAAAAGACAAATTATCGCTTAATTTTTAATGTAACTTTCCGTATCTTCGAGAAATCCTCGGATAAAATGGCGTTCCTTTTCCACCCTTATATCGATTACACTTCACTCAATTTGATTAATTCGTAATTCCTGTACAAAGAATGCAAAAAGATCACTACTTAAACTTGCCTATATCAGGAAAAGTAATTTTTCTTGTTTCTGCTCGGCGTCGCACGGAAGGAAAAAGGGCGACAAAAACAGTCTTTAACTATTTCCAGGAAACTTTCGTCTTTAAGATATATGCCACGTGCTGTTGAATTATTGAAAGTACTGGAGCTTCAGGTTGTATGACTTTTATCTTGAGTGAGAATTCATATTATTGATTTTTTGTTATTGGATATATCAACAGTCGCAGATGTGTCATGTGTCAGGATGAATAAGGCATTGTCTCAATAATCAGTTGTATAGTTCCTTTATTGATAGATAAAAAGGATTATTAACAAAATTAAATATACAGTGTTAAAATATATAATATTTAGTAACATATAATAATTAGTACATATAATATTTAGCGTTGGGAACTATGGTCACAAAAAGTCACAATATGGCATTTCCAAATACTGCTAAATTTGTAACATTGTTTTGGTACCTGGTATAATTATCTCTTTGATTCTAGCTACTTTATTATCACAATATCTCCAGATGTCAATACATTCTGTGTTTATCACCTCTTTACCTTTAATTTCTTTTACGAAATTTAACAACTGCTACGGTAAAGACTTCAAATCGCTTCAAATCCAGTATTTAGTTTTCAAGATTTTAGGAAAGAAATTTTGACACTGAAAAGGCTTGGACTAAAATCTAGGGAATTTTTGTTCTGTTACATTTATTAATATATGCTTATATATATATGCTTATATATATATGCTTATATATATATATATATATATATATATATATATATATATATATAAGCATATATATATATAAGCATATATAAATAAGTATGTAAGTCTAAATTCCGAACATTATATTTCGCGGCTAGGACAACAGAGCCAGAGTGTTAAAATTCAGTTAAATGAATCTGGTAGAACCGAAAATAGTAACTAAAAGTACACGACTGAAATAGTTACTAGTAAAAAGTAGTAAAATCAGTTGGACCGAAAATAGCGACTGAAGTCGATAGTAAAAAGTAGTCAATTACTAGACAGTCGGTAGTTCCCAACGCTAATTATATACACTAATTATTGAATTGGATTACTATCTGTCAATATTTAATTCGTTGCCTTATGACCACAAATAAGAAAATACAATAACGATGGTGTCATTTTAATCCGTGTTGCCTTCCATGCTGATGGTCATATTGAAATAACTGGTTTGTGAAGAAAAACTAATTAAGCCATCGCTGTCTGTGAAAATAAAGGCAATCGGAGGCAGTTAATTTCTCCCTGTTCACAAGAACTTCGTAGTGTTCAGAAATTTTGACTGGGGACATGGACTTTTACTTGTACATTCTTTATTAATATCTTAGAACATCAACAACCTGCTCGTGAGCAATAAGTATTTCTTTATGATTTCAATTATACAATATAACTATACTCATATGTAAAAATTCGCTTCAGTAAATGGTTTGCAGTACAAATTTTTAATCTAATTCTTATACTAGAGAGTATTCTAACGTACTCTAACGTCTACCCTTAACTGTTCTAAATACTATTCTAACCATACTATTCTAGAGATTACTATATCTCACTCTATGTGCCCATTAATCAGTTCTTCACTATGCGACTGAGCCTACGCACTTTACTGTCTTCGCGCACATTGAACTGTTTGGCGAGTTCAATGGGATGCACTAACAGTCTTTCAGAGTAATTTACACTAACACTTTGAATCACACTTATTATGGATTTTAAGGGGTATCGCGCTGAATGGCTAGCAACCGTTTATTCCGGAACCTTTGAAGGATAGCTATGTTAGAATTACTAAGAGTACCCCAGAGTTCAATACTATAAATCCAAATTGGTCTAAATAATGATTTACAGAGCAAAAACTTATTATGTAACGATAATTTAGATTTACGCGCTATCAGCCAATATATCTATTTTAGTTTAAGCCCAAGCTGTTTGCGTTTTGTCACTTTTTTTTATGTTAAGCATGCATTACCGCATATTTAACATTGTCTGCTTGCGAGAGTTCATATTATTAATTTTTACTGGGGGACCAGTCCCACTGCAAAGCGCGAATATCACAGCTCTAAATACTATTCTAACTATACTATTCTAGAGATTACTATATCTCACTCTATGTGTCTATTAATCAGTTCTTCAGTATGCGACTGAGCCTACGCACTTTACTGTCTTCGCTCACATTCAACTGTTTGGCGAGTTCAATGGGATGCACTAACAGTCTTTCAGAGTAATTTGCACTAACACTTTGAATCACACTCACTACGGATTTTAAGGGTTATCGCGCTGAATGGCTAGCAACCGTTTATTCTGGAACCTTTGAAGGATAGCTATGTTAGAATTACTAAGAGTACCCCAGAGTTCAATACTATAAATCCAAATTGGCCTAAATAATGACTTACACAGCAAAAACTTGTTATGTAACGATAATTTAGATTTACGCGCTATCAGCCAATATATCTATTTTAGTTTAAGCCCAAGCTGTTTGCGTTTTGTCACGTATATTTAACATTGTCTGCTTGCGAGAGTTCATATTATTAATTTTTACTGGGGGGCCAGTCCTTTTGCAAAGCGCGAATATCACATGGGTAGATTTTGTATTATTATCACAATTGGACTGCGTTTAGAGGAAGTTTCTTGTGCCTGGTATTGAAAAATCCTGCGATGATAAGATCTCTGTATCGTCAGTCTATGTTACAACAATGTTCTTAAGCTCAGTAGGTCAGAGATATAACAATCGACCACTGCAGCTGGACAAAATTCAGCAGATCAATATTTATAATCATTTAAGATTTTGTTAATTTGGTAACTAATCGTTAATAATTTGCGACTAATCTGTATATTTATTCTGTTGTTCCCTGTTTATTACGGTACATGTGCCATGATTCAATTGATCGAAAAGAAGTTAATTAGTCTAAAAGAAGTCTAGCAACATAACTAAAAAACTTCCTCTCTAAAATCATCCACCCTTCTAAGGCATCTATCTACAAAATTTGACATTACGACGTCTTTATTCTTCGACTTGCATTAACTATATGTTGTTGACACGCTGTAACTAATCTCGTTGCTCGCCAATTTCAACGACTATATGCTTTTTCAAATTGAAGCACCCACAACTTTCAGTTGCAGTTCGCATCTACTTACGTTCTCATAGAGAATCTGAATCGTATTTTTAGCTTAGCTTTTTCGGTATACAATTCCTGGCATTGCTTGGCAGAATGTTACTTCAATTAAAGAAGAAAGTTTTCATTGTTTGAATGAAACTTTACATTTGGCAGAATTAAAAGCAGTAATTGCTATTTCATTATGGACGTCTAAGAGCAATGTACTTGTTAATCAATATGGATTATGATACTATTAACCAAATAATGAGGATATAAGATATGATAAACTTACGATAAACTTTTGTACAATATTTTCTTAAACTATATAGTTACGTAATAAAGATACAACTCAATAGGAAGTCTCTGAAAAGAACTTTTGCAACGTCCAGTAATCAGATTGTACTATGGTGGTTTTAAATCGTACAAATATATATTTAAAAAATTTATTTTAAATACATAAATCTAAAAACATTAGAATATAAAAGTAAATATATATAAAAGATAAATATACCGCAATTTCACACTTCTGTAGTGCCAATAATTTAATAGTATGTATTTTATTTCTATGAAACGAAATGAACCAATTTCGCAAGTCTTTAAATAACCACTAAAATGATTCAAAAAGGCGATTGTAGTGTCATCTGGGTTGTGAACGTCGCATTACGACTCTCTAAAGTTGCCTAACGAAATCGGAGCTTTATTTATTGCCACTGCTGTGTAATTGCCATCCAATAAAAAATATAAATAATATTTATAAGCTTAGTATGACACAAACTGTTAATATAATCACTACTTTTTTCTTTCTAATGTGGAAAAAAAGGTATGGAAACAAAAATTAATTTAATCAAAGATAAAACGCTCTTATTGTCAATTGTCACTAATACAAACCTTTTGATTAGAACCATATTGCAGTTGTCAATATACTTAAAATTATATTTTACATCTTTATAATGTTTACTTAAAAAAAAAGTAACATTATCTTATGATTGAATAGGTGTACCGCTAGATAAGAGAATTTGTATGCGAAATTTGTCACAAAACACTAATTTCGATCGAATTGCCGACCGCAAAATGAGTAATTACAAAACTTAAGTAACGCGTCATCAGAATGCAAACGCCATACGCCGCTACGATTAACAAAATGGATTTTCGGACAAATTAGACTAGTTTACAAATTACGAGCGTTAAATTTGGGGGGAGTTGATGGGGCCGACGTTCGATATAATAACCTCTCCATTAGTACGACTACAGACACTGGCAATTTGCGGTTGAACGGCATGTGACACTTCCCCGGGACCGTGTCCAAATTTGTGCGGGTTATTGAATATTGTTAACATGCAATTGGAATTATATTGTATCGATATAGATGTATATCTTACGTTAATCAAGCTTATTTAAGGAGTATCTTGAATAGTTTAGGACTTACCTATTGTTGTACGCTAAAATATCAATTAATTTTACAGTAAACAAAAATTATGTAGGTAAACGGATACAGATATTACTTCTCACTAGTATCTTGGTTACAGTATTATATAAATCAATTATATCAGATGTAATAATTGCAAAATAAGCCTCATCATGTTAGGCACAAGCTACATGATAAACGCTAAGTCTGACCACGTCTTAAACGTTATTATCTCTGAATATTATGGACATTTTTGGATAACTTTCTTCTTTACCTCTTGTGGTGCATAAATAAATTAAAGATAACCAATATTAATGTTCTAGATAAATTATTAATTTATCTCTTACATACTTTCAATTAGTTCACAATTACTGTAATTCATCCGATGATGTGTTGCAGTCTTGTTTTTCATTCTATCTCAGTATGCGAACGATGAATTTATTCATTAGGTAGCCGAAGGGCGTTTCAGTTTTTATGAACCTGTATCATCTAGCTTTCTCGGTTAACCTTTTAGTTTCCTCTTTGCTTCACGGAATTCGTAGGTCTCCATCCAAAGTCCTAGGTCTCCACCATTACGTATATAACAAAGTGTATTGTACATTATGTCATTTTTTAACAGTTTTCTTATTGGAAGCTAATATAGCTGTCCATATTTTATTTTTAGCTTAGCTATTTCTTTGGATGTTTATACGAATCTACATATTTCCATACTGCTTTGAAAGCATTTTGTTTAATGTAAATATCCAACCAATATGCCAAGCATCCGTTCACAGAATTCCTTCACAATAACATTTATTCAGCAACTTACTAAAAAAAAAACAAGATAGCTACAGATGGAAATGAAATAAAACAAATGCAACTTCAGGTAAAATATTTCTGATTATTATATATTTTACTCATTAGATTAAAATTTAGGTTGGTAAATAAATGTTCGTTCTGTAAGGGACATAATGACTTTGAACTTTATTTTTTATCAGTTTTTTCAATATTTATCCTTTGTGCGACAGATACTGTCATAGAATTTTAATAACAAGTGATTTAACGTCGTAGAAAAAAAAACTTATAACTATAGGCATATTTATGCTATATACATTCATATAACTATATAATTCAAGTAATATACGATACTCATAGATGGTATGGATATTATATGAATATAAAATAGCATTGTCATTAAGCTTTCCAAACTTACTGACGACCTAAGCTCTGCCTTTAGATAGACACATAAATATGCTTCGATATGTTTCGAATTCAGCTATGACATCAAGAGCATCTTGTCAACTGCCTAAAATCATTATAAGCTTTGAATGTGATAATATATAAATAACTGTATCCTAGTACTTTTACAAGATGACAATGGTTGATAATTTACATTGAAATAATTAAATGGGACCATATCTATAGTATTTGCTCATTCATTGATATAATGAATGAAGCTTATTTCGAGCAAAATGTCTTGATCACTACAGGTATCTACAGTAGCTGAGTATAGATAGTCCCTAAGTATTTGTGCCACCAGAAACATGGTAATATATAGGTCTGATGATTGCGGATAATTTGCGGTTACAAGTAAGGTTCCATTCTTCTATAATATATGGTCTATTACTAATAAAAGGGGGCCCAACTAATTTATGCTAGCGGCACTTTACTAAAAATATATACTTCAATATAGTTACTATTTTGGGTTATATATCAGTACGTTTTATTCTGCAAGAGCAAAATCAGGCGATTGCTGATATATGGGTAACAAAAACAGCTGAATTATTTAACGCTTCCCAAAGGAGTGTATCCACGGTAATAATGCATACTCAAACATGACAAACATCATTAGTAAAGATGAATGGTGGGCAAAACCAAAAGTCAACTGATAAAGACCGACGAAAATAAAAAAGAAATATATCCAAACAATGTAACATTACCTCTGCAAAAGTGACTCAACATTATCTTCAGTAATAATATGTATGGCAAAAAAACTACTGCTGTAAGACAGACGCTAACGCTAAGTTGCGAAAGGAGTGATGTAACGATCAGAAAACTGGAACATTTTATTATTTCAAGAATGTGATACAGTCCGATGAATTATAGTTTACATTGTATACTTTAATGGACCAGATTTATATATGGACAAACACAAAATAATTCTAGGATCCAGACTATGTCCTGTTTCGTATACACAAGCACAAGGAAGGTTTCGCTCTGATTTGCAAAATCAAATTTTCGCAAAATTTATGTGAATGAACATATATATCCGAGAATAAATATCTCGAAATTATCAGTGATGGTTCAGCCTTGATATAACAAGTTTTATCAACCCAAAAGAATCAACCCACGAACCCTGGTCAGCACAATCATTAAACCACAATCACAATTGAACCTTTATGGAGAGTTTTCAAGCATAGAGCACATTTTCATATCAAATATTTTCGCACAAAAATATAACAACAGTCAAGCGCTGCCTGGTAGAAAACTGTTTTAGAATACTCAGATAACCTAATAATAACAATTAGTGAAGCGTTACGGCCAATTTAAAAATGTAACATTTTCATTTGGAATTTTATTTGTGATCCTAGCGAAAATACAGATCAATTGCCGATAACAAAAACGAGATAAATGCGATGGGAAAATCTAATTACAAACATTTATGCTACGGTCTCAATTTAAAATCGGCACCGGTTTTATATCGGCCTCAAATTTGCCGAGGAAATAGGAAAAGATAAATTGACCCGAACCAAATTTAACAACCCCCGGAGCACAACCGCCTAATAAATTTACTCATTGCCAACCTATTTTATCGGGCCGCCTTTGCTTATTAACCCAAATCAGCTTCGGAATGATCTCTGTAATGAAATCAACGATAAAATTTATCCGTTAACTTTTCTGGCATCATTTGTCGGCAGGCGAATTGCAAAATAGAGACGGTCGACTTGCGGTTACATGCCGAAGTGTCTTGTTTTAATCGGCAGTCGTTGTCGATATCGGCCCGATATTTGTTTCACGAACCGCATGGAATTTGCATTTATATTGAACGAACTGACTTTAATAATGGTCTTGTTGAACTCTTTAATTGATACGTTTAACAAACGTTAATATTTCAAAGAATGCACTTATTAAATAAGAAATATTCGTTGAAATATAATTCTTGTCCTTTTATCTTCGACATTTTAACAACCTGTCCTACAAGAAATAAAAACATTATATCATTTTCATTATATAACTGAAATATATAGCCTACTCAAAGTGTATTTGTATATACGTCATCTAAATTTCTGACGTCAAAACGTCACAATGTTGCCACATCAACTCTGAGTTTTAGTTCAGTTTGGCTTTGATATACAACAAAAGTCTAATCCAAATAAAATAATTACACAAAAATACTGTTATCAAATATAATTATTTTAACATTATAGCACATATAATTCATATATTATCGAAGGACTTAAAACTACAATTAAGAACACAGGTATAATAGTTTGTAGGTTAAAGTTATATTTACATTGAACTCTATTCCACACCAACCATGAGGTAGAGTTCTAGGTACATATTTTTAAGTAGTGGTACCCCTGGAGGTATAATCCACCTATTAATAACTATATAAAAAATCAATGTATTTTACTTTCATTCGATAGCATATTTACCTTTTTACGTTTAGCTTTTCCTTCGATGGTGAGTTTAGTTGTCAAGTCATCTTGATACCACTGTATTTTTGATTTCTTATGCTACTACTAAAATTACTCACAGTATTAATTGTCTGCCTAATCCATTTACCATATATCCAGTCCATATGGGCGCAGAAATCTTTCACGCCCTACAATACCATTTTCTACAGTTATGTTCTATTATGTGCATGAATTTAGTTTTTTCCACTCTCATCACTCAGTCTCAGGAATTTCCAGCATTGCACAGCATTATCACATGTCCTGAAAGTTTGCTTTCGTCACTTTCACTCTCCGAGTCACTGTCTAAGTCAATCACTAAACAGTTAATTTCCAATTTGTCTAAAACATGTTCGCGATCCACTATTTATCAATTACTTCCTCTGTATGTCTATCGAGTTCATTCAAACCGAAGGTGTTATGCTCGACAATGCTTCCTTCCACATATCCAAATAGTTCTTGATAGAATATCAATGAAATATTTCATTTATAATAAGTAACAATTTGAAATAGTTCAGTTTTTAGCATAGCTTCTTCAAAACTCCATTCATGTATCAAAAGCCATTCCTTCATTACAGCTTTTGTGACTGCTATTCACTGTATTATCCAAAATAATAACTGATAGTTCCTCCAGGTCATTTATCAATTGATTTTCAAACCATTACAAAACCATGCTATGGTTCATTTCTCCATGGTAGTCGCCCTGGAATATATCTGCAATAACAATATATCTGCAATAAATTATTAATAAATATTGTGATCAACTGTGTATTGTGTATTGAATTTATTAATCAAATGCTGTTGTAAATTTTAGCTTTTTCCATCGATTTTTGTTGTTTTTAAGATTTTTTTGTTACTGTCTTGCCAAGAGTGATGAATGAACCAGTTTGAAATATCCGAGCACCATCAAGATACATAAATTCAAATAATTTTTCTTCCTTGATTTTATTGTACGCCTGTAAAAATTTAATTCATTTTAATGCAATGTCTGAAAGTTCCATTATATCTTTACATCATTTAAATCCTATGCACTGTAAGAGTGTATGATGGAATGTAATGAATAATTTTTTAAATTATATTTTTATCGATGAAATAGTTTATGTACTCACTTTTCTTATACATTTCATATATTTGATCTTGGAATAGAGCCAATATCAAAATGGTCAAGATACGGCACCCACTTCGTATATAGATGGGTTTGCTTGGTTGAATCTAACGTATTGTTCTTCATTTTATAAGTGATGTTATTCATAGTACCCACACCAATACTTAGCGCGCGCATAACTTATATTTAATATCATCAATAATTACCTCTCAAACGGAATTTACGGGCAAATGGGGCCTTAATAATCTCGTTCCTTTTCGAAATAACTTACTGAAGCCGCAATCAATTTATGATCCTGAATATGATATGATGGTGATATGATATATTACGGAGCGATTTAAAATTTATCAAAATAATTAATGCGCTAAAATAACGTTTGCCGGTTTATAACCTGTAGTAATTATAACTAATATTTTGAATAATTTTGCGCATGTCTGAGCGTATGAGAACCGGACGACTTTGGCTCATTCGTTTACGTGTTCAAACTAATCAAACAGCATTCTGTCTCTTTTTAAGTAGAGTAAAATGAGAAGGAAAATATTGTCTGGTTCTAAAACGAATTTAACAAATTGGAAAGAACAAATTGAAAGGAAAATTGAAAAAAAAACTATTACAAATTGCGACAGGCAATACATTAAATATATTGATGACCCATACACAAATCAACTTTGAATATACTATATAATACCACTTCAGTAAGTGATCTCTGCAAAAGCTTACAACCTGGCCCTTAATAACTAATTTGTCTTATTCTAAAGGTTATTATATGAGTTCATTAATTTAATTGGATGGTTGTATATCTGATCTTATAGCATATTTAATCTATTGGAGAGACATTGAGGTGCAGTGATACTCTTCTGAATGTTACTACGGATCACAATCATTATGTGTTCCAGGGGAATATCGCACTGAATTAGTTTTTTTACTACTTTTAACTTTTCCACGTTTTATTAATATATATTTCTTCCAAGTTAAGGGTCGACCCACTCTACTTGTGGAGCATTGTGTCTAGTACTGTGCCTAGAGCTTCTACCTTGAACCTTGATATCAACTTTGAACACTTGGTGATATTTGCTTTTAATACAAGTTTTGAACGTATAAGGTGTCTCGAAAAAGTTTGTAATCAATTAGTTAAATAACTAATTAAAACTCACAATATGGAATCACTTTATGATATTCATTTAGTCGAACAGGTCCATGAATCCATCGAATGAAGAATATTGAAGTAAGTAGCAGGGAATACACGTTGCAAAAAAATAGTTCTTCAAATAAAATAGCGTTATATGAAGTTTGTAAACATATGAAATCTAAATTAAACTCGGAGCGGCTTATTCCTTTTCATTTTACGATTGTTAAAAAAAGACAAAGTGCTCTCTGATGCAACGGAACATGTAACCCAATCAGACTATAAGATTAGGTTTGTCTTGGTGCTGGTCTACCGTGTTGTCAAATACCTAAAAAATCTTCATTAGTGATAATAATGGTTATTATGAGGTTATAAATGGGCAAACGTTGTAAACCAAAATTCTTCAAAGTTAATGGGACAACATTACGACGTGCTGTTTTATTAGATAGACTATACATAAACACGTTACATTAAATTACAAGCGTAATTTTTATCTTTCTTCCGCAAAGATGTATTCAGTATTTAGTTTTAAAGCATGTAATGACAAACTAGAATATCCGGTGAACTACGAATCACCTACTTCTATCTTTTATAGATTTGTGCAAACGTTTGTAGTTCCTGGAAAATAGTCACTGTTGAATTGTGAACACAACGTCTATCAATTTCTGAGTCAGGACTGCCCATAAAATAAGTTTGTAAGAATTGATGGCCTGAATTTGGTCTGCCTCTAGTATGTGATACATTTGTCCTTGTATCTGCAATTGTTTAAGACTTTCTTAACAAATATCCGACACAAATTTGAATGTTAAGAAAAAGTTCTCGTGCTATAATACCTTGAAAGTGGGCATGACATTGTCCTGTACAATATGCGTTGCACCAAACGACGTCATTTGGAAATAAATATATATTTTAATTCTGACCATGAACTGGTTTTAACCATTTTGCAACCCAGAAACTAATGAGCATAATAGATATGGTAATGGGACCAATTATATTTTCACCGGAACAACATAAACCAGTATATTAACCGCTGTATCTTGATGACTAACAGTATTGACAAACGATTGTCATTTCCTCAATTGTAACTTCTTTGTGATCGTTCGTGAATCACAGGAGAAATCATTCAATTTCATTGTGTCGGGTTGTATTTGATGTATATGAACTCCTTGCATCCTGACCCCATCAAAATCATTTCCAGTTACTGTCAAACTTAATTATGACATACCAATATAACCACGACAATGTAAGTCAAGTAGTCTTCCCTTGGAAACGTATTAACAAAAGTAAAGAAAGTTGTAATAACAAAAAGTATATAATAAACAGTTAATACATTAATTCTATTATTAGTAAATGTGTATTCGACAGTAATTAGAACACTATTTGAAATTACCGTTAGCACATAATTACATCATATTTGTTATATAACTCAATAATTTGAATCGGTGTATCTATCAATAAAACCTAGATTCTATGACATACAAAATGTGGTAAAGTATTAAACGATTAGAGTCATGATATTATCGTCAATGTTTAACACATTTGCATACATATTAAATTTTTTTATATGAAGTTTTAAGTTTTAAGTAACTTTGAGAGTACAATATATTATATATTCATTTTGTGCATATCTTAAGTTAACGGAGATGGAAATATGGTTAATTTTATATACTTTCCAAGCCCAATCAAAAAATTTGAATTATTTAATGATAAACTTAAATTTTAATGAATAAAATACTTACACTTTATGTACAGGAAGAGGTTTTGTCGTTTTCCAGTATAATCTTTTAAAATTAAATATACTGCCAATCTTGTTTCAATTGAGCTGAAAGCTTCCACGGCTACTTTGTTTATTAAAAAGTGTTTGGCATTCATTTTTTTTTTGAGATATAACAAAGGGCTACAACTAAATCAGAACGAAATCTAATGGATATGATCATTTTTTCAACATTTCTAATTGAATTCATTGACTTTTGGCTATGTATTTTGTATTTATTATCTTAATGCTTTTTTATTATAGCTTACTGATTTAAAATATTACTCAGTTTTTTAGTTGATTGTAGGTAAAAAAATTAGAGACTAATAATTTAATAATATACAATGACTCAGTTCAGAAAAGAATTAAAACAATATTGGCTGAGTTAAATTACAAATTTAAAATTTAACAATTTTAAACCATAAAAACAAGTTTGCATAGAATTTAAACGAGATATTTACACATTTTTAAGTAAACACTAAATTGACAAAGATAAACACTGAAAAACTGTAGTTGGTATTTAACGGGCTCGCTGTTAGTAAAAGCCTTTTAATATTCTGGTCAACAGATTCCAGGGCTGTTAAACTAACCATCCGGAAATGTGTAAGGAGTCTTTCGCAAGCCCCTCGACGGCCTAATTAAGACCCATCACTGTAGTTAACGATGTCTTTCGAGTTTCGGGGTCGCAGCTGGACTATCGGTCGCGGAAAATGAACGTTCGCTAACATCAATTATCAGTCAACTTATTTGACACGCTCTAATATTAAGTTGTTCTTAAGGAAAACTCTCTGATATTATGTGTTGTACTTCATATTTAATTCTATTTTAATTTAGTAAAACTGAGTTATTTTATTTTACTGATATAAACTAGCCCAATGATTTTTTTTACAGTATACCGTAATTTAATCCATAAAGTATCCAATATTTCTGATTTAACGTCGGTGTTTAAATTTTCAATATTGAGAGCTGGCATTTTCTTAGATTTCTTTCATTTCAAAAAATAATTTTGTGGAAAAAATTGGTGTAATAACGGATCAACTAAAAAGTCCCCGGCCTGATACATAGATGGCGCTACTAGAATTAAATCCATACATTTTTTAGTTAACCCAAAGCCTCAAAAGTATAAATTTGACAGCTGCAGGAAACAGCTTCTGTTATTGTGAAAAAATGGATAAAAAGGAATTTCGCGTGTTGATAAAATATTGCTTTTTGAAGTGAAAGAATACAGTTGAAGCAAAAACTTGGCTTGATGCCGAGTTTCAGGACACCGCCGAAGGAAAATCAACCATCAAGGATTGGTATTCTAAGTTTAAAGCTGATGAAATGAGCACCGAAGTCGGTGAACGCAGTGGACGCCCAAAAGAGGTTTTCACCGATGAAAATATTTAAAATACTACAAAATGATTTTGAATGGCCGTAAATTGAAATTGAATGAAATAGCACTCTAAAGATATCAACTGAACGTGTACATAATATCATTCACGAATATTTGGGTATGAGAAATCTCTGTGCAAAGTGGGTGCCGCGCGAGCTCACTTTTGACTAAAAACAACGACGAGCTTTTTTATTTTGGGATGCGCATTATCTTGGTGAAGCAGCACTTTCTTTTTCTCTATATGCGTCGGTTTTTCGGCGATTTCGTCCTTCAAGCGGTTTAATAACGCTTTGTAATAATCGCTGTTGATGGTCCTTCCTTTTTTAAGGTAGCTAATAAAAGTTATTCCATGCGCATCCATCAATTGACTGTTATAATTTATATATCTAGACCTTGCATATCTTAATAATAAAGAGGTTTAATAGAGTTAAAACGAACGCTGTGGTTTTTCTCTGCATCTATACAAATAATAGAGGTTTTTTGTTTGTACAGATACAAAAACATGACATGAGTGTATAAACATATCTAGTTAAATAAGTGGAACAATATTTTTAGTGGCTTTTTTCCCAAAATGGCTTCTGAATATAGTTCTTAAATAGTTTGCGAATTAACAAAGTAAATTACCGACTTGCTGGGACACGGTCCTAAATTTATGTTTGTGATTGTTTAATATTTGTGATTGTCCTTAGGCAAGAGTGCAAAATCCGGCAAGCAAAATGGTTACAGTCACGCCAATAAACAGACCGGGGGAGACCGGATGTCTTCTGGGAAGATTTCTAAGTTGGTCACGCGCCAATCGGTAGGCTCAATGCCGAGGACCTTGGTTTAGAAACCACGTTAAATTGTAGGTCCAGTCTAGATAAACCCTCCTTGGTAAAAAAAACTTTAATATGTACAAAAATAAAACTAAGCAAATTAAAATAATAGAAAATAATTTGTAATATAACAGCTTATAATTTTTTTTCTAAATATTTTCGGTGCCATTACATCTGTAAAATATTTATATCATCATAAAATTATTAATAAGGACGGTTCCTAAGTCGATATAAAATTAAATTTATATTTTTATTATGAATTTTAAAAATCTTTAAATAGTCTAATATGTGATACTACGAAATGTAAATTATGAATATTTTTAGCAGAATTACATCAATTACTTTCTGAGCTACTACTAAAAAAATTACGACAAAAGGCAAGAGAAAGCAGAATCGCGAATAATATGGAAATTCTCTATATATAAAACGTACACCGTTACGGAATATATAAAAACAGTTTCGCTTTATGGCGAGACAACTCTACTAATTTTTTATAACCCTGCGGTTTTTGCTTTACACAACGTTCATGAATTTCATAACAAATATAATCCTCGATATAAAAATTCAATGCTATATCGTATATCTGTCCTAACCAACAGTTTGATGGAGTTTCATGGATATAGAGAACGTCTTTGTATAGATATATATAGGATAATATCGAACGCCTCGAATTTAACTGTACAATGTGTGAAATTGGCTTTGCATTACGGGGATAATTAATGAAAGGTTATGTTTTCGTGTAATAGTCATTTCCCCTATATGTAATGTGGCTTAGATTTTGAATATATGATCAATGATGATACGGATTAGTATCGATTGCTTTGCTTGAGATAATGTCTATACATTTGTCAATAGATAACGGTTTGCCCATTGATAAATAATTGTGTATAACATACAAGGTGTCTCTCGCGATTATCCAGAATATTTTACAAATAAAATTAAATTTAAAAATATTATTTTAAATCAAATAGGCCATTCAAAACTCTTCATTCTACATAGATGGTACCAATTTTCGGATTTATTTATTTCGGAGAATTCATTTAATTCTGAACAACTTCATCAAGAAGCAAGAGTGGACCAGCAGAAGGCCGAAGATAGCAAAAAGCAGAGCTCTTTGTTGAACATATGACCAGAGTATATACTCCTAATTATGGATAGAAGAATTACGCCTTAGTAGGGATCTAATAGTAATAAGGAATTAATAGTTATACCATCTAATACGTAGTATATAAAAGCCTAAACAGGGGGAAAATGATACAACATGATGCAAGGAAACCATCGAAATGTTTTCTAATCTCTGAAGAAAGATTAAAACAATCTTCTAATCAATATCTAGAATCTCACGGATCTCACGGATCTACATAATACAGCCATCGTTCTAAATGTAGCAGCAAACTTAAAATAGTGAAGTGATTATGATAGGAAAGCCAAACTTGAATGTTGATAAATCCAATCCTACCTATTTTCTACTAACAACTATACTTCAGACAAAAACAGATTCTTCAGAATGAAACAAGACCATGATTATTCTAAATTGAAGGAATAGGATATAGGATCTATCCTCTATTAGTTCTACACCAGTGATATATCAAGAATAGAGGAAATTATGAAAGCTATTCGCTGATGCTACCGCACTACTAATAATGGACAAAAGTCAAGAAATATCTATATAAGGAACTTGAGGCTCTAACGGTAAAATAATAGATGCTTGGTGTAAATACACTTATTTCTATCAATTGCATCAACAAAAGACAAAATAGTCCTCTGATCTTGATCTTACATGTCATTATCGTACCACAGATGGTAATAGGATTAGGCCAACTATTTAATTAGAACAGTAGCTGTCGAATTGGAGGAAGCATGTTAAAAATAAATTAGCAAGCTTATAACTATAGGGTATATAAATTCATAAATATTCGGAGTAAATGTAAATTCGGAAAAATGTATGTATAGGAGTCTAGTTTTAATAAAGAATTAAATTACTCTATTAACTCACACTGTGGTTTCAATAGAGCAAATCTTGTTATTTTCAAGACAATCATAAAGAAAAATGTTGGGTTATGACAATGAAAAACACTATGGAAGCCAAGAAATTGATAATGTGGAAATGCTCAGAGGTTGATGTTGGCAGCCTGTGGCAGCAATGTTACTCTAACAAGGTGTTGAAGTAATTTGTTAAATTTATATATGGACTGTTGATTACTGTTTTGTTGATGGAAAGTAGACGATAAATACTGTCACCGACGCCAGGCTAATAACATCATTTATTGATCCTTCTATCGACAGCATTCAACGTGCTAATATTATTTTAATTGTTTTGTAACATTTAAAAATAATGGCACTAAATATGGATTCATTACTATTGGAAAACTAAGCTAAGTAAGTATTTTTTTGTTCTGGCCTAAAACCAAGCCGTGGAACACATTACGCATACCTGGTCGCAGAGACTTACTCTGGAGTGACAAGTTGGACCGGGTTATGTGGGACTGCCTCTGGGCTTACCAATACACTAACCCGAAACCGCCTCACAGTTGACCCCTGTGGATCGCTACTTCTACTACATTTAATTTGGGGATATGCACCCGCTGATCGGGCAGCCGTTATTGGGCACGAGAACCCGGTGATTCTATTGCTTTCAGTATTTGGGAATGCCAACCGAACCGTCCGTCGAAGTGGAGACCTAGGTATGTGACGTTATCCAGCCATAGAATTATTGCGGTGTCGATCTAAAGTTGCGAGACGCGCAGTGCGTAACGCTTCTTATAGAAAATGATGGCTTGAGTTTTCAGGGGGTTGATTTGCAACCTCCAGAATTTAAACCACTTGACCGCATGATCGAGCTGTTTTTGTAAACATTCATAAATTGTAACTTCGAACCTGGCGGCCGTGAAGAAAGCAGTGTCGTCAGTTTAAAACGCGATCTTAATGTGCTCTTTTCTCGGCAGATCTGAAATAAAGAGGTTAAATAAGGCTGAGGTCAGCTGGGAATCTTGAGGTAGGCCAGCATCGATTTGTTTTTGACTAGAAAGTATTTTCCTGATCTTGATTTGGAAAGAACTGTCCGATAAAGAGAAATTGATGAGAGCGGTTGGGTCTTCTGGAGGCCTAACCCAACGCATTTTGCGATCAAACTGTCGTGCCAGACCTTGTGGAAAGCTTTGATTAAATCCAGAAGGACTGCTCCAAGCCTTTTACGTTGGTTAAGGGTGTAATGGATGTGTGCGACCAGAGGGGTAACCTGATGGACGGATGAGTGGTGAGCGTGAAAGCCGATTTGTTCATCAGTAATGATGTTGTTTTCCTTTGTGAAAGAGTTGATAACGTAGAGTATTGCCCTCTACGCAAGCTACGAAATGGCACTGAGAAGACTGATGGGCCTGTAGTCAGATGGAGATGATTTTGCTCCTTTCTTGGGAATAACCGTTATATATGCGTATTTCCAAAATGTCGAGAAAAGTTGCAGCCTCATAATGGAGTTAATGATGTTTACCAGTTCCTTGAGCTTTTTATGTGGGTTTTTTACTGGGTAATCAATATTCCGTCGAAACCTGGTGATTTTTTGATTTGAAGTTTACTGATCATAGTCTGTAGAGACTTTGGAGACCCGAAATTGTTGAGAGGGAAGGCTGGGGTTACCGGTATTTTGATGAAGTTGGATTCGGTGGTGGCAGTGTCGTTGTCTTTAGCTTTAGTGTTCTCTGCGGGTTTGAGGCATTTCATCTGAGCCTCGCAGGTCTCTGCGAGGAGCTCGACTTTTTTTTGTTCAGGCTAAGTAAGTAATACTAACTAAAAACTAGAATGTACTAGTAGAATTATTTTTACTCAGAAAATTGAACATGAGAAAGTTGATTTCGTACTGGGTACTGGGTTTGTTTTCTCTGCTTGAATCGATTGAAATATAACAAAAAACCTTTTAAAAATTAGTATGTCATAATAAAATAAGCAAGACTCTCACTTAGTGGGTAGTCGCTAGTAGAAACCATCCAAAAAGGCCTCAAAAGGCCCGTAATTGCATTATTAATTAAAAATCAATCATTCCTCGACTTCGTTAAGGAATACTTAAATAAATGACAGAAAAATAATAAGTTAATAAGATTAACAAATAACAAGACCTTCTTTCAACTATTTAAAAAAAAATTTGTTCTTTAAACCTTTAGACAGCCAAAGGCAGCATTCAAAAACTGCCTTGCAAAGTAGGGATAAGACGGTTTATCTGTTAATGTCTAAAATAATAACTCCAAAGGGTCAACAGTGGCCCAATCGGCCACGCGTAATGCACTAGGAGAGTGACTTCTAAGACCGACCCACAAATATTGACACGACAAAGTCAACTAAAATTGTTTACGCTTGTTATATCCGTTAAGACAATATAACTCCACTTAAACTTTACCAAAGAAGCGAAATGGATGGTCAAACATACCGTAGTGAATTATTTCGTTATAAGGGGTCGAATAAAATAGCCGCTTTTTCAATAAAAGCTTTTTCTTTGGTTAAACTACGCTCACATCTATTTTCTTTTTATGAAAGTATAGTAATTTTAAAGATTATGTATATAAAATTAAATTTGCTAAAAATAATAGACTAACAATTATTACATAACATTTTAAAAAGAATAGAATATTTAAATATATTAAAATATTGTATATAAATTCTATATGTATACAGGCGTATTGCAAAATAAAACATTGTTTGCAAAGAGCAACATCGGCAAAGCTATGTAATAGGTTAAACGTAAACTAATGTAAAGAAGTAGTGCCACAGTAATAAATGGGATAAGTTTAGTGAAGCATTATTTTCGTAAAAAGGGCCAGTACTCATTCACACCACTAACTAAATAAATACGATTAAATATCGCAATATTCTTATTAGGTTTTCACTTTTTCTTTGTTTGTTGGTAAACAGTCTGCAATCTCTATTAATTTTTTAATGATAATGCGTTCATACAAAGATCTAAATTCAATATTTTCCCTTATATCATGTATATTAGGCAAAATAATTTTTAACTCTTTGTATGACCTTATTCCATCTTTCTGTTATTATGGCTTATGGATTGGTTTAACAGGCATCGATCCATTTTCGCCTTGTTGAATCGATTTGAACAAGTAGTAATCAGAAAGTGCTGGGTCTGGTGAGTACTCTGGGTGCGACAGAACTTTCCATTCGAGCTGCAACGGTGTATCGTTTAAAACTCTTACAATGCGTGGAAGAGCCATCAAAGAAGTCCTGTAAGAGGATCACTGCGTCTGTTAGTTGCGATTGTTGGCATTTTTTTGAAAAAATGCATTGTTTAATTTCACGTAGGTATCCATCTTCAGTAATAGTTTCAATCCGTTTTAGTAGCTCGAAACACACCAGAATTTTCTGTTCCCACCATGTGCACAGTAAAACTTAATGACCGTGAATACTCCGATTCAGTGTTGAAGTGGTTGGCTCTCCTGCAGTAACCAGTCATAACATTTTACTGCATTTTGCCTGAAAGGCAATGAAACTGCGATGATGAACAGCTTCGAAATTGCTTTTTCAGTCAATTCGCGGGGTAGCCATTTTCCCTTTTTTTGTATCCCTCCCATCGTGTGTAAACGTCTGCAAATAGTTGATTCATCAACTGCTACACTATGTGAAAGTTCCAATTGGAAAACTGTTATTCTATAGAGAAATTTATTATTTTACAGATTTTTTTATAATATTTGGAGTTGTTCTTTAGTTGGTAGTTACTAATCAAAAGTTCAATCAATGTTGAAAAAAGATATTAAATATTCCATGAAAGATGTTGAAAATAAACGCTTTTGGAATCAATATAAGTTATATTTTCTGAAGGGATTTTAAACGAAAAAAAATCAATGTTGAAAAAAGATATAATTTTACTCAAAAGCTGAAAATAAACGCTTTTGGAATCAATATAAGTTATATTTTCTGAAGGGACAGGCGACTGGTTGAGCGGCGATACACAGAATTATGTAGAATAAGAAATGGATAATTTCAAACTGTTAACCATTATATCATAGTTTTCTTTTTTCAATATTTTTTGAACTTGAGTAATAAATAGAACAACAAATCTGATCAGAAAGGACAATTTTCTATAAATAAGGATTTAATATTTAGAAATCAACTTTAATAAACTTTAAAAAACACTATAAATATAATAATATTGAATAATCGCATCGGGAATATTTGTAACCAATAACAGGTTGAAGCCTCACAGGCTTCACTTTTGCATTTGCGTGAAGTTTTACTTTCAACTTCTAGGCGAAACTTTGTTTACTTCACGCTCCATCGATTACACTATTTGAATACTGATTTCCGATATTTTAAAAGAGGTGATTTTGACACTGAGGACAAAGAGCGTTCTGGACAGCCAAAAAGAAAAAATGAAGACGAGGATCTGGAGGCATTACTTAATAATGATCCACATTAACCACAAGAATAATATGAAGAATTGTTAGAAGTAATACAAGAAACCATTTCCAATCACTTGAAGAACATGATAATGATCCAAAAACTTGGATATTTTGGTGCCGTACTCAAGCCGAGAGACATTGAGCGGATCCCTTATCATAAGTCATGATGAACATCAAAAACAAAGTCACATATCTACGACATCAAGCTAATGCTTTGTATTTGGTGTGATCAGCTTGATGTTGTATACTATGGAGCTGCTAAAACCTAATTAAATCGTCAGTGGGTATCGCTAGCGACTAAATTGATCCATTTGTGCCGATCACTGCACGAAAAAGGGCGGAATATTAGTTCCAAAGCGGGTAAAAACATACTTAAAAATATTAAAATGAGAAGTGCTACGTAATCCTATTAATAAAAGGAAAATGTAGTGACCATAGATGGTCAATACTTTCAATAAAATGTATTGTATTAATTTTTCAGAACATTAAAACAACTTTAGAACTAAATTATAGGCAAAATATAAGAAATAAATAATTGGAATATTAAAAAAAAATGTTACACGGGCGACTTTTCTGCCAATACAATGTTACATATATCATAGACGGGTTTCTTTTAGTAAAAAAGGAAAACTAATATCGATGGTGTATGGATCGAAATTGAAATATTTTTCGCACCCACGAGATGAAAGAAGTTGGCAGTGTTGTTTCCGTCGACTGGAAAGGAAAAATTCTCCCCCGTGGATCCCTTTTTGACATATAAATTTTAATTCTCGATAGAAAAACGTCAAATATAATTCTTCGACTCTCTCAAACTTATAATAACCTACTGATATATTGGAATAAAATTTGAATATTTGAATAAACCGCCTATATTTTAGGTCGGGCCGAAATAAAATTTATCCGGAAATTTGTTCGCTTATTTCCGAACATTACCGAATTTGAATTAAATGAATTTATCTACGCGTATGCCAAAATTAAATAAATTCCTGCATAAAAATGTATTTATACTGTTAAAATAAATAAAAAATCGCAAGAACAGTATACATATTCAATAAAAATAGAGTTTTCATAGAGTTTGAAAGTTCATATATTATATACTTAGACGACTGCTCTTGATTGGAGCGTCCGACAGTGTGGGTTTGACAATCAAACGGGCGTTTGCGCTTGAGGTATGTAATATTGTCATTTTAGGTAATCCTAAGTCGACGTTTAACATAAATATGTAAAAATCTATTCATCCAAAAATTAATTATTACTTTAACAAAATTTACTTTAAAAGCAAATTTTTGAAAAAAAAATAGAAAAACATATTTTCCTAAAGTTTTCCCTAACCAAAGTAGACTACATAAAGCAATCTTGAGTGACAAAGCCCATATTCAACTGCAACTAACCTAAATGAGGAACATCAAAGATCACATTGTCTGAAGGAAGAATATACTGTCTAAAAATAACTATTATTTGCTTTGGGTTTTTACAAATTACTTTATATTTTTATTATTTTATTTTTATTATTTATCTTTTTATATTTTTATTTTATTATTACTATAACTTTTTTATATACTTTGAAATCATAACATTCCTAACATTCCTGTTGGACAGTGTGTTAATGTATACTAGCGGTCGTCCAATGGTCGTATTTGATTTTAATGTTGTCTTTGTTAAAGCCTCCCACTGCTGGTACCTAATAAAATTAAATTTAAAACCAGTTTCTCAAATTTCAACACAATGTAATCCGACTTTTTATATAGAAATATATGAATTAACATAACTCACCAAAAAATTGAAGTTCCTTAAGCAGAGCTTTATTTTAGAAAACAAATAAAAAGTCTAGCGAACTTATCTGTTAACATATGGAATTGTCTGTAAAAGAAAATAGTTCCTTCTGAAAATGAAGTTCACACAATTCATCTTTTGTGCCATGCGACTTAAAAAAACCAAATAGCATAAAAGCCAACCCCTTACAACCTCTTACATAATAGAAATACAAACCTAAACAATACCGAATATTTTTAAAACATATATTAATTTTATTTACGAATTACATTATTAAACGAATATTTTATAGAACACTGCCAATGCGTTTAAAAATATTTATATCCCTAATTTAACGGTTATATTTCGAACTATCAATATAATTTCTGCAACGTGTATAGTCAAACAATGATGACGTATTAACACTATGTAAACATTACCATGAGAAGTTTTTCAGCGAAATAACGAAAGCACAACTTTTATCACTCAGTACTTTACACACTAAACAATTTTTAATTCAGTGATACTGTGAAGAAACATACTTTTTTAGTATTATGTTTCCTCTCGATGCATTAAATATATTATTGAAATTAAAAAAGAAGTTTTGTTTCAAATGCCGATAATAATCCCAAAATGACAATGAGTAAAATTCAGTTAAGACACTCAGTAAATAACTGAAGTCCAAATAATAATAATAATAATAATAATAATAATAATAATAATAATAATAATAATAATAATAATATATATATATATATATATATATATATATATATATATATATAATATGTATATATATAATATATAATATATAATATAAGTTCATACGTATATATATATATATATATATACGTATCAAGTTAAATTGTTGTTTGATAATATTCCTAAAATTTTACCATGGATGAGCCGATTTGCCAAGTTTTGCCTTGAAATATTTCACGTCCACAAAGCCAATATGGTGAGAAAATATTAAATTATAGTCAGAAAAATAGGAAATCCAACAATTAATTTTTTCCATACAAAGTACCCCTGTCACTCTCATCAATATTTTTATTGTCACAAAGGGCCAATGTTTGATCGGTTGTCAAATATTTATGGATACGTTTGGATAAATATTGTGACTAAAAAAGTTTAATTAAAACAATCAGTAGGTATTTTTGATAATAGAGAGGAAACACAATATGTGTTTCTGCAGAAAAGTTTCGCTACATCCAATATCAACAATACAAGTAATTTAATTGGTCAGTTTAAATCTCCATTATAGGTGCCTAGTATTATGTAAGCAAAATATTCTGTTGTGAAGACATTTCATAGCTAGCCAAGTAGTCGCTGCACGTGACAGGACTAACGTCATGTTTTATAAACCAACAAGTTTTAAATAAAAAACGATTTAATTGTTGAAAAAAGTTTATTATATAAAATATAAATATAATCTAGGCTTTGTCTGGGATTTGTCTCTATAAAATCAGGTTTAAATTTTTGATTTACTCAGTTACTCATAATTGGATGCAAACAAAAATTATAATAAATTTCGTTTTGCTAAAGTTTTACCCAATAACTGGAAAAAGGTTTTACTGGAAATAAAAATTACGGTTAATCCTTCCTTAAAATTGTAACTATCAAATAGTTGATTTCAAGAATAAAGAATCTTCCATTTACATAGCTTACTTCGAAAGGACATTAAATTCTGATATTATAAAATATATATTTGAATAACTATTAATATGAATAAACTTATCCCAACTTACAACGGTGTATACAACAATAACGGTCATAAATATATTTCATAATTAATCTAGAATATATGGGAATTTTGATATTGTCAATCCATTTGTTCAAAATCTGTGGAATACTTCTTCAACAGAAAACGATGTTGCGTTTCTTTACTATACGTGCATTCGGGTACATATATCTTATATTGTACTACTAACTAATATCATACTAATACAGTTGTGACTAACAATGTAATCACTAGACCCTCTAAAATCTAAACCGATTTTTTCCTATATAAACTACCATGAAAATGGCGGCAATGTATAAAAAGGAATTACGCGTGTTGATAAAATATTGCTTTTTGAAGGGAACAAATACAGGAAGCAAATAGTTGATTTAATGCCGAGTTTCCGGACACTGTCCCAGGAAAATCAACCATCAAGGATTGGTGTGCTAAGTTTAGACGTGGTGAAATGAGTACCGAAGACGGTGAACGCAGTGGACGCCCAAAAGAGCTTGTTACCGAAGAAAACAAAAAAATCTGTTCATCTAAATAATAATCTAAAAAATCCACAAAATGATTTTGAATGACCGTAAATTGAAATGGAATGAAATATCAGACACTCTAAAGATATCAACTGAACGTGTACATCATATCATTCACGAATATTTGGGTATGAGAAAGCTCTGTGCAAAGTGGGTCCCGCACGAGCTCACTTTTGACCAAAAATAATGATCAGTTGATGATTTGGAGCACTGTTTGAAGATGATCAAGCGTAACAAACCCGAGTTCTTGCGTCGATATATGACAATGGATGAGACACGGTTCCATCATTTTATTCCGAAGTCCAATGGACAGTCATTCGTGTGAACCGTACACGATGAACCCGCTCCAAAGCGTGGAAAAACACAACAGTCGGCTGGCAAGTTTACGGCATCTGTATTTTGGGATGCGCATGGAATAATTTTCATTTACTACTTTAAAAAAGAAGGACCATCAACAACAACTATTACATAGCGTTATTGAACCGTTTGAAGGACGAAATCGCCCAAAAACGTCAGCATTTGAAGAAAATAAAAGTGCTGCTTCATCAAGTCAAAGCACCGTATCACAAGTCAGTGAAAAAGATGGCAAAAATTCACGAATTGGGCTTCGAATTGCTTCCTCATCCATCATATTCTCCAGATCTGACATGCCGTGACTATTTCCTGTTTTCAGAATTCAAAAGTATGCTCACTAGGAAGAAATTATCGTCGAATGAAGAGGTGATCGCCAAAATTGAGGCCTATTTTGAAGCAAAGGACAAATCGTACTACAAAAATGGTATCGAAAAGTTGGAGGGTCAGAATCAGTGTATCACTCTTGAAAAGAATTATGTTCAATAAAAAAATTAAAAAGAAATTTTGCCAAAAAAACGTGTTTTACTCTAGTAAGTCGGGAACTTTTCAGTTGATATGCTACTACGTATAGTGAATAGTTTCTTATGACTTACTAACTGGTAATTAGAAACCAAAATTGTATATATACCTAATCTTTTATACAATTAAATTTGTCTCCTCGTTTCTGTCTGCATAAGATATCAACTGGTTACGAACTTTGTCGCTACTGCAAGTTGATATTATTCCACCCACTCCCCGCGGCGGCCCAACAGATGCTATTCAAGTGCGAAATAACTTCCATCGAATATAACCGTAAAAATCTCCAAATTCCATTAATATTCTATTTGTAGAGCGGCGAATCGGGAAGGCAGTGAAGACGAGAGAGGACTCTCGGTGTGGTGGGGGTTTCGGTATCGGCGAAAAACTTTCGATTGCGACTTTGAGATCTGCGGCATATTAAGAGGTGATTCGATTTTAATAGAGCGCGTTTAAAAGTTCCGAACGGCCAAGGGCCAATTTGAAGTTTTGCGACAAGCTTTAATGACTTCGGCAATTTGGACCGTATAGCTGAATATAAATTGGTCGGTGTCTCGACTTACCACTGGCAAAATGCAGATTTCGGTCCGTTGGAACGTTTGCCGTTATCCGAATCTTGTTCATTACGGCAGCTGGGGTTTTGACCGGATCTATATACAATTGTTGGATTTGTTTTTAGTTCTAGGGCATTTAAAACTAATTACTCAAACGTGATAATATTTCCTATTGGGATGGGAATTAAACTATTAATTATAGACTATATTTGTTTACTTCGTTTATTTGCTTTATCTATTTTGTTTAAAGTTATAAGTTAGTATTATTTTTAAGTTTACTTTTATCTGACAACTTCTTCCCTCTTTTACAATTAATATATAGACATTATTTTCATTTTATAATAAAATAATTGTTTTATTAATCAAAGTAATATTCAGAACTATGAAAAAATATTATGGAAAATCAATGGAATTATCTAATATATTCTAATTATATCGAATTTAAACATAACGAGCAGAATAGGTGTAAATATTGCTCAGGTAAACTTGTACAATGTTGATGAGTTCTTTTATGATTCCTTTTAAAATATGTACTATTTATCAACTGTCTTCTCTTTGGTTAATTATAGATTGCTTATGTTGAATTTGTAACATTTCTAACAATTACACAATATATTTGCTCTTGATATGTAGCTTTTTTGAATTAACTTGCTTGTACTTTATGTTTCTTGTAACTTTTTGTTATTAAATAGTAATAATCTGCCCTAAGTTACTAAAAGAAAACTAAGTAAATTGGCATTAAAAACGTGTCAAGTTCCATCAACTTGTTTACACAAATATTAACGTGTGCACTAGCACTGTGCTCTGCTTTGCAGTAAAACCATATTATACCAGCTCAAGAGGCTTCACATCGTCAGGAAGCCGGACTGCTGCAACATAGTTAAGGTGAAGAAGTTACTATTCTTGGCTAGGAGCAAGTTTTTTAAGAGTTTAAATAATGGTGCCCCCTTATCAATTATTTACGGAGAAAATTATTTCCGAAATATAACGGGGCGTTAACAACACTTCTATATACTTTCTTGTGAAACCATTGAAAAATGCTCAAATTGTAGACTTTATATCCATATTAGTTCAAGAATTTGCTTACACAGCAGAACTTAATGCATGTTGACTGAACAGCATTTCAGAATGTACTAATTTCTTTTTATATGTAAAATTGTTGTGAAGAGATTAAGTCTGTTTCAAAATAATTCTTTATATTTTCGTTCAATTATAATTTTTGTACTAACATTGTACAATTTCATGTTGCTCTCTCGCGATATTTACCTACAATCATTATGGAAGTCTCGTCAGGACCGTTCTTAACAAATTACCCTAATGCTTTACTTGTCTGGAGCCTCTATTTGAAATATAAGATTTTAACAATTCTGCAAAGAAACTGTTTAGTTAAAAAGTTTATCAAAAGTCTGCGCTACATCTGCAAAATGGGAGAAAAAACCTTTTATTTCTTCATATGACCGTTAAATTAAATCTGTAATTCTAAGAGGCTGGTTAATAGTTGAGTATTTTTCTCTAAAGCCAATATATTTGATTAGTACGTTGAATAAATTAAATACTTTATGCCAAAATTATCATACATTTTAATAATCAAGTCATTTTATTATTGAAAGGTATATTTGACGAAGTATTATATGAGGATTGGTCAATCAGATTTTAAGCGATCCAAAAGATGGCGCTTTGTTTGTTTTTGAAAACATTTACTTCACTTATACCATAAGTCGTATTAAATAACCAGCAGTACTTTAATTAGATTCACCACGTACTTTTTTTTATTGTTAATTGCTTTTTTTTTCGCGAAGCTATTTTTTAAGTTAAAAAAAGATTTACAGGTAGATGGTACGTGTACATATTCAAAATGATTTTTCATATATATACCAACTACAAACATTTGACAGAATCCATTATATATTTTTAGGTGACCGACAAATTAAAAAGCGTTTAATATTGAAAAATGTGGATGCTCTGCATGGTCTCCTTGGTCCTGACAAGTTACAATCCAGTGAAAGGAATAAGAAATGGATTTCAATTATGAAAAAAGTCCTCATTTTAAGAAGATACAGATCTGTAGATTTGTTAATTTATATTTAACATGCAAAATAGCTTTTATTACAATGAACGAGAATGACGACATTACTTTTAATAAATAGTTAATAATGGAACTAAAAGATATATTTTTGCTGTAATGTAAATAAAATTTATTTCTAAGATTGAACCACTTTCAAATATTGCTATTTATTAGATGTGATTGCCTTAAAAAGTGAAACACAACGTTCCTAATGCAATATTACATAAATATTCCAAGAACAATCTGCGTATGATTTTGAAGTATTTGAAGAGTATGTATTACTTGTGACCCTTCAGTTAATTATATCTTATTTTATTAAGTTTAGTATTGTATTCTGTGTGAATATCAGTGCAATTTTCGATACGCTGGAACCAATTTTCGTAACATATTTTTAAACATAATACCAAAACGAATCGATTTGACGAACGAACGATTTGACATCATTGCCTATTTGGACCAGTCAAATATACCGTTGCTTTAGTGAATGCATGAGCGTTTGTATTGAATGGAGAACTATTTTCCTACTTTTCGAATTCCTATTCAAGGAATTGTTGCCTAACATCCAAAAATTAACTCTTACTCTCACTCTTTTGTTTCATAAAGCTCATTTGGCTCATAAGTATTTATCAATAATTCGTGACAAGCGGCTTAATGCCAATACGACTTTATAATGACACCTATAGCCTCGATGTTTCCTGACAAAACAACCAACTTTAAAAAGTAGTTAATAATAGAACTAAAAGATGTATTCTTGCTGTAGTGTAAATAAAATTTATTTCTAAGATTGAACCACTTTCAAATATTGCTATCTATTCGATGTGATTGCCTTAATAAGTGAGTCACAACGTTCCCAAGGCAATAATACATAAATATTCCAAGAACAATCTGGGTATGATTTTCAAGTATTTGAAAAGTATGTATTACTGGTAACCCTTCAGTTAATTATGTCTTATTTTATTAAGTTTAGTATTGTATTCTGTATGAGTATCAATGCACTTTTCGATACGTTGGAATCAATTTTTGTAACATATTTTCTAACATAATATAAAAACGAATCGATTTGACAAACGAAGGTTTGATATCACAAATATGTTATTTGATATTTTGACCAGTCAAATATACCGTTGCTTTAGTGAATACATGAGCATTTGTATTGAATGGAGAACGATTTTCCTACTTTTACATTTCCTATTCAAGAAATGGTTGCAAAAATTAACTCTTACTCTCATTGTTTTGTTTCATAAAGCTCAGTTGGCTCATAAGTATTTATCAATAATTCATGACAAGCGGCTTAACGCGAATACGACTTTATAATGGCACCTATAGTCTCGATGTTTTCTGACACAACAACCAATTTTAGAGCGAGAGAACAGTGTTAATCAATAAAATCGTTATACCAGTTTCTAAATGTTTTAAAGTGCTGTAGGATAATGATTTATTAACTTATTAAAAATTAGGTTCAAATTTACCTTGATAATGGACTTCAATCATTATTACAGTCCTCCTACTGTTGCGATAGTCTCTGCTGGTAATCCTGTTGGAGCATGGTCGTAAAAGTATGTTTGTGATTGTTTATAATTGTAATTGTTTTAAGACGAGATTGCAAAATCGGACAAGGAAAATGATCCCAGACACGCCAATAATCAGGCTGAGTAAGAACGGATGTCTTCTGGGATGATCTTTGTGATGAGGATGATTGGTCATACCCCAGTCGGTAGACTTAATGCGGAGGACCAGGTTTCGATAAACACTAGTTGTTAAAATGGAGACACTAAAATATAACAAAAAATATAATCACAACTCGCGATCAAATGAGAAAATGTTCTATATGAGAAAGGATATGATTCCAATGAAAATCTCAGATAACATTTTATAACCCTTAATGCTACATAGACAAGAATTTTTATTTAATAATAATTTAATACATATTTTAATAATATGTTAAATGTTAATTTTAAATAAATAAATTATTTATTTCACAATCTCCGTTCATCCGAAATAATATTGAAGGTCCTTGAATATTTGAAAATATTTTAGTAGATTAATATTTTTACATAATAACAAGACAATTCGAGAAAATCTAAATATAGTTAACGTAGAAGATATTAAAAGCAATGACCATTCCGGCTTTAGCTGCCGATATGCAAATAAACTTGATAATTTAATCCCGAGCGCACAGTTGTGAGCTATCCTAAATCACATACGAAATTACATCCTCATGTACATGATAAATTTCGAACTCCCCCACTGACCACGCCTAATAAACTTACCCTGCTGGCTCTTTAAGGTCCTTTGTGGTCAAAATATGATAAAATTATATTTGAATGAAGGCTTTTTGCTATTGACGAGGGTTGCTAAATTAACTAGAAGCTTATTTTAGGTTTCGGTAATACGGTTATGGTTTTTGGATAGGGATGGGAGACGTAACACCAAGTCACGAATCGGACGTTTTAGACTATTTCTAATTAGATTTTCCACTCTTTTATAACTGCAACCGACAAATAAGATTTATTATGTTTCATGTTTTCGGTAATGTTTTGTTCCCCGAAGTTGTAGAGTTATTACCCTGATGAAGAGCCAGTTTTGGTGTTAGCAAATTATGTGTCTGAACATCGATAATAGTGCAGAATTTTTGATTTTTTAAACTTATTTTTCATTTAATATTTATTTTGTTAATATTTTAAAGTGTTTGTTTATAATTAGTGTGTTTGCTTGTTTTTAATAATGAGTGTGTATTTTTTAAGATATATAAATTAGTTTTAAAAAAATTGTCAAACTTTGTTTTTCGATACGTTGGAACCAATTTTCGTAACATATTTTCTAACATAATACCAAAACGAATCGATTTGACGAACGAAGGTTTGATATCACAAATATGATATTTGATATTTTGATTTAGTGATTGTATGAGCTTTTGTATTGAATGGAGAACGATTTTCCTATTTTTACAATTCCTATTCAAGAAATGGTTACATAACATCCAAAAATTAACTCTTACTCTCATTGTTTTGTTTCACCACGCCTAATAAACTTACCCTGCTGGCTCTTTAAGGTCCTTTGTGGTCAAAATATGATAAAATTATATTTGAATAAAAGCTTTTTGCTATTGACGAGGGTTGCTAAATTAACTAGAAGCTTATTTTAGGTTTCGGTAATACGGTTATGGTTTTTGGATAGGGATGGGAGACGTAACACCAAGTCACGAATCGGACGTTTTAGATTATTTCTAATTAGATTTTCCACTCTTTTATAACTGCAACCGACAAATAAGATTTATTATGTTTCATGTTCTCGGTAATGTTGTGTTCCCCGAAGTTGTAAGGTTAATACCCTCATGAAGAGCCAGTTTTGGTGTTAGCAAATTATGTATCTGAGCATTGAAAATAGTGCAGAATTTTTGATTTTTTAAACTTATTTTTCATTTATTATTTATTTTGTTAATATTTTAAAGTGTTTGTTTATAATTAGTGTGTTTGCTTGTTTTTAATAATGAGTGTGTATTTTTATTTGTAATAACCCCATTTGTAAATACGTTTGAAAAAAATTAGATATAAAAAAAAAATTTGCTTTCAAACTTGACTGACTTTAACTTGATTTAAAAAGAAACCAAAGCTATGCTTCATTTCTGATATGAACTCTCCTTATATTGAGGATGCATTATAATAACTAGCATTGATAATAAGTTAGTCACAAAAACGTAGAAACGTGCTAGATACTATTTTATATAAGCTACTGCACCCATAAAATAGGTCCAAAAACAAACAAACGAACGAACCATAAAAATGAAGCAAGCCAATCAAATGCGTTTTATCATAGATATTCAAATTAAATAAACCAATTATATAGCTGGAACATCTGTCCAAAATAACCTATGAGGATACATCTCTTTTTACTTTATGACTATAATTAGAAAGACGGTTTACAAAACTAAAATGTTGGAGATGGGGGGGTTGAAATGATTATTGACACACTAAACAGTGACATATCATAGTTGCTTCCGTCTCTAAGTACTATAGTATATTTCTAGGTCACAATATTGCTTAGGTATTTTCATATTCTAATGGCCTCTTCTATATGTGATTGTAATTTGAGAAATTTTTGGCGTGATAATGAAACACTGCATTTTCCAATACATATTTTTTAATACACCTTTTTTTCATAATACTGTTATCTTAAACACACTGGCCTCAACGTTCCTTCAGCATCAGTATTGACATCGGAAGTGAGGCTTTAAAACAGTGTGATCATAACTAATCAATTTCCAAAAGGACATTTTTCAAAATTGGGAACATTTCTTTCCTCAGGTAAAAATATAGGTCTGACTAAAGCATTGAGGCTAAATAGTGCTACTTTAACACCGTGCACGATTTTGATTGTTTCCGATGTACTTGCAGTTTTTAGTGGTCTTTCACGTGGACCATATAGAAAGAACGTGGGATAATGTCTAAAATTAGCACTATAAATTTTAACAGTAGACATAGACGAGACATGGTCGCAGTAAACTTTTGCGAACTTAAAGTGAAATTTGATCTGAGAAGAAATTTTTTAAGGATTAATGCTTCCAAAGCGGAATACCCAAGATCCTCTAAATATTTCTATCAACAAAGGATTTGGACGATAAAATTAGTCTGGGGTCTATCTCTTGAGCCAGAAACTTTAACTTGACCTTTGTAAATGAACGTAAACTACATAGAAATTAGAAAATTACTGCTTGTGTATTTATAAACAACAATTTACCTTATAATGTAAATATTATTTATTAATTATTAGGTTCTCTGAGCAAAGTCTGTTGCAATGATAATGAATCGTGGAAACATTGTAGGAAAATTTCCATAAGAATACCATAAAACCAAGTCTAGACTCGCCATTCAACACTGAACGCTATTTTATATCCATCCGGCCGCAAAAAAAGAACAAAATTCACAATGCTATTCTAATAAGCACGTAAAATTTAAAGGAAAACGAGCTACGAGACTCCGCGACCAAATCCCCGGACGTATCCTTCAAATTTTCACCGTCGTATTTTCCAACTTTTCCGCCGTACATCCTCGTTACTTTCCACGAAGATGCCATACCGTCTAATCCCCCAAATGGGCTAAATTTGAAATTGAAGTTACGTGCCCTGTTGTATCTATCTCTCTCCATCACCGCGCCGCTCCGTCTCTCTCCATCACCTTGGTCTGTTTAAATTTTTCGAAAAAAGCGAAGAATGCGACATTGTTCGGCCCGAAATAAAACCCGAAATCGAAGAAATAAACTTAATTTTATTGCTCGCCATTAAATGCGACATTGATTATATGTAGAAATTGAGGGAATTTCTCGCGTTTTTTATCTTGTATTTTACGAGGTAATTAAAACGCTTCAAGTATTCAGGAAATTTAAATAAAATAAAAAATTAAAGAAATATGCTGATATTGCTTTACTTAATTTTCGCTGATTTATTTTACACACAGACATTAGACATTTGCTGGATAGAGGAAACTTTTAAT
This sequence comes from Rhynchophorus ferrugineus, assembly GCF_030347505.1. Taxonomy (NCBI): domain Eukaryota; kingdom Metazoa; phylum Arthropoda; class Insecta; order Coleoptera; family Curculionidae; genus Rhynchophorus; species Rhynchophorus ferrugineus. Next base: position 40,669,573 of record NW_027472580.1, on the reverse strand, counting down.
AACTTAAATTTAAGGAACAATATTTTTTATTAACCATTTTAGTGTTACAGGGTGCTGTACACAATTTTATTGGCCTCACTTTTAACCGATCTGAAAGAGCATTGCTTTATTTTGTTACGCATATTACGGTTATATTATAGTTTTTTTCCGCCAAATTCTTCAACAATCATTGGAGAAGAAAATTTACTCTTCATTTTGTTCGGCACTTGTACTGGCTAGGCAAGATGTTAGATGATATTTTGATACTCCTCAAACCAAGAATGAACATTATTGGCTATATATATGGGAGCGTTACCATCTTGGAATATGACAGTAGTATGAACAAATATGCCAGAAATATGTTAATCGTAGTAAGAATTTCATTAATATTCATTTGCAGTGATACGACCAATAATGGAAATGTTACCCTAACCGTAAAAGAGCCTTCACCATACTTGACCATACGGTTCTTCATACATAAACCCGGCCTTCTTCTTTAGATTCTTTCGAAATTTAATGTTGGTTTCCATTTTAAATATATATATATATATATATATATATATATATATATATATATATAATTATATATATTATATTATATATAATATATATATATATATATATATATATATATATATATATTATATTATATATATATAATATATATATATATATATATATATATATATATATATATATGCGACGTGTTATTTATATGAAAAAACTTTTGCTAATCCTCTGTATATATAAATAATTATATCTTTAAATTTACATACCGTTCATTAGGTATTAGGGAGCCAGGAAAGCTTGTGACACCATGATGTTTTGGCAGCATCGTTTAATCCGTTTTTTATTATTCATTCACTCATACCAAACCATCATGGTAAATCATACGACTATGTTCAGTGTTAGTTGATCCAGAGTAAGTTCCAAGGTGCATCAACATCGCTTGGACGCCACATTTGAAACGAAAAAATTGGTAAGGTATCAATCAAAATCCTCTTGATTCAAAACAACTCGAACTTTCGTATAATTAGCAAATTTTACATCGGAAAATTTATCCATTTATGCCAACATTTACTTGGTTTTAAAGGTCAAAATTAACAAATACAAACAGCTTTGAATCAAAAAAAAATTATCGAAATTTCTAGATGAACGTCGTTGAGTCCTAATTTTTAAATCGATTTTTGCCCCAAATTGAACCATATGTACTTGAACGATATGTGGCTCCTGCATATTGCAAAGCTGATGTCAATTGGACTTCTCAAATCAAAGAATTCCATTAAAACACTAAGCATATTTACTCGCTCTTATTGAAAACTCTGTATAGCCACGTGCATGTCATAGTAAGTGCTTAATTCGAAAGTATTAAATGCTATTGATATTCATTTCTATACAGTATATTCAATCTTAGAACTATTAGAACCTTTATTGATCAATATTTACTTTTGTGAGATAATTGTACATTTTTATATATGTTGCACTGTATATTAGTATACTTGCCACGGTGTTTAAGAGGTGGTAACAAACTACTACATTAAGAAATTTCGAAACTAGATTTTTATGTTTTTTCTTGTAATATTTTTTAACAGAGGCAAAAGTTTATTTTCATCTCTGTACATTTAAAAACTAGTAGAAGGGGTAACTTGCACGACTAATCAATTATTTCATTGTGAATTGCTCCCACGTCGACCAAATAATTCTTACTACTTACTTACTTAATAACCCAGTTACTGCCAGACAAGCTGGTCGACATGCTGGGAGCTTAGCACCGCCTCACCTCCCCCACTTTTCCAGGTTAAAACGACCTCATCCGTCGCATCTGTCATAACTTTTGTACCCATAGGACAGTATCCAGTCGTGTGTTAACTCAAGTTCTGGCTGCCCGATCAGCGGGTGCGTATCCCCAAATTTAATGCACTAGCAGTAGCGATCCACATGACTCAACTGTGAGGCGGTTTCGGTTTAGCATATAGGTAAGCCCAGAGGCAGTCCCACATAACCCAGTCCAACTTGTCACTCCAGGGCAAGTCTCAGCGACCAAGTATTCGTCATGAATTCCACCGCCTGGTTTTAGGCCAGAGCAAAAAAAAAACTCTCCTCGGCATTAAGCCTACCGGCAATTCAGTAACCTACTTAGATACCATTCTAGACGATACCCAGTCTTATCACTAGCGTGACTGAGGTGGTGTTTCTTATCGAATTTTAGACTATTGCATATGTATAATGAGAAACAGTCACAAACAAACATTTACAAATATGCCCATGCGCGTCCTTAACCATCCTCCCGCCTTAACTAGTTCGGCTACTAAACCAACTAAAAAAGGTGCGTTTCTATCCCTCTAGGTATCAAATGTAATACTCCTTGAACATTGCTTTCATTTCATATTGAGTTATGTAAAAAATATAAATCTAATTCAAGCAACTTTTGGACAAATAAAATAAATAAACTCATTATATTCGTAAAGAATTTATAAAATATAACAAAATTGAAAATGTAACGAACATTCTATTCCAAAAATAAATCAATGTTACCTTACATTAATTTTTTATCACTGGCCTATTTGCTATCATTTATTTTCATTATATACTTCGCTAGATTTAAAGACCCACAAACAAAAACTTTACCCATAAATCATACGTATAATTAAAGCTAAAATACCCTAAGAGCATTTACGAGAAACAGTGCCATATTTTACATAGAGATAAACTTATTTACAGGACTTTTTTAAATCTTACTAAAAGCAATAATTTATGCAAATTTTTTTAAGCTATGGTATTAAATAGAGACGAGCAGGCCCTAATAAAATAGAGTTGGCCTTTAATATAATAAATTTAGTAAGAAAAAGTTTTGAATTAATTAACACACCAAACACTTACTCTTTTTGATATATATATATGTATATATATATATATATATATATGTATATATATATATATCAACCTATTAATCTATTAATTCTAGAAGTAACTTGACTCTGAACACTTACCAATATTATGTAAGAAAGGTAAATAAATAGATGACACCTTTTATATATGTTATAGTGAGGGTGTCTAGTTCCGAAGACAGTTACTGGTTAGTCTTATTACAGTGAAATATGTGATAAGATATGTAAACGCAGATCTTGGTTTATATAAAACAATTTAAATTAAAATACTTTGGAAACGCTTTTCATTTCGTAACTTAAATACATGCAAAGTTAAGTTAATAGTTAGTGTATATAATCATACAACTAGTGGAACATGAACAGAAACAAGTAGGAAAATTCAGAATAAATTCACTGAGGTACCATATTAAGTTTCAAAATTGTATGTCTTTTTAACGTAACATTTGTTAAGATTAACGCGAATCAGGTGAGGTAATTTGTATCATTTCGTCTTCCAAGTTATATTTTTACAGTGTGTCTTGCCTTTCAATCACTGCTCATCGTAATCGTAATTTATAAACGTGCATAGCTTTTTTTGGCACAATGATGCAGTAATTTTAGTATATTGTAGATTTGAAAACTCAACTCTTAATAAAAATAATAATGGTCTTAATAAGTAAATAAATAATAAGAGATAACTATTTTTTACGTATAGGTTCGACGTAAAAAACTATTCGAACCACGCGACAAAGCTATGATACAGCAAGGTAAAAAATAAAAGAACTGAATACAGTTTTTAATCTGTATTTAAGTAATCCATACATCGTCTTCTTTATAACTTCAATAAATCTCTTCGGCTACGTTTCATATAGATTTTTAACATAATTTTGGTCTAACTTTTCCAAAACATCTTGGATAGTATTTTTACTTATTCGATATTGTTAATTTGTTTACCATTTGAGTACACAGGATGTACTAACTTAGCTAAACAAATTTCAATAATATTTCGCGGGGGAGTGCGTGTTTAAAATTCTCAATGTTGTCTTCTGTAAACTAGTCCTTAAAGTGTTTCGCAGTACTAACGACAACATTGTCTTGCTAAAGAATATGTTTCTGAGCGGCAACTTGTGTTTTATATTTGGCTGAACAGCAAAATGGTAGTTTGATTAATTTTCGATAAGTTATACCATTAATATCCTACAAATTAGTGAAATGAATTATATTTCTTTCTTTCAAAACTTATAGCAGCCCAAAACATGCCAATGAACTAAAAAATATAATTTGAGATGAGTGAGAAAAGGAAAGATTTTGTTAATAACCTATATGAAACGCTGCCTATGAGACTGGCTGTAAAAATATTGAATAATTATAAATTTATTACGCGGAAGTAAGCTGTAGTAGATGAATCTAAAGGTTAAAATTTATTTTTTAATAAGAGTTGAAATGAAAAATCTGTTGTGCGTTAAAGTTCTATCGCCGAGTATAGCAATAAGATTCTTGGTTAATCTAAAATTCATTATAACATTCAACTCAGGCACATATGCATTATTTTTTAGACTACCCTCGTATAAAACATGCGCTTAGGGTTGTTAAAACAGGTAAACGTGTAGGAATGATAGTGATTCAATTGTAGAAAACCGGAGAAGGGTCAATTGGTTTTTAATTGTTTCTATTATACTCTCGACCTTTGTACATGTCCATAGGGAGAGAGACATTATTTGTCATTGGCTGAATTTCCGTAGAGCTATTTCCCTTGATAGCATGTGAGCACGGTGTGGTATTAATGCCGAATTCTGTTCCGTTTAATGATGTCACTTTGTCTTTTATTCGCAGAACGGACGAGATTTATGACCAGAAACACCTATCCGGTTAGGTTTCAGTAACCGAAAGGCTTTTTTTCGGCGTCGGTGCGGCATTTCGCTAAATTTGTATTCCATGTGCGGTCACGACGAATCCAAATAAAACACACTCACATAACATTAGGGTTTGCTTTGGCTATAGAGGATGTTAAATATAATATGCAAGCCTCCGAGTTGAAAAATAAATTATTAGTAACCATAAATATTGGGTTAAAATTCCTTGTAGATATGCTGTATGCAACACTATAATAAAACGCTAAGTAGCTTGTTACTTTTTAAAAATAAGATAATAATGAATACAATCGTAAATCTTTCAGTTTTCAAAGATTAGATTGGAAGATCTAAAACTGTACGATCTGGCTCCAATATAGGCAACGTTATCATTCGTAAATACAAACTACGCTGATATATTAATTACCCTAGTAGTACCAAAAAATTAATTTTATGATCTGTTCTTAATACTATCCATGATATTATGTACTTTTCAAAATAATCCTTCACTACTGTTATGGCAAGCAAGTAAGATAGGCTATGACTTATATTATGATTTCTTCATCCAGACGAAACTATATTTCAGCCTGATTTATTTGAGCGCTATGCCATGTTTATGTAAATTATTATCTCTAGAACCTGGAATTGTGCGCTGAGTTTCGAATTTCATCACTATTACATCTCTTTATTTCCTCAAAACTTGTAATATACTTTGCTACAGCATTTTTACAAATCTGAAAAAAGATTAGCATGAATATCTACTCTAAAATATATCTTTGAATTTTGTTCGAGATACTTTGACGGTGCTAGAATAAATTTGGAATAATAAAATAATCTATTTGCACTTTATTTCTAAACTCTTAACATATTTTAATCATAATGGTATTGGAAATTTTCAAAACCCAAATAAAATAAATATAAGTATTCTGAGGGCTTATTATTGGCTTTGCATAAAGTTGAGTGTGATTAGTAATTGTTCAATTAATAGATTTAAAACGTCTTTCTCCATATACCATAAGGACGTTGATCATTGTAGTTATATAATCTCGATCGAACATTAAAAGAAACACCTTTTTTAAAATCAACTGAATTTACATGTTTCGCATTATTGTTATCAATTAATTTTAATTTATTATCTAATTTTACAACCATACCGCAGACACATTCTAACAGTTTTGATTCTACAGTAGTGTTTTATTAACCTCGCATTATATTTATATGCCAATATATCAATTGTTTACAATAATAGGATGAATTTTAATACCGATGCATTTTACTTTCTTTGACATCAATCAAGTAGATAGATAAAATACCCAAGAAAAGTTGCATTATTTAACATTACTGACATTTCACAAGGGGTTTGGCGGACAATTGAGTTACATTTTTAGGGCTAGCAAACAGGATAGTTATAAATTGAAATTTGATAGCTAATCAGATCAACTGGTTACGATAACTAACATTGCGTCAATCAAGTGTCACATCGTTATTTTTCATTTCTAAAAATCATGTCAATGTTATAAATGAATTAAATGTATTGAGTTACATTGAATGAAATTTACATTAGGGAGCAAACTAGTTTCTGTAAACTGCCGTGGTGCGATTTTTTTATTGCTTTTTTAGCATCATCATGCACTAGATATTTTCAACACAGTGTATTTTTACCTTTCTTAAATAATATAGTAGTCACTTTACAAATTATTTAGAGATTTTTAGAGAAATGAATACAATTAATAAATATTTATATCTCAGTAACAGTCAGTAACAATATTGAATTTTTATTATAAAATTCTTCCGGTTTTCCTTAGGATATTTTCGAATCCCTTATCAAACGTGTAAAGAAAATAATTGAAATGTAGTTTAGAAATTATTCCATAAGCAGTGCGTAGTTACAAAATTGAAACGGCTTTTGTGAAGAGGAAGCCAGTCTTGTTACTAAATTATACAACAATTGATCTCAAAAGGACATGTATGGGAATAGTGAGTAAGAATTGTGATCCATGGTCAACGATGGTTACCTATGGCTAAAAGTATATAACATTCTCCATTACGTCCAGCGCATTCATTTTTCAGCGGAACATTTCGAGAAATGTCGAGAATATGGCAACTCTTTCTTCTCTATAGCATCAATTTATTTTACTGTAGCTCATATCCAACGAGAAAGTTTAGCTAGTACAAATCGGCAAAGCCTTGGAACAAAGTTTTTAGTCGAGTATCTTTATTGTTGAATAAATGTCAATTGTATTATGTGTTACGGAAGTTAAATATTTCTTATTAAAGAAAAACATTATATATTAGGGTACCTTTTATCACATAATAACATATAACAGGTTAATTGAAAAGTCCCCTGACACTAGAACTAAATCCATATGTTTTTTGGTTAGCCCTAACTCTGAAAAGATGCGTGTATAAATTGACGGCTGTCGGATCATTAGTTTGTGAATTATAGCATTTTGAGTAAACAACTTTTATTATTGTGAACAAAATGAATAAGAAGTAATTTAGCGTGTTGAGAAAATATTGCTTTTTGAAGGGAAAAAATACAGTTGAAGCAAAAACTTGGCTTGAGGCCGAGTTTGCTGACACTGCCTAAGGAAAATCAACCATCAAGGATTGGTATGCTAAGTTTAGACGTGGTGAAATGAGCACCGAAGACGATGAACGCAGTGGACGTCCAAAAGAGGTTGTTACTGCGATAACATTTTAAAAAATCCACAAAATGATTTTGAATATGCGTAAATTGAAATTGAATGAAATAGCAGACACTCTAAAGATATCAATTAAAACGTGTATATTATTGATGAAACATGGCTCCATCATTCCATTATAAGTCCAATCGATAGTCATCTGAGTGGACTGTACACGATGGACCTGCTCCAAAGCGTGGAAAAATGCAATAGTCGGCTGGCAAGGTTATGGCGTCTGTATTTTGGGATGTGCATGGAATAATTCTCATTGATTACCTTGAAAAAGGTCATCAATAGCGACTATTAAATAGCTTTATAGGACCGTTTGAAGGACGAAATCGCCGAAAAACGTCCGCATTAAAAGAAGAAAGTGCTGCTTTACCAAGAAAACGCAGCGTGTCACAAGTTAGCGAAAACGATGACAAAAATCCATCCATCCACCGTATTCTCCAGATCTGGCCCCCAGCGACTAGTTCCTGCTCTCAGATCTTAAAAGAATGCTCGCTGGGAAGATATTTTCGTCGAATGAATAGGTGATCGCCAAAACGGAGGCCTATTTTCAATTGACGTGTTAATAACAGTAATAACATTATATCATATATTACATTAACTGCTTGTATGTATTTTAATCAGCGATATATATTGGTGAAAAGGCAAAGTATCGGTGTAAACAATTGCTAATCATCGTAACCTAACTCTTAAGTTGGTTTCTTTTTCGGGATTTATTACTCTTGTTTTCTTATTTGAGGAAAAATAATAGCAAAACGCATCAAACACTTTTGGTAACCTGATGATTATTATATTATATCTCAATTGTCAGTTTTAGTTTCAACGATTTAAAAGTGGCGATATTGATATTATTACCAAAGACTTCTTAGACGAAAACTAATCCCAAACTCTCAAAGAACTTTCAGAGAGCATAGCGTTTAAAATGTTAACCGTTTTCATACGTTTCTGTGCCATGGAAAAGATCGAATCAAATGGAAAATGGCTAAAATTGACTGAAAATCGTCTCAAAATCGAGATTTCATTATTTGGCAAGCAGTAAAGGAAACGTGTGCTGTTGCCTATTGTGACGGGCAATTAAAAATGGACTTCTGCCAGTCTAGAAGGCCATAAATAGTTACAGTGCAGTGTAGTGCAGATATATTTCCCGTACTGTTTATTATTGTATTTTTAACAAACAGGGGTGTAAAATTTCCCAGAAATTAATTATTTCATCTAGGGCAATAATCAGATTCAAAGATTCTATGATTTGGTGTCTCATTACTTAATAAGCTTCACGAACTCTCAAAAATACATATCTCATCAGAATGAAATCTCGTTATTCAAACCAAAAATTTCGAAGCCTTAAATTGTTTTTTTTTTAATAATTATATCTTATATATATTTATTGGTGATACAGTGTTTATCATATTATTGCTTTTTATTATTTAATTAAATTTATTTATATATGAAACTGTTATTTTAATAATGTCTGAAGCATTCTGAAATTTATAATATAAGCCTCTAAGTATATTTTTACGTAAAGTTCATCTTTTTTTTTTAGTTCGATGACATCGAACGCCATTTCGGTTGACCTTTCCTGCTCGAGAAAATTAAAACAAAAAAAGCAGAAATATATGATGCGTGTCGTTACCCTAAGAAAAAACTTTATTCGCCTACAAAAAAAAACAACGTTTCCATAATGTCTGGATGTATTTTTTTTTCTCGGGCATGCTTTAATTTTGCTTTCTTAATTTCCTGAAGCCATTTGTCATCGTCTGAGTGACAGACCAACAGACCCCGCTACAATTTTACAAGAATTTCACTGCTACTTACATAAGTTCTGGCTATATTCAGCCTGATGATAATGTGATACGGAATGAATTATGTTCAGTATTTATTCGTTTAATATTACGTGAAATATGTTTCGTTTTAATTAAAAGTAGCGCGGCGTTAAGACATGTGATATGTTAAAGAAAAAGAAAGTGATAGATGTATGTTATAATTATAATTAATCTTTTATTATTAATTATTATATATTAATGTAGAAAAAATAATATGTGTTTGTTTGTCCTCGATGAGTACCTAAACCTTTGACTCAATTATGATGAAACTTTGATGAGTATCTTTATAAATAAAAAGTATTTTCTTTAGTTTGTATTTTCATTATATGAAAACAATTAATTAAAAAGTATTTTTTTGTAATATTTTAGAGATTTTAGATTTTTTTAGATTTTATTATCCTCTTTTTACCAAGTAGGTTTTTCATTCCAGAAGACATCCGATCATTACTGGTTACTGGCGTGACTCGAATTCCCTTGTCGAATTTTGAATTCTTACCTATGGGCAACCACAGTTGTTATACAATCGCAAACATAAATTTACGACTATGCTCCAGCAGGACTCGAACTCGCGACTATTGCAATACTAAAACGGCCGTCATGTCGCCTTCACCAATTCGCCAACCAAACTGGATAAAAAGTATCATGATATTTGTCATATTTGATGAGAGAACATGAAAAATGCCAGGGAAAAATAGCTTATCATAATGCTTCCAACCCTAAAAATCAAGGTGAAGTTGGACAGCCAAGGAATACACACAATTCCCTGCCACGAATGTGAATATATCTACATAGGACAAACCAATAGAAGAATTAGTGTGAAAATAATTATTAATTAAATATTTATTATTAATTTTTGATAATTAAAAGCCTTCCACATAAAATTGATTTTGACAACACGGAAACAATAGCTAATATTAAAAGCAATTATATGGAAAGCAACACAGGTAAAACAGATTCCAAAACCCTCAGCGCACGAGGCTTAAGAAACGCCTATCAACATTGAAAACCAGCGCTACAAAGACAAGTCAAGCTCGAAAACCAATCAAGTTTAATAACTTATGACCCACTCAGACACAGTAACCTTCGTCGACAACACGTGAGACCAGTTCAGCTCATATAACAAAAAGTAGATAGAGAAGAAACATGACCTAAAGGTGACGTGACCTAATGATATGAGATTCTAACAAAACATCTCCCTAAAACAAAAGGTCTTTCTAAAAACTGAATTAAAACATCATTCAGTCACTTTGGGTTGGTTTGGTCTAGTAATTGATCTCTTGTTATGTCTTAAGACTGTTATATTTCTATTAAAAACACCTCACTACACTGCGTTATACAAGGTCTAATGGTTTTATTCTTTTAAGTATGTGTTCTAGTTGTATTCAATTAGTATATTAGTATTATCTTACTTCGATATTAATATGAGAATGGATTCTCTGACAATTCTCTTGATATCCTGATTGACAGTCGGTATTTGAAGCTCTCGATGAAAGTAGTCAGTGTGCAACAGTGACAGTGTAGAATCTTGGTGTGCCTATAGCACTTCTGGGGAATCTATTCTAGAAAACTTGTGTAGTATTTATATTACATTTCACGGAACGTTCTTCTAATTAATTTCCATATGTCCATATAGATTTCAATAATTGCTTGTATAAGAGAAATTTATTAATATCTGATAATTGTGATTTTGTCAAATTTATCAACATTTCCTATTTTTTAACTCCAAAAATAATAATATAATTGATAGAATAACGCATTAATTTTCTTATAATAATAATTATTATATTTATGTTTCGTATATCACTTCAATCAAAATTATCAATTCAAAACCATTTATTATTATCAATTACAAATCAATTATCAATTACAGAACAAAAATATTGAATAAAGTACTAAAACCGACAAGCATATCAAGGAATATAAATTTCTAAAAAGAGAAAACCCGCTATATTTGAGAACTGAGAGTACAAGTAGTGTTGCTATATAATCTTTATTCACGGCTTCTTATTCGCATCAACTATCCCCCTTTAATATATGTATATTAAAGATTATTGAAACAAGAACGTTTTTCCAAAGTATTTATTGCTATCTTATTATATCTGATTGACAAAATGATAGAAATACAAAAACGAAATAATAAAAATGTCAGGTAACAATATTATTCGCTATATATTTTATAGTTAACTTTATACTAACACTAGCGACCCGCCCCGGCTTCGCACGGGTGCAATGCTGATACTAAATTAAATACACTACAGAAAAAATATGAACGTTGTATATAAAAACAGCCCGCTCCGACTTTGCACGGGCATAAAATATATATGCCTATGTCACTCAATGAAAACATGATTAAAATCGATCCAGTATTTTTGGTTCATTCATTACTGCCCTTGGCCTGCACGCATTAAATTTGGAGTAAAACAATTCCTCTTCCCCTATACTTACTATGAAGATTTCCTGCTATCTTTGGAATATCTAAATTCATACAATTTTTATTACATTACACATTTTTAAACGCAAATTTTAAATTTGTAATATCTCCGAAAATATTTGTTTAATTTACATGCTGTAAGGAACCATACTGATCTATATTAATTGCACACTGTATTTAAGGTACTTAATTCGATAAGGATTAATGTCGTTTTGCTTAAAGTAGCTTCGTAAATAAGCCATTTTCTCACGTAAAAAGTAAACAATAAAAATGGTTAATGTGGGTTATCCCTAAAAGATAAACATATACCATCGCGGACTTTTTTGTATACCTTTTTATGGTGTACAATACTGTAGTACATTAATTTGATCTAACTCGTAGGTTTAGGCAGCGTTTTTGCTAATTGCTAAATAAGCCTAAAAAAATAGGTTAATTTACGACATCACGTTAGAAACCTCTAAAATTAGCAATGTTGCCTTAGTATATTATGCATATACTATACATATAAACCTTCCTCTTGAATCACTCTATCTATTGAAAAAAACCGCATCAAAATCCGTTGCGTAGTTTTAAAGATTTAAGCGCACATAGGGATATAGGGACAGAAAAGGCGACTTTGTTTTATACTATGTAGTGATATTAATGACATAATTTGTCATAAATTTCACTATAAACTCCTATTGTTTTATCTCAAAGTTAGTTTAGTAGTTACACTTAGCAACTATATGTGAGCTATTATAATTGTCCCATTACGGTTCCAGATTACAAAAGGTTTTTAACGAATTTTATTATGTGTTTCCAAATACAAATATTGAAAACATACTTGCAACATACTTTGATTTTCTTTTTGATATATAAGCAAAGAAACATCTTTAATTTATCCGTAAAATGATGTTATGGTCTAGATACAATCTCGAAATAATATAAACACAGAGTAAATTGGTTTAATAAGTGGTCACCGCGTAATTAGCTTTAACTCACAACCGCAAAACTACGATACAGTAAAAGTGAAGCTGCAGGCAGCAATTTGCAGCTGGAAGGCTTAATGGCTCTGGTGCATCGATAGACAAAAGCGTTCGTATGTGGCGCAATCGCATTAAACATGTGCTTGTCAAAATTACACTCTGCGGTACCGTAAATTATATAATTCTTGTTTTATTCTTGGTTTACATGGTTATTTATCCAGTTAGCATGATTTGCGACTGTTTGCTGAAGTGTTTAATCAAATTTGTTGATGCGTTAATTTCTGTGCATTTCAACGGATTAAATAATGCGAATCTCGTTTCATTTCAAATTTTATGCACAGATAATTTAGTAATGATTTTCTGTAGTCTCAAAAAATACGTTAAAAAGTTAAGATAGTAGCAGAAAAAGAAAGATGCAAAAAATACAGTTTTTTAGAAAGTTTTAGAACTAATATTTTAAATTTGAGTTAGTAGAAAATATAAATACGGTTCACATATTTAACTTTTACAGGCTCTCTTAATATGCATTATAAGATAACAGGTTAATTGAAAAGTCTCCGACCTACCATAGTAAAACACATTTTTATGGCAAAATTTGATTTTCTTATTCAACATGGTTCCCTTCAAGGGTGATACACTGATTACAGCGACCCTCCAACTTTTCGATACTATTTGTGTAGTACGATTTGTCCCTTGCTCCAAAATGGGCCTCAGTTTCAGGGATTACCTCTTCATTCGACGAAAACTTCTTCACAGCGAGCATTGTTTTGAGATCTGAGAAAAGGAAATAGTCGCTGGGAGGCCAGATCTGGAGAATACGACGGATAAGGAAGCAATTCGAAACCTAATTCATGGATCTTTGCCATCATTTTCACTGACTTGTTACACGGTGCATTGTCTTGGCGAAGCATCACTTTCTTTTTCTTCAAATGCGGCCGTTTTTCGGCGACTTCGTCCTTCAAACGGTCCAATAACGCTATCTAATAGTCCCTATTGTTGGTCCTACCTTTTGTAATATAGTCAATGTAGTCAATATTAATATGTTAGTATAAAGATAACCAAAACCTTGCCAGCCGACTGTTGAATTTTCCAACGCTTTAGAGCGGGTTCATCGTGTGCAGTCCACTCGGATGACTGTCGATTGGACTTCGGAGTGAAACGATGGAGCCATCTTTTCTCCATTTTCACTTATCGACGCAAAAACTTGGGTTTATTACGCTTGAACATTTTCAAACACCGAATCATCAACTCGTCGTTGTTATTGGTCAAAAGTGAGCTCACGCCGCACCCACTCTGCACAGAGCTTTCTCATACCCAAATATTCGTGAATGATATGATCTACACATTCAGTTGATATCTTTAGAATGTCTGCTATTTCATTTAATTTCAATTTACTCAAAATTATTTTGTGGATTTTTTAAATGTTTCCCTCCGTAACAACCTCTTTCGGGCGTTCACTACGTTCGCCGTCATTGGTGCTCATTTCACCACATCTCAACTTAGCATACCAATCCTTGATGGTTGATTTTCCCGGGGCAGTATTCGGAAACATAATTACAACAAACATTGCTTCACTCAAAATGTAATAATTTACAAACTAATAATAAGACAGATGTCAAATCTAGAGACGCGGATTTAATGATATACATCACTTAATGTGATAACGTTTGAATATATCTGAAAGGTTTTAGATGAAATATACTGTTTATTTTGTTACAAAATACCGGATAATGATATATAATTTTATTATTTTTATGATATCTGTCAATTGTAAAATGAATGTTGTTCCTTTTAATATAATTAATGATTTAGTTTTCAATTTTAGTTGTGTTTGATAGATCAATATACAAAATATGCAATCTTTCTCTGTAAGACATTCATCTTCCTCTATAAAGCTTCCAGCTAAAACAGATTTATTAGCGGAAATGGCTAGAGTTCTGACTTAAATCATATTCCCAGAAATATAATTAGTCTATATTTTCTATAATATGTTCAACCAAATATCTTTTTTCCTACTTTAATTACAGAATACATGCTTTCTCAATTACAATATGGTCAACGATAACTTGTAAACAACTATTATGGATATATCAATGTAATAATATGGAACTATATGTGATTTGAACTAAAAGCTAAAATAAAAAATAGCTTCATATTTGTTAATCTTATAAAATTACTATTAAATAATCCATAAATTCTTAATAAACTAAAGAAAAAGTAAACAGAAAATTTATAACATGTACATTCATTTAAGGCAGTTAAGTGAACAATGTTCTTTCGAATTTTGATAAGCAAATGCATTTTCCGGATTAACGATATACCATTATCATCGTTTCTTTCTCACAACTTTTTTAATAAGGCAAACGCCAGAAAAATTGAATTGGGAAATTCCTGAAAGAGCTTGATATCGATTTGGTTGTATTCACTTTTTCGGTTGATTGAAGGAATAATGGAGAGATTGATGTTAAATTTGTGCAGTTTAATGGAATCGATGTTAGGCAATATGGAATGTAATTAAATTATGTTTTCTGTAGTATTTTTTCATATACAGGGCTTTTTCAATAATAGCGGTATATGTGGCCAAGTTGTTTCGGCAACATTTATTTACCTGTTGTGCATTATTCAGTCATCAGAGTAAATCACTATAGTAAGTTGCATGATTTAGTATTACGGCTTGGTGATAAAGCTTTAGAACAGAATTATGAGTGAAAAATTATATTAATTAATTAATCAATAGAACAACCGTATATGAAATGCTACCAATACACAAGAGTGTTCACTAGGTGAGTTTTGCAAGAAGTTGTTCGAGAACGATAGCGAACGCTAAAGAATGACTAGCATTGTTTTGACTCTCCATTGACCGGTATAGGTCATGAAGATGACATGAAGTTCCAGCAGGACGACGTTACGTGCCATTCATCACAACATGAGCACCAAGTTCGTTTTATTTTAGCTTGCTAAACCTAAATTTACATATCCAATATACGTATGGTCAGTATTTATGTAGAACTATATGAGACCTAACCATATTGTCTGAAATAACATTAATCCAAATGATTGATTGATGAGTGATTTAGTAAGAAATATTGATGAAAACTTTCTTTGTCTTTTCGACATAATAATATATTAATAATGAATTATAGTTAATTAATTTCCACGTAACCATCTGTCCATGTCTTCATATCGTTATCAATTGAAACATTTTTCCATAATAAAATATTGGAGCACAAAATTTTTATATGGGTGTTAAATTGTTGTATTGTTACTTATTCTTGATTAACGCTGACTAGTTATGATTTACATAAATTCTAAATTAGATCTCATAAGCTTTAACACTTAAATCGAATTGGATCAATCTAAGGCATATAATTATTGCGTTATTCTTTATCATCCAATTATGACAATAAAATATTGACAATAAAAAACCTTTTGAAATCCAAAAATAAAATTAACATATTTAAAATGCCTAGCTACATATTTTACAGCTTCATATTGACATGTATTTTATTATAATTTAATTTATTATAAACTTGAATATAATAATAAATTTGACACCATTGAGTTGCTACTGGTGAACTTATAGCTATAGCAGGTATCACTACAACTGTTTCAATAATTATTACAAAATTATTATTGAAGAATATATGAAATTATTTTATGGATTTACTTTTTATATTTTAAAATATTCTTTTTGCAAATGAAGGATTATATAGAGTGGGCCTACTACTTAACATGAACTCCAATCCTTCATATTAAACCTTCCTTCATTGAAATATTACATCAAATATTATATAAAGGTGAAGAAATTGCTATTACATGATGCATCTATTTATATTTGAACTTGATCGACACTCAATTGAACTATTGACATCATATCATAGAAACTATGCTACAGAAAATATTTAATTAAAATTACCGAACAGATTACTTTATCAAAAAAAAATTACCAGACTACATTATTCCAGTCCGCTTTTTCACAGCGCATCGTCGGTTTTATTTGCCTTTTATTTAAAGTAACTTTCAAGTTCAAAAAGTTATTTTGCACGCCAATTTTCATTACTCTTTCGTTTTTGCCGAATTCCGAAAAAGGAGCAAAGCAAAGTTTTGATTATTTCCCTTTTCACTTTTTTTTTGCCGGCATTCATCAGTTGATTAAAAAAGTTCCGCGAAAAAAAGGGCTCATAAACAGACGACGAATTGGATTCAATAAAAAATATGTTTTGAATAAATGGAATACTTGCAAACATATGAATTGAACAATCTTTATTAATATACGTAATAAATCGATCCGAATGTACTTCATAATACTATTAATCATTATTGTTTATAAATATTTTATGTAATATTATTAAAATAGGATAATTCGTAGGAGAAATAAATTTTAATTATGTATGCAACTGATTTAAAGGTCATAATACAAACACCGAGAGTTGATGTTGAAACGGCTTTTTTTCCGTTGATTTATCCAAAATAACAGATTTTTGCTAATAATTGTGCTAATAACGTTATTACTAACTTACTGTTACTAACGTATTTAAGCAACATAACTCTAAATATTTACTTTTTATTTTCTTATTTTACTTGTCGTATATAATGTCTAGCTCAATTATGTGATAATTATGTTACTATATTTTGTTATTAAAATTTTTTTTTAATTTTAAGTTTTAAATTTATTTATTTTAGCTATTGTTATATACCTATATACATAGTGATATATTAATTGACAAAATCGCTATTACTATAAACCACACTGGTTAGTTTATATTACCCAGCCTGGTTATTGGCGTGACTGGGATTATTTTTACTATCTTGTCGAAGGACCTGCAGGATTCGAATCGGCAACTATCGCAAGAGCTGGAGGACCGTCCTGTCGCCTTTAACACTGCGCCAACTAAGTCGGCTATTACTTTCATATTTTAAAAATATGTTCAAAATCACACATAAATCAAGTCAAAATAAGTTGTTACAAAATATTTTCTGTTTAGATATTAAGTTGGTGACAAACGTTTAGGTTTACAATTTGATACTCTATATTAACATTTTTAAAATATTTATTGGTTATATGAAATATAGCCATGTGAAATGAAATATTTTAATCGATTTATATTTTACCAAAACGAGTATAATGTAATATATAAAATTTTATATAACTAATAAGTGATAAATTCTTTAAAACTATTACTTTGTATGCATAAAACGGTGTCTAGCCTGGTTAGAGTGTCAATGATCGAAAAGCAAAACGCCAATAATGTTTTAGCTGTTCGTAGAGCAGAAATTAAATTTATGAGTCGTGTTCAAAATGGCGCATCGTCTATACCCGGTAATTTGTTTGCCTTTTCTTCGGACTAGCAGAATTGAAATATTCAACGGTCCAGGATATGGAAGAGTCAATAAAACGAAAGAATTTCGTTTGTGTTTAACGAACGTATTTCAGTTCGTTACGTATTTCAAAAATGCATTTAACCAAAAATTTGCCAAAATAATGTTTGTTTTTACATCGGAGTTGTATTAATTAACAAAATAAAATATATCGAATATATAAGAAATATGACGTCAATAATAAAGCCACTAGAAAACAACTCTTTCCTTTATATGCATTAAATTATTTTAAATAATTTTAGATTTTTTCTAACAATGACTTATATATTTATATATGCTACATTTGTCGTCCAATTTTAGAATGAATATTGATTAGTAATGCCTCTTATGGAAAATACGGGGTTTCACCGTAGAAACTTATTTTGGCATTTTTTTGCATAAAATAAATCAGTATTTATATACGCGAATTATGGAAAGTTGCTTATGGTATTGCATTTTAGACTTTGGCTATTTGTGTTGTTTGATTTGAAGAAGTCTGCCGAGGTCCATAAAATGCATTTTTAAATTTATAGTATTTAACTTCGTTATGTTTCAATTATCTTTTTTAATTGCAATGATTTGAAAATAGTGATTTCGATGTCAATAACTAATAATGCTCTGGAGGGTCAAACAAGTTCGAAAGATGAATTGAAAGACTGGTTGGATGAAATAACCCCCAGATAACTCCCACAGCTTAGAAATTTATATTTCAATGATTTCTAGGCGTTCACATCTGATGAGAACATCCAAAAGGGGAGAAATTTACTACCACGCTAATTAACTGAAAATGGTATTTGGAAACGATCCAAACTCGTTGTTTCATTGCTTGATAACAAATCGTAAGAATTTTCTGTGGTGTTTTATTACTGGCGATAAAATGTGGATCAACTACAGAACATAAGTTGGTCCAAGTAACCCATCCACATCGACACTGAAGCGGAATATTCATGGCTATAAATCTTTACGTGTAAATGATGATATCAACAAGGTGTAACATATCAAGAGGTGCTAATGAACAATTAAACTGTTACTTCAGGTATTACCGATGTTAACCAACAAATTTAGTAACGGTTTGTATCAAAAAAGCCCGTTAATAGAGAATATAACAGACTAAGGGTCATATGGAGTTCTGCTGCACCCAGCTTTTTTAACTTTTCGCGACGTGGCCTGGTTGGTACACAAATGCGAGATTCTAAAGAAGTATCAAAATGAATTGATGATTTGATGGCTACCAACTCGATCTTGTTTTTACGCCCTGTTCCCATAGTGCCAGAAATTTTACATGGCCTGGTTGTTTTTTTGTCAGATTTTGCACTTTTCTAAGGAAAATCGCAAATGTTAAACAATCACAAACATAAATTTACGACCATACCCCAGCAGGATTCGAACCCGCGGCCATAGCAATCCTCTCTTCTTTACCACTGCGCCAACCAAGCTGACAATATAAATCATTGTTAGATAAGAAAACACAAATTTAATTTGTAACTAAACTATTTACAAAATATTTTTATATGTCTAAAATTATGGTATAAATGGGACAAAACAGCACAGAAGTGGCAGACGTATGAATTTCTTGATACGTTATTGTTTCATCGAAAGGTAGTATCTTATTAACTGAAGACGTTCACGCCCTTATATGATATAATATACTGAGTACCAAATTATCTCACAATTTTCTATTATTTGTTGAATTCTGAATAAACTAATAAAAGTTTATTCTAATATAGTATAACGTGTGGATCATACCATAATAAATTAATCTGTGTCGTCGTACAAACTTGTTAGTGCTATACAACAATCTCGCACATTTATTCAAACTATATCTGATCCTGTCAACACAAAATATTGGATACACACTTTATTTTTTCGTACGCGTCCGTTGTAATTTATTAATATCACGAGGCTAAAAGAAAGGAACAGCAAAATACACTACGTCTGTTCTTCCCCTCCGAGGAATACCTATCACAACAAAGATACCCGTTTCTGTTAGCCGAAACAATAGATAAATCTGAAAACAATTGCCTCACGGCGAGGCTGCAGACAATCCGAAATATAACCGTCGTAGGGTTAATGTATAAAGTACAACCGAAATCGGTAGAGAGCGGTGTTGAAGTAAGACAAATTTAATTGGAATTCATTTGTTTTTTGAAATTCGACGGAACCGGAAATGTACTTAAGTTGTCCTAATTAGTTTCGAACAACAAACTCTAGTTTAGAGTGTAAATTTCTCTACAATACGCCGTAGTTTCAATAGAGTGAACTCATTATTTTGTTTGAAAATTCAGTAATAATATCTTTGAAATATTTGTTACGAATTCAATCTATTTTATTTTAATCTCCTCATATCTTATTATATATATCTACATATAGAAGATAATTTCAATGTGTCAATAAATACGAGTAATTTCAAATTCTTGGGCTAGATTATATCACGTTTAGATGATTCACATGTCTGTATCTGTCTACCACATTGTACCTGTCACTTTTAAATCTACTAAACCTGTATTCGCATACATAATAGGGCATATTTTTTTACCGTACGATTCAAAAAGAAATATTTCTAATATTTCTGCTTTAGTAACCGGACGAAAATCTCTTCTAAAATATTCTTAACACATGATTATTTTTGTTCGTACTATTCTTGATAATATACTAAAGCATTACTTGGAAATATGAAAGATAATTATGATGTGCTAAGAGGTATTTGACTAAACCAGCTATTAACGCCTAACAGTTAATCTATGTAGAATGTATTAAGTAAAAAATACTAAGTACAAATATGACATGAAATTTATTATGATAAAGTTAAGCCCATACATAATCGCTAAATGTCAACCAGTTTTGAACAAATGAATCAACATTTCATATATTGTATACGTATCTAAAAATTATTCCAATCTAAAATTTCTAATGAATTATTTTCACTTTAAAAAGGTCTTGAAAAAAATTGGTACAATATCATTTATTTTCGTTTTCATCATTTATGCTGATACCATGTTGAAAGAATGACGTTAGTTTGGCAAAGATCTGACCATCCATCAATTTTCCTTCTTGTTGACAATTTCGAAACCAGCTATCAATAAAGCCCTGCTGCGCTAGATAAATGTGAACAAGAGACAATCAAAAGACAGTATGCCTGGGGAGCATTCCATGTGTAGTAATTCTTCTCATTCGAGCTGCAATCTCGTATTCTTCAGAACTCTTGCAACGTCTGTACTCTTTCACTTAGTTTCAACACCTCGTAATACACTATGTCTACACACCATATGGTGTAGATGCGGATGGCCCTCTTGGACTAACCCAAGACCTTTTGCAGTTAAAATTGTCATAGTGATACTCTACATGGAAAACCGTTATTTTTTACCTGGAATGTAATTAAGCCGTTATAATGAAACGCTAGCTATTTTTCGCATCCCCTCATTTATGTCACATGCCAACGTTTTGAGTGCTTATTTGATTTATCAATTACTAAGCTCTATGGAAGATTTTCTGAGTTTAAGCTTGGTTCTCATCCAATTAGCCAATTCATTATCTTCTAGCTTTTTTGAGACCAAATCGACTATTAAATTATTGAGACCAAATCTAACAATTGGTATATAACGGAGCAGTCTCGCCATAAGTTCTAAAACAGGACTTCGGTAGCAGGTTCTATCGAATCAACCAAACAAAAGTAATGTGACATTCATTACGCAAACGCAGTTTCGAGCGTTTGATGATTAAGGACTATTATACACTGAATAACTCAATAATGTTTAATGAAAAAATGTTAAATATTAAAAATGAATTTAGCTGTTATATTATATAAAAGGTGTTTACATTGGTCAAAATATATGCAAGCACACAATATTAAATTTAAAAAATTAAAAACGGCCCTGCAATAAACTCAAAAATCGAAGCAGAAATAATTTAATTAAAATGGTAAAATATTATTTTCTAAAAAATTTAAAAAAGCAAATAGCCGGCTTGGTGGCGTAGTGATAAAGGCGATAGGACGGTACTCCTACTGTTGCGATAGCCGCTGGTTCGAATCCTGCTGGGGCAAGGTCGTAAATTTATGTTTGTGATTGTTTAAAATTTGTGAATGTTCTAGGCAAGAGTGTAAAATTCGACAGGGAAAAAGAATCCAGTCACGCCAGTAACCAGTCTGGGTAAGACCGGATATCTTCTGGGATGGTTTCTAAAGTTGGTTACTCGTAAATCGGTAGGCTTAATACTGAGGACCGTGGTTCGGAGCCCACGTTAAACTGTAGGTCCAGTCCAGATATACCCATAGTTGGTAAAAGGAGATTTTAAAATATATTTAAAAAAAAGGAAATGAAGAAAATCTTTTACAACTCTGCTAAACCTGATATTTGAAAAGAACGGTTTATAAAACTGTATTGTAAACCATTCTGCCATATGGTATATTTAAAGAAGCCTGTTTTGGTGTAATACTAATGAGCATGATCTATTTTAATAAATCGGAAGAGGCTACAACGTTGTTTTAATGTTAAATTTTTTGTTTTTTTTTTCAGGTAATGGAACGTTATTTTACGTAGCAGTAGCCAACATAAATAATTCCCTACTTAATTAGGTAAGTTTAATTAATGAAGGATTTTCAAAGTTAGTTAAATTGATTAAGAGAATAGAGCAAATACATTATTCATTACGAAAACAACAATGTACTTAATTTTAATTGATTTATGGGATGATTGACTGAAAGCCTTAGTAATGATGATAATTTATAAATAATAATTAATTTTAATTAACTAACGAATTTGTAATACTGCATAGATATATCGTCGATTTGTGGCTAATATAGCTGGAAATATTTCCATAGCTTAAATATTATCCAAAGATTTTAAGATATTTTAATGACACTATATTATGTAAAGATTTTGCTACATTTTCCCGCTTAGTTATGGTAGAGCCTAAGGCGTTTCTTTCTCACCGGATACTAAGGGTTGTGAATCTCCCTCCGGCCATACATGCTTGTAGCTATTTCATATGTTGAATCCATAACTACAGCGGTCGGGAAAAGGAGGAATGCTGTCCGGGTATGGTGAAATATTCTTAAATGTACTGACTTATTATAAATAATTTTATCTTTTTATATTACTGTTTATATTACCTATATATAAATAATCAATCATGGTTTAATACTATATACAAGCAAACATCATACGGTTTACCAGAAAGGTTTTTTACACTATTTTACTACAAACGATATTCAACAAGCTTTCTATGCTTTTATATTATATATACCGACCACTATTCAATATTTATTGAGATACGATAAAATCTTCATATCAAAATGACCATAATGAGCATTCCATTATGTTCTTGGGCGATATCCACGGCCCTTCATTATTTTCCCTGTCAGGAATTATTTGCATTTACATAAGGGTGGCGTTTTTTTTTATCTAAAAGGGAAATTGGGGGTGACGATGCAGAAATGCTTGATCGTTTCATGAAAGACTTTTCGATTTTTTTTGTTGAATAAATATCCAACGTAAATAAGTGTTTACGGTTTTCATTGTTATTTCTTTATGATGTATCTATATAATTTTTATTTATCAATAGGTTTAATAACAATTTTATACTATCCAATCGAAATAATTTCTGGTCTATGAAATTGATTTCAACAATAACTCCCTAGCAATATCTTTAAAATATATATTTAAATGTTATCTGAAGTTTTAAAAGTTTTATTTTGGACTCTAAACTAACATGCATCCTTGCGAATATATTTCTATTCAATGCCCACAAAAAAGAGTCCCCCCCGAAATACAATATGTACCCTAAGAACATCCAGGACGAAATAGAAGAAAAGGAGAAGACTTGGAAAACAACAAACCTGGCATACCACTCGATACCTAAGAGACAAGACCTTATTTAATACATATTCGAAAGAATTGAAAAGTCCCAAAAAAATTTTCACTGTAGACACGAATTTTTTTGTTGAGGAAAGCAACAAAAAAACTATGACGAAGCCCAAGTAACGCCTATTAGAGACAATATAGGAGGGTGGGCAAGATCAAATAGGAAGAAGGCCAGTACCTTTGTTGACTATCTGTATATTCCAGTCATCCTTGTAGAAGTATGCTTTAAATCATCTCAGTAAATGTACCGGCCTTTGAAGGGGTGTATACTAAAAAGGTTATGAAAATAACTAGGCTACGATCTTGTCGACACAACTAACTTTAAAAATCTACCACATACGGAAATCACAGAACGTTTTCCCGGGCAATGGAAAATTGCTCAAGACGTAATGTTATCTAAACCAGGCAAATCACCACAGGATAGGACCGTTTACAGACCTACAAGTCTCCGCCTACTAATTGGTAAAATAATGAAAAATTTATTTTAAATAGAATGAAGGAATCACCAATTCCATATATATATATATATATATATATATATATATATATATATATATATATATATATGTCTTCACATAATTTAAGCATTTTACAAAGTCTAGCATGATGTATTGGCACATAAAATAAACAAATCGCTTCAGGATTCTTATTATCATATACCGTCATCCTACTTCAATCAAAAATGCTTCATTATACTTGAACATGAAATGCCAATTTACTTTGCAGACTACCTAACTAATGAGGACGATATGACTGCCACCTAGGCTGACGACATTGCGGTCCTTTCAGGGCATTCTGGTCCAAAACCTGCTTCGTTCTAACTCAAATGTCATTTAAATAAAATCAGGAAATGATTTAACCAATGGGGAGTAATGAATGTTACACGATATGTCTACTATGACTATAGTCTAGTATTAGCTACAATATTAGGCTAGACAAGTTACAGTGAAGTAGTTGTATGTATGTCGGATTAAAAAAACCCCAATTCTTCTGTATGGGTCTGAAACTTGGACACTGTTAGAACCTGACAACTATAAATTTGAAGTATTATTCCTCTCCGAGATCATAATTATTTCGGTTAAGATACAAGTTTTCGTATTCCACGGTTGAGACATAAACTAAGATACGCAAATTGTAGTGCTTTGGAACTGTTTGTTCATGGACGAATGAAAGGTGTATGAATTCATCATAACTTTCTGAGGTAATATCGACCTTTTATATGAAAGTCGTCAGAAGCAGCTACTGAAAAGGCATGTACCAAAATTAAAAAGCATGAACTGAAAAATATGGGACTAGGATTATCCAGGGTCAAAATAGCACCGTATAGTTTCAAGTAAACATTAATCATCAACACTAGCTATTGGTTAATCATAACGGTGATATCAGAAGCAGCTCAGCTTCAACTCTCTGGGAACCTCTTATTAAATGAAGTGAGATGAAAAAAGAAATCCATCTGAATTCCAATCCAGGATGCCATGCCAGTTAGCTCGTATATATAGCGTTTCATTATATCTTATTTTGTTTGCTTTGTTTATGATGGTATTCAAATTGATATACCTATTTATTAGTAAAGTATTTAATTTTATATTTTATATATGGCATTTTTAATAATTATTGTTATATATATTAAAATAAGAAAACACAAGAAGTTGTGACCACAAGAATAAATGACCAAGACTATATAAGTGCCCAAATTATTTTTATTATGAAGTCCAAATCGACAAATATAAAATAAAATAAAAAGTATTTTTAAAACTTCAAGAAAATCATAAGCGGTTAATTTTTTCGATATTTTTTGCTACAAAGCACTAAAAATCCATTCAAAAAACAGTCCTTCACACCATGTTTGAGTCAATTGAATTTTGGCAGTGCTAAGTTTGGTAAATAGAGTCGTTACGTAATACGTAATTATATTATATAAGCTAATTTTCGAGAAAAAAGTTGTTAAGAAGCATTGCTGTGTGGGACAAAACCAAAAGTGATCGGTCCATATCTCCATCTCTTGACTTCATTAACTTCATGCACAGTATGTATAACAGTCAAATAATATTTTTGTTCACAGTATATCCGTGCCAAAATATTCATAATTAATAATTCCCCAACATGATTACTAGATTGACTAAATACTACACGTTGTTGTGACTATAACAACAGTTACTATCCGATTGTATTATTTTGCTATTTAGTTTGATATTAATAATGGCCACAATAAAATAACTAATAAAATAGTCACAAAAGTCACAAGAGTATTGTAATAATAACGAAACGGATATTTTTCATGTTTATTATCAGTATTGCACGGTTCGACAAAAATGAATAACTCTATGCATGTAACGGCGATTACATCATTGTTTATAGTTCGATGGAAATTAAAATTCTTTTGAGTGGCGGATTTTCAATTACGCGGTGGTGATTTCAATCTGCATTTGGGTGCTACTGAATGCCATTACACACCGTTATGTGTTTCGAGGGCGCACATTTTTTATTGTTACAAACCATTAGAAATTTCTAGAAAAAAAATGCTTCAGATAGTCATTGTCAGGTTTTATATTTTATAGATATATCCAAGACCAATTTATTAAAATATTGAATTAGTTGTGAATTGAGAATATGAGAATGAATTATTTTGTGATAAAATAGAGAATAACATACTATTTTTCCATTGTTCGAGCTGCACTCCACAACGAGGAAGAATTTCTTTTGGAGTTATTTTACAGTTGACGAATCTTAAAAAATAAAATGGAGAAAATGCAGCTTTAATATTATGTATATGTTTTATGTAACAGCCTACAATATAAGGTTTTGTTATTTAAGCTTTATAATATAAGCTTTAATAATATAATATGAAGCTTTATTGTAAAAAAAAGTATAATATATATTATTTCAAGTATTGCACAGCCGCTACCTTTTTCATTCCAAGTTCATGCAGGAGTCCATCTCAAAGAATTTTGGTATCTTCATAAGAAGTAAAGCGCTGCCCATATAGGTCACGGCTCATATGTGGGAACAAGTAGCGAACAGGAGGAGCAAGCTCTGGAGAATAATGGTTTTCTTAGGTTTTAAGAGCTCATAGTACCAGCCACATTAAGCTGACTCAACTAAATACAGAGCATTTGCTCAGAGCAATAGAGGCTTTGCCGTTGATGTTGATCCACGGCCAGATAATCCATATAATTTTTTCGTTTCAGATTATCGTAATGAATCCGTTTTTCGCCATCAGTAATAATACGATGGAAGAAACCTTTCTAATATTTCCATTGAAACAGCGTTTCATACATGATCAAATGCCTTTTTTAATTATTGGTTTCAATTCCTCGTCTTCAAAATTATTTTCCTGTCTGACACATTGTGATCTTCAGTGCCAAATGGATGAAGCATGGTTGACATAATTGTGACACAGCATTTGATGACCTATGTCGCCTTTTTCTTCAAGTGAAAGTAAACAAGTAAAACTTCCCTCAATTACAATTTACTGGGTATAATTTATAGGCCTTTAATCATTATATATATATATATATATATATATATATATATATATATATATATATATATATATATATTATATGTATATATATATATATATATATATATTATATGTATATATATATATATATATATATATATATATATATATATATTATATGTATATATATATATATATATATATATATATATATATATATATATATATATATATATATATATATATATATATATATATATATTATATGTATATATATATATATATATATATATATATATATATTGCTGTTTTATTTTAATATATATATATAGTATATATTATATATATGGGGGATATATATTTAGTGAAAACAATTAATTAAAACAATTACTATACTGGATGCCGATAATTAATTCACCTATCTTTATATAGACCAATTTATTTTTTCTCTAGCCCTTGCGAGACAATGAAAAATACAATTTTCTCTCTCATCTAACGTATTAACGTGGCACAAAAGCAACTTTGCTTTGTTTTCGCTTCATCCTGCTGATTCGTACAAAAGCGTAGCCCAGGAGCTTCATCATTGAAAATGTCACGCTAAGTGTGTTGTTTTTGAGAGCTTATTTTACGGAAAATAGCGGGAAATAACGGAAGAGCAAAGGAAAAGTAACAATTACTGTTAAGCTATAAGTATGAGAAACCATTAAGATAATTACAACGCGATATCGACTTATGAGTATCATCTCGATAATGGCTTTTAATGGATAGTTTAATATGATACGTTTGTTCTTCCGCTGAATGTATGTTATATATAATAACGATTTTTTTCGAGTAATATTAATTTTACAAATAATACTAATATAAAACTAAATATTAAGTTCTAAATATTTAGTTCTTCCTTATTAATTTTCGTCGGGCCTTATTAAGCTTCCGGAAAAGCAGAAAAGAATTAATCTGCGTCTTTTTCAAAACATTTATTTAAGTTTTTAGTATTTTGAGTGGATTAAACATATTAATATCAAATTAAAGGAGGTTTTAAAAACCATTCAACCATATAATTTAAGATATAAATTGGGAACTGAAAAAAAAAGCATTTAAGTGCAAAAGTCTTACTAATTTTGTCAAAGTTTAATATTAATAGGAATTATGCATATTTTATATTAAGTATTTTGATATTTTCAAATGAACATTTAGTTATTCAAGTAAATTGAATAACCTTGTTTACTAATATAATCCTTATTGTTATGAAATTTGGATGTCTTCCATTTACATTCTATTTCATCATGTCCTTATTCTTTAACAATCCCAATTAAAGGACAAAAATAACTATGATAGAGAATATTGCTGTATAATTCACAATATGTTGATATCAGAGATATTTATATTTCTAACCTAGTAACCGTTTCTCTAGTAACGAGAAAAATACATACATAGATACATAAAATATAAGGAAAATGTTTCATGATAAAGTTACGATAAGTACATAATATGGATATACTGTGAAACTGACTTTTCTATAAGCAAACTGTGAAGTTTTTACAGTAGTATCAGTAATTTTGAGATGATATACTCAAGTAAAAATGTGAAATATAGTGACCTAGATCGAAAAAAAGTTTCGTAAATAAATTTGAGAAAGCCGTGAGTTTCCGTTTATGCAATTTTTCGCCCTCGCCACGAGGGCAGAAAATTTCTGTGCAGGTTTTCGTCTAACTACCTGCTTTCGGATCAGAATTTATGGTTCGTTGCAGACGTAAATAAAGGTGCCCTATACCTTTTCCGTGATGCGGGCATTTCCAGACAGAATCGAGTATTACTTTACCGCTATTATACCGACAGATAAAAAAAAAGGACGGACCTGTAGTCGAGAAAATCAAATAATGGCTTAGAAATTGAATGAATGGAATCGTAAATGTGGTAAAAGTTTAATATAATTGACGCAATTAGGATAAGTAGCAATGATGATAATATAATTTTAAATATAATCAGAAAAGTCCATTTACCATTAATGAAAATGAAACATGTTATATGTCTTTAGATAAATATAATTATTTTGCTCGTACGTATGTAATTATTTTACATTTATTATTTTTAAAGGAATGTGGCGCTGCGATAAGGATCCATGAATTTTTTATATTCATTATTTCAGCTGATGCATATTTGTGATAGATAATGTAAATTTAAGAGACTAGGTAGCAAATATAAGTGACATGATTTGTAGCAACAAAAACCGTTCAGAATGGAAATCGTGGAATCATGATTCAGTTCCAACTGTATGTTAACATCAAATTCGTTCTTTGTTTTCAATGGCTGATATCAATCCTAAATGTTTGCAAATCTACTTTATGGGCGATGACCACGTTATTATCATTAAACCAAACAAAGTACCATATGGAAAGAGCGTAGGAAAATACAATATGCCAACTGTATTTTATATTTTAAACATTTTTCAATTCTTTTACAGATCCTATCACAAATAAACACTAATTGGGTATTATTGTGTTCCTTTTATAGTATTTTTTTCACCGACTTCGAGAAAGGACGAGGTTCTATGTCTCCGTCAATTATGAACCGATTTTCAAAATTCTGTTTCTCTTCGAAGGAGTGCACTTCCGTGGTAGTCACATTGCGCCCAAATCCGGATATGTTTGGGGAAATTGAGGGATAAGCTCAAATTTCAAAGTTAAGTCCAAGGTTTTCAAATATTTTTTTATCTAAAATAAACAGATATTTGTGTATAATGTTATTGCTGAGCTGATGTGATACAAAATCGGAAGTGGTTCGGTACAAAAGCTATTCAGTTTGTTTTTTAAGCACTAACTATAGCATATAAGACCTCGTAGAAAGATTATAGACAACTGCTTCTATGGTGTAATGGTTAAAGTGTTTAACTCCCAAACGGAAATGGCGAGTTAGATTCCCGTCGAGGATTGTAACTTGCTGCATAACTTTTCAACTATCTACTACACCTATCTACTATACGAATTTTATATTATGCTATATACTCACAATTTAGCTTAATACCTACCTAAACCTATTTATCTATTTACAACATTATTTAAACTACTACCAACTAATCACTTTGAAGTCCGAGGTGCCCAGTCCGTGTTTTTAGTATGTTTTCAGAACACAAACAACATAACTTATAAAATTTATGACAGCAAACAAACAGCACTTTCGGCATTTCATTTAGTATGAATTCCATCTAAGAATGATTGATAATTTTGTGCACCATATTTTAAAAACAACAAAAATAGTAATACATTTCCTAATTTACATTCCCCATCTCCTTTTAGTACTCCTAAACAAGTACTATACAGGAAAATTGAAAGTAGGTATCACTCTACTGAAAACAGATGACAATGTTTAAATTGCGAATATTCTCAGATCAAAATACCAACGAAAACTAAGCTATTACTAGTGCGATAAGGAATCTAAATGTTGTTCTGCCACTCGAATTTCTGCAAGAGCTCTATGCGGCTAATAGTAATCCTAGCAATAATGACAAAGTTCACTCTCACTTGGTTCTAAACATAGGCTCATCCAAAAACTTCGAAACATTCCTAATAAATAGCTTAATGATATAACAAATAACACCTTTAAGTCGAAAAAAATTGTATCAATGGAAGCATGTTTATCGCTAATACTACAACAAGATGGGTCAGAGCTACTACTAACTATAATTCAAGCAGAGCTCATTACAAAAAACTATTGCAGACAGAGAACTTCTCCACGAATTGATTAAAGCTGTGAAAAGTTATGATGAACTTCCTCCAAGTCAAGCTGATTGGGTTTGAAGCTAAACATTCCTCAATCCCTAAATCCGAGAGGCGAGCTACCAAAAAAACTTGCTATGGAAAAAGAAAATATCCTAAGAGATCATTGATAACTTAGTATGCCAACGTCAAAAATAATATGAAAAGGAACTTCTTAAAACTGGTAAGATGGTGATTATAGAATATGACAGAGTCAATAGTGGATAAAACCTGATCAGGAAAAAATCAAAACACTACCCTAAAAAGTACAAACGTCGAACAATGTACCTTGTAATAGAAACAAGGTGCAGGACATTAACTTAGAAAAGCCTTCAAATAATTTGCATTCATTCATGACCAACTTAAAAACGACTAACACATCCACTAAATCCTTGATAATATAGTAGATATTTTAATCGAACAAATGTAGAATATTCAATTCTAAATATATTAATAAAATAATATAATATAAAAATAATATTTCTGGGGAATAATCTTTATTATTTTATACTTTACATACTACTAATATGAAAAATAAAGATAAAAAAATAAGCTGTATGTTCTAATTTTTTTTTATTGTTATTAGTCGTTTCCGTCTAACCAATAATTTGTCTTTATGCTAACTTAAATCTAGGTATATAACTAGGAGGACCCATCGGCCCTAACTCAGTCTCTGGTGAAATAATGTTTATACATGTCACTGCTGAAGTTTTTAATATATGCACCTTGATTCTTTTGAGCCTGTGTCCTGTTCTGGTGGTATCCAAAAGTTGCAATATTTCAATATTAGTATGAGAATGGAGCCTTTCCTCATGCCCCCTTGCAATTCTCTTGATTTCTTGACTGACTGTGGTTATCTGAAGGTCTCGATGTAGGTAATCAGTCCTATGGTATTTGGGTGCACCCACAATACCTCTCAGGAGTATGTTCTAATGTAACTATAAAAAGAAACTCTTACATTTTATGAATTCATACCTGGAAAATTATTTTTATCGAAATCAAAGGAAGATTCTCACTTCAGTTATGGAATATATAAATTAGGAGATAGCTGGAACAAGTGACTATAATTTAGGAATGATTAAATTGCATAGCAAAATGTTTTGGTAATGCATTTCGAACCCTAAAATATCGTGTTTTGAATTCATGAAAATAAAGCGGTAGTTTGTACTTCACAGGAAGAAAAATCCTAATTGCAAACGAATTTAAAGTATAGACATCGGCGAAGAGAAAAAGGCGAAAAAGATCGAACGTTAAAAAACAGTTTAAAAATCGATGACCCTCATCCTTCCAATTTAATACGCCGCAAGCTGCGGCCGATAACTCTGGAAACGAAAGGCGAATTGATCGAGTGCAATATCTTCGTTCTTTTCGAATTCTCTGGTCCCTTCGGATTCGGTTAATTAGATTTTTTTAAGGTCGGTTAATGAAGATGAAGCTGCTCATGTGGAAATAGGCAATTTCTGGATAAATTACTACTACTGGTAGAAACAAAAAATAGATAAGGGAGCAGTGACGATTATTCTCCATCTTTGATTTATTAAAATTGCAGCATATATTTCTGGTAATTAAATTTCTATTTTCAGATATTGAGATTCAAATAGTATTATTTTTATTACCTTTTATTTCATA
Organism: Rhynchophorus ferrugineus; assembly: GCF_030347505.1. Lineage (NCBI taxonomy): Eukaryota > Metazoa > Arthropoda > Insecta > Coleoptera > Curculionidae > Rhynchophorus > Rhynchophorus ferrugineus. The sequence goes on along the minus strand of NW_027472580.1, from coordinate 40,636,905 downwards.
ATGGTAATGAATTATGCTTGCTATAAGCACTAGCCTACTATTTATATTAATATTTTAGGCCGAACCGCATCACATATCTTTACTAGGTTTGCATAATGAATAATTATGTACTCCAATACATAAGTTTCAATAGTTCGTAGTACACGAGACCAACCCGACTCCACAATGCACAAAGTATGATCTTGCGATCAGCTATTTGGTTTTGATTCGGCTTGTTTGGTAATTCCAACGCATTTTCAAACATAGGCCATCAGGACATTCTTTGACTTGGGTCTTGAAATAACAAGATTTTAGCTGTTGAACCGATGTTTCATATGTTCTTATATTTGGGGCATATTCATGGCAACTCTCAACCTGCAAACGATTTCTTTTGATAAAGAGGAAAACTAATGCCTGACGGAAATATTTGTTTTCAGAACGAAAACTGGACACTAAAAATAATTATTAATGTATATCGATGTAATTGTGAGGGACCATAACTTATGTAGCTTAACTTATGTTAATAACTTTAGTAGCTAATGTCGGTAGAATAAATTGACAAATTATAAAATGGCAATATGTTAAATTATAACATGTTGTATCGTCACACGTAACCCTGTATCTCTTTTTGTTATTATTATTTTAATATAGAAGTGCAGTTGAATGATTCAAAATAAAATATTACAAAAATAACATATGTTTATTATTACGCCAGTTCCGTAGTAATCTACAAACAAATTTCCGTTGAAATCACTTAGGAGCCAAGGAGTCGAATTCACGTTCGACGATATTATAATTTACAAACAAAAAATTAAGAGCCTTTTAATAATTTTTAAAATAGCCCTCGAATATATTTTTGTTCCATTGTTAAATGAAACTCAACATACACATTTGTGTATGTATCTCTTCTAGTTGAAATCAATAGATGACCACTTAAAAACCACTATTGTTCACTATTTAATGAAAACACTTTTTATAACATAATATTAGTTAAATTCTGATAGTGATGATATGGTTGAAATTAAAGCCAAATAATTCATTGGAATTCCATATCTAATAATATTCTTCTATTTAATCTATATATATCTTATCTTTAAAAAAATTTCTTCATTTATCTATTTTTGCAACTGTTCTTCTGAGAGTTTCATTGTAAAATGATATATATCCTTATTGCCTAAAGATACCATGATATTACAATGATTCTACTTGTTATTTACACTTGACATTTATGGCTGAAACCCAGAATTTTAACAACCATATTAATTTACGGACGAATATGTTTTCCTTTCCGTAAAATTAGGATTTCCATTTTCACGGTTGTTATTAAGTTATTGCTTATTTTACCTTCATTAACCTTTATAAAGCTGGATGGGATATACTTCTGGCTTATTAACAATCAATCGAATTTCTTTCTGAAGTTTATTGAACACTAGTCATGGCTATTATTTTACTATATATTACGTATACATATATTGCTTATATATATATATATATATATATATATATATATATATATATATATATTACTTTGGCTTAAGTAACACGACTGTTTTACATTATCTGCAGACTTTAGAAAAAGGCAACATGTAATCCACATGAAAAAAAATCCTTTACTAGATCAAATATTCACGCTAAAAGTACGCTAAAAGATTTTTTTGGCCTGGAACCGGGTAGGAGAAGACTGCTACGGATACCTGGTCGGGAAGACCCGCAAGAATAAGCGAGTTGGACTGTTTATGTGGAGACTGCCTCTGGGCTACCCACTAAACCCCACCCTATCAGCTGATGCAATGACCCTAACTGATACTTTTTACTGTTAGTAAGGAGTGTGCCCGTAACCGGTAACACCACGCAGCTTGCGGTACATGAGTTGATCGCTTTCCGGAGAAGGTCGAGACAATTTGGAGTTAGAGCACGACGGGGAAGTGTCGGCTGTGATAGAATAAGGCCACGAAGAGCCGAATGAGTTATTGGCCTAAAATATCGGCCAGCTCAGTAATACATCTATTGTCCGAGAGACGAAGAGTGGCGAAGTATCTCGAGTAAACTTCGCATATAAAATCGTGAACTTGGGGGACATCTGTTTCTCTATGAATTTGAATGTTCCTGATGAACCAGGGGACATTGATTATTCTCCTGAAAATTTTGTTTTGAAAGACTTGAAGATCTTCCACCTGGCTAGGTGAGACATATTTTAGATAGACACGGGAGCCGTATAGAACGTCTTATCGAACCAGCATCTTGTACAGCAGAGAATTTATAGAGGGAGGATGCCTTCTGGCCTGGTTGATAAGCGGAAACAGCAAATTAACAATACCTTGACCTTTATGGAGGGACTTTTGAACATGGGTATTCCACCTAAATTTGCGATCGAAGGCAAGACCGAGATAGGTGGCTTCTTCTGACCATGGGATTTCGGCGTTCTCGATTTTAAGATGCAAAATGCTCGGTGCAAAACGCTTCTTGTAGAAGAAGATGGCCTGGGTTTTCTGTGGGTTGACCTGCAACCTCGAGAAATGTAACTGGACCGTCCAATCGAGTTGTTTTGGGAGTCTGCTTCGGATGTGCGGTACTACTCTTGAAGGAGCAAAGTAAGCAGTGTCGTCTGCGTAAAAAGCAACCTCAACTTGTAGTCTCCTAGGGATATCTGAAAGAAAAATATTAAATAGAGCGGGTGCCAAGGGGGAGCCTTGTGGAACTCCTGCGTCGATGGTTTTCCGGCTGGAGAGAATATCTTTAATCTTCACCTGGAACGATCGTCCTGACAGAAATAATTTGATAAAAGCTTTTAGGTCATCAGGTAGACCTAACTGGGTGCATTTCGCCACTGAGCCTTCATGCAATACCTTGTCAAAGGCTTTGGTTAGGTCCAAGAAGACCGCTCCAAGTCTTTCACGTCGGTTAAAAGCACAGTTGATTTTTGCTGCCAGCCGATGGGCCTGATGAACGACTGAGTGATTGACGCTAAAAGACTGTTAGTGCATCCCTATGCACTCGCCAAACCGTTAAATATGAGCGATGACAGTGAAGTGCCTGTTCTCAAAGGCAAACTACCATACCAACTGATTAAAAGACATATAGAGTGAGATATGATAATCTCTAAAATAAGTTAGAACAGGCTTTAATTTGAACAGAATAAGTTAGGATAAACTTTAGAGTAAGTTAGTATAGTATTTAGACTAAGATTTAGATTATAAGTTTGTACGGTAGATAACTGAAACCATATTCTACATGTCAGTATATTTATTTTGTATAACGAAAGTCATAAAATAATATTTATAGTTTACGAGCGAATTGTTGAAGTTCTAAGGGATTAATGAAAATATATACATAATACATATCATAATCTGTGTAAATACTTTGTATATTGTAATTTTGAAACATGTTTAAATTATCAAAAATGTTATTTTCTTTAAATTGTAAATAATATAAGCAGCCAAATAATGTAAATAATCTCGTTATTTACTTAAATCACTCCAAGTTATTATGGTTTTCTCCTTATCGATTAGCTGTTGTACGTTTTAAAACGCGTCCCAAGATTAATTCATCGATCCACATTGTGTACAACGTTTTGTCCTTGTAACAAGTTTGTTGGCCGAATATCTGAAGCCCCTTCTAATTCGGTTCATTAATTTTTTGCGACGTTGGTTAATGAAGATGAAGATGGTTTTGAGAAAATAGGCAATTGGTGGCGTGGTTACTGTTGGAAATTTCGGTAGTAAAAGAAAATTAAAACGAAACGGTAAGTGCGTTAACTGGAGTTATTTAAATTTTCAGCGTGCCGTTCCAAGAAAAACCTCTTTACGGGAAATTGTAACTTAACACTTTCCTTTTAATTACCTGACTATAGTTTATTAAGGAACGGTTTTCCTGGAATTTCCAAGGCTGGAATTTTTGAAGTCCTCGAACCGTAAATACGAAAAATCTGAAAGATTTATATTTAGCACAATAATTTAGGCATTTTCATTAATTTAGAGTATTAGGCATTTCTTTCATTTAATAGAGTGAATGACTTTCTGGCAATTTTTGGCAACAAGTGACTTGTTGCTATTTGGAATATATCATTTTGATGGTTTACCTGTCGCTTTTGACAACCAAACTAAATCACTATATCAGTTTGAAAAATTGTTAATCAGAAAACACTTAAGATTTACTTAAATTTCCAAATCGAATTGCAGTTGTGTACCTTTCTTCATTTTATATTAAAACGTTCGTTATTAATTATTAATATAATATATTGCAGATATTTCGGATTTTTTGCTCAGTTACTAAAAAAACGCGGATAGTTAATCAATTTGTAATGCTCTTTGTAGTAAATACTTTCTAAGCTAATATTTTCTTATTGCTATTTCATTATTTTATACTTTTAAGCTGTTTTTATACCCAATATTGCTCACTATTGTATGTTTTCAAAACGTTTTTTACAAATTATTTGTCATCAATATGCATGAAATAAAGGATACTGCGATATGACAACGTAAGAATGATAAGATAATAATAATTTACAACATATTCATTCAGGATTTTTTCAAACCAAACACGAAAATTAACAAAAATAAATTCAAGTAGCTTGTACATAAGAAAAAATAAATAAAACATTGATAACGTCAGATAATATTTGAAACTAATCGAATAACTGATTCATATCTCTGATTCAGGAAGAAGTTACATCCCCAATATATGTTTGAAGCATCCTTAAAATAAATTAAAATATGGTCAGAATCAGTCTCATGATACCCCTCTGCAGACTACAGTCTGTATACAAAAGCCTTAATAAAAACATTATAGTTCTGAAACACCACTGATAAAAACCCCAAATAGCTCTCACACAGCTTAGCAGTTGATGAATCAACCGATTCTTTAGAATTAACTGACCTTCTTTTGGCTTTTAGCTGCATATCTTCTCACATGAACGCTATGAATATGAATTATAAAATGTGAAAGGGTGAAAATAAAAATTATTAATTTACTTTAAAAAACTATTTTATTTAACGGAAAGAAAAACAGGGGACTGGTTGAACACTGCCTATATAAAGTGACACTAAGGGTAAAAACAGATAGAAATCTATTTTTATTTATCCCACTCCTAACATCATTCAAAACGGATGACTGAGGGGTTAGTGCAGTCCGTGGCCAATGCAGTACCAATCGTAAAATCATACTAATAATAACTACGACCATTTGTTACAGTTAGTTTATAAAATCAATTATGTAATGTTCAGAATATATTAAAATAGAAACCTGCGTATGCAATCAAATATATTTTTTCAGTTATTATGGTAACAAAACATAATCTGTGTTAAACAAACAACTGTCCGGTGAATAAATCGTCGGGAAGAAAAAATGTATGCCTAGATATTTTGTTTTGATATATTAAAAGAAATAGATGAAATCCCTTCGAGTTACTTTGTTCATCTACGGTCTCTATATTTCAATCCGGCATCCTCTATAGACATTTTTTGCATGAACATACTCTGTTTTGCAGTTTACCAATTTCTGTCAACCCTCATCACCAGTCCTATCCTCTGGATTACTCCGGGGCGATGCGTGTGGTCAGTTGGGGAAATTAAAAGTTTCAGATTGGGGATTCTTGCGAACGCTTTACTAACTTGGCAATTTGACAGCTGGATAACTAAAATCAAGTACTGTTGGGTTCAAGTTACTGTAAAGGTAATAGAATCAGAGGCCATAATATCTTTTTAATTACGTTATATCTCAATTCCTCATTTATTTAAGCCTTATATGAATAACAGCATTTTTTAGTAACATTTACTGTACTTTTATAACTTAATTTTTTTAAAATAAATCAATATTAGTTGAGGAAAAATTAATAAAAATCGCATAAAGTTAATTACTATTCCATTATTTTTACCAATGTTCATGTTAACCCATACTACTATCAAGTTTTGAATTTAGATAGTAAACAGAAGTCCAATAGAAGTAAACCAAGTGACCTATAAAAAAACCAATCAAGACTTTTTTGAACGCTTTTCTTGTCATTCCTCTTGTATACCTATAAGAGACTTATGTGGGAATGGGGCACGTGACAATCACCAAAAAGCAGAAGCATTTGCTGAATATCTAGAAAAAACTTTCAAACCAAACGAAACTAATATTGAACATAATTTGCTGGACTTAGAAGCTGAAAATTCGATGATTGAATTAGTCACGCTGAAAGAGTTAACCAAAGTTATTAAAACTGACATTAACCCCAGGGAATCACCAGGCTACGATTTAATAACAGGAGAATTACTGCAAAAACTACTCAGAAAGGGAATTATAAAACTCACCAACTTGATCAATACAGCATTTAGATTAAAACATATCCCAGATATTTGGAAGATGGCGGAAATTATAATGATCCCAAAACCTGGGAAGTCAGTAAACGAAATAAAAGCCTATAGAACTATATCACTGCTGCCAGTAATATCTAAGGTTTTTGAAAAACTTCTGTTGAAAAGAATAAAACCGATCATAGAGAGAAAAAATCTAATACCAACACACCAGTTTGGGTTTAATAACAAGCACTCAACAATTTACCAGGTCTACAGAAGAACAGATGTTATTGAAAAAGCCTACGAAAGTAAAAAAGTATGCTCAGCTATATTTTCAGATATAGCACAAACTTTCGAAAGGTTTGGCATAAAGGCCTTATTCATAAACTACAGACAATGCTACCAAACCAACACACCGAACTATTAAACTCATAGATTACAACCAGAATGTTTAGAGTTAAACAAGAAGAAGCTTAATCTACAATAAGAGAATCTACAGAAGGTGTACCACAAGGAAGTGTACTGGGACCAATGCTTTATCTACTCTACACTTGTGATATACCACAAACGGAAAATATTACGATGGCTACATTTACTGATGATACTGCAATTATAGCTGTCGGAGACAACAGTGAAGAAACCTCACGAAAATTAAAAGAGGCAAGTGACAATATAAATAATTGGACACAAGCTTAGAAAATAAAAATTAATGAAAATAAATGCGTACATGTGCATTTCACCTATAAGCAGACCGTACAAGCACCCATAACATAAAATAATACTATCATTCCATATAGCAACAACGCTAAATATCTCGGATTGAATCTCGATGTAAAGGAACATATAAAGAAGAAAAAAGAACTGGAATTGAAATATATGAAAATGTACTGGCTAATTGGAAGAAAATCACAATTATCAGTACATAATAAATTGCTATTATATAAGCAAATAATGAATATGGACATACGGAGTTAAATTATGGAGATGTTCTGCAAAGAGTAACATAAATAAAATACAAATTTTTCCTCCACTTAAAGTCATTTTACCACCGCTACACAAAGTGTTGGAACTGACAGCAATATGTAAAATCACTTCAAACTCAATCACTCAAAGATGGAGATTGTTTCAAATACTCAGCTACAAAATGTCCAGTCTTCTAAAATCAAAGGTGAGGAACGTGTCTTGGTCGAAGCAGAGAATAGACGGCTTATGTCTGATACTAAAAGAATGCTGGAAATATTACAAGCTATAGGTTTTTTAATGGCAATTAATGTATATTTTCTTCATTTCCACCTCGACTATTCCGAAAATTTGGTAGATGGGAATGAAGAGCAAGGCAAACGATTTCACTAATACTTTAAAGAGATGGGGATGAGATATCAAAGAAAATGGAGAGTTTCAATGAAATTTGATTAGTGTTGGATGTTTTAAAGAGGATTTCCAGATTTTTCCTACAAGCGAAAATGCACATAGAGGTCCTTCGAGAGAAAAAGAAAAGTTTTTTTTTGTATTCTAATAAACCTATATTAAACAAAAAATATGTATGCATACTGGTTTTTAAATAAAATAATATATATCAAATATATTCTCTTTTATTTGAATGTAAAACTCGTTTAACATAGTGTTAAATAACGTATCGTCCTATGACAAAGACATAGTACGTTACAAACATAAACGTTACTTTAATATTATTGTACAAGCACTCTAAACATAGCATCCCATTTTAGTGTATTCTTCAGATCAGTGCAGATAATATTGAGTACTGTTTTAAGCATGAAGTAAGTTGAAAAGTCGCTTTTGCATTTTTAAACGTTGAATGATTTTTGTTAGAAATACTACTTGTTACATTTCAACATAAAAAGTTTATATTATTTATAAATTAGATGCATATTGGAAATATTTCTGTTTTCTGTGGTTAGCAAGATACAGTCAACATTAGAGACATTTGTTAAACTTAATTTTGGATTTGCATATACAAAAAATTAGGTCAAGTTGGTATTAAGAAGCAGGATAAGAAATAAGCAACATATATATAACAACATATATATTAATTAGTCATCTAGCCTAGCGTGTGCATTAATTAGAATTAGTAAATAAAGCAAATAAATAGTAATTAGTTAATATAATAGCACTAATAATAATAATTAAGATACTAGATTAATAATTTGGTTAATCGATAGTATAAAATTAGGATAACAATGCCTGTATTATATATTAATCAAATAATTTCTAATTTATCATATAAGATGTATGACAGCCACATTTAAATACAAATAAATATAATCTGATATTAACAATTAAATATAAACTATATAACGTACTATTGATATGTATGTATTGATAACCAAAAATCATGACACTCATCCATACTGTGTAAAATGTAATCGCGAATGATGTGTTTTTTTTGTGAACTTCTTAATGACAATATTTTGTGGATAAAAATAAAAGCTCTTGGTAAAAAATATGTGTGTATATTAAAATGGATCATTTAACATGTACGTGCATATGATATGCAATAATTTATATTTGCCAGAAAAACAAAACACGAATGGCAAGGTTTTCATCAGTATTTCATATAATAAACCTCCGCTGGAGTATAATAGCTGTCGTAAAGATGAAAAAGCTGGATCTTAATAACCTGGACAATTTATTATTTATGGAATATTTGCTTGAAATATTATATTTAATATTGGAGCCCTTGTGGCCGGCGAAAGTATGGGTTATGACTAGGTATTTTTTATTGCCAAGGGCCGCCATCAGAATATAACGAACATATTACCGCATCAGATAAATCAAGCTCCATATGATGCATGAACTTCTCCTTGTCTTTTTGTATATATATATATATATATATATATATATATATATATATATATATATACATATATATACGTATATACTAAATTTGTATAATTAACACATAATTGCCTTAATAATACTATATTCCTCTTTTGATAACCCAACTAGTATTTAAGACTAATGTCTGATAACTAGTACCAATTCCAAGATTCAATCGAAACTGACTAACGACACATGACTGTTGTTCCTAGTAAACCGTGATTTCTTGTTCCTTGATTGTTTTACAATCATTTATAATTATAAATAACCAATATAATCTAAATACATCTGTGCTTTTGAAATATTCAAACTCGCAGCTGAGCACCAGTAGGAGGACTGTTCCATTGTCTTAACTGTTGTACTACCAAACCAGCTTATAAACATATATTTTGCAGTCTTAATTAATCAAAAGATATTCTTAAGGAAATTAAAATATTCAATATATACCTAAATTGGTTTAATGATTATATACCTGTATAGTATTTTTGCCTACCTTTATTTTGAATTATTTTTCATATTTCAAGTTAGATGCCATCTTGTCATATATTTTGAACGGTTGCTTCTTCATGGCGTTGCCTTCGCAATGTAACTTTGATATGCGAATAAAATATTTAGCGTTGTATACCAAATCAGTACGACACGGAATACGATTACTTAATAAACGTTTTGTATGCTTTAAAATCTTCAATTTAAAATAGCTCACTCAACTATTGTAGTAGAGTTTTTAACTCGTGGTATGCTGAATATATGTTGTCTACAAGTTATGTGACGATATTTTATAATTAATTTGCACACAGCTATAATATTCACTGAAACAGACCAGACCATTTGATTTTGGAGGACCTTCTCAAAATTGTATAAAAATATAGTAAACTTAATAATATATATGTTTCCAAGTCTACAAGTTTATCATCGGCATAATCAGCTTCTGTCGACCCTTGAGTAGTCTACTTCTCAACTAACATGCTGTTGGTAGATATCGCAAGATTCGCCACTGTTAAAAATCGGACATAACCATTCAGGCCTTGAAGTTAATAACTTTATGTCAGGCTCCTTATATTTTTCAGATGGCTATCTATGATCTATATCCATGTGGTTTTTGGAGTTATTCGCTGCGTTTTCCACATAAAATGTAGAGTTCACCACTGAAATCTTTAAGCAATGTTAATCAAAAACTGTATTTATAATACGATTTCATTTGTATGCTTTTTACAAATTCTGTATTCCGTTTTAAATGTCACATTTGAATTTGATTCTTTTTATCAGGTTTGCAGATGTCAGATAATGCCAGTGGCCAAATCTCGGAGCCATAAACTATGATTGGCAAAATAAGCGTTCAAATGGACTGATACTTTCCTCCTATTTCGCTCCTCCTTTTTAGAGAAGTAAAAGCTCTTAAAGCTTCGACTTATTGCATCAGCCGTAGATGCCACTTTCTGCAAATGTATTACTGATACCAAGTACTGCTCCTTATAATTATCCCAACTGGATGCAATTGAAATTTACAGTAAAAGATGATTTGTTAGTTGTCAAAAATTTTAAACTAGACTTTTTTCACCACCTTTTAACTTTTACTGCATCAAATTAAAAATGGAGTAATTAATCCAATGATACTGCGATTTTAACCCTTAGGAAATCCCTTATATATAGTTCTTCGCTAGAATAAGGGTTTTTTCTTTTTTTTTCTACATTATCTATTCATACTATTTCAGTGTCCATTTGACATCAACAAATAAAATCTAAATGTTATAAAATTTTGTACATAATTAACAATAAAATAAAGAATTGGTAATTTGTCGATTTTGATATTAATTAATATTGATATTGACTTTTCAAAATATTTTTTAACTAATATAATTTCTTTGAAAATTCCCAATGTTCTTCAGTAAACTGATATTTTCCTTAGCATCGAAATGACTTACCATGTTAACTGTTAATGGTATCCAGAAAAACTGGTCATAATCCTTAAAACCTAAATGGCTCTATGTGATTAGAGCCCTGATTTGTTTCTTTCTATAGAATTTATACACGACCAAAAAAAAAAAGGAAATATATATTATTTCTGTTTCCTAAAATTCTTCTTTCAGAGTCAAAAGAAGTGCAATTTTCTCAAAGGCAATCAGTTCAAGAATGTTGGAAACAAGTAACAATTTTGAGTTAAATGAGAACTCATAGTGAAACTAAATATATGTGTCATATCACGTGGCGTTATCGGGCCTATAGACTGTTAGTTCTTAGAAGTAAATAAAAAGTTTATTGTTTTACCACTTCACATTTAATAACTGGCGCAGTCTGTAGAATTTGTGGGAGATTATATGGCTGTTTATCAAGAAATTAAGATAGGTTGATGTAGTTGCTCGAAGCATTTATTGCATAGTTAGGTAGACTTTGGGCGAAAGTATCATAGTTGATACTGTAAGGTCACAAATAGTGGTTTAGAGGTAGATTAGAGGCCACTAGCTCTAGACTAATAGAAGTAAAAACTATTCAAACTTTGAAAAACATTCCTAGCCTGTGCCGACACAAGCACCTTAATTTAGCATGGATATTAAATAAAAAAAACTATCTAACTAAATAGTTATCTCTTCATCGTTGGAGAACTTCTTCGATATCTCGCGTAGCAAACTACCGTTGGAGCACTTTTATTTTTTAATTTTTGCTAGTTCACTACAAAACTCTACTACAATAGTCTTGCTCGCAGCTGACGATTTCAGCTAGACTTTCTTACGAATTAATGAAATAATGTTACTTTGCACTACTAACTTTATTTACACTTATTTCAATTTAAGTGAACCAATGCGTTCTTTCATATGGGTCTTTCTATCCAGACTTCTCCACCTCGTGAGCTCGTGAGCTCGGAATTGTCGCGAATTGTGAATTTAATGAATTTAAATGAAAGAGTGGAAGGTGATTACAAACTTTCGGTTCAACCTATTTAAGGTGACATATATGTCACGCCTACTCCGAAACTATATTGTACTTGCTAATCATCTTCACTTCTAGTGAATTGTCATTTATAAAGATATATCTATATCCCAAATAAGCCTCAGGCTAGGTAGCGGTCACAAAACTTGATCAAATAATGACCGATAATATGCCGGAGACACTAAAAAATAGCCATAAAGTAAAGTTAGTATTTTGGGAAAAGACTATTAGAATATTACAAATAATAAAAATTTTACTAGTTTATCTCTCTGACGACCAAGGGGGCTAAAACTGCCGTAAACTAACACAGTCTACTGAAGTTTGGACAGAAACTTGCAGTTCAAGGTAAATTGCCACCAAAGCGGATTTCTGTACCTCAGTTTCTCAGATGTAGATTATTGAAAACTTGGGACACCATTCCATACAGTATATACCGTAGAAATTTGGCTAGAAATAGTGTCATTTAAGAGATCAGCAAAGGCAAACTGTCGTATAGGTACAGGACTCAACAATAATTCAATTATAGCTACAAGCTGTGGACTTATACTACATCGATCCTTGAGATCGTTTATTTAGAAGAAAGGTGTTATAGCACGAGACTGTTAATAGGACTGACTATGAGAAGGGTGTAGCCAAAGATGAGGCGGAGTATTTATGTTAAACCAAATGATGATATTGATGATATGGTGATTAATGGACGTCTGTATATAGGCAGTGTCATGTTTCCGTAAATTTAAATCGTCAGTATTAGCTTTGTATCCCTGTTCAAAGTGTCGTCTCTTCTTTCTTTAAATACAATATATATTTGCCGGCTTGATAGGCGCAGTGGTAAAGCCGACAGGACGGTCCTTCCTACTGTTGCGATAGTCGCGGATTTGAATCCTGCTGGGGCATGGTCGTAAATTTATGTATGTGAATGTTTAACATTTATAATCACAAATTCATTAATCAATCGTCAATAGTCAAGGGAAGAGTGCAAAATCCGGCAAGGAAAATGATCCCACTCACGCCAGTAACCAGGTTGGGTATGACCGGATGTCTTCGGGGATGACTTCTAAGTTGGTCACTCGCCAGTCGGTAGGCTTAATGTCGAAGACCGTTGTTCAGAGACCACGTTAAAATGTAGGTCCAGTCCAGATAAGCCCTCGTTGGTAAAAGGAGACTTCAAGAAAAAGAAATCAATTATTAGATTATATGTTTTAGCACTTTTGTATACAAAACAGTTAGTCAGTGTATACACATAATCATAAAAATTACAAAATTACATTATCTACATTCATTAATTTCGTTTCTTGATTTATACAGCCCATCAAATATTTTTAGAATCTTATAACGGTGCCTTTCGATCATATCCATTATATATAGAATTTTAAAGTAAATTGAAAATTGTGTCGTTTTAAACCTCTTCATATTTCGTTAACTCACATACAGTTTATTAATATCTCCTCCCAACCATCCAATCACTAGAACCAAAATTTTCTTGTGAGATCATTTTATATTAATGTAATTTATCAGAATATCTAGAATATACGTGGTCTGGAGATCTTCTTCGCAATCGTCCTTGTACTGGAAAAGAAATGGTATTTATTCGCAGTTTCTTTAAAGGAAAACAATCTAGCGAATTACGTATGCTGTTATTGTTTTCGCATCCCCTTTTTTTTCTCGTTCCAACTGAGGGCGGTAATAAAAACAAATAGGGCCGCGTCATTTTTAATTCACTCGACTTTGGTTGTGCTGTTTTTTCTTCCTCGTCGGCACGCTGGTCGATTTATCAAATTAAGACTGATTCGCCTCATAACGGACGTTCCACGTGACTTGGCGCCCCAAAAGGCGAGACCGAACAATCGTTCAGCTAAACACAGTTTTCCGATCGTGCGAAATCCGCAGTTTTGCATCACAATACCGAAACGACGCCATAAGATAAATGGTATCGCAGGATTGAGTTTCGGTAAATTACCACCAACATATGCGGATCAGATGACATTGGGTTTATACTTTATGAAGGCTACTGCTAGAGCATTATTTAGCATATTTCATTTAAACTTGCTTAATTTTTATGCGCCATTTTACCCAATATTTTTTTTTTCAATTAAATGCATAATATATTCAAATTTAACAATAATTTGTTAAATATTTGATTGTGTATTGTCTATGTAAACAAAAGTTAAATAACCTAACATGCAAATAATAGTTAAATTTAATAATTTTATTTTCTCTACATAACACAAAAGTCTCTCAATTAGTGAGTGATTAGTGAGTTAGGCAGTAGATTTTTTCAAAACTTACATTGTTGCTAGTCATTACCAGCTAATCTCCAATTTGCCTTTAAAATAACTTTAATCTATGTATATAACTAGAAGGGCCTATCAGCCCTATCTTAGTCTCCGGTGTAATAATGTGTTTGTATTAATTATCTTGTTTTTCTATTCACTGCACCTTACTACAACACACTACACAAGTTCAAAAGTTTTGATTCTTTCTAGTCTATGTCCAGTTCTGGTGTTATCCAAAAGTTGCATTACTTCGATATTAACATATGAAGCAGACCCCAGCTCTCATGTCTCCTTACAATTGTTTTGATTTCGTGACATAATGTATCTGAAGGTTTCGGTGTAAGTCCTGAAGCATTTGAGTGTACCTACAATATTTCCCAGGACTTTGTTCTAGAAATTTTTTATTTTATTTATATTACCTTACGCGGAATATTCCCAAATTCCCTATATCGTATAAGTTTGAATACTTACTCACAAAATAGTAATTTATTATGGAGTGATAAATGTGATTTTCTTCCAATTAATCAATATTTTTTTCTATATTTCAACTCCAGTTCTTTCCTTTTCTTTGTTAAATGTTATTTCCAGTTAAGTTTTGTATCTAAATTCGTTCCAAGATACTCAGCGTTGTTACTATATGGAATGATATTAGGTGAACTGAGTATAGTGACTTTCTTTTATTTTTCGTTAAATTTTATTTTCCAGGTTTTGTTTCAATTATTTATATTGTCATTTGCCTCTGGTAATTTTGTAGGAATTACACGGAAGTGTAGCATTATCATCAGCAAATATAGCCATAGTTCGATTTTAGAGATCCTCTAGATTCACTCCAAGGATTCAGGCTGTAATGTAAAATTTCCCATTACTTTTATTGTTAAATTTGAAGACGCCGCTTCATTATATCCCAATTGTCGGTTTAGTTTCAACGATTTAAAACTAGTGATTTTGATGAAACGACAAAGGCGACTGTAGCAGCAAATAGACGGATCAATTATTTCTAGATATTTACATACAAAGAGAAATATACAAAACTAGAGAAAAGGGTTACCGCAACAATTAATTAAAAGTTGCTTTTCAAGTAGTTTCAACATCGTAATGTGTTACCTGTCAAGCAAAAAGTACATGGACTCATTCAGTAAAACTAAAATACATTCACGGCAATAAATATCAGTAATATGTTGTGATCAGGTGTAGATGACCAAATTAAATAATGATGTGATCAGAATACACGCAAGCCCTGAAAAATGCAGAACGATATCAAGCTACATCGTGCATAACTATTGGTAACAGAAGCTGTCTGTTCTCCTCAAGCGAACTAACATATTGAGAGGATTCAAAATCAATACTCATATGTTTTTAACATTAATTTGTAATTGTTCAGTAGCATATTTATTTGAATGAAATAAAAAATGCAGTTTTTGAAAATGCTAAATTACCGGATTCTGTTCCTTTGAGAGGTTATAAATTGGTTTTAAAAAATTTCTTTTAGTTTAAAGCTTTATTGTGGAAAATGCATTTTATTCAAAATATTTCCATCGATAGCCGCTACTTTCTCTCATCTTTCAGGAAATTTACGGATTCCATTTTCCAAAGAATAATGTATTTTTGAGTATATCCAAGATTTGTTGGCATCTTCATAAGAATTAGAGTGCTGCTTAGACAGGTTACGACTCATACCGTAATAATCAGTAATCAGACGTGGCAAGGTCTGAAATAGACGGTGGATGGTATATCACTTCCTATTTGCATGTTTCTAAGTATGGTTTCACCAATTTTGCAGCACCTAGTCGAACTTTGTTATGTTGAAGAATAACAATGTTGTCAGACATCAATTATAATCGATCCAGATCACCACTGAAGATTTCATCAAGTAATGCTTTCAAATCTTCGTTTTTACATTTTTTTGGGTGTCCAGAACGCTCTTCGATTTCGGAGTCAGAATCAGCACGTTTAAAGTCTAAAAAGTAGTATTGCAATAATGTTGAAATCATTGTAGCAAGGTTAGCATAAGCTTCACACAACATTCGATGATATTCAGCCACCTTCTTCTTCAAAATGAAGAAAAAAACATTTCGAGCAAGTGCAATTTACTCGGTATATATTCAGACGTTTTCAACGCTCCGAAGAATATTTTTGTCCCCAACGTAATGTATACTGCTACTGTATTTCTTAACTTGCATGTGCATTGCATTGCTAAATATGACAGTCATTAAATTTCTTTTGACATTTGGAATTGTACGTAAATTATTATTTGTATTTTAATTGAGAATAGCATAACATAGTCAAGTTTTAACTATTACCACTCTAAATATATTTCTACTTCATTTTCTACTCGAAAAACCTAATTAAAATGTCAAGTAACGATAAATTAAAGCGACCTCAACGGCACGATATTTACACGGGATAATTGGGCGACAGTTTCGGATTTGTCAGCTGTCTGACAGTGCAATATAGCTGAACTGTCGCCCATATCCTAATCTAGCCAATTTACCTGTATAATTGAAGCATTTATTTTGTAGTAACTATAGCTTCAGAAATAACAAACCCAGCTCTAATAAGTATATTGGTAATAGATACAACAAGATCCCTTAAGATATAAATCGAAAATATTTTCCGTATCGAATAGATGTATACTTATAAGAATTACTTTCTAATTTTATATCATTATTTATTATTAATAATTAATGATTATTCATAATTAACTATTAATATTATATAATAGCCAGTCTTCGTTACGCCAAGCTAATAAATGTTGAGAAGTCATACCGTCCTAGTAGGTGGGGATAAAAAAACGCACAGACCCGCATCTGATGTCATTTTATCCTTCATTCGGTAGGTCACAGAAGAAATTTAAGTATTTATTATCTCGATTTTTTTGGATTTTCGATTATTTTTCCTGGCTCTATTTTTATATTTTCATACAAGTGATTTTAATAGAGTTGAAGTCATTGGATCACTTCTACTCGATCAAGAACTTATTGTCAGTTTACTACTCTAAAAAGGCACAGTTTTGTCATGGAAAATGTCTAAACACTGTCATCATCATAATAATGAAAATATATAACTATAAGACCTATATTCTCAAGCATATGCATTAATCGTTGATGGATTAAA
Organism: Rhynchophorus ferrugineus; assembly: GCF_030347505.1. NCBI lineage: Eukaryota > Metazoa > Arthropoda > Insecta > Coleoptera > Curculionidae > Rhynchophorus > Rhynchophorus ferrugineus. The sequence continues at coordinate 40,619,501 of NW_027472580.1, read as the reverse complement.
GCATATAATCCATAGAGCTGTACGATTATATTAGTTTCCTTAGAACACGCGACATACATATGTTTGTTTACCTTAGATCAAAAATAAAATAATTAGTAACAAAATAGTAGTAATTCAATAAATCCCGTAATCACTATCGTTTATAACATGGTGGATCCAATAGTTATATAATTATTTCCCCAGAACTGTTTTTAACATATCAAATGCCTATTCATATATCCTTAGTAATCATATATCCCACCTTTAATAAGAATTATTTGCTTGGATAAGATATGAAATAGATAAATCGACAGAAAACTATTCTCAACATCGAATTAGCCACTAATCAACTAAACAAAAGCACGTATAACGAAAATTGATCATGTTTACACAAATAAAAATGAACAGAGGTTTTGATTTCTTTTCCATCCTCTGCACTCACCAATCTACTCTTCAACTATTACTTTTATTATCGAGTAAATAGAATTTGCGGGCGGTTTAACATTTCACATTAATTTGAAGAAAAAGGCAGCCGAAAGATATCGAGTGCTGTGTGAAGCTTAGGATAACTATGCTTCATAGATTTCAACATGTAAATATTGCCAAAAAAATGTGGAAATATTACTTGATTAAACCATCAGTTGTGATTGATATCGACTATAACTGATGAGTCTGAGACGAGCACTGCGCGATAGACGACCAAAATACGACTAAAGCTACAACAATCTTATTCTTCCGCATGACAAAGCTCGACGTGTTGAGAAACCAGTAAAAACATACTTGAAAACTTTGAAATAACAAAAGCTACTCCAGCAAACCTTACTCCTCTTCATTACTGCATTTTCCACCATATGAATCGTGAGCAGCGCCTAACTTCTTATAAGTATACCAAAACATTGGCTGATTAGTTAGTGGATAGCTTCAAGAGAACATTCTTTAGAAATTGAATCCGTAAATTTCTTGAAGGATCGGAGAAAGTAGCTACTTTTGATTTACAATAATTGGAATAAAATACATTGTACCAACTTTTAATAACACAGTTTCACATTTAAAAGAATAGTATATTACACCACAAGGACCGAAAGTTGAATTTTCGAAAGCAGGACCGAGATTTCAACTTTTTGGCCCGTGTAGTGTATCCGATTTTTTTTTCATAGCTGGTCTAAAGTACGTTATTAACAACATGGTAGCAACCATAGAATAAAGAAATTTAGAAGTGAAAGTTATATGGAAAAAAGTTATATGGAGTCCCACGTTTAAGCTTTTCGGAATCCCCGTTACAAGGCCAAATGTAAATGAAAAATGCAACAGCTGTATGTGTGTTTCTCTCTCGTTCGGCCTCGGTATTAATAATTCTAACCTAAGCAGTTAACGGCCATTTTTAGGTGATATAATTTGTGTTGTCTAGGGGATCTCTTATGATCTCCTATGTAGGTCCAGGAAAATTTTAATCATTAAAGATGAAGAGTATAGACCAAAATGTGGAAAGCCATGGCTGAAACAAGATGCAATTCCTACTAGTAATTTAAATAGTGAGTATTTTGTTAAATAGTAATGATTTATTGCATTGAGATAATTAACCAATATTTACTGAGATTCTTTACCTTTACAAGACAAGGAAATGCCCCCAAAGGCAATATTTTTGAGGCTGATAGATATATAGGAGATTCTTCTACCCGAACAAGACCCAGACGTAAGTAATAAGAAATAAGAAAGTAAATAATAAGAAACTTATGTTTATTATGAGAGAATGAGGGTTCTAACTTGAAATTTATATGTTCATTTACAGATAACTAAGCCTGCCCCATCAGCTTCGTTTCAGGTTGGATGAAAAAGTAGTGGCTTTATCCTTATTTAAGTGCAGTGGCAGAGGATATAAACTGTTATCGAAGATATTCTGCTTGCCTTCTATAAGAACATTAATGCAGATACTGACTGAATAAGGTTCCTTTTTGCTGCTGGAGTAGTAACCTCTAATTTTGGTCGTTAGTTCAGAAACTTGACTGTATAGACCGAACTGCAGTTCTCATATTTGATAAAATTTACCTCAATTTAAATAGGTTGTTAACTTAGTTGATTCTAAAAAATAATACAACAGAAACATTAATAGTTATACTATCTTATTTTAATGGTTGTTTTAGTTTGTTTTAAATATTAGAGAGAAGATAATATCAGTAGATTACGTGTTTTGGGTAGTGGAGATATCTCTGTGATTATATCAATGTTTTTATGGTCATGGAAAATTAATGTAATTGTAATATATCAATGAAATATATTTAAATATAGTTATTTTTTTATTTTCCTGGTAAAATTAAAATATTTTTTTATTTTTCCGCTAAAATGTTTTATTATACATTTTTAAATTTGCCACTCAAATTTTTAAATTTCTCGCCTTAACTAATTATCATAAGGCGCACGCGTAAGCGCCCTCACACGGGGATTCCGAGCGTAACTTAGAAGCAATTTTAACATAGGAGATGCGCTTCTAAATTTCTTTATTCTATGGTAGCAACGTTAATGACAGCGGTAAACAATTTATTGTAGCGACAGAATAAATAGTCCCTAGTTACGAGTATAAATACGCATAAGAAATTCTTTCCTCCCGCTCCCTGCACAGGGAGTAAATGTTTAACTTTCTTCCCTGTTATTAGGGACGAAAGTACGTACTTTCGACCGAGGTTTGAAAAAAAATCCTTTAAAACTAATTTATAGACCTAATAGTATCCGTCAAACTTTCAATATGTTTTAAAACAGTTGTCTGATATAAAAATGTAATGAGCTCGTATTTACAATTTTAAGATAAATATGGATTATTGAATATGTCTTTAATTACAAATTGTATAATATATAAATTGCTACTTATTAAAAATAATTTTCTTGTTTGTATATTAACTAATATATTCGTAAAATTAATGCTTTGTATTAAAGTAAACTCTTATTTTATAAATATAAGTGAAGAAAAAACGTAAAATATATCTCCATAGGGCTTATTAAAATTTCGATTAAAATTGCAAAGCACGATAAGAATTGCTTAGCAACTTTTTACTACAATTATTGTTACGCGTTGCGGCATGGTGTTAATCCTCGGAAAATATCAGTCTCAAAACCGTAGCTCTATTTTCTAATTTAAACCGTTCTTAAGTAGAATTACGACGTCTGGAGCCTCCATTTTTCATCTAACATTAGAGCACTGCCTTGTAGTCCTCTAATAAACGTCGTTTGGCTTTGTGCTGAGAATGATTTGAAGCCGCTGTTCGCACTCAAGTAATAAACAGTTGACCCCCTGTTATGCAATCGTTTTTGTATAGGGTTTTCGTTACTGTGTGCTGTGGCTTTAATTTCAACCTGATTTATTTCTTTTTCTTTTCCGAAATAATATCTTTGGTGTTTAAGATATTTCATTATACGTTGACGTTATGTTATATGTTATGAATTATAATAATTTAAGATAACTGAACGCTAAAACCCTGTCCTTCCACATTCTTGTATTTCTTTGGTTCTGAGTATTACTCTTATTTATTAATTTCATATGTCAATCCAAAAAAAGCATAATATTCTGAGTACTTACAAACTAGTAAAAATATACCAATAATTAATAAATTACTATTAAGTAGAAAATAAAATTTGATATATTAGGTGTTTGCATATTACCAGCGCTGTATATTAAAAGAAAATTGAAGCATGTAAACAACTGTTAAATGACTTAATCTAATTGTGAAATTCCAATAAAATTACATTTACGACATTGCTTTTAATTATTGTTTCATCAAACAGTTATGGTGATGCTGCTTCGTAATATGCAAGTGGTCGGATTTGGATTCGACTATTCAAATTTGATGATTTTGATATCTTAGGTTTTAAATGGGATACAAAAGATCCAAAATGAAAGTGGCGACCACACGAAATGAATGAATATGTTATTTAGAACCGTTTCATCATCGCGCTTGTCAAGCAGAAACTGTGAATGCTGACGTCTGCTACACCTGACGTACAATTGATGATATTGTACGACAAAAAAAAACAGAAAAAGACCACCCTACTATACATAATACCTTCAAATTATTACTTCTTCAGATCAATGCAGTATAACTTAGCTGGCATCCGTATACGATACCGTTATCAAAATTATGAAGAAGTATAATCTATTTATCGAACTATTTCGATAAATAGATCTTTGCCAAATCAATATCATTCACTTGATAAGGTATCGCCATATTGCCACAAAGATGGAAATATATATATATATATATATATATATATATATACAACACACTGAACTATTCAAATTTCACATTACAGCCAGAATGTTTAGAACCAAACGAGAGAAAACCTACTCTACACATGTGATATACCAGAAATTGAAAATATCACGATAGCCACATTTTCTAATGACACTGTGATTCGTGCTGTCAGAGACAATAACGAAAAAGCCACAATAAAATTACAACAGGCAAGTGACAATATACATATACATTTTACACAAACTTGGAGAATAAAAACTAATGAAAATAAATTTATGCATATGCAGTTCACGTATCATCAGTCCGCACAAGCACCAATAACCATAAATAATACTATCACTCCATATAGCAACAATGCATATGACAACAAGTATCTTGGAAAGGAGTTAAAATATAGAAAAATGTATTAGTTCATCATAATATAATATATTGCTGTTATATAAGCAAGTATTGAATATTGATATTGAATTGAGTATTGAATATTACAGGACTGATTACTTACACCGAGACCTTCAGATAACAACTTTCACCCAGGAAGTTAAGAAAATTGCAAGGGAACATGAGGACAGACTGCTTTCTCATGTCAATATCGAAATAAAATAGCTTTTGGATAACACCAGAACAGGAATCAGATTTAATAAAATAAACCACTTGATCTTGTGTAGTCTGGCGTATTCATTAGAAAAACAGCAGCAATACATAAATATTATTATACCAGAGACTAAGATAGGACCGACAGTTCCTCCTGGATATATAAATATATTAAGATATTTTAAAAACAAATTATAACAAACGAATTTAAAATAAATTAAAAAATGCATGTATGTAAAAAAATCGGAATATATGCCATGCACATCACCTAATATTTTAGGTTCAAAATCACGTGTGCAGACAAAAGTCGTTATTTTTACTAGCGTGCTAAATCAGCACACTTAATTTTTCCAAGCTTCTAGTGCTTAACGGAATAATCGCTTTAAGTCTACTAGTTTAACACAATTTCCGCAAGCGTATTTATTTTCGTTAACTAATTATATCGTTTAGCAACACGGGCTATAGCTCGATGCCGACTGAATATTAAATATATACAGTAGTAAGTAGCAGCAGCTTAACGTAATTATTTCGGAATTTACCGGGTGTGTAGATTTAAACGGTGGATACCGCCAGTGCAACTCGTGCAGATAAGGCGGACGAAGTTGTAACTCGACACTGTTCGTGATAGGAAGCCCCCGAGGCTTTAAACCTACACCAGAACTCCTATTGGCCGTTGTGATCTAGGAACATATATTGTTGGAAAATTATTTTTATTTAGGCTATATTTCAACTAACTGCATACTTTGCTTAAACTAACATACTAAATAAATACATTTACACATTTTCAATGTTCTTAATTAAAGTTATTACAAATAATTTTAAAGTTATTTATACTAGTAAGTTTTTAATAATAGATTTTTAACTATCTAACTATCTAACACAATTGATAGTATATTTGCAAAACAAATTATTCAAGCTAAGTGTAATTTACGTATAGTTATGTTAATTACTAGCGATAGCTGTGGTCAAAATTCAACCACAATGTAATAAGTTAATCGTTTTTCTCTCATAACAAAGTAAAGAAAATAATTTAAAAATGATATGTTACTAAAGCTTGTTTTTTTTAAATTAACAATACATTAATTGAAATAATAAATTGATCTATTTTAAGACATATTTAAATAATTATTTGAAGAACTAATATTCACCAATTTTTTTAAAATGACATTTAATCAACTCTAATTTCAGTTAAGTTTCAATAATCAACAAAGTATTCATAAGTTTAATTCACAACACTTCTGAAAATTATAACAAAATATTATGAGTAAAATTATTTCCAGAACTGTAACAATTTCAGAGGATCACATATAAGTATATGATATTATTTTAATCATAAATATGGAATAATAAATGAACACATGTTTGAATATTATACATTGTATATTAATATTTTTCAGTAAAAAAACAATAATTTATTTAGGAGGTATAATATAACATACTAACTTCAAAATAAAGCTTCAGATCAGATTCTAAAATTTACTTACACTAAAAATTTTACTTTAAGTTATATTGATATAAAACAAATGCAGTTTATGATGAGTATACATATAAACAATTGGTAATCGAAGTTGATATGCGATCTCTCCTTCATACAGCAGCTTCTATATATTCAAAATGATTGAAATATAACGGTTTGAGTACTTATGTATGAATTATAACAATTTAAGATAACTGAACAATTCCGGAGTATTACATATAACTATATGATATTGTTGTAAGCATAAATATGAACTAATAAATCAACACATGTTTGTCTCCCAAAGTCCCCGGCCCGACATATAGATGGCCCTACTTGAATTAAATCCCTATGTTTTAGTTAGCCCTAACCCTCAAAAGATGCGTGCATAAATTTGACAGCTGTCGGATCATTAGTTTGTGATTTAGAGCATTTTGAGTGAAGCAACTTTTGTTATTGTGAAAAAAAATGGATAAAAAAGAATTTCGCGTGTTGACAAAATATTGCTTTTTGAAGGGAAAAATACAGTTGAAGCAAAAACTTTGCTTGATGTCGAGTTTCCGGACTCTGTCCCAGGAAAATCAACCATCAAGGATTGGTATGCTAAGTTTAGACGTGGTGAAATGAGCACCGAAGACAGTGAACGCAGTGGACGCCTGAAAGAGGTTGTTACCGAAAAAAACATTAAAAGAATCCACAAAATTACTTTCAATGACCGTAAATTGAAATTGAATGAAATTATTTATATAATCATATTATTTACGAGTATTTGGGTATGAGAAAACTCTGTACAAAGTGGGTGCCGTGCGAGCTCGCTTTTGACCAAAATCCACGATGAGTTGATGATTTGGCGCTGTGTGAAGATGATCAAGCGTAATAAACCCAAGTTTTTGAGTCGATATCTGACAGCGGATGAAACATGGCTGCATCACTTCACTCCAAAGTCCAATCGACAGTTATCTGAGTGGACTGCATACGATAAACTCGCTCCAAAGCGTGCGAAAACGCAATAGTCAACTGGCAAGTTTATGGCGTTTCTATTTTGGGATGCGTATGTAATAATTTTCATTGACTACCTTGAAAAAGGAAGGACCATCAACATCGACTATTACCTAGTGTTATAGGACCGTTTGAAGGACGAAATCGCCGAAAAACGGCCGCATTTGAAGATCAATCAAGTGCTGCTTCAACAAGACAATGCTCACTGTCACGAGTCAGTAAAACGGTGGCAAAAATCCTTGAATTGGGTTTCGAACTGCTTCGATGCAGCGACTATTTCCTGTTCTCAAATATCAAAAGAATGCTCGCTGGGAAGAAATGTTCGTCGAATGAAGAGGTGATCGCCGAAACTGCGGCCTATTTTGAAGCAAAGGACAAATCGTACTACAAAAATAGTATCGAAAAGTTGTAGGGTCACTTTAATCAATGTATCACGCTTGAAGGGAATTATGTTTAACAGAAAAAACTAATTTTGTTAAAAAAAAAAGTGTTTTACTATGCTAGGCCGGAGACTTCTCAATTGACCCATTATACAGCTCAAAATATATTCTCATTTAAAATCCTTAGTACATACATACGATGTATATATCCCATATTCGTCCTGCTTATATATTAATGTCAATACAGAAGAACAATAGTATTAAAATAATTTTATAAAATAACATAGTAACAAGCATATGTATAGTGAGATGCAATTTTCAAAAAGTCCCTAATAAATAAAGTTGTAATTATTATCAAGTCAAAAACTAAATCCTTTTTTCAATCGGATAATATAGCATACACCAAATTCTGATGATTGAAATATTGGTATTCAATGTTCTGTAACATGATAAAATCGATATGAAAATGCGACTAAGAAAATCATTTTTCCATCAAAAAATCCCAAAATAGTTTTCCGTTGATAGTAAAATAATCGCCATAACCAAAGGGGAAATCCTCCATTAAAAATAAGGCACTTGAATTAATACATTCAAAATTGAAATTCAGTCAATTAGATAATTTTAGCCGAACATAACGCGACATGAATAAGTTATTTTTGGAGGGAAAATTAATTGTCAAACGTCAATCAGTTTACCATAAAATATCACGTCCCTCTTCGCCCTCATCCGCCGCACATTTTTCCAACCTAATCAAGCGGGCAGTAATTAAAAAAAAGGCTAATAGGGGCCAGTTATCCTGCGAACTAAAAAAAAAAATAGCCGCAATCACACCATAACTTTTCACATTAATTATGTCGGCAACGGAACACTAGTAAAACGCAAATTTGATCGGGGTTCGCGTGCCTGGTTATCGTTAGGCGCATTTTTAATGGGTTTTCCCTCAAATAAGTCGTAAAAGTCGGATTAAAAGGCTTCCCGAATGGTTCGGCGAGGAAATTTTTCGTCAATTATTAGGGCGAGAAGTCCATTTTAATTTTCGACGTGAAACAATAGCTGGGGGAGAGAGTGGGAAGAGCATCAGACTGTCGGGGGGTTATTTGTAAAATATGTTCCCATATGCTTTGTTCTCCTCCTGTTCACGCCATTATTTAAGGGAGACTCGTTTTAGCAAACTAACGTACTAGATATTTTTTATAACATTCGTGTATTGTTTTTTAAAATTGATTAATACTGAAACAAAATAAATTTTCATAACCTAACAATTTTGTTTATTCCTTATACATAAATAGCTTAATGCTTTGAGGTATTTTTAAGAATGATTACTTCGTTTTCATAAATATAAAACAGATAACTACTAATTAGTGATTAATTTTTTTTGTTTGTATATATATTTTACAGTCTCCTTTTACCAACTATGGGTTTATCTGGACTGGGCCTAAAGTTTAACGTGGGCTCCGAACTACGGTCCTCAGCATTAAGCCTACCGACTGGCGAGTGACTAACTTTAGAAATCATCCCAGAAGACATCCGGTCTTACCCAGCCTGGTTACTGGCGTGACCCGGATCATTTTCCTTGTCGGATTTTATACTCTTATCTAGAACATTCGCAAATTTTAAACAATCACAATCATAAATTTACGAACATATTTCAGCAGGATTCGAACCCGCGGCTATCGCAACAGTAGGAGAACTGGCTCATCGCATTTACCACCGCGCCACCAAGCCATCAGTGATTAATTTACTTTTCAAGTAACTTTAAAAAAGAGCTATACATTTAAAAAATATATATTATTTCTAGCGTTGGAAACTTTCGACTGAAATTGACTATCGACTGTTTAGTAATTGACTACTTTTTACTATCGACTATTTCCGTCGCTATTTTTTGTTCGACTGGTTTTACTACTTTTTACTGGTGACTGTTTCGGTCGTGTACTTTTAGTTATTATTTTCAGATCTACTAGTTTTATTCGACTGATTTTAAACATTCTTGCTCTGTCGACCTTGACAAAAATGTGCCTAATTTAGGCTTTAAATTTATATGTAACGTATATAGTTCTATGATATTTTGTTTGCTTCTAAATAACAGTATATTATATATTAATATAGCAGCATTTTGGAAGGTTAATTTTTAAGATTATTAATATAATAGGGCAAATTATTTTGTTTTTATGGCAATAATAATAGGTAATTTTTTTATTGACTTTCTTGACTCGATCTAACACTCTCGACTTTTGTTCAAGTCTTTTGGTTTGTCAATACGTCTTTCCTAAACTCTTGAAAACTAAATGTAGATCCGAAAGGTTCCAGAATTCGATTCGAAACGATTTGAAGAAATTTTTAGAGTAGCAGTTAAATTTCCATATATTAACCCTAAAGAGGTGATAAGGTATATTCAATATTTCTAATAAATACATTTTCTGATAGAAAAACTCTTTTCTGATATTCAACAAATTACTTTCTTGGCTGTTAAAAAATAGAAGGGAATAATGATGGTCGCAAAATATTTTGGTTAAGATTTCTTTTATCAGCAGACGAGATAGTGGAATCTTTTTTGCAATTTATTTTTATTATTCTATATCTTTTCAGTAGAATGATGCATTCAGCGAATATTGAATATAGAATATTTTGTTATATAGTATGTTATTTAAAGATAGCTATTAACAAACCATTAAAAAATATTGAGCATTTTTGGGGTTATTATTCCATTCATTTTTGCAGATCCACAGAACATTCAAATATAAAAGTCATTCTACTTCCTTTAAAATGAAATTATTGATCGCATGGTCATTTTTCCTTTCCTTTTTTAAAGCTTGTACGTGGAGGAATATATACATCACCGTCTCGCTTATACTACCGTTGGAAAAAATAAGTATATTTAAAATAAACTGCTCCAAGCAATTATTTCCATCCTTTTCTCTCTCGCAATTTATACAGGAAATAATTCGTACTTCTTCGCCTGACATGACGAATGGAAGAAAAACAGTCAAACCGTGCATTTCTCTTCTGTTTTTTTTTTGTTTTTTTGACTATCGACTGTTTCGACTGTTTTCAGTCGATAGTTCCCAACGCTAATTATTTATGAAATACAATTTCTACTTCTACAAGTCTTTCTGTTACTATAAATATACATTTCTGTTACTATATATATACACGAAGTGATGTTAACAAAATAAAAATTCCAAAATGCATTATTTAGTATTAATTACAATTTTTAACAATTGTAACATTATGAGTTGTATTTCAACATGTAATATGGCATCCTTTTTCTAAGAGCATAATTTTACAGAAGTCACATGCTGTATATGGGCACTTTAATTGCCTAATTGCATTGTCAGTCAACTTTAGTGAAGTTTTCCTGCCCCTTATTTATAATCCCCAATATTCGTGCTTTCTCTATATAGAAACCAGTTTCATTTACAATTACTAAAATCTATTATTTGAATTACATACGTGAAACAGCTTCTGTTTTCACTATTTAACATTTATTATAATACTGTTATTATATAGTTATTATTGATTTTTTGTTAAAGAGTCGTCTTTGCATTTTGCATTACATCGGGAAACTTAAACTTCAACAAATTGAAAAGCAAAAAACAAATTCACAAAAGATTGATGAAGGACTAAACCATTTGTACAGGGAATTGGCAAAATAAGAAGTCACCATTTGCTTTTAAAACTGCAATAATTATTTTCGGAATAATGTCTGAGTAGTTTCCAATGGAATGTTGTTCCATTCTTGTATCAAAACTTCTATGCTCTAAAACTACTCATAACGATACATTCCTAGTCTGGCAATTGTGCTGGCAAAGGAAGGTGTTATATTCTGATACTATTCAAGTCCTTCTGAACTGAAGACTGAATAATATTTTTGGCGGTGTGTGTGGGCGTATTACCATTTTGTAATGTGGCTGTGTTTGGCCTTAATAGTCATAATAAGAATTCAATCATTGAGAATGTTGAAATTCGAAGCAATCCAACCAGTAGTATGAGTGAGATGACTAGCTGAATACCACGATATTGCCGCCTCAATCATAACGGGATCTCCCCCATGATCGCTGTAGAAAGACTGTCCGGATGGTAGGGTTCTTTTGGGGTTTTCTGTACATAAATCTTACCGTTTTTAGAAAGCAATCTAAACAATGAATCATCGAAATATAACAGATTATAATTATATATTATAACCGTCAAATTTCCACGCTTTATGATCGTTGATTGTATATTTATATTATATGTAAATATTTTCCTACATTATTGTCATACATGATAAACTTTATATCACCCAGAATTAGACAAATATTCACAAATTTTAATCTATTAATTAATCCATCTGAAATAAAATTATAAAGCCTCTTTTGGTATCCGGTCTTATGTAAATGTTTCAAAACAGTTTTTTGGTCGATATTCAGTTCCATAAATATCTCGCCAGATGAAATATGACAGCCCATCTGGCCATTTTCAATAGTTTCATTATCTTTTTGAACGATTCATGATGATCAGAGAGAGGGGTTGATTTTTAACATTGAAATTCCTGAACGAAAACGAGCAAACCAATTCTCGTACCTCATACAAAAATAACTTAATATTTATTTCTCATTGAATTAGTCCTAGCCAATTTACAATTATTATTACGCAATATTATCATTGTCATCTCTAACATTTTATTTTCCTAATGCTGAGAGGTTAGACTGCGTGTGCGTGAACATATACCTGCGTATACAATGCTGTTGCTTCTTTCTAAAGAAAATCAATTATAACTTTTAATCAAAAACAACAACCAAAAGAATTGAAGCCGTCTCCGGTAGCCGGCCTTAATGAAAAACCGTATGTTTTTCATGGCTTCGAGTTTATTCAAAACAGAGACAATGGCTGGATAATATATGTTCTGCCCGTGTGTTATACTCAAGTATACAATAAAACCTTTGTGCTAAAATTAAAATAGAAATAATCCTACTGGCTACAAATGAAAAGAAAAGCAATTTAAAAGCTAACACCAAATAAGTAAATACAATACTCTACTTTACTTGCTTTGTTGAAATGAATTAATATAAAAATTAATTAATTAAATTCCTATGTAACAGTTTCAACTATAAATATATAATATAACTATAATAAATAATTAGATAGGTCTCTTTTATAGAAAGCCTAGAAATATATATTATATAATATATTTTAATATATCTATTGTTGTATCATATCCGCATGCAATGTTACAATATATTATTACAATTACAAAGTTAAAAGCTAAGGACCGATGGTTCTCGTGTATAATGGAAACTGTATAAATATTAATAATATTGAATTTCAAAATTAAAGGAGTATTTTAGAAGAATTTTAGATTTATTAAAAGTAACTAAATAATTGGAACATATATCTGCCGAAATCATGCTACCACCAACACCATGGGCAAAAGTGAATAACGGTAATTGTTTTGCAGAAATATATTTGTATTTATTAATCACCAAGTAAAACTTATGCTGAAAAGCTTTTACTATACCCACTGATTTTAGATAAGAATTTAGCCATGTAACATAGTTTTGATGTGTATTAAGTTATTTATTACTTATTTAATTAAATCACTACTATTTGTACATAATTTGTTCAAGGTATTATGAATTTATCCTAGAAATTTCTCAATTTCGGTTGTTCTTTTTCGATTTTAATATTTCTATTTTCTAAATTAATTTAATATTTGTAAATTAATCAGCTGTGTAATTGATTATTAGTTATTTAAAGTTGATAAAATGGTCACGAGAGATTGCCATTTATTGAAATGATTTTGAAATTAATTAGAAATATTTAAATTAAAAATATTATGATTAAATTTTATTAATATTATTAAGAAGTGAAACTTATTCAAGCGTCCAATAAGTATACGGAAACTCAATAACTATTATAAAATGCTTTCGGAAATGTTTTTCTCAACCAGGTTTCTTATATTTAAAACTCTGTTATGAAAAATTGGAACAATAGACTCTTCTTTTTGTTATATTTCAAGTAAGAGGTTAATTAACAAGTTTCCGCCCTACCATAGTAAAACACATTTGTTTGACAATATTAGTTTTTTTTTTATTAAACATAATTCCCTTCAAGGGTGGACACTGATTATAGCGACCCTCCGAATTTTCGAAACCATTTTTGTAGTACGATTTCTTCATTCCACGAAGATTTCTTCGCAGCGAGCATTCTTTTGAGATCTGAGAACAGGAAACAATCACTGGAGTCCAGATCTGGAGAATACGGTGGATGAGAAAGCAATTCGAAGCTAAATTGATGGATTTTTGCCATCGTTTTCCCTGACTTGTGACACGGTGCATTGTCTTGGTGAAGCAGCACTTCCTTTTTCTTCAAATGCGGCCGTTTTTTGGCGATTTCAACTGTCTAATAACACTATACAATAGAATGGTCTTCCTTTTTCAAGGTATTCAATGAAAATTATACTGTGTGCATTCCAAAATACAGCGCCATAACCTTGCCAGTCGACTGTTGCGTTTTCCCACGCTTTGTAGCGGGTTCATCGTGTGCAGTACATTCGGATGATTGTCGATTAGACTTGAAACTGGAGTCAACTGGAGTGAAATACTGCAGCCATATTTCATCCATTGTCACATATCGATGCAAAAACTCGGGTTATATGCGTAATACGCTTGATCATCTTCAATCACTGCTCCGAATTATCAACTCGTCGTTGTTTTTGGTTAAAAGTGAATTCGCGCGGCACCCACATTGCACAGAGCTTTCTCATACCCAAATATTCGTAAATGATATAATTTACACGTTCAGTTGATATCTTCAGAGGGTCTGCTATTTCACTCAATTTCAATTTACAGTCATTAAAAATTATTTTGTGGAATCTTTTAATGTTTTCGTCGGTAACAACCTCTTTTGGGCGTCCACTGCTTTCTCCGCCTTCGGTGTTCATTTCACCACGTCTATTCTTAGCATACAAATCCTTGATATTTGATTTTCCTGAGGCAGTGTCCGGAAACTCGGCATCAAGCCAAGTCTTTGCTTCAACTGTATTTTTTCCCTTCAAGAAGCAATATTTCATCAACACGCGAAATTCGTTTTTATCCATTTTTTCCCAATAACAAAAGTTACTTCTCTCAAAATGCTATAATTCACAATCTAATGAACCAACAGCTGTCAAATTTATACACGCATTTTTTGAGGGTTAGAGCTAACTAAAAAACATATGTATTGAATTCTAATAGCGCCATCTATGTTTCAGGCCGGGAATTATTCAATTGACCTGTTAACTTACGCATTCCGAGAAATGACCGCTTTTTAAGCCTCGAAACCAATATACGGAAACGGAAAAATAATACTCGGACATGTAAAAATTAATGGTCTATGGTTGTCATAAGGCCCACACATCATTCATAAGTGGTCCGAAGGAGAAACTGTCATTTATTGTAGATAAAAAACAATCTATTGCATTTAGCAGTTAGGTTGTTTAATAGTTATTTACATATATACATTACACAGAAAAAAAAAATAGTTTTATAACAAGACTTATAGGGATATAATAAAATCTAACATAAAATTATAAATTTTCAATATTTTAAGATTTCCCTTTAACTATTCAATAAATAACTAATATCAACACTACTCAAATCCCAATTTCGTTCTCTATTTTCACTGTTGCTTTTTGACATAAAAAATAAAAGGAGATGATGTTGTATGAGATATATGTTTACTTAAATTATTTTATTGCGAATAATATGACGGTTTTATTTATGCGTAATACTGTTTTTACAACTTGAAGCTCGCATCGCACAAAGCCAAATATGCATTAGACGGTGCAAATTTAAAAGCCTTTTTATGTAACGCAAAGCTGTAATTTAAAATTCAAACACTTTTTTACCAGCCTCGTGTCACATCACGGAGGCCGCAGTATTAAAAAAGGCAATTAACTTAACAGTTTTATAAAAAAATAGTTTGAATCTTACAGCTCAAATAACTATTTCCAGCTGTGTGTTTGCTGATTTTATGAGTAGATGAAGTTTAGTTATCATCATTTAAATAAATCAGAAGGTAATGTCTAGGAAAATAACTGTTTTAGTAATATTGCTAGCTAGTTTCGAACAATTTAAAAGAACTTGAGCTATGTCTCACATTACTAAATAAATATTGGGTTACATATTCATGTTTTCCTGAACAACGGCCAATTTTAGATTTAATATAGTCGACGTTTGACTTTCACGGAGTAAAGACGTGTTTTGAGAGACGGTCAGTGAAACCAAACAAAAGTGCAACATCAGTGTCACAAATGCGGCATTTAAAAAATATCTAAGAATAACACTTTAAAGACCGGTGAAAAAGTTAAAGTGTGATCGGAAAAAAGGTCAGTACAGTAGAAAATAAATGCAAAATGCCATAAAACGTTAAAGTCGAAAACTCAACATCTGGACCACAAATGCATGGTAGGATAACTTGAAGCATAAAAATAATAGTATAATACTGCACAAAAAACAGATAAAATGGAAATATCGCCATTAGACGTATCATATATTGCAATTCTAAATCTAGAGAACACAACTAGAACACAGAACGAACAGGCACTCTACAATGGGTGGATGAACAAAAAGTTGGCGCGGGAGAGTCTTTAAATTGCATTAGCCAATATGCAAAAACAAATAAATGCCTTCCAGCTACAACTAAATAAACAAAGCTCTGAAGCCAAGGACAAAACAATGATAAACCACAAAGCCTACAAAAGCGGTCCAATTCCTCCAATTCTAACATATGAAACAGATGAAGAAGAATTGCAGAAAGAAGTAGTCTGGATAACGGTTAAAAATAATATAAGTTTAAAAAAACAAATAATTCTTCAGGATCTTCAACGCAGCAATAAAAAATAAAACAAAATAATGAACACAATAATGAAATTAGAATGATCAAGCCACCCCCAATTATCGTAAGTAATGTTACCCACTTTGGCTTGCTTTACGATACACTGGGGTTCAACTATATAGTATTCAAAGCAACGGTACTAAATAATGGGTAAATAAAATTGAACGCCGTATGTCGTACAACATTCACAAAAATAATAGATTGTATAGAGTTGCTGATACTGCAATGGTACTCTTATGAAGACAAACTAACCAGAGATATCATATTTATGGCAAGAGGGTTTCCATCAACAGCTAAAAGTGAAAAAAGTATCGCAGAACTAAACCAAAATGGGCTTAAATACTTAAATGCGACAAATATTTAAAAAAAGAAAAGACCAAAAATAACAAAGGAGAAATTTTAGTCCACAAGAAGTCATTACCTCTATTTATATTAGCCTTTGAACAGGATACGGACGCAAAAACCATTTTTGGTATTAAAAGAATTTTAGGGATCGAAATAAAAATTCAACCTCTTAAAAGATCGAATTTAATACCGCAATGCAAAAGATGCCAATGGCATGGACACACTCAGATATTCTGCAGGAGAGAACCTAGATGTGTAAATTGTTCAGGCAAACATATCACCACATAAACTTATAGAGGATGTGCTAAAACACTACAACAGAGGAGAAATAGAGTAGCTCAAGTTAAACATCAAGGAACAATAAGTGAAAAGAAACAACCGAGAAAATATAACAAAGTTAATGGTGAAATAACTTATGCCCAAGGTATCAGTCAAAATTACCAAAGAGACACAAAGGAAGAAGAAGCAACCATCAACGAATTGCTATTTAAACTAATAGGAAAGACAGGAAAAAATTATCGAATATTTTTCTAAAAGGACTGAAAAACTAGAATCGAAAAACATTAGGCCTGTGGCCCCAAAAACCCAAAATGGCAAATAAAGACATTCGAATAGTAATTTGGAATGCTAATGGAATCCAGCAACATCATGTTACCCTACCAGTATTCCTAGATACGCAAAAAATAGATATTTGCCTAATATCAGAAACTTATTTAACAAAAGAATCCTTTATAAAATTTAGATAATATACATTGCATTATACCATACATCCAGCTAACACCGTAAGAGGAGGAGGTGCATTAATAATAAAAAAGAATATATCCCACCATCAAGAACCCGGGTTCAGTACAGCTGAAAATCAGGTAACAGCAGTAACTGTTAAATCAAACAGATATAGGGTTACAATAACAGCAATTTATTGTCCTCCAAGATACAATCAAAAAAGGAAAATTATTTAAATGTCCTAAGCAACCTGGGAGAAAAACTTATAATTGGAGGTGATTTTAATGCAAAAGATACAAGATGGGGATCCAGAATGACAACAACTAAAGGCAATCAACTGCATAAGGCAGCTGCTGAACTAGGATGTAGTTACATGTCATCTGGAAAACCAACTCATTGGCCGACTGATCAAGAGAAAACCCCAGACCTGTTAGATTTCTTCATAGTAAGAAACATTCAACTATATAAAAGTCGAAGAAAATTTTGAGCTAAATTCAAATTTACGCCAGTGATTCTGACGTTGAGAAAAAATACAATAAGAGAAGAAAGAAACCCAACGTTAACAAACAAGAGAACAGAACGACTCTGTTTATTGTCGATCCATGCTATCCAGCAAATCCTGACTCAAGTATGGATATCCTCGCGTATTAACATATCCACTCATCTCATTAACATATCACCCAACAACTTCTTCTCCCTGCCTTTACAACTTCCACTACATACATCGCCATTGAATCCAGGAGGCTTCAGCAGACTTTACAGAGTTAAAACATATTGTTAAGATATGTTCTCCACTCTTCCCACCTTTCCCCTTCGTAACCCATGTTGTCACATAGAATCAACTGAGATTGGACCACTTAACACGAGACAATACCGACCACTTCTTGTATTCCTGAAGGAAATCAACGATTTTCAATTAATCTAGCCCATAACAATACTTAGTACTTTACCATAGTAAACTAGTCATCACTCATGGGTTCTATGTTTTAAGGTTACAGTTTAGAGGCATTTGTGATTGTCAATCAAAATTTCCGTCTATATATATATATCTGTATATATATATATATATATATATATATATATATATATATATATATATATATATATATGTCTGTATATATCTATTTATTTACATTACTATATTAGTTTACAACAGAGAAATGCGGCATTCGTCAAAACACCAATATAAAATTGTAGTTTTAATTAATTGTAGTTTGAGATTATAGTGGTTATCATAGCAACTCAACTACAACTCCGTTAGAAGAACAATAAAGTTCTAAAAATTCTAGTCAATCCACCAACTATTTTAATCGTTTGGATATAATATAGGAAAACGGACATAATATATAAAATATAGGAATATTTACATAATATGAAAATTAGTAAGATTTACTATAAAATAATTATGCTTTTAACGTTCTCGGCAAGTGTTTGTAAATCTGTATCTAGCTCCAAATCGTATCTTTCTGGAAATTGGCTCTGTTAATAGTACCTAAGTCTAAAAGGCAATAAAATAAAAATTGTAATATTTTTAATTAAAATGGAATATTTGCTTATGATATATAATAATTAATATAATAGTAAATTGATATTAAAACGGCCATTTCTTGCTTTTATGACATTGCTTTTTTTGCAAGCCTTGCACACAGTTTTATCAAATCAGATAATAAGATAATTGGTAAATTAAGTATGTATAGAAAGTATGTTGAATAATTATGTGGCCAATTTGAGGACATTATGAGTAACTGTTAACTTTCCGATACCAGTTCCCCTAATTAATATAAAAATATCTCAGCTTTTCCGTCGATTTTTTTATATAAAAACTATAAATTATTGTAACTCTTAATATTGTACTGTACTGTAAAATTACATTAATTTATTTGAAGTCGTTAAATATTACTAGGAAGTAGAATATTGAGTAATGTCTCCCTATTTATTTTGTTTCAACTGCTCTATCTGAGATATGTTTTTACCTAATTATTAATCGAAAACTTCATTCATAATAAGAATTCCTTGAACAATAATTAAATTTTCGCAATATTTATGTTTGCTTATGCTTACTAATGCGTATTTTAATGCTTGTTCTATAATAATATCAAAAATAAATGAGCAAATAATCAAAGAGCTATGACAATTTTTTCTTAATTATATCTTACGTTCGTCATTCTTATTATAATATTATTTAATATATTATTTACTAGCGACCTGCCCCGGCTTCGCACGGGTGCAATGCTGATACTAAATTAAATACACTACAGAAAAAATATGAACGTTGTATATAAAAACATAGCGGCCCGCTCCGATTTGCACGGGCATAAAATATATATGCCTATGTCACTCAATGAAAACATGATTAAAATCGATCCAGTATTTTTGGTTCATTCATTACTGCCCTTGGCCTGCACGCATTAAATTTGGAGTAAAACAATTCCTCTTCCCCTATACTTACTATGAAGATTTCCTGCTATGTTTGGAATATCTAAATTCATACAATTTTTATTACATTACACATTTTTAAACGCAAATTTTAAATTTGTAATATCTCAGAAAATATTTGTTTAATTTACATGCTGTAAGGAACCATATTGATCTATATTAATTGCACACTGTATTTAAGGTACTTAATTCGATAAGGATTAATGCCGTATTGCTTAAAATAGCTTCGTAAATAAGCCATTTTCTCACGTAAAAAGTAAACAATAAAAATGGTTAATATGGGTTATCCCCAAAAGATAAACATATACCATCGCGGACTTTTTTGTAGACCTTTTTATGGTGTACAATACTGTAGTACATTAATTTGATCTAACTCGTAGGGTTAGGCAGCGTTTTTGCTAATTGCTAAATAAGCCTAAAAAATAGGTTAATTTACGACATCACGTTAGAAACCTCTAAAATTAGCAATGTTGCCTTAGTATATTATGCATGTATTATACATATAAACCTTCCTCTTGAATCACTCTATCTACTGAAAAAAACCGCATCAAAATCCGTTGCGTAGTTTTAAAGATTTAAGCGCACATAGGGATATAGGGACAGAAAAGGCGACTTTGTTTTATACTATGTAGTGATTGCCATTAATGTGTTGTACTAACGCATCAATAGAAGCAATGGCAAGACGAGTACGGGACAAATAGTTCAGAATGTATTTCCAAAATTAAAATTAAATTAAGATAGACTAAATAAGATCATGTGGTTTGGTTCGATTCAATCTTCTGATTGCCTGCGTGATGTCCGGTAGCTGTTTTACAACAATTTAGTAAGCTTATTTCATATTTTAAGGAGAAATTTTCGTAAACACATTTGATATTGAGATCACCGGGCAGTTCTTCCATGACTACGTAGCGATAAACATTAATTCATCTAGGAACTTTCTATTGGTAACATTGGATTATTAATTGGTTTGATAACTTAACCCTACACTATATTTACATTCCAAATAGGCTTTATACTTGACCGATAAACCAACTTCTGATCTTAAACCAAGTTAGGAGCATTTTCCCACTAACTAGAACTCTTCCTTCATTTTGAATCTGATATGCATCCTTGTCTAACGTGACATCCGACATCTTATGATAACAAAATATCTCAATTATTGACAGTTTATACCGTTTTATCGCAAATTCATATCTATAAATAAATAATAACCGTTTTTAGTTTATGTAATTGTTAACGTTTCTATTCGATAATTCAATAATTCATTTAACGTAATAAGAACGTAATTTTTCCGATCCAATCAGTCCCAGACAGTCGTCGAAATTATTCGGAATTCGACTTTCGACAACTTGCAACCCCGAACACGGCTCGCCATTCCTTCCCCCCGACACTTACAATGCAAAGAACTTTACATCGAAATGGATGTGCGAAACAAAGGAGAAGGCGCTTTTGATTAATCAAGTAGTCCGGTCAGTAATAAAAGAAGTTATTAAGGGAGTTAAGGAAGTATTTTAATAAAGGCAAATGGGCTTTTTGGAGATCTGTCGGTTCATTCGGTTATTGTCTGTATGCAGATGAATTTAGGGAATTGCTTTTATTAATCGCTTGAAAAATCTGCGGTGCGAAACTGTTGAGCGTTTATTATACGGACGGTTTGGCAGTTAAGTTATTTTAATAAACCAATTAAGCTCTCTTCTAATCTGAGCTCGGTGTTTCCCATTTGCGACTGTGTTATATGATTAAATGTTTCTCTATGACCAACATATTTTTGGTAGAATTAAGATTTATACCTATTATTTGTTTTTTATTTTTTTATACTGCACAAGTTTTATTAATTTTTTTATACTGCACATTCTCTTTTTATCAACTCGGTTTTATGTTTTACGTGTTGCTTTATGTGGATTCCGAACTTTGGTCTTCAATGTTAAGCTTATTGAATAAGTTAGAGATTATTTCAAAGGCGACGGGTTTAGTTAACTACCTTTCTAGCATAACTGGAATTCTTGAAATTTGTCATATTTTCCGCATTTGCCGCATCAAAATTACAAACATTTCCAGCTATGACTATCACAGCCAGATGAGGATAATGTTTTGACGTTAGATGATAAAAGTTTTTAATATTGCAAATGAAAATAGTTATTTTACAAACTTCAAGGAAGTCCTAAATGTTCCATTAAGCCCTTGAGGCCTAGTGTGCAAATAGAGAAGCCACGTGAAAATAAATTTCTTTCAAGGTGCCTGATGTTTTTGCCGTGAGGACACCTCTTGCGACGTGTACTGTAACTCCGCCCCACTGCTACCCTCCGGCATCAAAGGGCTAATATAAGGCTGGGGAAAAAATGTAATTTTGTCACTCTCCAAACTTGCCGAAAAGGCAATATTAAACGCCTTAAACGATTTCACAGACGCTCATCACATAATTCCAAACGAACAATTCGGTTTCCGTGCTAAACATTCCTGTCTTCATCAAGCTGCCCGCGTCGCAGCAACTATCCACCAGGCAATGATAAAAGGTCGAAAAACAGGAGCCATATTCTTAGAGGTCTCCAAAGCTTTCGACCAAGTATGGCACCACGGCCTAATATTTAAAGCTAAAAAATTAGGTCTACCGAATGACCTAATTTACCTGATAGATTCATACTTGGATTGTAAGTCCTTTCAAGTGAAGATCAGTGACGCAGTCTCCTCTCGTAAAAAAATCTCCGCAGAAGTACCGCAAGGCGCTTCATTAGCCCCAGCCCTATTCAACCTTTATTTGGCTGATTTCCCGCTCTACAAACTTTCCCACACAGCATTTTATGCAGATGATACCGCTTACTTCACAACCGGTTACGGTCCCGACGCAATCCACAATAGACTCCAAGCTCAATTGAACCAAGCGATGGCGTGGTACAAATTCTGGCGGCTTCAGATTAATCGGAGCAAAATTCAGGCTATTCTGTTCCACCGCAAGAAGGAGTTTCGCGCCTATCGCCTCCAAATCGACAAAGTCCCTATCCCTTGGCCCCAAAAAGTCTCATACCTCGGTCTCCAGTTCGACCGCAGATTTCAATGGTCTGCCCAAATCCAGCATGCCATTTGCAAGGGAAATGGCGTGTACAGCCTATTATTTCCTCTACTCTGCAGACAAAGTAAACTACCAATCCCACAGAAAGCGACACAGTATAAAATGCTAGTGCGTCCAATCTGCCTCAATGGACAGGTGTGGTACAGGTATGTCTCCGAGAGACAACTTGAACTGCTCCAAGTGTTGCAATCCTAAGAAGTCCGTGCGTTACTCAGAGCCCTAAGGTTTAAGAGGAACGTCAACACAAATCTCGAATCAGGCATCCCGTTTGTGAAAAGTTTCATAAACATGCTCAGTATGAGGTTCTCCATAGGAACCTTAGCACACGATAACACCTTAATGAAATCCCTACCCGTCCACAAACTCCGGTAGTAAACAAACTACGGCCGTCCCAGTCGTAACCCAGGGTCTCTGTCGCCCGCAAAACAAACATATCCGGAACCTGAATCGACATCAGCCGAAGACCATTTGGTTCTAGCTAGCCAATCTAGAAAACGAAAAAAAAAATGTAATTTTGTCTCTTTTGGTAATTGTGTAATCAACTCTCTAATAATATCATAGAAGCCATACTATGAGCCTTTCGAAAGAAAATAACCTATATAATATATAAGGCTTAAAGATCATTTCATTCGTTATACTCAGTCATAAGTTAATATACCTTCAAAATGGAGGTTCCAGTGCAGAGTTATTCAAAAATCAGGTGTTTTCAGTTATAACTTTGGTTTACATATTTACATTATAGAAATTTCAGTGTGGAAAGCCTGCATTAATATCAAGTATTTGATGGAATCGGAATATAATTTTTCGCCATAATCTTTGTGAACCTGACTAAACTCTCAATTCGACTATCTAATTTGGTCAATAACTAACCATAAGCAGATACATTACGCGCTCCAATCACCACATCACTGTTAATAACTCAACTCAACCAAACTCTCTTAATAATGTAAGGCTGGCTTCATAAGAAGCTTGTGAGAATCGCATAGTTTAGATTTTCGCTTAGCAATCTCAGTCATTAATTCGACAAAGAGCACCTAAATTAACATAAATATAATATTTTTTTGATTTTGCTTATTCAGTTTTATCTTTTATACTCATTTGTATATATATATATATATATATATATATATATATATATATATATATATATACATCCTCTTTTAATAATTCTTCTGAGTAACTATTAGTAATAATTATATACTGTGGAAATGTCTACTTTGGTTAAAATTTATCAATATATTAAAAATAATACGTGTGAATATATCATGAAAATTATTTTGACAGCATACATGTTACCTTTAAAATAAAATATAAGAGTTAGTTTAAAATATGTATTAGTTTTATTTCGAACATTATAAAAAAAAATAATTTCAAATAAATTGGTAGGTACAGATTTAATAATAAAATAATTAACTCTACCATATATTTTTCTATCACCATGCTGCATATCGCACCCTACAGCAGTATTTTCAAATATCTCCTCAGCTCGAACTATTTTCAGGTTGATTTTTTAAAGTTTTATTTAAGTTCCACTCAGATCGTTATTCGAGGGGTGACTTTGGTTTTTATGGCATCCAACATCATTGCTATGGCCTCTCGTTTGATAGTTCAGTTGCCTCATGCTACTGAAGCCGGAGATAAACGATTTCTTTATTGGATAGTCTGCATAAAATTTTTACAACACGAAATATGTTAGTCTATATTGAAATACAAAACGTAAAGTTCGCCATAAAATCTTCTAAACTACATTCCGACGACTGATCTCTCGTACGTCTCGTCGTCGTTGATGGACGCTCGTTAAACGCAATACTTTTTACCCTCGAATTAAATTATAGGGGGTGGTTTAGACGCATCCTTCAACTCAACCCCCCCCTCTATCGACGGCTCTTGCCAGTATCTATCTGTCGCTGGAGGCGCTCTAATTGCTTCACCCGAATCGAAAATGTGCGTAATTTTGCTTGGCTTGCGATTTTTGCCCCGACTTTAGAATTCTGAAATAGTGTGCAATCCTTGAGACATGTCCGGTAATAAATTTTGTTGACGGCTGAAATAAATTTACTGCCAATGTCAGCTTTCATTTTATTGTAAATTAAACGCTTTCCTATGACAAAGTGTCTTTAAAATTGAAAAAGAGAACTGCCTTGTTAATAAGCTCTGATTTATATACTATGCTGAAAAATATTGAATACAAGAACTGGTTTGAAATTGGTTTCCGAGCAAAGCGGCTTCATACCTTCTCTTTTGAACATTGTTTACTCACTACTGCTATCCGACGTTTCGCAATTGTTAAATACTACATATTCGAGCCATTTTCAGAGCATATAATAAGAACTCTCGCAAACCAGCCCTAATCTGGAAGCTAATAGTTTAGATATGAAAAGTTCTGTAAATTTTAAGCCTAAGATTAATGTTCAATTTACTGGTAGCACGGGAATAACTTGTTGCTAAATATGTTATTATGATGTTCTGTATAATAATGCAAGTGGACTTCAGATGTCACTACAAGGGCTAATGGTATGCGAGCAACAGTACAGTACCTTCTGTGCAAACTTCGGTACAGACATTTACCAACTCTGTCAAATTTTACGTTAAATAATACGAATATGCTCAAATCCTGGCTATGATCAATGAAACCTTAATAGGTGAAGGTTTAACATAGTCGGAGTATATGACTGCAGCAAAAAATTCAAAAAGTTGGGAATCAGTAAGGCTTCGACATTATTGGATTCCGTTTAACTTTAAAAAGTCTATCTCTCAACTGTTTTGAAAAATTAAAGATCCGCTTCCAAATCCCATATCTCTGTTGTTGTTGAAGCTGCTCCGCCATACCTCAATTATTGCATTTGGTCTCAATGGTTTAAAAGTGATACTTGAACAATCAAAAAAGTTCGAATACAATGAAATACAAACATTGTCCGAAAACCCAGTTCACACAACTGTCAAGAACTTTCAGACGACTCACTGGTTGATAAATCAACTATTACCAGTCTATTGCCACTAATAACATAAAATGGCTACCTTATGAATTGACTGAAAAAGAACCGTTTCAACATGGTTGCTTTTTTGAGGCAAAAAGGCGGATGTTAGATGGCGTAATGTAACTGGCGGTGGAAATTGTACCTGCAGCAGCAATACTAAGTACAAAGCTTTTATTCCAGGATTGCTATCAACATCGACACCGAAGTTTTACTGTGCATACAAGGCGATCAGCAATATGTAGTATATTACCAGCTGCCAAAACAGAATCAAACCGTCACAGCAGATAAATTGTCTGAAAGAAAATGACCAACAAAGTGAGTAACAGGTGGTTAACACTTAAAGGTTGTAGTGACAGCTATAACATTTTCGAACCTTTTCGGATACCACAAACCACGAAACTTCCCTTTTTTCGTTTTACCATATCATTCTTTTACCACTTCTACATAACCATAACCTAATCTAATGTCCTTCCATCGACCACATGTTGTCTTTAGTATCGATATAAATTTTAACATTAATATAAGTTTTAATGCAATCAGTGTTTTCAGTTCCCATGTAAATCCACCCGCAAAATAACAGTGAGTATTAGAACAAACAAAAAAGTCGACACAAAAGCAACAAACGATCATCCCAGCAAGGTAATTCTTTCCGCTGCTCTCTAAGAAGAAGATTTTAGTGTTTACAGCTTTATTGGTTATACATTTCCAAAAAAACACTCCATGCAGGTTTAAGAGATTCCGCATATCAGCGGATATTACTTCAAATTGTTTTAATATATTTCATAAATAATCGATAATATTTAAATGAAGACCAGTCAAACGCCTGATGTTCAACTTCTTGCAATATTTAGAACTAATAGCGTTAAACATTTGGATAACAATTGTGGGAAGTATGGTTAAAGTCAAACTTTCATATTCAATTAAACCGCAGTAATTCTTCAATGATGTTGTTAATGCTGCATGACTCCGCAAGCCGACTTGGTGGCGCAGTGGTAAAGGCGATAGGAAGGTCCTCCTACAGTTGCGATAACCGCGGGTTCGAATTCTGCTTGGGCATGGTCGTAAATGTATGTTTGTGATTGTTAAAAATTTGTGATTAGGCAAGGCAAGAGTGTAAAATCCGAAAAGGGCAATGATCCTAGTCACGCCAGTAACCAGACTGGGTAAAACCGGATGTCTTCTGGGATGATTTCGAAAGTTGGTCACTCGCCAGTCGGTAGGCTTAATGCTGAGGACAGTGGTTCGGAGCCCACGTTAAACTGTAGGTCCAGTCCAGATAAACCCATGCTTGGTAAAAGGAGACTTTAAAATATTTTAAAAAAAGACTGTGTAAATATTTTTGGGTAAAAGATATGGCTCGGCGAATGGAGGTAAAACTAAATGAAACAGTGGTGTTTACATTATGTGACCGTTATTTATTGGCAATATAAAAAAATATAGAAAATACAAAATAGATAAAACGAATGGTAGCGGGGTTACCTGGAGACGAGGCTTGGGCAGTCGATGGTGGCACGTTTAAACCAAACGATGGTCGGTTACTCAATGATTGGAAATACCCTTCAATAACATCCCAGATAAACGTCTCGGGGTTTCCAGCTATTCGTTATCGGGTTCTAGTCGGCGCTGCTGGCACCCCGTCCGTGTTTAACATCTGGGATTATATATCTGGGTATTTTGTAAACCGTAATTCCACTATGTAAAATTCGACATGCTTCAAGGTCGCTAAAATATATTTACTTTATATAAAAAAACTCTTCTCGAATTTGATAAATCCACTAAGATTGTATAAATATATTTACTTGTTATATAGAAATAACTCCTGGTACATTTATAATAATCACCAATATCTATGAGATTTGATCGAATCGCTGTGTGATATGAGTGTAGCCAAGAAAATTTTTGTTACAAATCGACTTCTTTTAGTAATTTGTTGTATTTATTTAATTGCCTTGTATTTAGCACGTTTTAATATATATCTGAGCGATTTTGGAATAACTCAAAGAGTTAGGAATGTTAAAATGACATAATAGTTATAGCAAGTAACTTATTATAAATAAGAAAACAGCATTATTATTTGCTTAGATATGTACTCGATATAATATTTTTTAAATATCCTTATAGGTGTTAAACAATAAGCGTGTCCTAACAATTACCAGACTTCTAACATACAGATTATAAAAAACAGTAAACATAACTAAGTCAAAATGTTAAGGAACCTCATTAGGACTCTTAATATTAAAAAAAGGACAAAATAAAAATGTAGATATAATTGTGTTGTATTTTTACCAGTTAAAGCTAACCAAATTAGCCAAAGAACTTTGAGGGTTTCAAGTCAGTACCGTGTAAGCCGACGACCATTCCTAAACTAGATTAAGCTCGTCATCGTAATCATAATTAATCAATTTAGTGTTGACAAAGTGAAGTATTCGATTTAATAAAATAAAAAATTCTAATGAGGTTTGCGGAAATTAAGCAGCCCATTGTCGAGGGAAAAAAGAAAAGTTTACCGCTTTGATACAGTTATGAATATAAATTTCGTATTAATAGACTTTTAAGCGATACAAAGCACAAGTTCGTCGGAAAATTATGGTAATGAAGAAGTTTGCTGGCATTCAACTTCCCGAAAAAAAGTTTAGGAAACTTTTTTATTAAATAATTAGGTCTCCGTTGATGAGGAAACTCACAAGACAATGAACCCTAAAATACAGTGATCAAAAGTACTTTCTGTACATACAGGATCAGATTATATTTTTTAATCATATTAATACTTTTTGTTATTGATTAGTTGTATAATAAATAACAACATATCTACAAAAAAGTTTTATAAAAAATTTTTTCATAGCTGAACATGTTCTTGAATTATGTTTCGCGAATATTTTCTTGTAAAATCTACACATTTCGATCTTTTCCAATAATACCAATCGTGGAGACTAATATTTCTGATACTCTTGTTATGTGATGACATATCAGTATGATTTATATTGATAATATTTTCCATTGAATATACCATAGTCTTAACTTTTGATTAAATAAACACTTTTACATACCATGTACATAATTTTTTGATATTCTATGGTCGACAAAAATGTAAGAGATTAAACACCATTACGAAAATCAATTATCCATAATAACAAGGATCAACAAGGAGTTTAGAACGCGCATTGAATTTAGAAGTGTCTACAAGGAATGGTGTACTCAATGATCTACTAATCTTATTGGAATAAATAACTGTTACAACTAATTTTAAAAATGGTAACTAATACTAAAAAAGGTCCTAGAGTTTATTCATTGGTACGACAACGCTCAACCATATCTTGCAAAACTGTAAAATCATTAAACATTACCTCTGTTTATGGTATCAACCTTTGTTTTTAAAAAATATAATGTAAATTATTAGTACATAATTTTTTGATATTCTTTGGTCGACAAAAATGTAAGAGATTAAACACCATTACGAAAATCAATTATCCCTAAAATTAAGGATCAACAAGCAGTTTAGAACGCGTATTGAATTTAGAAGTGTTTACAAGGAATGATGTACTCAATCATCTACCACTCTTATTGGAATGAATAACTGTTACAACTAATTTAAAAAATGGCAACTAATACTAACAAAGGTCCTAGAGTTTATTCATTGGTACGACAAGGCTCAACCATATCTTGCAAAACTGTAAAATAATTAAACATTACCTCTGTTTAGGGTATAAACCTTTGTTGTTAAACAATAGAATGTAAATTACTAGTACACTAGCGACCCGCCCCGGCTTCGCACGGGTGCAATGCTGATACTAAATTAAATACACTACAGAAAAAATATGAACGTTGTATATAAAAACATAGCGGCCCGCTCCGACTTTGCACGGGCATAAAATATATATGCCTATGTCACTCAATGAAAACATGATTAAAATCGATCCAGTATTTTTGGTTCATTCATTACTGCCCTTGGCCTGCACGCATTAAATTTGGAATAAAACAATTCCTCTTCCCCTATACTTACTATGAAGATTTCCTGCTATCTTTGGAATATCTAAATTCATACAAATTTTATTACATTACACATTTTTAAACGCAAATTTTAAATTTGTAATATCTCCGAAAATATTTGTTTAATTTACATGCTGTAAGGAACCATATTGATCTATATTAATTGCACACTGTATTTAAGGTACTTAATTCGATAAGGATTAATGCCGTATTGCTTAAAATAGCTTCGTAAATAAGCCATTTTCTCACGTAAAAAGTAAACAATAAAAATGGTTAATGTGGGTTATCCCTAAAAGATAAACATATACCATCCCGGACTTTTTTGTAGACCTTTTTATGGTGTACAATACTGTAGTACATTAATTTGATCTAACTCGTAGGGTTAGGCAACGTTTTTGCTAATTGCTAAATAAGCCTAAAAAAATAGGTTAATTTACGACATCACGTTAGAAACCTCTAAAATTAGCAATGTTGCGTTAGTATATTATGCATGTATTATACATATAAACCTTCCTCTTGAATCACTCTATCTATTGAAAAAAACCGCATCAAAATCCGTTGCGTAGTTTTAAAGATTTAAGCGCACATAGGGATATAGGGACAGAAAAGGCGACTTTGTTTTATACTATGTAATGATAATTTTTTGATATTCTATGGTCGACAATAATGTAAGAGATTAAACACCAATACGAAAATCAATTATCAATAATAATAAAGATCAACAAGGAGTTTAGCACGCGCATTGAATTTAGAAGTGACTACAAGGAATGATGTACTCAATCATCTACCACTCTTATTGGAATGAATAACTGTTACAACTAATTTAAAAAATGGCAACTAATACTAACAAAGGTCCTAGAGTTTATTCATTGGTACGACAAGGCTCAACCATATCTTGCAAAACTGTAAAATAATTAAACATTACCTCTGTTTATGGTATAAACCTTTGTTTTTAAAAAATATAATGTCAATTATTAGTACATAATTTTTTGATATTCTATGGTCGACAAAAATGTAAGAGATTAAACACCATTACGAAAATCAATTATCCATAAAAATTAAGGATCAACAAGCAGTTTAGAACGCGTATTGAATTTAGAAGTGTTTACAAGGAATGATGTACTCAATCATCTGCGACTCTTATTGGAATGAATAACTGTTACAACTAATTTAAAAAATGGCAACTAATACTAACAAAGGTCCTAGAGTTTATTTATTGGTACGACAAGGCTCAACCATATCTTGCAAAACTGTAAAATAATTAAACATTACCTCTGTTTATGGTATCAACCTTTGTTTTTAAAAAATATAATGTAAATTATTAGTACATAATTTTTTGATATTCTTTGGTTGACAAAAATGTAAGAGATTAAACACCATTACGAAAATCAATTATCCATAAAATTAAGGATCAACAAGCAGTTTAGAACGCGTATTGAATTTAGAAGTGTTTACAAGGAATGATGTACTTAATCATCTGCGACTCTTATTGGAATGAATAACTGTTACAACTAATTTAAAAAATGGCAACTAATACTAACAAAGGTCCTAGAGTTTATTCATTGGTACGACAAGGCTCAACCATATCTTGCAAAACTGTAAAATAATTAAACATTACCTCTGTGTATGGTATAAACCTTTGTTTTTAAAAAATATAATGTCAATTATTAGTACATAATTTTTTGATATTCTATGGTCGACAAAAATGTAAGAGATTAAACACCATTACGAAAATCAATTATCCATAAAATTAAGGATCAACAAGCAGTTTAGAACGCGTATTGAATTTAGAAGTGTTTACAAGGAATGATGTACTCAATCATCTGCGACTCTTATTGGAATGAATAACTGTTACAACTAATTTAAAAAATGGCAACTAATACTAACAAAGGTCCTAGAGTTTATTCATTGGTACGACAAGGCTCAACCATATCTTGCAAAACTGTAAAATAATTAAACATTACCTCTGTGTATGGTATAAACCTTTGTTTTTAAAAAATATAATGTCAATTATTAGTACATAATTTTTTGATATTCTATGGTCGACAAAAATGTAAGAGATTAAACACCATTACGAAAATCAATTATCCATAAAATTAAGGATCAACAAGCAGTTTAGAACGCGTATTGAATTTAGAAGTGTTTACAAGGAATGATGTACTCAATCATCTGCGACTCTTATTGGAATGAATAACTGTTACAACTAATTTAAAAAATGGCAACTAATACTAACAAAGGTCCTAGAGTTTATTCATTGGTACGACAAGGCTCAACCATATCTTGCAAAACTGTAAAATAATTAAACATTACCTCTGTGTATGGTATAAACCTTTGTTTTTAAAAAATATAATGTCAATTATTAGTACATAATTTTTTGATATTCTTTGGTCGACAAAAATGTAAGAGATTAAACACCATTACGAAAATCAATTATCCATAAAATTAAGGATCAACAAGCAGTTTAGAACGCGTATTGAATTTAGAAGTGTTTACAAGGAATGATGTACTCAATCATCTACCACTCTTATTGGAATGAATAACTGTTACAACTAATTTAAAAAATGGCAACTAATACTCACAAAGGTCCTAGAGTTTATTCATTGGTACGACAACGCTCAACCATATCTTGCAAAACTGTAAAATCATTAAATATTACCTCTGTTTATGGTATCAACCTTTGTTTTTAAAAAATATAATGTAAATTATTAGTACATAATTTTTTGATATTCTGTGGTCGACAAAAATGTAAGAGATTAAACACCATTACGAAAATCAATTATCCATAAAATTAAGGATCAACAAGCAGTTTAGAACGCGTATTGAATTTAGAAGTGTTTACAAGGAATGATGTACTCAATCATCTACCACTCTTATTGGAATGAATAACTGTTACAACTAATTTAAAAAATGGCAACTAATACTAACAAAGGTCCTAGAGTTTATTCATTGGTACGACAAGGCTCAACCATATCTTGCAAAACTGTAAAATAATTAAACATTACCTCTGTTTATGGTATCAACCTTTGTTTTTAAAAAATATAATGTAAATTATTAGTACATAATTTTTTGATATTCTATGGTCGACAAAAATGTAAGAGATTAAACACCATTACGAAAATCAATTATCCATAAAATTAAAGATCAACAAGCAGTTTAGAATGCGTATTGAATTTAGAAGTGTTTACAAGGAATGATGTACTCAATCATCTACCACTCTTATTGGAATGAATAACTGTTACAACTAATTTAAAAAATGGCAACTAATACTAACAAAGGTCCTAGAGTTTATTCATTGGTACGACAACGCTCAACCATATCTTGCAAAACTGTAAAATAATTAAACATTACCTCTGTTTATGGTATCAAAGTTTGTTGTTGAAAAATAGAATGGTAATATCAACGATATTTATTGGTGAAAATGCGAAATATCTATGTAAATAACTACTAAATTCGATGGTTTTGACACTCCTCTACATTAATTAATTTTTCTACTTACTAGAATTGAGTTATTCAGTGTATGACCTGTATTTTGCATTTTCGACATTCATTAACTTTGCTATGTGATTGACATTAATTACCTCTGTTGAAGAAATCTGTTGCTGCGATTAGATTCAATAATTTAAAAAAGTTTAAATTAAATCAATTGGACGAGTACTCAAATAACTCCTAAATAACTGACAGTTAAGTTGCTGAATTAACTATAACTGAAAGGTCCAAAAGGAAGGAAAAAGGCTAAGAAAAGGAAAGTGTATGATAGGCATGCTACAGCAATTAATAGATGCAAGGGAAGTTCCTTTTGCATGTCAACGCACGCATGTTGCAAGTTTTATAATACCTAATGGAATCGCCAAACGTTGCGTCTTTTGGTCACAGCATGCTATGGTCAATGCAGCATGGCTCTCACACTTGAAACTACTGAAAATGTGTGAAAATCGATCGCTGCCCACTCACAAAATATTGTTTTTTCGACTACATATCATCATGTTTTTCAGAAAGTCCGAAAGGGATGGAAATTGAAGAAAGTTATGGAAAATACTTTGATTAGTATTTATTAAACCAATATTTTTTAAAATTAGAGTGAACAATTTTATGTAGCTTTGCAAACTTTTCCATGCATTTTCTTTTCTAATACTTCTTACTATGTATTGGTATCATTATTTGTTATCATAAATAGAATTTTAAATCTAACTTATTATATATGACCAGTACAGTAGTTAAAATTTTAAATTATCCAGCTTTGATTCTATTGGTGGCAATCATTTAATCAAAATAAAACACTGGAGTGAATTGATGTAGCTGGAAGAAATGAACCAGTCAAATATGTTCGCCAAATCTCATTTATTTATTCATAGAAATATAATTTATAAATAATACATATATTACATACATATATACATATACATATATTATATAATATAAATCTGCAAACATATTATAAAATTAATTTGTAATTAGTTTATACGGTATAGTATCTTTATTAATTATATAAAATGTAATTTGCAGATTGTTTGATAATTCAACAGTGTACGTTTACTACCATTAAGTAAATTACCACCTGAATAACGGACGTTAAATATATAATGTAATAAAGCATCTAAATAATGAATAAACATCAAAATTATATGATAATTAAT
The DNA here is from genome assembly GCF_030347505.1 of Rhynchophorus ferrugineus. NCBI lineage: Eukaryota > Metazoa > Arthropoda > Insecta > Coleoptera > Curculionidae > Rhynchophorus > Rhynchophorus ferrugineus. The sequence continues at coordinate 40,584,832 of NW_027472580.1, read as the reverse complement.
AGTTAATTAAACTAATCAAAATTTGTTTAAAGCAGATTCAAACTTGCATAACGATGATGGCTACACAATAGTATATTTATAGTCAAATATGTAAAGGTCTAGTGGTTTGGCTGGTTGCCAGCTTGATCGACGCAGTGGTCAAGGCGACAGAAACAGCCTCCTACCGATGCGATTGTCGCCGGTTCGAATCCTGCTGAGGCATGGTTGTAAATTTACGTATGCGATAGTTTATAATGTGATTCTCTAGTACGAAAGAGTATAAAATTTGACAAGGAAAATCATCTCTGTTACGCCAGTAACCATGTTTGGTAAGAACGGATGTCTTCTGGAATGATTTCTAAGTTGGCAACTCGCCAGTGGGTAGGCCGGGGACCATGGTTCGGAGCCCACGTTAAATTGTAGGTACAATTCAGATAAACTCTCGTTGGTAAAAAAAAAGTCTAAAAATATTTTTTTTAAATAAATATATATGTTTGTTAATAGAAAAGAAAATGTAATATCATGATAAAAACCCAAGTTATCAAATAATATTCTTTACTTACAATAGCGGAAGGAATTCACAATCAACATCATGATTTTGATCTTGCTACTTTTGGTTAATGATAATAAAAGAGAAATTTATATTTTCAACTTCATATCAGTGGAGGTATTTCACATATGTGAAAAAAATTGCAATAAAAGCACAATTTGAAAAATAACGTTCTGAATTTTCTAATAATGTTGTATTTAACTGTTAAATTTATGAGATTACAGTGGTTACAATGCGTAAAAAAATAAATGGGAAAAAAATAAACAATGACTAATGGACAAAACTTGTTGGATTCCGTCGCTTGTACAAATTTGGTTGAGTATTTAATGGTGTTTATTCGAACAGTATCCAGAGCTTTCATCTCCAACAATTGCGGCTATAATCCGATCTCTCCGATGCGACATGGTAAACTAAGCAAATATGAAGATATTAGCTGAATTCCCCCAGTTAAATATTCTGGTTACATTGTATGCTTTACTAATTTAACAGACAACTAGATGTGCAACATTTACTAAAATATTAAATATTATTAAACTATATTTATATATAGATAAATACCTACTAATTATATACTATTTGGTGTATATAGTCTAACAATTTTCTCATTTGAAGAGGAAATTATTGAGAAATACTTGATACAATATATTAACCAAAATACTTTTTTCAATTGACGTCTGTAGCCATCTTCGATAATAGCTTAATTCGGATTTAACCGCTCGTGATATACTGCAGACAGTTGATACAATCATATGTTATACCACATAAAGCTAATTTCTGATGCTCCAGGCAATTATTTACCATTTAAGTCAAAACCGGCGAGAGGAATATGGCCAAGATGTATTACTATAAGCTTCTAAAGGTATCTTATGGACTTCGGAAGCAGATATGTTTATATCACGCAACGAAAATAACCAATGACGAAAATGCAGTTTTGAGCTTTCGATTATTAGCATTTGTATATACTGAATTACTCTATATCACTAGATGGAAAGCTGTTTTATGTAGGGAAATGGCAAAACCATGAAATATAACAAATAAGTTAGGTTATAAATATCGGTGATCAAAATATATGTAAGCAAAATATTATAATAAATATTATATTACAGTAAGATATTTCAAATAAAACGCAAACGGCTTTCGCAAATTAACCCTACAATAATCCATATTGGGTACACTTGACTTGGATGTCTGAAATGATTCTCTCTGTGATCGAATTTCCACCACAATTTATTAGGTTAATCATGTTAGTCTCATAACAGAGAAAATGCAATAATTTTAAAAGTATATGTTACTGAAACTTGTTTTCACGGTATTTTCAATATAAGATCAGAAATATATTTAATATTAAATAAATAAATGCCTGTATATTAAAACATGTTAAAATAATTATCTCAAGAAATGACACTCACGAACCTTTTTTTATTACATAAAATTTCCATTAAATTTCAATAATTAATAAATCATTGATACGTTTAAATTACTACACTACTGAATATTACAACAAAGTATCATAAGTAAGATAATTTCAGAACTATAACAATTTCCGAGCATCAAAGCATCATTCATAAGTATACATGATCTTCCTTTACTTTTATGTTATAAGCATAAATATGACATAATAAATGAATAACTACATGTTCGTATATTGCAAGAGAGAATATATGATTGAAAATGATATTTGACTTTATCATATATCCGAGTATTAATAACGAACGAAATAATAACGAATACATATTTATATGTAATTTATTTTTTACAATATAGAAATGTATATTAAATTTTTTATAAATTAAATCGAGGGATATATATAATTTAAGGGCATATTTCAAAGACACGTACAAAGTTTTCACATATTTTTTAAATAAAATAATCAGATATTTGGGTATAATGTTATTGCTGAGCTGATGTGACGGAAAATCGGAAGCCGTTCAGTGCAAAAACCATTCAGTTTGCTTTTTAAACTCTAACTATAGCATAAAGCGTTTAGCCCCCAAACGGAGGTTGCGGGTTCGATTCCCAACGGATACCTATTGTAATAATAAATAAAATAACTTCATATTTTATTATGTAGATATCTAATACGAAAACATGCTTTTGCACTTTGATGTCGGTGCCAAAACAATAGAAAAATAATAATATCAACAAAAGAAATTTAAATTAATATAACTGTTTGGGTTGGGCACCGACTTCAAAGTAGTCAGTTGGTAGTAGTTAAAATAATATTGTAAGAAGAAAAATAGGTCTAGGTAAGTTAATTAATTAATTAAGCTAAATTGTGTATATAGTAGAATATAATATAGGTGTAATAGATGGGTTAAATAAGGTTTTTGATTATTTATAATTAGTAATTGCAACGATTATTTTGTATATATTGTGTTATAAAATGTTCTTTTGTGTTAAAAAACTAAGTTTTAATTTGTTTACCCTTTAGTAAGCTCCTTGTTTATCGTCGGTTTATAAGTCGGTTCAATTTTTTTTATTAAAATTATTTTATTAGTGTAAACCTTCTAATTAAAAACTAACCGCTAATTCGTCATTCAAAACTAACTCTTCCTTTTTTTAAATTTTTTGTTCCCATAGATTTTCAAAAAATCCTATCCAATGAGCAATAAGTATCTTTTATAATGTCCATCATATAACTGACACGTACAAGGTCGCTTCATTGTATGCTCCTATATGAATTTATAATCAAAAACTTAACCCAATGACTACTCAATCTTATTCTAAAGAGTATTTTGTCTTATTCATAGCTTTAGCCTACACTTTTCACTCACGTAGTAAAAATTTAACCATTTGGCAGTGCATTAGGGTACACCCATACCCTCTCAGCGTACTTTACGCTAATACTTTGATTCACACTCGTTGTGATTATGATATTTCCCTGAACTTATGAAAGTTCCAAGAGGACATATGGCAGTAAATTAGTTTATTTCAAATGTAGTACGGGGCATCGTCGACGGCGCACAGAAAATTATTTTGATTTTTTTTACCTAAACAAAAATATAATCAGCAAAAACAGTACGACTTTAAAGAAGGTGCTGTGAATGTAACTAAAACAATTTCCTATCAAATCATTTTGGAAATTTCAATGGCCATCTCTTGCTTTTTTTGAGACATTTCCACATAAGCTCTACAAAACAATGTTAAGAGAACAAGGTAAAGTAACAATAGAGATCCAATATGAATATGAAATAAATCTGATTTGCTTTCAATTTCTATTTAATAAATGTCGGTAGTTCCTCAGTTCTGTTAATTAGAAAGAAAAATTATAGAGGGCTAATGATACATAGAAATATATATAAAAACGTAATGGCTCGTATCAAAGCAGGGATGAATGTTCATATGTAACTGGATATTATATCCAAGGAACACATATTATGGGGCCGCCGTTAATGACGTTTCATCATAATCCATCCCATTCAATTTATAGTTAATGGAATCGGTGGAGGAGAAAAAAGAAAACAATTTTCCTTTGTGAACGAATTAGCAAAGATAGAATGGAGGAAAAGTGAAAATAAGGCAATGACGAGGCAGAAAATATATATCTGTTTAATCCTAATACATTCAAAGGCCCCCGCTTTCGGAAGCATTAGAGTTAACAAAGCTATACAGTAGAATAACGGGCCGGAAAGTTTGCGTAAACAGGATCGGCGAATGGTCAATAACCCAAATGAAAAACATATTATAAATTATCTTATGGCAAGGCTTATTACCCAGAAACAGTTCGTCTGTTGCTCTTTGTATTATAATATAGTTTTCTAAAAAAAAAACAAAAACCCACATTAATTACAATTACCCCTTTACTATTCTATTTTAGAATAATGGAGTAATGACTAGAATTTTTTGAGTGGTCTTAGCAAAGAAGCTACTTCCTGAATTAGTCTTAAATTATTATTGCAGGCATCCCTAACGAATATAAAGAATTTATAAAATATTTTTTGTCATGAAGGCATTTCATGGTTCAGGATTCTATTCAAGATCATTTTAAACAAGTTAGATTAAAACTGCTATATGTTTGTTCCGTTATACTGATGGCAGACTAAATGAGAGCTGTTAATATTAACATATTATAATTTATCGTTCAATACAAAAATGTATTGAGGCAAGTTATAATTATTTTTAGAATCTTATTGTAAAAATTATGGATCGGAGAATTAATGCGGTCAAAATGTTTGATACATGCCAGAATTACTGCTGTGCCATTATGGTAAAATGAATCCAAAGTACAAAACAAACAGGCAGCTTAAATATATCTTAAGTTTTTTGTTAACGATATTTGTTGATCTACTAATTATATTATTTTATTTATATATTACTGTATATTTAAACGAAAATAAAAAATGCATTTAGAATTTTGTAGAAATATTCTTTTTGAAGAATTAACCCACTAATTAAGAATTTCCATCTTAACCTGCCACTGAATAAAAACATTGCTAAGCCACTCACATATGCTAAAAATATATAACTTGGCGTGTTTGACTTATGCTGCGTACAGACCGGGCCAACGATCGACAACGAATGGGTTTGTTGGGATATTTTTAGTTCTGTTTAGACGGTTTGGCGAAGGCCAACTAAGGTTTGTTGGCATTCGTTTGCAATCCGTACAGTGTCAATAACATCCAAAGAATTTCATTCGTTGTCCTTCGTTGGCCCGGTCTGTACGCAGCGCTAACCAATGGATTTTTCAGATAGGGCTGAAAATTTCTCCCAAGGAACGCGACGTTTCGTTTTTTATTTCTACGAATACACTGGATATACAACACTCATATCTGAGCCGCAAAAACTCAGAAAAACATTACGTTTAGCACTCCGTCAAATACACAATAAATGAAATAATAATTTAGTTATTAAATTTTATAGAGGATTAGTAAATCCTCTCTATATTACTCTATACATTGGATGCGGGTACTCGGACGTACTCGGAAGGAAGAAGTACTATGACACTAGTTTTAAACGTCTTACACACTATGCAATCCGTAGTACGACAACTTGTATAACCCAAATCCATTCGACTATTGAAACGATAATTCAATAATCCGTGGCATTTTCGGTCAATATATCGTTGTCGCAGTCAAATTGTTTGTATGTTTGACTTTTATTGTATAATCGCGTTTCATGTGAAAGATTAACTATCTCGGTGAAGTATTTGACAACTGGCAATTGCCATGAAAACCTTAAGATCAGTACAGACATCTTTCATCAATTCATTGGTCACGTAATTCCTGATTAGCCATTATTAGTCACATAAAGAGTCACTATCATCATTAGTTTCATTGGATCGATATTTTTGTTAGATGCCAAATATTTATGGGTTTGTTCAAAAATTTATTTTGTGAGCAAAATTGTAGATTACTGATAAAACCATTGGCAACCCTTATTAAACCACGAATAGAATATATAATATATATAATAATTTATCGTTATTGACCGTATAATACTTTACCACGAGTTATATTTGATTATTGTATTTTATGATAGGTGCATGGATTTGACAACGTAATCAACTTTTGTGATGACTGTCATTTGGAATCGTATTATAATTGCAGTCGAATAAACATTTATCAAGAATAGAGTTGAAATATGTAGTAACCGTTTGTGATAAAATATGCCTTATATATATTTTTCAGATTTATTATTGTTTAATCACAAATTTAGTGCGCGAGGACTTTATTTATTTTTATTATTAACAATACCTGAGGCAGAAGACACACAAGAGAGGTGAAGTGAATTAAATGTGCGACGAGCTACATCGTGTTCTAACTGTGCTAACCGAATTGATGACTAATCAGAGACAGAAAATAATAATAGTCTTATTGTGTCTATGGCTTTTGAAAGTTACTTGAAGAAGCTTAGAAGGCAAGTAGTCCATGCATATAAACCAAAACAACATCGAACACAACACATGTTGAGCATGATTGCCGTGATTTTTATACTATCATAAAATGGAAAGTAAATTTTCAAAACATTTTGCATTTTATTGCACATGTTTTCTTTTAATTTTTCTCTTTTAACTGCATTATAAATAAACGCCGGGTTGCTCATATAAATTTTATTTCTAAAGTATACCTACAAGAAACTCTTGATTGAAGGCAACTCCGGACTGCAAGATGGCCAGTTAATAAGTACCAATAAGTTTTAAGAACAGCTATTATAGAATCATCAATCAAGTTGTGATTTGTTACCTGTATTTTTGGTTTAAATTTATATTATAACACAGTACTTAAAAGTTTGTTTTTATTAAAATAAAAAACTAGATATATAACATAAAAATATATGAACAAAGATATTGAGTAAATAATTTCGTAGTATAAACTTAGTACATAAGTAATGATTTGTTTCAGGATATAACTAAATTAGAAAGCAAAATATTAGGATCAGGAATAAAATTATCAGTTAATTTGTCCTTCATGGATATTTTATTTGCGTTAGCTTCGTTACCAATTTCATTTTGAAAGAAATACTGACGCTAATAATTAACACCACAATTGACACTAACCTTTTATTCTTTCAATATATAAGCGCTTCTCCATGACTACATAAAGATTTTCGGAACTCTCATATTCCATGATTAGGTTTATTAGTAATTAAACTCCTAATGGTTGGATTGACACTCCTGACAGTTGGATTTTGAAAAATGTGTAAGCACCCATTAATCTGGGAGCTTAAAACAACCAAAACAACAAAATTAAATGTGAAAATTAAATCACAGTCAAATACATAAAACGTACTGCAATTGAACAGTGAAGGACTTCATCACACAATCTCTTGACTGAAAATTATAAGGTTTATTAAAGGTATCGATTAAAATCTATGACATGTCTGGGAGATTTTTCTCTGAAAATAGAACGCAGTTTTATAATGTGATCAATACATATAATATTAAACTATATAACACTTAAACAGAAACTGAACCAACAGAGCTGTAATATTCTTCAAAGGTTTATAACTTATATCTGTAACTGTAATTGATTCATTAAGACTAACATATTATAACATATTAAATATATTTTTATATATATTAAAATTATATTAAATATATTATATAAACATGTTAAAAATATAAACCAGTTATTAATCGAATTAACATTATAAGGATATCAACACAAGGATATTACAAGGATATCACTTTAAAATCATTGACTCAATTATTTTATTTTAATTCATTATTATTATTATTATTATTCATCTCTGGCTTTTCGAATGTAGCTAATACATTCACGAAAACAGTATGCAAAATATGTCAATATTGAAGATGTGCTTTTTTAATCAGTTCCTTAAACTTTATAATCCTCAGTAAATTTCCCCCAAAATTCCACCAAATCGGTGAAAACAAATTCCAAAAAACCTATAACCGACAGTAAATAGTAATTTGGGCAATGTTTATGTAGCGCAGCTTCGCAAACAATATTTTGATGTCTTGATGATTCGATCCGTCCAGTCAATTTCCAAATAGCTACCTTTAGAATACAAACATGACATAGGTAGAGAGCAAACAATTATTAAATTCTGTGGGCCAGCAACATCTACGCGTTCGTTGGATTTATAAAGGCCGCGCAAACAAGCTGTCACTGCGACCAAACAAATTAGGATTTAGTAAACCGGGCTTGATCACTTTTTGGTTCTATTTTCTAGTAGCGATCGGCACTAACGTTATTCTCACGAGAGTAACATGGTAATTGGTAAATATGAGATTGTTAGAAAGGTCGTATTTCAACACCGCTTACTACTATTAAAGGGATAGATTAAAATTGGGATTTTTATTAGGCGGTTTTTTTGTGTAAAACTAGAAATATGTGTTTAAATTCGTTCCTCTAACCCTTAGAGAGGAGCTATTTAGTAATACACACGTTAATAAAATGTTAGTGCAGTATTTATGTAAAATCGTCGTAAACATAAATTTAAAGATCATGTACATAATACTCATGCAACTGTTATGAAACTAAAATGTATTCCAATTATTTACACATTTTTGTTTCCAGAAAACGTATCATTTGTTTCGCAGAAAACATATCACGGTTCAAGTGGTAAATTATTTATAGCATCTGTACGGCAAAAATCTTGCTACCTGAATTGCTGGCTAAAAACAAGCCATCACGCCATTCATTTCATCATGCAACGAAAAACGGTAATTTGGCTAACACACGCACGATAATTAATTTTATTTTGTATTATATAACATTTTAATTTATTGTTTTTATAATAACAGTTGTATTATAGCGTCATAAAAAATAATTGTTTAAACGCGAAATATATAAATAACTTTAGAATAACGATGTTAATATCAACACGGATAAAATTATAAATTACAAATATTTTAACAGTGGAAAATAATTTTCTTTTATGTGATGGTGTTTCGAAACCAAATATCCATCATTTATTTATACTTTATTGTATTAAATGTCGCTGAAAAATGAAGCTCTGTTGGTGAATAATGTTCTTAATAGTACATAATTTTAGAAATGTTGATGTTAAAGATGATATCCGTTGATGATAGAGAACAATTTTGCAAAATAGTATAAGAACGAAGTTTCTACAACATATATGAATAGTTATTAAATTATTTTAATAAGAGTTGTTTTCTAAATGATTATTAATTACTATAAAGCTTAAATGGCATCAGCCAATCTGAACATGCGTTTATTACTCAGTCAATTAGTGATACGCGTTTAAAACAAGTATATGTATATTAATAGATTAGCTATCAATTAATTTCAAATTCTGCTTAATAAACTGTAATAGCAATGGTTTTCCAATATATTCCAACTTTCTTCTCCTATAATACTGGTCCTAATTATTCTGCACTTGCTCTAACTGGATCTCCTTGCAGTTTATAATAGAACGCAATATTTTCTTCATCAATTTTCAATCCATATTTTAATCCAAAATAAATCACGAACAAATGTAGGAAGCCTTAATATCTGTAACAGCGAAATAGTGCCACCAAAAGCGAACAATATATATTATCAGTTACGCTATTTCTAAAATCATGTTGAATCATGTATGTTCTTAAAAACTTATGGCATAATTTCATCCACTATTATGTTGAAAAGCGGTGGAGAGACATCTGTATAGTAAACACCAATTCTGACCTCAAATGAATTAAAAAAATCATTTTGTAGCCACGCACAGGCAACATAACCATCGTAAGATACCTGAAGAAGTTACCTGAGAAAATCTACGCAACTCGGTCTAAATCAGATTCGTTCTTCTCGTCTTGTTTCTTCACGATTCTCTAGACTCATTTGTATGACTTTCGTTACCCGAAAATTATTAGGAGACTTTATTCCACGATAATTTCTACGATTTACTTATAGAACAATATTTACTTTAGGAACAATTATTATTTCCTTTTATACTGACTCGATTTTGGTCGGTTTTTGTGATCTTACTACACTTTAATGATTTTTTGTCTCGCTATCAGGCATATATATATATATATATATATATATATATATATATATATATATATATATATATATGTATATATATATATAGCTTTAGTTTTTGCCTAGCATATCTATTTCATTTTGTAACTGTTTTCAAGGTCGATACATTTTACTCGTTTTCTTTTGCCACTAACCGTAAAAATTCGTCGGATATACAAGGTGTTGCAGATATATTGTATTTTCCATCGAGCTGCTGACATACTTTAGTGGCCATACTCCACAATGGTTTTCTGAATTTGCTTTTCTTGTTATTGTTGCCTTATAATCTCTATTGCGACGTAATTACATTTATTTATAATTAAAAAAATGTTTAGTTTTAATTTTACGAAAAATATTTTTGTTTTTGTATAGTTTAAGGGTCTAATTTATTGGACCATATAATTGTTTCCTGTATGAGACATGAGAAGAGAATTGTGACTTGAGATAATATAAAATGTATTTTATCGAATGTCTGGTGAAGCCAGATAAAACACTCGGAATTAAAAAACAACAGAAATTACTAAGAAATGAAAGAACACAACATAAGAATTAGTAAACGAATTACGGAATTAGTTAAAGAACCTGAATTAAGAAACAGTCAAAGGAGTCAAGATTTAATCAGAATTAATAAGAAAGAAATAGTATCAACAATGGAAGTCCAGAGTCAAAAACAATAGAATTCCTATATATCATGCATATAATCATCATTTGGACCCGATGACAATATCAGTATTATCCAAGACCAGACAGATGATTTGGTAAGTCATTTTAATTCACTTCTTTATTCTTTTCTGCATTATGTATCGATTTGTCACGTTTGATTTTATATATTTTTGAAATTATTCATTTAAATATACATACTCGTCTTTATGCATTAGATATACATTAGTTACGCAAAGAAGAGAGAAAACTAATATAGTATTTATTAATTTGTATATATATATATATATATATCTATACATACATATATATATATATATATATATATATATATATATGTATATAATTAATTTATAATCATTCATCATTGACAGACATCAATAGATAAACTCGGGAATGTGACAGGTCAGGCCGGGATTGATCATTTCGAGAAGGGCTACAAATCACGGGCCCCTCTCGATGCCGAATCTGCCGTAATGAAAAATGGCGACCGTCGATGCGGTATCGAGAGCAATAAACGTTGGAACAATTAAAACGATCGCCGTATTGATAGGCCACATCCAATTGCGAATGCTAAATAGGAACGTTTGTTGTTATTCAGCGGTGGGGGTAGGTGGTGCCTGTTAATATGCGAAATTAATGCGTTGTGCGTCTAAACAATTAACGATTGGCAAAAATTATAAGCCGATATCGATGGTCGTTATTGCTGTGGGTCGCTAATTCAATTGTCTATATTATATTGCGGATATTCGGAACGGAACCCCGTGTTATTCCGGTCATTCCATTGGTTAAGCTGCATTAAATATTTATTTAATGCAAGTGTTAATGAGCTGTTATAAACTGGAATAGAACGGACAATAATGACACATCTATTACTAAAACTTTGTTGACAGTTGTTTAACTCTGAACAATTATTTACATTAAATTTCATTATTTATTTATTATATATTACTAGGGATTCTTTATTATTTATTCGTTCTCTGCTTTGGAATAACATTATTCTATTGTTTTAAAGACAGATAAATTGTTTTATTAAAGCCACTGATAGTTGAAAGTAGCAATTAGGATTTTTTAAATTTATTAATTACATTGTTACTAGTCGTTGCCGAAAACCTACAATTTGTCTTTAAAATAATTTAAATCTAGGTATATATCTAGGAGTGACCATCGGCGATATCGTCGTCTGTGCTGCAATAATATGTTAACACTGCTGTTTTTCTGTTTAATACCCCTCACTGCTAATTACTATCCATGTTACTTTTTCTTTATTGTCTCAAATAGCAAATATCACAGTGGTCATCACAGTGTCAGCCTCAGATATGTAAAATGGTTAAAGAATTGACCCCAATACACTTGCTTATGGTACACCTACTTTAGCTTTTTTTATTGTAGAGCAAGCTTTCTCTTGTTTGGCTCTAAACATTTTGGCTTTAATGTAATATTTTCAATGTGTTATTTTGGTAATATTTTCTGTGGTTTATGATCAAGTTGATCATGACATACCTGATTGCAGATCTATGCTAAACATACCTTTTCACTTTCAGAGGCAGTAAGTGGGATAAAATATAATTTTAACGTTATAATGTCGTTTAAAGGTGATCCAAAAACTCTATATCAATATAAATATGTTAGCAGAGACATACATATTTTGGAATAATTATCTAATTTTATACTATCGTTGTTTGTTTTTCCCGTGATAAAATTTATTTGAAAATATCTGTCGTTCAGAACTACCGAATGAAAACACTCGAAACAGTAGATAGTCGCAAAGTATTCGAACTATTCGATATCCAAAAGAACAGTCGAAGCAAAATAGTAATTACTACTTCATTCGAATGTATGCTTATGGGTGTTCCTAATTGTGATATAAGAATGAATGAATTTTGAGAGAGAAAATGTTGAGTGTTGTAGAGATCTGTTAATTTTAAATAATTTTAATTTGGCAACCGGCAGTACAATATTAATTTTAATGCTACTTTAGACGTGTAAAATAAATAATGAAATAATGGCCCCAAATATTTTATAAAAACAAATTAATAATCGGTAATATTTTTAAATTACCATCAGCTTCAACTAAAAGCTTCAACGAAAGAAAGCTTGAATGAACATCGAATGAGTGAGAAATCAGAAAAAGACAATCAAGAAGAGCAGTACCTAATAGCAACCAAGCCAGCATAAAAAAACAAGAAAGTAGTTATTTACTTCACTTCACTACTGTCAGCTATATAACATATTAGTTATATATAATTTTATTATTTTAATTCTATTACATTAATAAATAAGGTTAAAAAATAGAGATTTTAATTTAAAATTATTCACAATAATAGTACAAACAAAACATAAAACAATATATTTACAAATAAGTCCGAATCGCGAATGAAAATAATATCGAAAGAAATATTCGAATCATCCATTACTTACTGAGACTAATAACGAATGAAACTGTCGATAGTAAAAATTGATCAGTTATTAAACATTCATTAGTCTATTTCAATCACTGTTTTCTAATGTTAAAAGTTATAAATATATAGGCTATCTTTGTGACTTATTTCATTTCTTTCGCCTTCTCTCGTTTCATCGCGGAGATAGTGTTATAATATCTTTTTATAATTAAGCATAAAATATTATACGAAAAATAAATAAATACGATATGTATGTTTTTATAATATCCTACGTACCAATATAAAATTAAACGCAATGACGTTTAATTTGCTTGTATTACTAGTTAATTGGTCCGTTAAAGAGCCGAAAGTGCCTATACAGTTGTCGCTGACATTATTTTCATAACAGTACCTTTTCACACTTGGATGAACTACCCACAATAATTGTAAACGACATATAATTTTAGTTTAAACAGTAGCCGTTACCGTGATAAGTGCTAGTGACATTTAAATATGCCTTCTACGACTTAAATATTTCTCAAATGACATCAGTGACTAATTGAAAGTTTGTAGGTCAGAACTAAAACTACAATATTTTACTTTTTACTTGTTAAATTCTTATAACATATAATTCAAATTATTTCCTAATTAAAAATTATTTAATTATTATAAGACTATTTTTTATAAGTTTCCTAGCTAAAAACGATTAAAATTTGAAATATTGATACTTTGAGAGACACCCATATTCCATATATTTCTGATACGATTTGGTGGAGTAAAGTTATTGTGAACTAACCTAGTGTACCGATATTTGAGCAGAAGCTTGCCATTCAGGGTGTTGTACATAATTGGGTGGTAAATATATTAATACACAGATGAAAGAGCAATTACAAAACAGAGGACTTAGACAAATACAGGGGTAAACTTTATTGCATTTCCTATATTTAAAGACGTTCCATCGTTATTGATATACTAACGAAGTAAATTCTACATAAAGAATAATCCACAATATAGATCATTATTATCAAATTATTAATAATAAAAATTAATAAAAAAGGTGACTATATATGGGTATAAGGAAATCGGCGCTTATTATCTCACAATCTAGAATTACCATCATTACCTAGAATTTAAAGGTGATATACAAAAAGTTCTCATAACTGTCTCAGTTGTGTATAGAAATTGACCTGCTATTTCTTTAACAGGTGTTAAACTAAAATTGTTGGGAGAGTTCTTGTAAAATAGGAGAGAGTAAGAGGACATTCAAGTTACCTATACCATAATATAATCTAAACTTGGAATAGAATAGACCCTTATTAGTATTCATTAAAAATCATCGTGGTCCGGAGATTCGGCTGCTTTCGGAACTATTCGTATATTTGTCGGCACAATCTACTCGCCGCAAGCCGAAATATTAAAAATCGGTATTGCCAAATTTACAGCTAGGCTATTTGCTTTATGGATGTATTTTATTTTAGAAAAATAATATATTTAACAAGACTTTCTGACATTAACTTTTATATTTTGTTTTGAAACAAAAAATAATAATAATAGAGTGGATATGTTATTTTAGTATTTAGTGAATATATAATCTTGCCCTTATATTTAGCAACACTGCATGGTATTGCAAGCCAATAAGTAAGTTTCTCAAAAGAAATAGCTATGTACCGTATTGATTTGATTAAACGTTGGGCATTTATTTGTTTAACTCTTAAAGCTTTTGATATGGCATTTTTAAAGTTATATTGTGATGTTCCTTTTTATTTAAAAACAAGGCCTTTTAGTTTAACATTTCAGCGTTTTAACAGGATTACAAATATGGAGAGTCAAAGGTAGGTTTAGTTTCAGTTGTTACAAATAGGATAAATTAATTAAATGGCTTAAATTTTGCACTGAAAGTAAATTAATATGTCAAGTTTGTAACATGACCTACTTAGTAGCAAAAGAAAGAAAGGTTTCCCCATGAGCTTGCTGCACAACTAAAGTCGATAACAAGAATGATCATCTGCCTTATATGTGTCTCCAATTTAATGATTTTAGTATCCATACATACTGAATTTCGGCAGCATCTTTGTCGGATCCATAATAGAGACGTTAAACAATCTAATCTATATTTTAAGAATTTGTGAGGCTTTGAAAGTTATAAGCTACAGGACGACAAAAGAAAAAAAAATTGCTTAAAGAATTTCTTATAAAACAAGAAGTCACCATACATACCACTGTATAAGGAATTATCATCAAGCCACTATTTTCCATAAAACTATTGATATGATTATTATCTTACTAATGAATTTTAGGTAGGGTACGATAAGTCAAGAAGGGTTACAGGCAAAAAATCAATTTGAGTCCTCTCTATATAAGTTTTTTTTATTAAGAATGTTATAAGACTCAATATTGAAGCAAATACAAGTAGCCAATATGAATCCCAGAATAATATTCGACAATTAAATTTTGACAAGGTAATAGGGAATTATATATTTATAAGTAATTTCAATTAATCGTCGAGTTTATGCTGTATGATTTGTTGATAGAGAAAAGTAATCTGCCAAAATATCAAAGAAAAGAAAAGCAGAACTAAGCAGAAATAAAAGAAATTAGTTGAAAGGTATGATATAAAAAATACTCAAATAAAACACAAAATATTAACAACTTTGAGTTTTTAGATGCTCGAGTCCTTGATTTCATTAATTATGGTGGTGTTTTTTTAAACGGTAAGCCCTTTTTCCATGAAATATATTAACCTTTCCTTTATTTGGGAATTGCCTATTGCAACTTTTATTGTATTGTAAATAATTAGTAATTTGTGTGATAAGTATAAAGGAATATCTACAAGAAAGTTGTTATAAAATTTTATTTATATATAATACATTTGTAGTATTGTATATTCAAATATGTGGTAATTCAGTAAATAATTTATTGCATAGTTAAGGTTCATTGTTTTAAATTTATAATTTAAAATTAATATTAAATTTTAAAATATGTAAATGAATATAATATAAATATTTAGTATTTGCTGTATTTTTCTTTTTACCTCCTCTAAAATGCTTCGTAAATTAAAATAATTTTCTTACTGTTTTTTTAAGTCATTTTTACTATATATACATATGTATGGTATATAAATAATAATATAAATAGCTTAATATAAAACTTATGAACGTTACTCTTTATTTAACTAATACAGAGTATATTTTAGGCCTCCAAGACTAACACTATGCCGATATCAGAAGTTTGGTTATAGGTAAAACACAGCCCCACTCATGACGTCCCAAGAAATACTGAATTAGAATATTCAAATATTTCTAACATTCGGGACGCGCGCGCCAGCGCTTTATAGTCAATCTACCGGACCACGATGATTTTTAATGTATCCTATCAATTTGTCTGTATAAGTTTCACCAGAGTCACTCGCCAGTCGTTAGGATTACGTTAAGCAATAGCTCAGATAGATACTGCCTAGAAATGACACTATAAAATATTTTTTAACGAAGCAAACAAATTAATTTAATATAGAAAATAATATTTACTCAAGTTGTATTATGTATAAGAAATAATAATGAAATAATGTCAAATAGTTTTTAAGCATATTTTAATTAAAATTTTTCATTGTTACGTCAATAATTACTAAATATAATTAGAGTATACCTAAAGTAGTCTATAACTATCGTAAAAATACGAAATGAAAAAATATCTAGACAATAGCAATGAGTGGCCCAATATAAACTTTTTTCCTGGCTTTACAGGCCGAAAAAATATAATGACGCCGAGTGTCCTTTGAATTAAATCAACCCCCCGAAAAAATCGTGATTTATTACAGAAGAATGATTTTTAACTTTCGGGTTTTTGGAAAAGTTGGCGAAGTGGTGGAAAATCACACAGCTAATCAATTAAGTTCAGATTTCTGTACTGTAAGATTTATTCGTTTTAATGGTTCCTAAAGGAACGTCGTATTTTTTTGCTTTTTATATTTCAGGAGGGAAAACGAATAACCAACTTCGATGTAGTTGTAAAATTTCTGCCGTTTTAATTAATGTAATTAACATAATTTGCAGTACCCGAAGTTTTAATGTTATTCCTTTAATACTCATACAGTTGAATATAGTCGTATAGGGAACAGTAAGAAAGGTAACATATATTTATATACTCTTGAAAAAGTATTCCTTAATATCAAATTTATTAGTGTTCTTTAATTCAAATAGTATTGTGTCAGTAATTATAGTGACAATCTCTACAACCTCTATGTATCTCAAGTACTTATAAATATTTTGGCTTATCACAAAAGTGTATTCTCATGAATATTACTCCACCATTTTATTTTTTTTTAAACATACATTAAGAATAGCCCCCATAATTGATTTTTATGTTCATAATATCGTGTAGTATCGTGAAGAAAAACGTACAGATTAGTTTATTCGCTTAAAATAAAAAATAAACCATAAAATTTATTGATTTTGTTGAAAAAATATACGGCGATTCAGTTACCATTACTTAGAATGGAAAATGTAGGTGTAAACACAAATATTTGTTAAAAATTTCTATTAAATATTGCAGTATTTTATTTCTCCAGGTTAATTGACGAATTTTGGATGAAGATTGTTTGAGAAACCTCATAATTAAACCTCGTAAATGTCTCTTATAGGAAAAAAAATCGCCTGCCGAAAACTCAGATAATTGACTATGATGTTATTATCATCATTAATTATTATTTATAGTATAAATAATTTAGACAACGTTATATATATTTAACTAGTGTTAATTCCAATCCAAAAATGGTGTTGCTATTAACATTGAATTAAGTACGTTTAATTTTGAAATCCTTATTTGCTTAAAAAATAATATAAAAGAAAATAAACTATCCTATACAAAGACTAAAATATAAACAGGAAGTAACGAAGTGCATATAATATTAAATTATTTCTAAAAAAAGTTGATGGTAGTTACATTTAAAATATAATATAAATGCTAAAGATATTTACAGCCAAATAGTATATTAAAAAATATTTCTCTGTTGTGTTAAATTAAGTACAGAGAATAATTTGATATTAATAATCAGTTAGGGTAACATATCAAAGTTCATAGTTCATAGTAAAGTCTTGGTTGAGAATATATATTTTAATAATCAGATTTGGCAATATGCGAATTTTGTCTGTTTTTCTAATTTAACATATTTGTCAGTTCATTCAGCTATGACATTATTTTATTTTATTATTTTAGTTATTTAGTTTATTTTTATTTTATTATTTTTATATTGGTATTTTAAAGTCTCCTGTTTGCCAACAAGGGTTTATCTGGATTGGACCTGTTTAACGCGGGCTCCGAACCACTGTCCTCGGCATTAAGCTTACCGGCAAGTGACCAGAAAAATCATTCCAGGAGACATCCAGTCTTAGCCAGCCTGGTTACTGCCGTGACTGGGATCAATTTCCTTGTAGCATTTTACTCTTGCCTAGAACAATCATACATTTTAAACAACAGCAAATATAAATTTACGACCATGCCCCAGCAAGATTCGAACCCGCGATATCGCAGTAGTATGTGGACCGCCCTGTCGCCTTTACCACTGCACCAACGAAGCCGACTGTTTTATTTTAATAGAGTTTATTTTTACTGAAATTACTGAACTGAAAATTTTTACTAACATATTTTTTAATTATAAAGTAAGAAAATTTGATTGTACTATTGTAATGATAATTAATTTCACTGCGTTTTCCCTCAATGAATAATTATAGAATAGCTACAGTTCTAGTGTCCGACTTGATTTTGAATATTAATATGTTAGGAACTAAAAAGGCATCGAAAAAATAATCCAGTTCATACATTTTCACTGCTTATAATCTTGCTTTTTGTCAAAGCTACTTTTTGTCTCTTGATCTAAAGAAGCAATTGTATACTAGCCGAGTGACTTTTAATTATCAGCTTAGGAAGTGTGGAATAGTGATTTAAAATAAAAATGGTAACAGTGTTACGTTAAAAGACATATCAAATATCGTTTTTCTTTAAACGCGATTAAACAGTTTATACCTAAGCCAAACCACTAACATAGAAAAAATTGCTTTAACTCTCCTTAAACAAATTTAACAAAAATTGGGAATACGGTTTCAATTATATAATATTTTCAATAGGAAAATAAAGGAAACCAATTAGCCTTCAAAATGAAGAATGCTCTGAATGAAGACACTACTTCACGAGGCTTCTCACCAGAATTTGAAAAATATTATAAATATATAAATAAATGAAAAAAAAAAAAATACCGATATAGTTGTATAAAGGCGTTCTTTCCCTATGAACATCTGCATTTACATATACTACGCATTTTACCGACATTACCAATTAAAATTGATGGACTGCTGTAGTAATTTGAGCACCAAAATGGCGTAAAGTAAACTCGGCCATACGTTAACACTGTTGGCAAAACAAACATCGATGCATATATTGAATATTTATACTTTCAAGCTTAAAAAACTATAAAACGCAGATGGGTCCAGACGTAAGCGACATTTTGCAATGGCTGTAAGATTCTGCGGATATTTAACACTATTCTCTTTAAAGTAATTAACATAACCGGAATCAACTTTTATTACGAAAAGAAGACCCGTTGATGTTGTATCTGCAATCGCTGCGCTTTTAGTCGAAATTTTCCTTGATATAGATGGGTGAATTTCCGTCGAAAGCATTGCAGCTTAAGGTCACCAAAGGTGGATTACCATTGCTCAAAGTTTCCCAGCTATAAATTATTAAAATTATGACATTTCGATACTTTGAGAGACACCCATATTCCGTCTATTTCTAGTACGATTTGGTGGAGTAAAGTTATTGTGAACCAACCTAGTCTACTGATATTTGAGCAGAAGCTTGCTATTCAGGATGTTGTACCTAAATGGATGCTAAATATATTAATACACAAATTAAAGGGTAATTACAAAATAGAGAACTTAGACCAAGACAGGTGTACACTTCATTGCATTTCCTATATTTTAAGACGTTTTTATACGTTTCCATCGTTATTGATGTACTAACGATGTAAATTCTACATAAGGAATAATCCACAATATAGATTATTATTATCAAATTATTAATAATAAAAATTGATAAAAAGGATGACTGTATAGGAGTATAAGGAAATCGGCGCTTATTATCTGACACCATCATTACCTAGAGTTTAAAGGTGATATACAAAAAGTTTTCAGAGTTGTCTCAGTTGTGTACAGAAATTGACCTACTATTTCTTTAACAGGTGTTAAACGAAAATTTTTGTAAGAGTTCTTGTAAAAGAAGAGAGAGTAAGAGGACAGTCAAGTTACCTATACTATAATATAATCTAAACTTAGAATAAAATAGATTCTTATTTATTGCAAAAATAATAAAATTTAAAAAGAACATAATCAATTTGTCGGTATCAGAGTCACTTGCCAGTCGTTAGGATTAGTGATGAGGAACATGTTTAAAAACCACGTTAAGCAATAGCCCTGATGAACTATACTTGTTAGAATGACACTATAAAATATTTTTTAATGAAGCAAACCAATTAGCCTTCAAAATGAAAAATGCTCTGAATGAGGACATTACTCCACGAGGCTTCTCACCAGAATTTGAAAATATTATAAATTCGTTTAAAAAAAAACGGATCTCGTGCTGACTAATTCCAATATACTTTTATAAAGGCGTTCTTTTCCTATGAATATCTGCACTTACATATTTTATGCGTTTTACCGACATTACCAATTAAAATTGATGGACTCCTGTAGTAAATTGAGCACCAAAATGGCGTAAAGTAAACTCGGTCATAAGTTAACACTGTTAGCAAACCAAACATTCATGCAAATGAATATTTATACTTTCAAGCTTAAAAAACTATAAAACGCATATGGGTTCAGACGTAAGTGACATTTTGCAATAGCTGTAAAAATAATAAAATAACATTTAGATACACTTAATTCTGTTTTGACAATCCTAGAGATTTAAAATGAGTCACACTCGAAATGCTAAACAGAACAGGGATGACCCCTCGTTCCTGTATCGTCCCCTCTTAATTCCATCACCCCCCTTCGTTACGTATTTCGATTCAGTCTGACAAATGTCGCGAATAAGTCAAATGACAATACGCAATAAAGCTGGGAGAGCGACTTTTGATTGTCGGTGCCGTTGTAAATATGCGATGAAAATAATATGTGGAGAGAGATGGGTGTAGATTGTTTCTTCATTCTGACTCGATTTATGTTAGGGTATTGGCTTCATTATTTATTCCCCGTGAAATTAAAATTTTTATTTAGTCTTTTTATTTGATTCAAAAAATATTTTATTGTTTAGTATCATTACTTATTTCATGAATATCAGTAAAATGCGATCCATTTTTCCAATAAATTAAATTCATATATAAAGCGATACTGAAAGAATACTCTGTGATTTCTTTTGAGAATGTGTCTTGCAATACTATTAGTGTTGTGATCTCCATGAAGAAAATATAGAACGACCATAAAATAATTTCTAATACACCTAATAACAGGTCCATTGAGAATTCCCCGGCCTACCACTGTAAAACACATATTTTTTTGGCAAAATTAGTTTTTTTTATTCAGCATAATTCCATACAAGGATGATGCTCTCATTATAGTGACCCTCCTACATTTCGATACCATTTTTGTAGTACGATTTGTCCTTTGCTTCAAAATAGGCTTAGTTTCGGCGATCTTCCAAGCGAGCATTCTTTTAAGATCTGAGAACAAGAAATAGTCGCTGAGGGTCAGATCTGGAGAAAACGGTGGATGTATGGATTTTTGTCATCGTCTTCACTGACTTGTAACGCGGTGCATTGTTTTGGTGAAGCAGCACTATCTTTTTCTTCTAATGCGGCCGATTTTTCGGCGATTTCGTTCTGAAATCGGTGCAATAACGCTATGTAATAGTCGCCGTTGATGATTCTTCCTATTTCAAGGTAGTCAACGAAAATTATTCCATGCACATCACAAAATACAGACGCCATAATCTTGCCTGCCGACTGTTGCGTTTTCGTCTCGGATGACTGTTGATTGGATTGGAGTGAAATGATGGAGCCATGTTTCATCTATTATCACATATCGATTCAAAAAGTCGGGTTTATTATGCTTGATCATCTTCAAAAACAGCTCCGAATTATTAACTCCTTCTTGTTTTTAGTCAAAAGTGAGCTCGAGCGGGATCCACTTTGCGCAGAGCTTTCTCATACCCAACTATTTGTGAATAATATGATGTACGTGTTCAGCTAATATCTTTAAAGTGTCTGCTATTTCATTCAATTTCAATTTACGGTCGTTCAAAATCATTTTGTGGATTGTTTAAATGTTTTCGTCGGTAACAACCTCTTTTGGGCGTCCACTGCGTTCACCGTCTTCGGTGCTCATTTCACCATGTCTAAACTTAGCATACCAATCCTTGATGGTTAATTTTCCTGGGGTAGCAACCGGAAACTCAGCATCAAGTTTCAGCATTTTTTTCACAATAACAAAAGTTGCTTTACTCAAAAGGCTATAATTTACAAACTTATGATCTGGCAGCTGTTAAACTTATACACGCATCTTTTGAAGGTTAGGGCTAACTAAAAACATATGGATTTAATTCTAGTAGCGCCATCTGTGTGTCAGGCCCAGGACATTTCAATTGAACTGTTAAATGTTTAAATGTCATTTTAGTAACAGAATTATTTAGAATATAATAAAACAACTAGTCAAAGCTAACTTAATACTTGTTACTATTATTGTCTGGTATTATCGACAATTGTGTGGAATCTTACAAGAATAATGGTAATTCAGGCCAGGACGAGGTCGAGTAATTGTCGAGAATATGTCACATATAAATTTGTAACCAAATAATCACCAGACGACAGGCCAAGCGGAAATATTTCCAAAACACAAAATAAACATTGTCTAACCTAACAATAATTATGTTTAACTAATACAATTTTTTTCTTTTGTATTTTAAGATATTAAACATAATGTTAAATGTATGTGAATTATAACTACTTCGTTAAACATTAACGAACACATTACATCCACTATTACATTTAATTTGTATTTAATTTTTTTGATATTTTACTAACTTTTATCATCTACCAAAACAAACAACACTTAATTGTTGCTTTCCTTATGCAATGGCCATTTTAGGATGCTACATGCGACTTATGTATAAAGATACTAGTATTTACTAGTTTTACATAATTTTGGTAATTAATAAAAGATTATATTCACGGGTCAACAAAAAAAATGACTTTGACTTTAAAGCACTAAATTCCAATTCTTTAGGCCTTAATTAGACGAAAAAAAATTATATTGCATGGAAAGGTCTGCTTTTTTTATTTAGAAAACCGTTTGAACGATATTTTTCAAAATCTGTGGTGTTAATTTTTAATTGAAAATAAAACCATTTAATTATTTTTAATTATTTTTATTAAGTTTTACTGTCAAAATAACTTACAAAAAAAGCAGAAAATAATTTAAAAGTGTACGGTTTTACGTTTTCTTTTATGTTAATAGATACTATGTCTTAATAAACCCCAAATATAGCCTGCCAACATGTTTTCATTGTATTCAGCTTGAAAATCTTGTTCGAAACACATAATATCCTAATGAAAACGTTCTCCTTGTTCTTCTGAATACTCTCCCATGTCGTTTTTGAATTCATCTAAATGATGAGCATGCAGCATATGAACTTTTAGTGACATCTTGCAGCCCATAGCCTTGAAATTTTTTTATATAGACGAGGTGAAGAAATACATTTCAGTTGACTTCCCCTGAAAATAAACTGAATCGACTGTACAACTGCTGATTCCACCGTTGTACTTGTAACTATATTTTCCTTTTAGGTTATTTAACGTGAATATACGCTACTGTAAGTGAATATATACAGTATTATATGCAAATTTTGTCTTGGTTAAGCAATGATATTCCACATTTGGATCTATAATAATCATATGTGAAATGCAAAAAAACACATCTTCATATTAGAGATCGCAAAATATTCCCTTAAGTGTATCACTATTTATTTCAAAAACCATTTGTGGGTTAAAAGCAGAATCCTCTAAAGAAGAATTCACTCTATTTGTACCTTCACATACTGGAAAACAACAGATTTGCTCTATTTTTGGAATCTCAAGCGCATAGTGAGAATATGGTTAAGACTGAGCCGTTCAATATCTTATTCCGTCGCCATATTTTGTAGTGATTTCAAGTCGAAATGTCAACTTAAAATTTTTTGTTTTGTTTTTTTTCATTTGTTTTATCGTCATCGTCTTCAACCATTTCGATCGAATTCGTGTCGTGTTTTAAATAGTAGATATACTCAAAATAAACAGCAGTCGATATATGCTGTTAATACATAAATATAATTAAATATATAAATTAAATATATAAATATAAAAATAAATATAAAGATATAAATATAATTGTGTATAAAAACATTGTGGTTTATTAGAATTAAAAAAACATATGTTCCATCCCTTCGATTTCTAATTGGTTTCAGAAAATAGAGCGGTGTTATTTAAGTCTTTAATGAAATTTGGTAACTGAAATTTTATTTAAACCGACTAGATTGGGAAGTGAAATTATAGCGGGGATGGGCAAACAAGTCGAAATACGATACTCGGGTATCTCCCAATTAAAAACTAGATTAGCGCTATCCCACGGGATACGACGTTCCAGTTATGCTTGCCGAATTTTCCACGTTATACTCGACAAAAAGCTGAAAATTATGGTCTCCCCTCTGTATAAATACTATTAATTAATTTATTTAAGTAAAATAAATTGATTGATCATTAAAGTTGTAATAAATACGTCCGTTTCAATTTTATGCAAGCGATCAATTTAAGCTTGTATTTAAAAGTTTCCGAAATTATGAATTTGTTAATTTTGTTCTATTATAATTTAATTGTAATAATTTAATTATTATACTACAACTTACGCTAGTTTTTTCCTATTTATTATGTTCATTCACATTGCTTTATTTGACTTTTGGCTCATAGTCTATTTTTGTACAGAAATCGTATCCCCAACATACTAATTTCCAAAATAAAAAGCTGGATGTTGAAAGGATATTTGTTTAGTCTAGCATTGTCGTTGAACAAATCGTACGACTCGGTCGAATTGTTTGTAAACTTGGTTAGTCAAAAATTCATTATTTTTAGTACATGAAGTTGTATTAGGCAAGTCCATTCGACCATCGAACGATAATTGTTTCCTGTTTTGTTTTGTTGTTCCCAACCTGTTTCATTGTCGGCAAACAAATCGTACAACACGGTCGAATCGTTTGGAAGTCTAACAAGATTTGTCGTTATCGCATAACATTAAATTAAAGCAGATAAACAAAGAAACCACATAACATTTCTTAGTTTTCTTCTTTTTAGTAATAGTACCATTACTTCATAAACCATAACATATACTAAATATAAAAGTTATTTCAAACCATCAAATGTATGAACGAATTAACTATTCACTTTGACAACCGCTGATTGAACACCAATTCCACCCTTGTGGATTATCAGTTCTATGGCATACCTAAATCGCTAAAAACACTATTTTTTATTAATCTCTTAGAAATTCAATAGTCTACCAATGGGCAATAAGTATTATAATATGACTTCCGATATATAATATAACTCTACTGCTGCAAACGTATAATCTAAATCTTATTCTATATACTATTCTACCTTATTCTAAACTCTATCCTAACTTATTCTAAAGACTATTCTAACTTATACTAGGGAATATTATTTCTCACACTATGTATCTGTTAATCAGTTCGTCAGGTATTTTACGTTTAGGCCTATGCACTTCACTGTCATCGCGCACATTTAACTGTTTGGCGAGTGCATTGGGATTCACTAACAGTTTTTCAAAGTACTTCGCACAAACACTTCGAATCACAGTCGTTATGAGTTCTAAGGGCATATCGCGCTGAATTAGTTTTTTGGAGTCGTAATATGGGTATCGACGATGACTCGCAACACATTATTCTGGAACCTCTGGAGGATATCTATGTTAGATTTGCTAGTAGTACCCCACAGTTCATTACCATACTACCATAGGTCCAAGTGGGCCTAAGTATTAACTTATATAACAAAACCTTGTTAAGTAAGGATAATTTAGATTTACGCCCTATCAGCCAATATATTTGATTTAGTTTTAGCCCAAACTGCTTGCGTGTTCACTATATGTTTTTCCATGTCGATCAAAATGCATTCCCAGATATTTAACGTTGTCTGGTTGCGGGAGGTTATAATTATTTTTACTGGGGGACAAGTTCTCTAACAGGCCATGTTTTCTACCACAATTCGACATTGTTAAGATGAAGTTGGAAAAACACTATTGAATGATAAATTAAATTATCAGAAGCCAAATGGTAAATTTTATTTTTTACTCTTTGTCTCTTTGTCGTTCAAAAATAAATATAAGTTTTTTAGCAAATATTTTCAAACTCCAAATCCCTTCGACATAGTCCTAGTCCCGAGCCGCTCGACGCAAATACCATCTACTTCGTTACAGACAATGGCCACATATCCGCAACTCCGTTTCATGACACCGCAAACAATGGTTAACGTAACTCAATCCCTGATTCTCACCTCTGTCATTCCCCGGCCGCTATATCATGTACGTCTCTTGCATGTTCGATTTGGCAATAAGTCCTGATTTATGTCTCCTATTAATTACGGGATTATGTTACGAACCGCTTACAATGTCACTGATTCTCGACTCCTACTCTATACGTATTACCTCTCCTTCTTTGTAGCGTCCCGATCGCCGAGTTTGTCTCTGTCGTGGGGGAGGATAAATATAGGGCTGACTACGTTTACGCCGAATATAGCAGCAGAAAGTAAATACACAAAATTTTAGGTGGATTTTAAATTTTAAATAATTATTTTAAAAAATTGCTGGCGAAAATTTGTCTAATTGGCAGGCTAATGGATTTTGTATTAACAGAGTTGTCTGGGTTCCAACATTGTTTCCAAAATTAATTCCTGGTCATAGTCTTGTCTACTGATGCAGAAAGTATCATAGTTCATCTCCCTTATTAATTAAATTAATATGCCCATAATATGTAAAGACTCTTTTAAAGTGCTGAAAAATATTCTTGGAAATTTTCTCCAGCAAATTAAACGCCATGGACAGGTATAGATTAGTGTTGGGAACTATCGACTGAAATTAACTATCGACTCTTTAATAATTGACTACTTTTTACTATCGACTGTTTCAGTCGCTATTTTTGGTTCGATTGATTTTACTACTTTTTACCAGTGACTGTTTTCGGTCCGACTGATTTTGTTACCATTTGCTATCGATTGATTCGGTTGTTCTTTAAGTTACTATTTTTGGTTCTACTTGTTTCATTTGACCGATTTTTAACGTTCTGGCTCTGTCGTCCTAGCCGCGACCTTGACAAAAATGTACCCAATTCATGCTTACATAGATTTATATGTAATATACGTAGTTTTATGATTTTTTGGTAGTTTGCTGGTAAATAAGAATATATTGTATATTAATATTATAGCATTTTGGTACGATATTTTTCAAGATTGTTAATGTAATAAGCTAAAGAGATTAAAATTGGGAATGATAAATAATATAATGTTTTGACTGTGTTTATGACAATAATAGATAATATTTCTTTAACCCTCTCAATTTTGCTAAAACATATTTCCCTTCAATAATAAATAAATCATTTATATCATTTCATTCAGAACATTTCTAATTACGTCATGGATTAGTTTTTATTTGTTCGTTCATGTTCATGTTTAGGTATATGTTTAACTTTTATATAGTATTTGTGATTATTGTATATCTTTAGTTTTTAGATTTTGTTTAAGTTCTATGGCATTATCTATTTTTTTCCTGTTCTTTTTTAAAGTTAGTTCGTGAAGGAATTTGTACATCTCCGTCTCGTTTACACTACCGTTGAAAAATATAATCATCATATAAAGTTAACTGCACCAAGCAATTCTCTCCGTTCTTTCTATATCCATTTATACAGGAGAGGACTGGTACATTTTCGTCTGACATCACGAATTGACAAAAAAGTCGAACCATGTATTACTATTTTCAGTCGCTAGTTTTTTGACTATCGACTGTTTTGACTGTTTTCACTAGTTAGTTTCCAACGCTAGTATAGATCAAGCCCCGAAAGTTCTGGCGAGTCTCTATCGATGTGTATGTCCTGGCATGATCTTAATGAAAAACATTTCCCGTTATATTAACTAAAGTTCATCGCTTCTGGATGATTGTTTTATTCCGAACATTTAATTATTCACTTTACAGATTAGAACTAAGAGAGTGGTCTTATGGGAGCTCACAGTAGATTGATTTTGCCAATCTCAATAAACCCACATAAAAACTTTCCTACTCATCATTCCTGCCCTGCTGCCACCGCTTGTGCCGTCTAACGACTATTCAACCATACCTGTTCTCGCCGACACCGAAATTAGCGCAACACATGGACGAAATCAAAACTGCACTTTATTGGGTGTTACGGCATCATAGATAAAACAATATTCATATTTCTAGCCGTCTGGATTCCGTTATCAGCTTTATCGATGAAAAACAAAAAAAAACCTAAAACCTAGCTTATTTTTCTCAATTGATGCCCATCATTGACGTGAGCTTAAACATAACTAACAAATTAACAAAATATTAATAACAATTTTTTTACATATACTCTATAATGCTATCTAAAGTAAACCAGTTACTTTTACAGCGCTAGATACATTTTTGAAAGACATATATTGGAATAATAACACGGGCCCTCAATTTATTATATATTTTGGTATTAAAAACGAAAACAATATGGAAAAAATTACAAGGCGTCAGGATTTTGTAAGATAGTAGAATCTCCCCAAAGGTGATCATAACTTCTATAATCATCCAAATATTTCTAAAACCATTTCAAGCTTTAGGTTGCCTAATGAGTCTAATATTACATTTTTTTCATTCCAATTTCCGAAAATTTTGGGATATGTGAGTCAAGAGTAAGATAAACAATTTTACCAGGACACGACATGAGATGGAGAGATTGAGAAAAGATACCTACGAATGTTGAACGCCTCAATGATATCAGGCTACCGATGCAGGCTTCAAATAGATCTTCCAGTTTCTCTCCACAAGCGAAAATATACAAAGAGGAGCATTATTGGAAAAAAGAAAAGGTTTTGTTGTGCTAGTAACCGTATATTAGATAAAAAAATATGTATTTTTATTGATTGATAAATAAAATGTATTTTTTGAATAGGAGTATTTCCTTTCATTTTAATATAATTACACATTTGACAAAATTGATCATAACTTCTATAATCATCCAAATATTTCTAAAACCATTTCAAGCTTTACGTTGCCTAATGAGTCTAATATTACATTTCCTCATTCCCATCTCGACCAATTTCCGAAAATTTTGGGATATGTGAGTCAAGAGAAAGATAAACAATTTTACCAGGACAGGACATGAGATGGAGAGATTGAGAAAAGATACCTACGAATGTTGAACTCAATGATATTATACTACCGATGCAGGCTTCAAATAGATCTCCCAGTTTCTCTCCACAAGCGAAAATGTACAAGGAGGAGCATCACTGGAAAAAAGAAAAGGTTTTGTTGTGCTAGTGAACGTATATTAGATAAAAAGATATGTATTTTGGTATTGATTGACAAATAAAATGTATATTTTGAATAGGTGTATTTCCTATCATTTTAATATAATTACACATTTAACAAAATTGATCATAACTTCTATAATCATCCAAATATTTTTAAAACCATTTCAAGCTTTAGGTTGCCTAATGAGTCTAATATTACATTTTTTTCGTTCCCATTTCGACCAATTTCCGAAAATTTTGGGATATGTGAGTCAAGAGTAAGATAAACAATTTTACCAGGACACGACATGAGATGGAGAGATTGAGAAAAGATACCTACGAATGTTGAACGCCTCAATGATATCAGGCTACCGATGCACGCTTCAGAGAGATCTTCCAGTTTCTCTCCACAAGCGAATGTACAAAGAGGAGCATCACTGGAAAAAAGAAAACGTTTTGTTGTGCTAATGAATGTATATTAGATAAAAAAATATGTATTTTTATTGATTGACAAATAAATTTCCTTTCATTTTAGTATAATAACACATTTAACAAAATTGTCAGGAAACGCGTTAAACGTGGGAAAAATTACTTCACAAGACCTTAACAGCTATTTTAAATTTATTTGCACACCTTTGCGTGTAATGGCTTCCTTTTTGCGGGATCTAATAAATTATTGTTCCATATGATACAATAAATGTCAAAGTTATACTCTTATCAATAAGTTAATTTCAATATTTCACACTAATCTTTTGGCAATTCCCACCGAACATAAACTGTTCTGAAGCCGACGTCTCGCCATCATCTCAAATATTCTAATAAGCACAACAGTTTCTAGCAGTATGCTGCAATAAGATATATTAAAATTTTCCTGCAACGCCCCAGCCTAACGCTATGTTTCCCTTTCATAATTAGACATCGGCGGCGTCGGCGTACAATTTGACATGTGAGTGACATCCGATGCAGTTGCTAATTAAAATTAGCATTCGTTTCGTTCGCCGGATGGAGCGGAGCGAGAAACGAGACGAAAACACACCAGAGAACACTTCAGAAACAGTTTCATTAACGGCAATTTATCTTGCTTTAGGAATTGGCGAAGAGTTTGATAATAGAGAATGAGTAATTCGACTGTCGTTGCTTTAAAAACTGTTTGTAATTGTTGAATATATTGTTGAATAGTCACAGTATAAGTTGAATTTTTAGGATGTTTCCGCTCTGTTTCTTCCCATTCGTCCTTTTATTTTTTTAACCTTTTATTTTAGTTTCCTGAATAAAACATCTCAAGAGTCCTAAAAGACATATACTATATCATGAGCTGGTGATGAGCTTCGAATCATACATCGATCAATACACCCATCTCCAAATTTTTTTGTCTTCGTCATTATGTCTATCAGATGATGATAAGAAAATTTTTGTAAATTGCTCTAATAAATAAAAGTTTGTAGTTCTTGGACATTAGTTCGTTTCGTTATTGGGTTGTGAGCACAACACTCATAAAATAAATTCCTATATAACAATATCTGGTAATGGTAACAGAGCTTCTAGTAAGGAATCAATTTGTTCTTGTATCTGAAATTGTTTAAGATTTTTTAAATTTATATCTGATACAAATTCGAATATTACATATTTTTACTGAATATTTTTCTCAATGTTGACCATGAAGTGGTTAGAATCATCCCAGAAGCTAATGAGCGTAATGGATCTGATGGTGAGACCAATTATGGTAATTTTACTTTTCCACCGGCATAACAAAGCTCAGTAGATTCCCAACTGCTTTTTAATGCCTTACAATATTGACAAACGATTTGTTGCCACCATGATCTATTTCCGGATCATAGTGGAATGCAACTCTTTCAAGGACCACACCGCAACTACACTGCGTCTAAGTAATGGCTCAATTTCATTATGCCGTGCTTGTTGTTGTACGTATGTTTACGAGCTTATTGCTTATTTACCTAGATTACCTATGTCATATATTCCTTGGCGTTGTCAATAACAAAAAGAAAGAAAATTCTCGCGCTTTTAAATTAGTTAGTACAAAATATGTTTTACAATCAAAAACGATCACTACATATTTCTCTATTACTCGACTCTACTAGTGAGCGCCCAGTGGTCGAAATTCGACCATAATTGATCAAGTTAATCAATTTTTTGATATAAATTATATGTTACTAAAACTTACTTTAACATTAGTTTCAAAATAAGTTTTGAAATGTTTTTGATATATAAGATTAATTAAAATAATAAATGTACTAAAAAACCCAAAACACTCACTACTCTTTTTAAATCACATTTAATTAAATTTAATATTCATTAAATTTCAATCATTAACAAAATATTGATAATTTCAAATTATCACATATGCTACATAAGTTTAATTTTAGAACTGTAACAACTTCAGAGCATTACATTATAAATATGGAATAATAAATGAAGTAATGCACATTTGGACATTAAAACAGATAACATATGAATAAAACAATGTTTAAATTATAACGAACATAATTGGGTAATTTATTTTTTTAAATTTATAATTGTATATGAAAGGAATATATTTATAATCATTAAATTAACTAATCATTTTCCAAAACTTAGGTCTATAAAATAAACAACCAAAATAATTGGCAGATAATTCTAAGAACAAAATGTTATTGTGACATATCTTATAACATTATTAATTGTTAAATACCTCCACATTTATCAAGACTTTAAAATGTTTACAAATTTACTCTTAATAATTCATAATTCCATCTATGTTATATGTCCTATGTGTTCCATCTATGCGAATTATGTAGTTTCATTTTAATTCCTGCATATTTTCATCACTTCGCTTATATATATTTATATATATATATATATATATATATATATATATATATATATATATGTATATATGTATATATATATAGGTATATATATATATATATATATATATATATGTATATATATATATATATATATATATATATATATATATATATATATATATATATATATATATATATATATATATATATATTGCTGGCCTTAAATATACATTCTATTACAAAAACAATTAATACACCAGGCTGATTAAAAAAATGTTTTTTTAGCCATATTTCTTAATTAAACCGCATTGTTCTTTGCTTATTTATTTCACTTTTCGGTTTCATTCTTGCAGATAGTCATCTTTAAGAGATGATTACATTTCTCTCGTATCTTCTTCTCTATGGCTCTCATTTATCTATTGCTTTCTTATTTGTGTTAGGCCCTACATGGAACTAACATTTCACCAACAAAAGAATAATTAAAATTCTATGAAACTATTTTAGAACTGTTAATATTCTATGTAGTATTCATTTTAGCTATTGATGCACAAATTAACGTATTTATTACCTGCAATATTCGGTAAGCGCTTTGTTAAGAAATGCCTTTACTTATGAATCCTGATATGAATCCGAAGTTTGCTGCTCACCAGACATCAAATTAAATCAAACGCTGATTTTGAAAATCTATATATCTTGTAAATACGATTCTTGCTATACGTAAATACGAAATTTTCACATGTCAATTTTTTTTTCAAAACTGTATATACCTTCAGATAAAGCAGACATGTTAATATGTTTTCTGTGTAAAAAATGTATACAATACTTAAAATTAAATAAGCAGGCTGGGCGTAGACCTAAGCCTAAAATATTTGTTTCAATTTATATATATCACTTAATTTTAACACTAACTATCCCATATTTTATATTATAAACTTTTTCAAACGACCTTTAGCCCGAGTAAGACACAATCCATAGTACGTTAATACCGACGAGTTAAACTCTTAGTCCGCACGGCTACTCGCTGGATTTGTTTATATATTTTGTCGCCGATCTCTGGCTACTTGAATTGGGCGTTTTTTGGTTTTATTGGAATATATTTATTTATAGCGCATATTACCCAAAAATATTGGGCCTAAAAGTTCTTCCTCGACATAAGCCTTAACAGTACCAAATTTCACGCCTCCAGGTGCCTCCGTTTTTCTCAAAAAGGGAGGCAAAAATTTCGCTGAGCCGATTAATATATAGATTCTAGCTAAATTGTTAATTCACTCGACCATTATATCTTATCTCGATTAGAATACGATTTGAAATTACCTTTAGCACATAGTTATATCATATTTTTGTCAAATTGTTTACATGATACATACATTAATACATACATTTGTATGAAATATGAATATATATATATATTATATTTAAATATAATATATAATTAAATAATATAAAATATTTAATATATTATATATTCTCACCTCGGTTTTATACCAGTGAGCGGTGGTTTTAACCTTTTTAGTTACAAAATCAATTTCCGAGCGCATCCATGAATATTTGATAATCAACAAAAATGTCGATCTTTTGTGACAATGACTTTGTATGGAAATGCAAAATTGTTATTTGAAAACCTGGATTTCCGCAAATATAGAAAAACCAAAGCTAGTCATATCGGTTTAGCCCTTTTCGAACGTCCGAGAGATTTATAGATAGATAAGCTTTCTTGACAAAGAGACTTTTCAGGTATCGATTGCAGATTCGTCTACCACACCGGTAAGTATAATGTTTGAATGAAAAGCATTGCCCTAATCTACAAAATCCTCTAATAATCAAAAATCATAACAAAACCAACCAAAACTCCCCTAAAAGCACTTAAAAAAAGGTCGACCGTAAAAAAATTTACAGCTCGGTTTTATACGATCTCAATAGAGCAAACATTATTCAGCCTTAATGAACTAAAATCCGGTTACGAAATATATTTAACACCTGCGTACAGCAGTGAATATAAAGATCGTCCGTAGGATTGGCTATCGCTGGTCTGACAATTCTGTGAAATTGGAAATTTCACACACTTGTAAAATAGCTTCCATCAAACCCGTTTTATTATTTCCTATTTTGATTTTTTTTAAATCAAAATATATATGTTAATCTATTTCTGGTCATTTTTTTTAAGTTTTAAGTTTTCAGTTAAAATTTAGTATGACTTCATATTTACACGTTGCAAGTGCCCCATTTAAAATAATTTTATCGCCTCCCTGCTTATATTAAAATACCAATGCTACGGAACTAAACGTCGACCATAAAATACTTTAGAATCACAAAGGAAGTTACAATACTTGGGATATATTTAATATGCTGAGTTTCCATTTGTAGTTTATAAATGTAGCGGAAATCCATAGAGGCTTCACAAACAGTTTCAAAGCCCAAATTGGCGCTAAGTTGCTCGAACTTGACCAAACTGATTGTTTAAATCGTTACTCTCAACAAGTAATTCAACTGAAGAAGGAAAAATGGCCTTCATTGATATACAGAAAAGGAGTTCTTACATCACGACAAATCTAGATCACACACATTAATACCTTGACGAAAACTAAACTGTTTTTCCTCATCTAATAAGCCTGACCTTCTCCAAGAGGATATACTATTTAT
Source organism: Rhynchophorus ferrugineus (assembly GCF_030347505.1). Classification (NCBI taxonomy): domain Eukaryota; kingdom Metazoa; phylum Arthropoda; class Insecta; order Coleoptera; family Curculionidae; genus Rhynchophorus; species Rhynchophorus ferrugineus. The sequence goes on along the minus strand of NW_027472580.1, from coordinate 40,549,811 downwards.
GAGGGCCCCTAAAGATCTCCCTTAAAGGTATGTAAAACTGATTTCAAAAGAAGCTTGATTAATGTTTGAAATTTGTAATAAAATATTCGCTTCTAAAAACATGAAAAAGACTCAAAAACTACTATATGATCCACAAATTATGCGTTTAAAAATACTCACTCTATTACTGCTAGATTTCAATAGTATCATTTATTAATAGAGTATTAGATATTTTTACAAAAAAAAATCTAATAACTAATATTTATGAATTTGGATATTTTTACAAAAATTTATCGTAAATTTGCAAGTCTTTGCAAATATTTTTACAATTCAGGTATTGCAGTTTTGACATTTTATTATTTGAATTTTACGTACACTTTCTCTTAACCTAAAGTCCCCAAGGTATCATTGATTCATTTTTTTAGATTGCCATCATGTTCGTTGCTCAATTGGCCGGTATCTTTGTGGAATTATTAAATATTTGTAATCCATATAGGTACTAAGTCAAAATTGTGGCCAAAGTCCGAGCTTCAGAATTCTTACTAAATTTTATATTAATCTATGTAAAGTTATGGCGTAGTAGCTACTGCGTAACAAATGGTCTAATTAATTTTCTACATTTAATTTAATGAAGAAATGTAAATATGTTGTTTTACACAGAAATGCTTTGTTGTTATATAATTATAAATTGGCCCTCTCTTATCAAATGTTATCACATCTGGCTTTATCCATAATTTAAAGTTAAAAATATATAAATAAAAGTATTTTGAAAAAGTATTTTACTGAAACATAGATTACTTTTCAATAAATATAAATTCTAAAAATATTTACATTTTAAAATTAAAAATGAAATAATCTTATTTTATTGATGATATATAGTATTATTCCATATCAACCATTTGGATTATACCTTTAATCTGTATTTCAGTAAAGCTTTTAATTCACTTTTTTATCTACGTTGTCTGATCATGCTTTTTGTTTCTAAAGGTAAGTAAAACGCCCCCGCTACTGTGAAGATACAATCGTGCATCCATTCAATGAAGTACAATAGGCATTGAAAGGGTTTCCATTAAAATGCGAGATAAAAGCATGAATAAGTCACTCAGGCAGTAACTCTAATTCGCGATTTGTTCACTTAAAATAAAAATAGTACGTAAGGTATATTTGACTTTATACTGCATTATACAGTCCTTAAATTAGCTAGTGAAAATGTTCATTTATATCACCGTTTGACAATCCTCTCTTCGAATATATACAATTCTGATATGTAAAAATTAATGGTTGTCCTCGGTGCGTGACTAAACCTTCTTGGTTCGAACTTTGGTGAGATGTATGCCCGCAAAAGGATCTAGCACCATCTATTCATCAACAGATGAACTAATACTAATATTAAAGTCAATTAATAATATTTTGTGTATTGTTTTTTTTTTCGATATAGAGACTATAGTAGCTTAGGGTCTAACATCATGATCTTAAGTGACTAACGCTTGGGGTGAACTGACCCTTTAATTCTGAAGTTAATTAGTTAACTTATTTATTTAATTTATTTGGTAACCAGCACAAGCATTTCAATTCAATTCAAACTCAATTCTGAAGTTCGGTTGAAGTTAATTGAAGTTAAAAATCGACAAAGTCCATCAGGAATTTGGGATGCGAAAGTAAGGAATAAATAGTTCATATATTAACCCCAAACTAGTAAAGCAATAAACACGAGAGAGAATAACATCTCAAACACAAATGAGAAAACTCCATTTTCATTGGACAGAAAAAAAATACCAGGTCACACTGCTCCGAAAACATTTCCAAATCAGTGCATTTATACTTTAGTGATAGCTTCAACTCGTAACATCACAAAAAAAAATACTGGAAAAGAAAAGAGGTTTAGCTATCAACGATATTTTTCAGCTCTCCTTCGAACCGGATTTATAGTGGCAAAATATACAAATTAAATACCGTTATGATCGGAATAAGCGCATTGAAAGTGAAGTAAATTATACTGAAAAATAAAGTAATTTTATAATTATGGATCTATTTAAATATAATTTCGGTTTTTGGAAATTTCCGTTTTATTTTCTTGAAATTATTCGATCACCTCGTATAAGTGTATCGGTCCACTTTGGTCGGTCAAAATAAAATTACACATAATCATTTTAACATTTATACAGGAAAACTAACAGATATTAAAAGCTAAAGAATATATAGATATTAAAATCAAGATATATCAATATATTAAACAATTTGTATCTAACCAAAAACACTGCAAACTTACAATTGTAATTTGGTATATTAACAAGTTTTCCAAGTTAAAATTTAAACATTCGGAGATTATATTAAAACTGACATGCAGAAATATTTAAAAAATGTCTTGACAAATTCAATTAATTTTTTACATAGAACAGAAACAAATGTAAAATGTGTTGTAAAAAACTGTTACTGTTCTGTGTTCAATATGCATACAACATCTGAATTAATTAGACCACATCAGAATATATAAACTACAAATATTTGATATTTACGGTCGTATAACGATTTTTAGCAATTACTTTCGGAGATACAATGTGTTAAAATTACAATAACAATTAACGTTGAAATCAAATCATTTATATTAGGTTACGTAGTCATAATTATGTTTATCACCAGGCTAATTGGTATTATATTTCTAAATTGGTAATTAAACTGTTTGTCGTATGAAATGTTGAATTACTTTATATTTTAATTATTTTGAGTATTTATTTAAAAAATTAATATGTATAAACTTAATGTTGTGCTCCATCTTCAATTTTTTTCCTGTATGATGTCATGATAAATATAACCTCGTTGGCATTTGGTCAGTTGGAGTTTAATGTAATAAAAAATGTGTATAAAATGTATCTATCTGTAAATTTCAGCTTGATAAATCATCTTTAATCCTAAAGTATATATATATATATATATATATATATATATATATATATAATAATAAGTAATATAAAATTAATAAGACAAATGGGGTAATTAAATAATGTATATATAATTTAAAATGAACGTAAATTGTATAAAAGCCAACAAACACTATAAAGTAATAGACTCATTCCAAATTCCACAGGCTAGCATTTACATTGAAGTGCTGAATAGTGATTTGGATAACAATACTCATTTTTTATGGGTTAGATTATGTGAAGATAATCGATATCTCTCAGAAATCTACGGAATCGTTTACTATTATCTTCTATTAAGCAGATTCTGAAGCTCTGTAGCCCATACATAGCCCTAAGATGAGTGAGATGCGGACAATCGCCCAGTGTGTGGTAGACCGAGGTAAGGACACGATAACAAAATTTGCTCTAAGCCGGCGGGATCCAAGTCATCAAGTGACCGTGGGAATAATAAGAGTGACTCACTCTCACTCGATTCAAAGTTACAGAATGGTGACGAAGGGATGAAAGGAAAAGTGGGGTAGAAAAATTCACTTTTAATTACATAAAGTATATTGTGGTTCTACACACGGGCCCAATGATGCTGTACTTCGTCACTAGTGACAGTTCAAAAGATTGGAATAAGATCAGTGTGGATACAGATATTTATGATGGGAAGGTAAGAGTATTACTGATTTTGTCACACTGACTGCACAGGAAACCTGGTATGCTAATGTAAAAAGAGATCCACATTAGCGTTATCTTGTAGCCAATCAAAAAGAGAGTGCAGATGATTGATAGTAAATCGATGACCAGGGGATGAATACATTTCGGTTTCTGGAAACATCCGAGAAAACTTTTGAATTCAGTAAGGAGCCTGTCACTGTAGATTGGGTTGAAATGTGCAATAAGGCCCTGTATATTGCAATGAGTTCAACGGTTAATGTAGAACGCCATTTTGGGAGCTTGTATAGGTATGCCTGGTTGTCTACCACATTATTGTAAGGCAGACTATAGTAAAAAACCTATCCATCCATGCCTATACAAGTCCTATTGGCTAGGACTGCATATGCGCACTTGTTCTAATGTAGCCTAACAGTCACAACTCGTGTCCATTTCTACCACACCTTTCGTACCACAGTCTCAGTTGTGGTCAGATATAATTTTTAGGTTAATTTTGTATTTACATTTTTTGAGGTAATAAAATTATATCATTAGAACAAATTAGCGGAAGATAATGCGAAAATAAGTGTATAAGGTATGAATTGTAAAATAAATGAATTGTAGCAAAATATTATCATTTTATAACACTATTAATAATTGTAGATTGTTATTGAACAAAGGATATATTTTTATGTAAAATAATATGGCAACAGAACTTACTTAAGATTATAGTAAAGGTAAGAATGAACTATTTGTATACCTTTCTTGTCTATTTGTTATTATACTTATATCTTTCTAACTTTACAGGCATTTTAAAAGAAGAAAAAAGCGAATGTTTAAACAAATTGTCGTGAATGTTCCGCATAGTGTAAATATAAGATGTACTTAATAGAAAGTGGATGGAATAAATTGATAACATAGGATTGAAAGCTTTGTGATTGGTTATTTCTTTCGGTTGATATAACTCCTCGGAGCAGATAAATAACGTCAAAATATTACATCATTTAACAAATTTTATTGCAATAAATGGAATAAAATAGACAAAAAATGTAATCTAAGCAATACACATTTAGAGACATACACACAAACCATATAAATAATAAGCACTACATTATTATAATTCTATAATTTATAAGCACCACCTACCTGTTATTAACAATTTCGATTTGAGATTCTTGATTGACTGATTTCGAACCTGTAGATATATTGTCTATTCTCTTGTCGATGCCTTTTTCCTTATTTGTTTCTTCTGCTTCTTACTGTTTTTTTTTTGTATGGTTTTTCTAATTTCTTGTCTTGCAATTTAGTCAGTGTCTCTCTCCCCGAGCATGCCCAGACATGCTTGCACAAAGTATTCTTTATTGTATATTCTGGACAGCTACAGACATACCTCTACATACAAATCCTACATTCTCTACTATATAAAGTTTTACAACTCTTCTCACAAATTTGATTGATATTTACATTTTTTATTTTGTTGTATAATTTAGCTTCAAATTTGCCTGAATTTTGTTGAACTGTATGTATTTTATACTTATTTTTTGTATGTTCTACTCTCTTATGGGACCTAATAATTATACGATCCTGATAGATAATAGCGTTTGGTCTTTCAATGTTCAAAATCCTTTTTAAAATTATCACATCTACCAGATCATTTAACTAATCTAACAGATTTTCAACCGACACCCTAGCATTCCTTCTTAGTGCATTTGCTTTTAATACATTGTTCGAAAATTATATTGCCATATTTGTATTGATTCGAAATATCTTTTAAAATATCTGTAAAGTCAGAAATATATAAGTATAATAACAAATAGACAGAAAACATATACAAATATGATGATATTTCATTCTTACCTTTACTATAATCTTTCAATAAGTTTGGTTTTCATATTATTTAACATAATCCCTTGTTCCATAACAAGCTACTAATTATTAGTGTTATAAAATGATAATATTTTATTAATAATTCATACCTTATACACTTATTTCGCATTATCTGCCGCTAATTTTGCCTATGAAATAATTATGTTACCTCAACAAAATGTAAATACAAAATTAACCTAAAAATGACTTCTAACCAACTGTGGTAAACAACAAGGCGTATATTGAAAAGGACGCGTAGTTTTAAAAACTCTCAGATTAGATTACATCAAGTGCGCATGTGCAGTTATATCCAATGGAAACTTGTATCGGTATAGCTGTATAGGTTCTTTACTGCCGTCTCTTTTTCAGCCATCGGTATAGGTATGCTTGTGCAGAGAAGAGGAAGAAGGAGTTCCCAGAACTTGGACTCAGCAAATTAACTTTTATGCATTACAAAAAGGATATTAATGTTATGAATTAAAATTTCAATAACCATAATACGAGATAAATAAGAATTCTGTTAATAAGTGTTTAATTATTCCATTTGTTATATATAAGGCAGCAAAATAATTTATTTGCTGAAGGTATCAGTCACTTCTTACAACAACAACCAGAATATATATATCCCGAGGGCGAAAATTAAAGTCATAGTGCAGTGAAATTCTCTGCACTTGCAGACTAGACAAATGACCTGTTTTCAGCCCGAAATTAATAGCGCAATTATCTCGCAATAAGTCCGTTTTCTTTTCGCTAGTTCAATTGTAACGAATGAGTTCGCGAACTTTACCTTTATTTCTTTCTCTTCTTCCGGGATGGGATTTGTACCGCGGCACTTTTCCCGCTGATTAAAATTATTGATTTGGATAGTGTCGGCGCACTATGAGCTGAGAATTTATCGTGCCCGTTATCATTTAACTCCGAAATAATGGATGTTTCTGTCGAAGGTTTTCTAATGAGAAATCTGCCGGTCTAGGTTTTAATAGTACTTTATCATTATTATTCGAGCCGGTCTGACTTCTATCAAACTCTTTGAATTAATGGCTGGTTTTTCAAAAATGATGGAATAACTTACTTAATTTTAGTTTAGTTCCCGCTAATAATTTATAAAAATTCTATTATATTTTTTACTCAAGGTCATACTCCCTGGTTTTTAAAACCACTAATTACTCTTTTTAAATCTAAATCTACTAATTAGTTTTATCGATCTCAACTAGAGATTGTTTTAATAGAGAAAATAAATTTTAAAAAAGTATTTAAGAAATAAACTTGTTCCTGTCTTAAAATAACAACAAATTCTGGCAATGTTTTCAAAAATATTACTAATGCTTTTAATTCCTAATATAATTGATATGAAATCGCACATGGTACATGGTTTCCTTCTTATTATTCCTAAAGTCAATTTCTAGTGTGAGTTGAGTGGTGCACTACATAATTTAAATATACTAGTTCAAAGCTTTTTCTTTTTTTTGCCTTTTGCCTCTTCAAACATCGCATAAGTCCGTTGATTTCGAGAAGTTTCAGTACATCGACGTTTTTATGTTCACACAATCTCAGTTCGTGTTTTCCGTAAACCTAATTCGCTGACCATTGATACTATTAGGTAATAACTTCGAACCACACTAATTCCGTTTTTTAATTAAACCTCATAGTTGGTCCACACTTCCTTGAAAATTTGTTTATTTAATTGTTATTATACATTTTATTATGGCGTGATAATTCGGATTGTAACGAGCACTAAATTTTTTAAGCTTTTTTTGGGATACAAATATTTGCTCCTTTTTTAACATACAATTTAAAAATAAATTAATTGGTTTAAAACAATGCTAATGAAAGGTTTTCAACCAGAACCTAATATTTTAAATAATAAAATGCACTTACTCCTATTACTCTTTACACTCATTTACAGACAGTCATTCGGCTCGACTAAATTAAATTAAAATAATCTGCCACAATCTCGAATTATTTAAAAAGTAGAAATTATTTCTTTCAGTTCGTTTTTTTAATGTCACTCATTTATAGTCTACACTATGAGAATGTTTAGTTTAACCAACAATCATATTTTATAAACATGTATCGAAGAGAATATGTCTCATATACAAATGCCTCCAACTTTTTATATCGTGAAAATATAAATAAACACAGATAGTTAAATAGTTCTTTATATTGTTTTGTTCTATTATTTAAAGTATTGTTCATTAAATTATATTTATTGTGGACCTTTCAAGACAACTTAATTTTTTCATCAAAAAATCGTACATTCGTACGAGATCCAACGATTAGCAGAGCGAGTGGATTGGTATTATGTGGTCAGGTGGTATAAAAGACTACTTGGTCGATGTTCCTACTAGATTAACCAAAATTGATGAAAAGGCTTTGAACCGAATAGAGCATGACAACACTACATTGACATCGGTGTACCATTCGAGTCGGAACACCTAATGTTGCAACTCTACGGGCACTAAAATAACAGAAAATCCCAAACGGAACACGTCCTGCTAATCAGAAAAAACCGAGTTCCTTAAATCATCCTAAATCAGGACGAATCCATACTCTTCCAACCAGTCATAAAGCCATTAATTCTATGGTACAAGTATGTATATGTAAGACGCTTAAGGAGGCTTCAAACAAACGAAGAGATGTTCACCAACATGGAACCAGTGGTTGGTAGTACGCATGTATTGATACCATATAGTCAGGGGGGTGTAAAAGACCAGGATGACTACTTACCTCTCTCTTTTTCCTTCATTATTTCTGGAACAACCTTGATATTAATATCAGCCATATTAACGACCTTGTGTAACTTAACCTCGAAATAAATAGTTATCTATATATTATTAATGGTCTTACCGAAAATTCTGATTCCTTTTGAAAGAAAACGGAAGCTTCCTGGTGCTGGTGTATGAAATTTGGCACAAAAAATAAGTAAATTACAATAAAACTAAATAGGCGTAAATAGAGTGTATCGCAAAATGCCGGTCATTACATTTTGTATTTGTAACGAACCTAAAGTAATTGAGTTAAAATATTATTAAATTATTTTATTTAATTCTAAACAATGGTTTTAGATTTTATATTGTGGTTATATAATGGTTATGGACAGCTAAGAGATATGTTATATATATGTAATATTTATTAACATTTTACTGAAAATTTTATTGGTATCAACTTTTCATACCAAAGCAATAAGGAAATATTACAGGTAATAAATACATTAATTGGTGCATCAGGTGTTAATATGAATGTTTTAAAGAATATCAGCAATTATAAAATTGCTTTTAGAATTTTAATTCCTCATTTGTTGGTGACAAGGCATCGTCATTTGGGACACAAGGCAAAGTAAAATGCGGTATGTTAACAAAAGCCATAGAAGACAAATTAAAAAAGAGCTATCTGCATTGTGATATTTCAGAATATTATATAAAATGATAATGAGCATAAGATAAATAATGTTTATCTCAATTAATCATCATTAATTATCGTTAATTTACTAATAAGTATGAAATATGACAGCTATTGTTCCAAAGATTCAATCTTAGTAGAATAAATTAGCAAAAAACTAAGCAACTTTATTTAAAAATATAGGTAAAAAATATTCTTTTATCATATAAGGCTGGTGGTTTCATTTAATTAATTTTTTTGTTTCTCAATAAATATTTTAAGTTGAAGTAGGTATAATTGTATAGGATAAAAATTATATTAATATATAAATGAAGTAATGAAAATGAATTAAAATTTAGTAGGTAAAATGAAACTAACTACATAATTTGCCTAGATGGAACACAAGGGACAAATATAAGAAATAATGTATTAACAGTATTTTAGTAAATATTTTAAACTGCTGATATATATTAAGATGTTTGATGTTTAACAATACAATATGTAACAGGATGACAATTTATTTCTTGAATCTTTTATCATTTATTTTAAATATTTACTATATAGGCCTAAGTTTTGAAAAGTAAATAGTTCATTTAATGATAATAAATGCATTAATATAATTTCTATATTGTAAAGAATAATTTGCGTAATTGTGATCGTTATTGTTTTAGTTAATATTATTTATATATTTAATACAGCATTATTTATTTAATATTACATGTTTATATCTATAGTATAAAAGGAAATAAAAATGATATATGCTTATATTTTGTGCTCTGAAGTTCTGAAAATAAACTTACCTATGAGACTTTTGTTATAATGTTCAGTGGTATTGTAAATTAAAATAATTAATAGTTTGTTGGTTATGAAAACTTAAATTTTGTTAAGCTGTAAAAGGTTAGTGAATATTTTGAATTAATGAATTAATTAACGATTCTTGAGATAATTTGCATATATTTTATTATATAGACATTAACTACTGTAATTAATGTAATATATCAAATATATTTCTGATGTTTGATTGAAAATCATGTTAAAACGTGTTTTGGTAATATTGACATAGTATATTTTACTTTATTACAAAATAATCATAATTAACTTAAGCAATTGTGATCGAATTTCGACTACGAGATGATCACTAGTTAAAAATGAGTGTTTTCTATTCCCACTTGAACTATCCTAGCCTTATCTCTTACCAAAAAACAGAATTTATTGTACAACCTGTTATATATATGATTGTGAACGATATTTTCATCTTAAAACTAATGGAAGTCTGATGATTGGTGCACTCCTGGGACTAACATTCCGTAACCTACCTCAATACGCGAACAGTCGAACATCGATGCTTGGAATTCGATTCCAGACGCGGATAAAACAGAAGGAGAATTATGAGTATCGTAATCGATGAATTGGAAATTTTGCCGACCGTATTGAACGCGAAAGCTCGAGCGGTCTGGACCGCGTTTAATTAAATGTGCGGGGTCTTTACGCGTAGCCAAAGAAGGTAATTAACCAATCGACGCGAGGCCACAACGTACTACCATGATACAATACCGTAATGGAATGTTAGTTTTTTAGATGTTTGGCTCGAAATTTGGGCTAATAACCGTCGACAAGTGAACTATATGACGTCCGTTCTGTCTATTAAGGTTAATAGAGTTTTCGTGTATGTTATATTTGTGGTTTTAACCATTATTTTCATTAATATAGTCGCTCAAAAAATATTATATACGCCCATTATAGTTATCTTTCTTAATTAAATTTCAGGTATTCTATATTTATTATTTATTTATTGGTTGTGATAGTTGTATATTACCACTCTCGCTATTCTACTCAATTTCAATCATAGTAGCCTAATAAAATAAAGGCAAAATCATTAGGTTTATTGCATTTGTTTTCTTTAAATGATTCTTTCAATTGAATTAAATGGATACTAAATGTCTTATCGTACTTACTCTTATACTATCACTATTTATAGTTATCTCTTTCAATTTGAACAAATGTATTCGAATATACTTAAAAATATTAAATCTACCATTTACGTGTTGTATATATTCCATATCCCATTCAGTTCTAAGAGTATTAGAATACATCACAATAGAATATCAGCTGAAAATTATTTGCCCTTACTAAAAAAACAAGACTAGAATGAGTAATCATTTATTAATCAATGTAATTTCGATCAGATATTTTTCTTTTAAGAAACGTCCTCGTTTTCTATGTGAAATAATCTCCAATTAGGTTTTTGCATGTATTTTGACCAGCTATATCTATGTGTGAAATTGCAAAGTTTCTATACCACATCCTAACCTTAGTATGAAATTTGTTGGTTTTGAAAATGTCTACATTTAGTAGTATTGGGATATACACTATACATAGACGCCAATCATGGAAAGTCCAAAACGGCTTTATCATTCATTTATTTGAAAAAATATGCATCCAAAGCCCATCAAAGAGTTAGAAATGTATGGTGATGCTGCTCCCAATTAGAGGTTTTGGTTTCAAAGATTTGAAAGTGGTGATTTCAATAACAAAAAACAATCGGGAGGACCAAAAAAGTTTGAGAACAATGTATTTTAACACTCATTAAAAACTGTTGAATGGACAAAGAACCTTTACGTATGATCGGAAAAATCCAAAAGGAGAAAAAATGGCTGCCATAAGAATTAACTGAAAATTACATTTTCATTTCCTCCCGAAAAAAAAAACAGGAGAATTTTTTGTGATACATTATAACTGGCGATGAAAATTGAATATACTACGATATATAGTGAGATCAGCATGGTATAGTGTGGTACTAAAATCGAATTAAAAAGTGAATGAATGAAAATGAAAATGAAAATGAATTTAAATGCAAATTTATATCGAAACCAATAGAACAAACAGAATGAGGTATCGTTAGAGAAACACCAGAAATAGCTAGTAATATCCTTCACGGCGCAAATCAATCTAACAAGACAATACTCAGCCACACATTGTAACAGTTGTGAAGCATACACTGTTGTAGCTAAAATGAGAAATTATTTTGCACTTACCAGATATAGCACCTTCTGATTACTACTTGTGCAGATCGAAGCAGCATGACTTGACTGGTTTTCGGATTCGAAAAAGAAGAATCGAAAATGTGGCATTCGCCATGTTATCAGAAATGTAGGAAAAAGTTGTAAAATATGATTCGAAAATATCTTAAATAATATATATATGTATGTATATCTAATTAAAGTGCAATGGACAACATGTAAGGTTATTGCCGTTGGAGTTTTTTAATTATTGATTGGAAATTATTTTAAAGATTATTGTATTATCGAGTAGAAGTAGTTCATAAATATTCTGATCAGGAAATCGGTAGTAATAAATAAACCCATGTAATATGCTAAGGCAATGTAGGCCAGGGGCTGAATTGTTTTTAGAGATATGTAATGTAGAATCAAGACCGAACGATTACACTATCTATAATCCTACCACGTACTAGCTTAATACCTTATTATTAATATGTGTGCGTTGATACTAATTAAATCGTTTATCCCGTAAAGCTGTAGTATGTATTTGCTTCGATTTTGTATTTATTTAAATAAAATTCATCAGTTAATCAATAATAACTATTTTCACAGTAATATCTACAATTCATTTCTACACCTCCTTAACAAGTTTTTGAGTCAAATTTAGTTCAACATATATTAATTTCATGGATCTTCTCCTGGATTTACCTACATTATCAAATAATAATAATCTATCGCTAGGTTGTCATATTTAATTTCGGATTTCAAAAATATGGGTTTTTGATCTATGAAATCAAATGTAAAGTAGAAAATGAAATACGTACAAACCAGATCACCACCATTGACTGTAATTGTAATCAAGAAGTCACTATGCTGATAATTCATTCACTAAAAGGTAATTTTTGCAACTCGTTATCTACTGTTTGTGGCTTTTTATGAACAGTGTAAACAATATGAATAATCTTCCGATATAAACTTCTATAATATTTACACGTATTACACACTATCCATCAAGATATTTTGGGTTGGCCGGAGTACCGAGTGCTAATGTCGAGAATGTCGCTATGTCGTATTTTAAATATGCATATGTTCTCTACTGTTTTGTAGATTACACGTACATCATGAATGTTAGATATTTATACGCTAAAAATATTAAATTTTTCATTTATATCTAGCTCATTTCTAATTGTCCTTTTCTGTTTCAGGTATGTTCAAAACCCGGATATATATGTGTATAAGCGAGATAGTAAGTTATAAAATTACAATACATGATTTATATAATATAACTTAAAGAAAGAAGTGAACTTTCCGATATTCCAGTGGAATAAGAAAATACAATGCAATTTGACTGATTTCATTACAATACAATAATATATCAATCCTCTTTTTGTTGAAATTCATTTTTCGTGGACCATCGAAGATATTTCTTAACCTTTTCTCGACAAAACCATTTCCATTAAACTTTTTCCTTGACGATAAGGCCCCTACGCCAGGCCGGCTCAAATTCCATTTCAACTTTTCGCGTAACGCAAAGTGTTTCTCTTTAAGCTGTCCTAGAGCCGCCGAAAAAATTCAATAAATACCTGATCCAACCAGAAGTGGGCTAATACGGGACCTCTGTTCACGATTTCTCCGATTTTTCATCCGCTTTCCGACAAATGGCTTCGATTTTTCACAGGTTTTTTTTACTGCCAAAGTGCTTTCACTTTGTTTTATTAAGGAGGCTCCGGATCTGGATAGCGGTAAATAATTTGGCAATAAATTGGGATATCGGTGCAGATTTTCGGCTGCTATATGGAACGGCTAAATTCTATTTTGTGCCAGTACGATGAGGGCGGAGGGAGGCGTTTAGTTGTGGCTGCCAGGGATTTCGGTCCGCTTACCACTTCATTCGACCTTTTCTATATCGGACCTTGTAATATATTAGACGGACAGATTCATTTTTTATGGCAATGCTAATTAAATTTAATTACGTGTATATTATAATTACGTTTATTTTACTATATATCTAGTCCAATATATAAACAATATCTTGTACATGCTGTATACAAAGATATTTCTCATATCCTTATTCCTCACATACCATTTATTTGAATGAACCTTTTGAACTATGGCTCGTTCAGGGGATGTTTTTTATGTAACTTTCTTTTTAATGTACTATGAATGAGCTGATAGATTCGTACAGTTCTACTATCGAATTAAAATATTATGATAGTGTTATCTTAACGAAAAAAAAATCGCATTGTCGGTCATGTGACTCAAAGATAATGTTTGAGATATAGTGCTAGAATGTGGCATCATGCGGACCCATGCCAAGCAGAACTCTAACAAATATATTAAATATTTCACATACATATTGAACATAATTCTCCGTTACTTTCTAATATAAAAATTGCATTTTTTTTAATCTTTTACTAATTTACTATCGGTTAGCAATTTCTACAATTGAAAAATGTTGTTATTTTTATTAAGGGGAATGTCCATCTAGTTGATCAGTAGTGCGAAAAAATATTTTTTAAACGATATACAGGAACTGAATTGATGTTATATAGGTCTTATCTTAGTAATTGACAGCAATTGGTGGAAAAAAGTAAAGAACGCAATGGAAGCAATATCTAAGCAATGTTGTGAGTAGGATGGATTATCCTTAAATGGTGTACCAATTCTTTTTACCAGCTTTTAGCCGTATAGGCAATAATATTTTGTAGTAGTTTTTGACATACTTCTGTCATGTTTCATGTACAGGAACTGTAGCTATAGTCTGACCAAAGTTATTTTGTATATACGTCATTTATATTTGTGACACCAAAACGTCGCAATGTTGCCGCACACACTTTCAGTTTTAGTTCAGTTTGACTTTGACATACAAGAAAATTATAAACTAAATAAAATAATAGCTTATAGGTTAGAGCTATAACCTCTTATCACTATTGCTTTCAAGAATTTTGCATACCTCTGACAACCGGATGACTTTGACAGGCTCATTCGTTTACGTATTTGAACTAGTCAGACAGCATTGTGTCTCTTTTTAACTAGAATAACTTGAGAAAGAAAATATTGCCTGATTCTAAAACGAATTTACAAATTGCGACAGGTAAAACATTAAACTTTGAGTAGACTTATAGTAGCTATTTAATTTTCCTTTGGCTCTTAATAATCCATGACGCTTTTAATTTTTCCGAATGCACAAATTGAATAAACAAGTGATGTCTATGATTTATTGGAATGACCTCTTGTATATATATATATATATATATATATATATATATATATATATATATATATATATATATATATATATATATATATATATATATATATATATATATATATATATATATATATATATATATATATTTATATATATATATATATATATATATATATATATATAGATATATATATATATATATATATAGATATATATATATATATATATATATATATATATATATAGATATATATATATATATAGATATATATATATATATATATATATAGATATATATATATATATATATATATATATATATATATATATATATGTAACAAAATATAACATTATAACATAACGAAACATTATATATATATATATATATATATATATATATATATGTAGTAAATATTGCCAAATATCCCTTTTTCGTCATATTTCGTGCGTATTTCAATATTAAATTTATAAGGGAATCAATTTTTTTCCATGATTTAGCAATCTAAAAGATTTTTATAATGTTTTACTGTTAATAAACCATGTTTTCAATATCTGGAAAATTTTTACGCCCTATTACAACTTCTTATCAAAAAGTTTTTCCAATTTCTCGCTCCTTGCCTTTGTGTTATTCAAGTCGTTGTTCATCAAATCAGCAAATCACAACTCACTTTCGACCTCTTTGTTCAGGTCTGATGGTTGAATATGCTTTATTTGACACGAAATCCGAAACATTATGTAAATTAGAGGATAATGGTGTGTTGAGTACTACTTAATGCTGCCTACACACCGAGCCATCGAAGGACAACGAATGAGATTCGGCGTTGGATACCGAACATTCGTTGACGTTCGATGAAACGTACATATTGAATTTGTTGTTACGAGCAAACGGTCGTTGGGCGTGAATCCGTATTATATATATATATATATATATATATATATATATATATATATATATATATATATATATATATATATATATATATATATATATATATATATATATATATATTACTACAATTCTGTCTTCATGCTTAATGCTTAATACTTCTTCAATCAATTCAATATCTTCTTCATCACTTCAACAACACTTCCTCAACAATACTATCTTCTCCTTATTTCAACTATTTCACTTATTGTCGATGCAAAACTTTCTTCATTGTCAATGCACAGTGTTTTATCGCTGAAGCTTCTCCCTCGGGTTATTGGTAGTGGTGGACAAGATGGTCCAAGAAACCCTTTTCTGTACTCCGATTCGTTGAGAATATCGGAGTGGGAAATACTCTTCCGGCCAGGAACTTCTGACGCTGATAAAACATGTGCGTTTCAATACTCTCCGGGCTCTTAGGAAATTCCCGATAATTCCACGATTTCGGGTCTTCTTGATATTTATGGTTATAGGCGCCATAAGAAGTCCTCTACCAGATCTAACTTCTGACATGTTTCGTCAAGATTCGGTACGTGAACCCCCGTTATCCGAAATACTCGACAACGAGCCGATGGGATTCCTCTTTGTTGAACACGTATGTTCTCTTTACTCGATACCTTTTTTGGTTGGCTAATCTCTCCAGACGCTCAAAGAAATACGATGTTATAGTTTGCATCAAGCCATAATTCTTTTCGTACATATTAGGAAAGTCAGTTAAAGGTCTAATAAATTAGACCCATTCACTATACAACCGAAAGAATTCTCCAATTAACCTAAACTGAAATTTACACGACTGCCCCAAATATAAATAATTAAATTTGCGTCGCAACACTTTTATAATTTTTTTTCTTTTATGATATAACTGAGACATATTTTAGCATGAAATGTAGTTATACTATTTTTAGGAACACTTAAGTCATTACAAATTTTACGTACATGTTTACATTATAGCATGATATAAATATCACATAATTTTAACAGAATCTGAAAAATCAAACATATGTTGTTTTCTTCATCAATATTATCACTACTATTACCATCGCAGAGTTCATTATAATTAATTAATTAATCTGATGAGCTGATAACTGGTCGTACAAAACTTGGTAGTCAGTAATAATTCATTGCCACTAATACTCAATTTCAAGTTTTCATATAATTCTTTAAGGTATAGCTGATTATTTAAAAGAAAGAATACTTATAATAAAACAATTTTAAAATTCACACTATGTCCTTGACAGTCCCAATAAATTATAGTATTATTAAATATATACCGCACATAATTTGGTAAACTATGATTCACCAGTCTTATTATATTAAAAACAGATTGTCTTTAACACTTTTTACTACTATTTATTTAATGAAATAGATATTGCCGAAATATGCTTACAATTTTTCTGATAAATGGTACTAAGATGCATTTACGATACCAACATTGACGTAAATAATTATGTTCAACAATTTCGTTTTTAAAGCATGTCACAAAATATACTTTTAAACATGCTATCTGTTAAATAATATAAATTCATAACAAGGTATGAAAAGATGCAATTAAAGTGACTTTTTTAACGAGCGATATAAAAGCATATCAGGTACTTTCTAGCACAATGCTTGCGGTTAGTTCATGTTTGTTAGTGGAATTGTGTTTTATATTTTTCCATCATACTTATTTTTACAGCTAAAATAAAAGTGAAAGAAAAATTTCACTTTAATTCCGACTTTATGCCTTTCAAACGCAAAGGCGGAGAATAAAAAATATATAGATACCAAATGGAAAGAAAGAATAATCGGCTACTTTGTATTTTAGAGCCATAGTGGAGCAAAAATGTAAGATCTCCTTTAATTACAAAGATATATAATATAACAGATCATTTGAAAAGTCCCCGGACTACCATAGAAAAACACATTTTTTTGGAAAAATTAGTTTTTTTTATTCAACATAATTCCCTTCAAGGGTGATACACTGATAATAACGACCCACTAACTTTTCGATACCATTTTTGTAGTATTATTTGTCCTTTGCTTTAAAATAGGCCTCAGTTTCGGCGATCACCTCATCATTCGACAAAAATTTCTTCCCAGCGAGCATTCTTTTGAGATCTCCGAACAGGAAATAGTCGCTGGAGGCCAGATCTGGAGAAAACGGTAGATAAGGAAGCAATTCGACGCCCAATGCATGGATTTTTGTCATCGTTTTCACTGACTTATAATACGGTGCATTGTCTTGGTGAAGCAGAACTTTTTTTATTCAAATATTGCTGTTTTTCGAGGATTTCGCCCTTCAAACGGTCCAATAACGCTATGTAATAGTGGATGGTCCTTCCTTTTTCAAGGTAGTCAATGAAAATTATTCCATGCGCATCCCAAAATACAGATGCCATAACCTTGCCAGCCGACTGTTACGTTTTCCCACGCTTTGGCGCGGGTTCATCGTGTGCAGTCTACTCGGAAGACTGTCTATTGGACTTCGGAGTAGTGAAATGATGGAGCTATGTTTCATCTATTGTCACATATGGGCGCTAAAACTCAGGTTTATTACACTTGATCATCTTCAAACACTACTCCGAATCATCAACTCCTCGTGTTTTTGGTTAAAAGTGAGCTCGCGCGGCACTCACTTTGCACAGAGCTTTCTCATACCCAAGTATTCGTGAATGATATGATGTACACATTTAATTGATATGTTTAGAGTGTCTGCTATTTCATTCAATTTCAATTTACAGTAATTTAAAATCATTTTGTGAATTTTTTTAATTTTTCATCAGTAAAAACATCTTTTGTGCGTCCCTGCGTTCACCGCCTTCGGTGCTCATTTCACCACGTCTAAACTTAGTATACCAATCCCTCATGGTTGATTTTCCTGGGGCAGTGTCAGGAAACTCGTCATCAAGCCAAGTTTTTGCTTCAACTGTATTTTTCCCTTTAAAAAGCAATATTTTATCAACACGCGAAATCACTTTTTATCCATTTTTTTTCACAATAACAAAAACTCTTGCTTCACTCAAAATGCTACAATTCACAAACTAATGATCCGACAGCTGTCAAATTTATACACGCATCTTTTGGGGGTTAGGGCTATCTAAAAACATATGGATTTAATTCTAGTAGCGCCATCTATGTGTCAGACTGAGGACTTTTCAAATGAACCGATACTTGAGACCGAACAAACAATAAACGTAATATATTATTCCTTATATATTATGTGCATGCATATATCATATTCTGATCTGAATATACACTTTTTTCAGTTTAATAAAGCTTTTATTGAAAAAATGTAGTACGCTACATGTTAATTAAGACATTTTTCCTAATTTTTCGTATAGTTCTGGCAACATGGCGATTCTGTTTTAAAAAAATGTTGATTCGGCAATGCTAACCAAGCCATGCTGCACCGGTCTAAACAGGTGGTGATCAGAAGACGCTAAGTCTGTCAAGTACGCTGAGTACAAGAAAACTTCTCATTTTTGTTACAACAGTGTATCTTTCGCAATTAATGCAACGTGTGATCGAGCGTTGTTATGCAAGATAGTGACTTTGCATCCGTTACTATTGCTGGTTTTCTCAATAATATGCCATTCAAAAATAGTTCTGTTCTCAATACACGTGTACACGTCATACATATTCCGCTTTAATGTGAATGTAGTTGCAGTAGATTCACTTTTCATATTCGGTCGCGAGACGCTATAGGAAAGTCTTCTTATTGCCGCGATACTAAAGCAGTTAGTGACGGCATTTTCAGTAAATTTATGTGGTAGCCATTTTCCGCCTTTCTCTTTGGCTTTTTATCTTTTTCATCTTCTGTCAACAGTTTGCGCTTGAGTATCAACTTCTAAGCTTGCTAAGATTTACAAGGTTCTGAGTTCGGTTTTCAAAAAATATTTGATTGATTTCGGCAGTAAATTCCTTCAAGCATAACAAGTAATGGATGTCCAAAATCTAATGACTGTATGTACTGAATAACTAAATAATAATAAATAGAAAATTGTTATTTTATGTAGACAAATGTCAACACAATTCATTGTTGCTGTTGCTTTATATGGTTAGTACCATTTTTACCAACATCGATTAAAATACATATAATATAAGTAATATTATAATAAATTACTAAAGTAAAGTTTGGCCATTATTATTATTAAATTATGACTTAAATATTACGTGTTTCAAAAAAAATTCTGCCTCCTGGTTTCGAGCCTCGTTGATTAAATAGTATTAGTCGTCATATCACCAGCGTTACTGATTATAAGGAGTTGTTATACTGATATAACATTCGATTTTCTCGTTGGAAAAATAAGTTGATATTAAAGCAATTTTAAAAATTAACAAATGGTTAGTTGCCTGGGCGAAATGAAAACCTTCTCCTATAATAACTAGTGGTTGCCCAACTGTGGAAATCCGACCGTAGTTCATTAGTTTAATTCTGTTACCTTTTATAAAAAAAATAATATAAAAGAGACCAAGTAAAACTGCCCTACAGATGCCTAGTTATATATGTTAATATACCAAAACCTTAACAATCTAAAAGTATAAATGAAAGTTTTGACAATATGTTCAATGATGCTTGATATCACATTTAAATTATAATTATATAAGGCCAAGTTAAATTGCAGAAGATTTTAAACTACCCAATTAATTTTGTATAATTACTCTCATTATCTAAGTAATCTAATTACTATTCTTTTCGCTCTGGCGCTATTTCGTTTTTGTCAGAAATTAGGTGAGACTAAAATTATTATGTCAAGATGTCCTATATCTCCTGTTCTTCATATTGTAAAATCTTGTAACTTCATATCTGGTTAATGCATACTGCCCAAAAATAACACCTTTTCAAAATATACTTAAGGAATCTGTCTCATATAAATATAATCTAAACTTAAAGAATTCTTCAATTTGTTAGACTGCCAAAATATATTATTGTATATGTATAGGAACGCGTAAAATTATAAATTTGAATTATCAATATAATAAAATTCTACAACTACCGTTATCAAACTTTAATGCCATATTAATGAAAGAAATGTAACATTAAATACTATTACTATTAAATCTTATTAAACAATATCAAAAGAAGTATTTCAAGAACATGGTAAAGGTAAGCTGGTAAATAACTGTAATATTTATAACACTTATACACAGTAAGGCACTAATAGTTTGTCTACTCGGCTGCACTCGTAAAACAATTTCAATAACTATTTTTGTATTCTATTGAATTCTAGTATATAACTATACTTCAGTGTTAAATAAAAATTTGAAAGATTTAAACTTCATATTGTTATATATCTTATTATATTAATTTATAAACATCTTAAAAATTAATATACAGTATATATAAAATCATTTCCAAAGTTTCATTTAATTGTCCAAATCAATTAATCCCAATTTCCACACTCTTTTCTGCCCCCAATATTATTAAAAACTTTTTGACGTAACGATTTCAACATGTAACATATATGTAATAATATTGTAAATTAAGTTCGAAAACTTTTCACATAAACAATTAACTATTAATTAATATAATTTATTTGTTATATTTTATAACTATTTATATTAAACCTGGTAATTAGTACAAAAACGGTTTTTAACATTAATTTCACAGACTAACTTAGATATCAGAGCAGAAAACATTCAGTCCTATCCGAACTGACTACTGATCTAATGGGGATAGTTGCTTAGTACAAATTTTATATTGTTATCTATAAACAGTCACAACTGTTCTGAAAATTAATTAAAACACCCATTTCGTTAGAAGGATTCGAACTAGCGTCTATCGCATCATTCTTCGCTCACCGGCTTCAGTAAAAATGATTTATTGTTATAGCATTCAACCATCCTTCAGTTTTTTTTTAATTAGTTTTTGTAATTAACTTGGTTAGTAACTTGTCGTGCCTCTAACCAGTATAAATAAAGAACATATTGGCGCATAGCGGTCTCTACGTGGAACTGGTTTAACATAAAATTCCACCTGGTCACAATTGATTAAAGTCACGTTACGATGGAAATTTTCCACATTTTACGATTCGCTTTACCACTGCATCGGTTGGCGCCTCCCGGAATCCCAAATGACTTTGGGATGGCCGTAAGAGTACGATTTTTATATCGATTTAATAATTTAGCTCTAATTAAATTTGCTATTCATTTTTAGATGTATAATAAATATTTACGATATTTGAATATATAAATAATATATAAATAATATATATATATATATATATATATATATATATATATATATATATATATATATATATAGACATTTTACGAACGTCCACTATTAGATAGCGTAGAGTAGAAAAAATTAACAAAATTCCAGACTAACAAGAATCATCTCTCTTCATCTTTTACAAGCTATTTTATAAGTTCCAATCAGCTTTTGATTTTATTTGATACCTGGTGAACAGCTAAGAAAAATTGTTCTAGCTTAGGCACTGATAGTAATTAATATGGTTCTGGAGATATAGTATATCGTTCTAGTGGAGGTACTTCTCCTTTTTTAGTTAAATGTTTAATTAAAAGTTTTCGTTAGATTTTGATGGTATTAACTTCTGATTCATTCTGAGGTATCTTATGTACATGCTAAACCCAAATATGAATTTCAAGATTGTTTTATCCATATATTATCTGTTTTAATATACAAACATGTATAACTTCATTTACTATTCTATATTTATGCTTATAACATACAAGTAACGAATGATCATGTATACTTACATTTGATATGCTGAAGTTGTTACAGTTCTGAAAATCCTCATTTTGATATTATTTTTGTAATGTTCAGTTCGCTGTAGAAATTTAAAGTTACCAATAATTTTTTGGTTATTGAAAATGGAAATCATATTTGATTAAATGCATTTTAAAAAGGTTAGTGAGTGTTAGTTCTTGAGTTAGTGGTTTTAACATGTTTTACTGTAAAGATATTAGTCGTTTTAATTGATTTTATATTGAAAACTTTTAGTAAAAGGTTATTTTTAAAGCAATTCCTTTTATTCTGTTATGAAGAAAATGTGATTATTTTAAATATAATACTGTAAATATAACTCTTTGTACAAAACTGCGAGACTCTTTACTGACTGCTTTTCAGATTTTAAATTCAAATAGGCACGCAATTGAATTACTTTATTCGATACCTATGATCCTATAGCATGTAAAAACAAGTTTTTTTTTCAATTTGAGATTACAAATACTTGTTTTCAATTGCCTAGCTTACATATAGATCTATAGAGGATTAGAAAACAAACGCTCGTATAACTTATGGCGTGTTACTATTTATTATTGTTCGTTTTAATAAGTTGTGGTTCTAATTGAGATCAGTTCCGATGGTTGCCAAAGAAATATGATCTCTCAACTTCTTTTCAACATTGTAGTGTTGAACACAGACCTGCCTTTGATACTACAAATATCTTGACCGATCTGATATTCGCTGATTATTATGCTAAATTTTCTGATGCAGAGTTGAGATTACCATCATATGACTTGAGAATTAATGGAGAAAAAACGAACATTGATTAATTGTCTCTTATGATAAATCTCAATGGGATTCAACTATAGCAAGAGCAGCAGTTCAGGTCGTTAAGAGTAGCAATAGTAATATATTATAAGACGATGGAACCTACTGCTGAAATAATAACCTGAATCAGTCAAGCTCCATGAACTTTTGCTTCTCTAAGATAGTACATTTGGAAGATAGGAAATACTACAATCAAGAGTAAAACCTACCTCTTTCGTACGCTTATCTTAACAATCCTACTAGATGGCCTTAAACCTTAAAGACTATTGTAGCCTGATATCTGCAAGCTTAGGGTTCAAATGTGACGCTTAAAGCAACTATACTTGTTTGTCCCCAAGATCCCATTAGAAATGAAGTCACTGGCTTAAGACGCGACAATCAGTAGACAGTTGAGGAATTAATTAAGAGACGCAGATTGCAATGGTTTGGGAATGTCTACCGTATGAAAATAACCTCAAGAATCATACCTCTGGATTCGTCCCTAAATTGGTTAATCGTTAATCAGTACGTTTAAAGCTTTAATATTTAAGATTGTGGTTCTTAGTCCAGATTAAGCACTGCAGTTCATATAATTATTTAGTTGGCGGAAAATAGACTGTCAACTATAATTTTAACAAAAATCGATTTTTAATATTAATTAATAATGTAACATAATAAATTAAGTAAAAGTTTAGTTTTAATAAATATTTTGAATTAAAAAAGTCTATTTCAAATTTAATCAATGTTTTTATTCAAGTTTATTTTAATTCTAAATGAAATATAAATAAACTCCATGCATATTTTTGGCAAACTGTACTAAAACTCTACTATCCATGTAGGTAGCGAAATCGAACATATTAAACATTCATAATAACTGTTTAAATATTAGCTGTAATTTCGCTTTAACGTCGGAAACGTCTCATTGTACCATATTTCTACATTTCAACCCTTCGAAGTTTACACAATAAACTGAGTAGTCTTCCTGGGAGAGCTTTTGATATTGTCAGATATTAGTCGACCTCTGTCAAAGTTGGTGAGGCACGACACTTTCAAATTAAAGATTTATAAGTTTAGTTCAGATTCAAGCCTGCCATCACTTCGTCTATTTACTCGGCATCATTAATATTTTCCCCTAATTTACACAGCGGGATATACCAGGTGTTATAGATTCATAATTTTTTAAAAATGGGAAAAATCGCAAGATGGGAAGGTGTAGCTGTTGAGATGCGGGAGAGAAAACAAGGTTGTAAATTAAAAATAATTTATTTTCTCTCTTCCTTGAGTAAATTAATATCCAAAGACGAGTTATTTAATTGATAATAAAGAATACATATATACATTTAAAAGATATTAATTAATACGTTATGGAAAAAGGATTATGATTTAAATCTCATGTACTTACTATTAACGAAAAGTGTAGATTGGCTAATGTAGACAGGAATTCTGTGCTTTCAATAATATTTCAATTAATACAATGATTCTTCAATTAATGCTCATTCAATTCTTTCTTCTTCATTCAATTCAATAGTTTCACTCTTTTCCTCAGTGTTCATGCAAATTACTGTGAAACTGTTCTCTCGTTGTGGACGCACAGTGTATTATCGCTGAAGCTCCTCCCTCGGGTTCTTGTTGGTGGTGGACAAGGCTGGTCCAAGAAACCCTTTTCTGTGCCCCGATACCCTGAGAATATCTGGGTGGGAAATACTCTTCCAGCTGGGAACTTCTCAGGCTGATAAACCATGTGCGTTTCGGACTCTTAAGGTATACCCAAAAATTCCACGATTTCGGCTCTTCTTGGTATTTATGATTAGGCGCCATAAAGAATCCTCTACCAGATCTAACATCCGACACGTTTCGTCTAGCCTCGGTACCTGAACCTTCGTTATCCGAAACACACGACAACGAGCTGATGGGAATCATCCTTGTCGAACATGTCTGTTCTGTTTATTTGCTATCTTTTTGCCTGTCTATATTTACCAGACGTTCAATATACTGCGAATGTTATGTTTTTTATCATGTCATAATTCTTTCCATGTCATATATATTGAAAACTTCGGTTAAAAGGTCTAATAAATTCGACTCTCTAACAATAGAATAGAAAGAGTTCTACAATTAGCGTAACTTACATTTTACAGGGCTGTCCCAACCACTCGTAATAAATTTGCGTTCCAACAGTGGCACTTACATGAGTTGAAAATCAAACCATGACAGAGAATAGAAACATCATTATAGATAATAATATGCTGCTTCAAATATATAAAGAGTATTTCTGCATCTAGTAGAAACGGGTAATGAAAAAGTACTTTATTTGGAAAATCCCAAACAAAAAAATGGTTATATGGGGAAGCCAGCTCATCAACTGCAAGTTTAAATCGCTTTAGGGGCAGGGACGGTGCCTAGTGGGAACAGGTTAGTCCGGTATATAATGAACTATTGAAACCTGGAAAAATAGTTACTATTGCTCAGTACCGACAACAAAAGATTAATATGAAACGTGTATTAATTAAAAAAGTCAACAATGCGCTGAAAAGATATGGTGAGAAAATTTTGTAGAATGACATTGCACCATTCTTATAGCAAAACGAGTAAAAGGGAAATTAAATTAATCAGTTTATCGCACCCATCGTACTCTTCAGATCTGGCTCCGCTCGACCATCACCTTTCCGCATAGATACGTTTATAGAGCAGTATACAATACACAGCTGAAATAACTTGACTTCTTCTATTCATATTTTGGTCGTATCCACGGATCTGCAACCTTTTTCTTAAATTCCTGTAAACTAGGCTAATAGGTATTTGCACACTTTAAGAATTTGCAATTTCAAAGTTTACAAAATCCAATAGTTCACGACTTCAGAGACTTTCAGCTATTTTAATCTTCCATTAGTGATCGTATATCCTGAACTGTAATACTTCTAGATTCTAAATTCCAAGTATTTAGTTTATTTTCATGAATTAACGGACCAGAGGTGTGTTTCAAAACTTGAATTTTCTTTCAAAATTTCGTATGCGTGTAGACTTGTGCTATATTTCTAGCTTTCTTACGTTAGTTTGCCTTTATCAGTCAATTTTCATAGAGACTAGGTGATTTCGGAAATATTGGCGGATTAATCTGTCTGATTGAAAAGGCAGAAAGAAAACAAAAGAAGAAAAGCTTTACGAAAATCAAAGATCGTTCTATATTGGTGATCTTGCCAAAATCTTCACAGCTCATA
This sequence comes from Rhynchophorus ferrugineus, assembly GCF_030347505.1. Lineage (NCBI taxonomy): Eukaryota > Metazoa > Arthropoda > Insecta > Coleoptera > Curculionidae > Rhynchophorus > Rhynchophorus ferrugineus. The sequence goes on along the minus strand of NW_027472580.1, from coordinate 40,523,204 downwards.
TTACAATCGTATTGTAATATATGATTGTTTGTGTGGAAGATGCAAAATGTATTATATATAATCCTCCAACAAAATTTTTCTAACTTCTTAACATTTTAGGTATCTTTAGATGATTCTTACATCATATGTTAATCGATTGAAACTCTATTCTAAACAACATATATTTGACATATAAGACGTCTGATGCGACACAACAATATGTTGGTTTGTATTGTAAAGTACATCTTCTTTTTTATTATCTTTATTATAAATTTTTAGTGAAAATGTATGTATTCTTCTAGGATATTTATTATATTAATATGAATTACTTAAACAAACTATGAAATTACTTATTAGGAGTAAAACGAATTGAAATATACTGAATCTCTGGGGATTTATAGGCAAGAGAAAAAGATTGTGACTTCTTCTCTGTCACCACGAGGAATCTAGAGTGGAGTATAAAGGATAAAATGTGATATATTCATCAAACCAACAGAGTATTAGTTCTAATCGTGAATATATAACCAAAAAGAAGCATCAAATACTGAATGTTCATAAAGAAAGTCATCCAGATAAAACAAGTAATTAGCAAGGCTTATCTTTAGGCAATTCTTATCATCAAGGCTTACAAGAAAGCGTAGAGTGTGCGCCATGAAGAAACGGCAGTGTACCCCATGGTACAATACAAAATCTCCGGTCAAATCAGTCAAATTAACAACTTAACAATCAAATCTAATTAAATCGTACGATACGCGTATTAATTTGACCAATTGAGAGACAAATAAACCAATATTTTTAATGTATCGTAATAGGTCAATTGAAAAGTCCCCGGCCTACCATAGTAAAACATTTTTTTTTAGGCAAAATTAGTTTTTTTAAGCTATTCGAAGCCCAATTCATAGATTTTTGTCATCGTTTTCACTGGCTTGTCACACGGTGCATTGTCTTGGTGAAGCAGCACTTTCTTTTTCTTCGAATGCGGCCGTTTATCAGCGATTTCGTCCTTCAAACGGTCCAGTAACGCTATGTAATAATCGCTGTTGATGGTGGTTCCTTTTCCAAGGTTGTCAATGAAAATTATTCCACGCGCATCCCAAAATACAGACGCCATAACCTTGCCAGCCGACTGTTGCATTTTCTCACGCTTTGGAGCGGGTTCATCAGGTTCGGTGTGACTTCGGAGTGAAATGATGGAGTCATGTTTCATTCATTGCCACATATCGATGCAAAAACTTGGGTTTAGTATGCTTAATCATCTTCAAACTCTGCTCCCAATCATCAACTCGTCGTTGTTTTTGGTAAAAAGTGAGCTCGCGCGTCACCCACTTTGCACAAAGTTTTCTTATACGCAAATATTTGTGAATTATATGATGTACATGTTCAGTTTATATCTTTAGAGTCTCGGCTATTTCATTCAATTTCATTTTACGGTTATTCAAAATCATTTTGTTGATTTTTTAAATGTTTTCGTCGGTAACAACTTCTTCTGGGAGTCCACTGCGTTCACAGACTTCGGTGCTCATTTCATCACGTCTAAACTTAGCAGACCAATCCTTGTTGGTTGATTTTCCTAGGGCAGTGTCCGGAAACTGGGCATCAAGTCTTCAGTTTTTGCTTCAATTTTATTTTTTCCCTTCAATAAGCAATATTTTATCAACACGCGAATTTCATTTTTATCCATTTTTTCACAGTAACAAAAGTTGCTTCATTCAAAATGCTATAATTCACAAGCTAATGATCCGACAACTGTCAAATTTATACACTCATCTTTTGAGAGTTAAGGCTAAATAAAAAACATATAGATTCAATTCTAGTAGCGCCATCTATGTGTCAGGCCGGGGACTTCTCAGTTGACCTGTTATATTCCTCTCCTATACTTCAACAATATCTTCAATTAAGCTTTTGATTGACGTACATTTGTTCTGCGTAAAAATATATTTCTTCCAATATAAATATTACTAATATCTTATACTTATCCTTTGGGATTGAAAATGAAATAATTTTAAAAATTAATTGCTTAAGAAAACAACTGAATTAATAAATAATTCATATAATGAGCAATATCTAAGCGTGCTTTTTTGTGTAATCTGCATCTTTATCAAGAACCGCATTATTTTACACCCCCCGGGGCGATGTTTACCCAATCAACTACTGCTAATATTTGACAGTAGTGGGCCAGCTTACAACTGGATACGAGCTGCATTGCATTATTAATGACTCCTGAGGGATGATCTGGCCGGGTGAATTGTGCGTTCGTTAATAATTCACCGGCTCTTAATCAGGTGCAACGGGAACGGAGACAAAGGGTGGTCTACGTTGCCGATCTCAGGAGAGGCTTTTTCCCGCTACAATTCTACGAATTTCGAGAGCGGTCGCCGATCGATTTCGAAAAACAAAAACACGGGTTTTTGTTATACGTTACACCGGACAAATGAAGCTCGACATAATGAAACTTAGGGAGATTTCTTTTAATTAAATTTTTATTTTAATCAAGGTTTATGTTGAACTTTTATTTTTCTCTGTTTTATATTGAGGAATAAATCCTGTTTTTTATTTATTCGTATTATTTATTCTACTCATATAAAAATCAACATTCACTAACATTATCATTAAAATAATATACGGAAAAATAAATATTAGAAGTAGAGATATAGATACAACTATTCGTGATTAGGGCTATTTGCGGAATCCAAAACATCAGAAGGAGTTTTTTGTAATTATAACTACAAATAAACTCCAGGTACTAGAATACCTGAACGGTACAGATGTGGATACAATGGAAAACCAAATATTTGAAACAATTATCGATGTATGTATGTCCCCCAGCTTGTTATAAGAGACAATTCTGGATATCCGATAAATGTCTACAGATGATAGAATATCGAACTAAAACTAGTAAGGGAAACTCAGTGTAATGTTGTGGCCACAAATTTGGAAGTTGCTGTATCCAAATGTTTATATCGGATGTTGTACCAAACCCTTAAGAGATTTAGCAGCAGGAGTAAATCCACCAACGACAATATTTAAAATGCAGATGGAACCTTGTAAAAAAATTAATTCAACATGCAATTTTATAACCAACTCCGATTTTAGCATATTAGCAACTCCGACAGAAATTGACATTCCATCAATTCTATTTGCTGATGCGAATGGCAAAAAAATCATTAAGTGTATTAAAACCGTTTTTGTCTACTAAGTTATGTCAGAAATGATCAAGTTTGGTGGGGAAAAGTTGTTTGAAAAGTCTTCACATGCCGCTCCCACCAATTTGGCACTCGGAGAGAGTTAGCATGGAAGAAAGCGATAATTGTATTAATACTCTCTATTGTATCATATCTTACGTAATATCTCCTATTAATTGTTGGGAAGGTATTTACGAAGATCACATAAATAAGGCTTCAAAGAGCACGCGAGAAGACAAGCCGAGAAGAACAATTGGGTTTTGGATCCAATTGATCTTACGCGGATGAGATTTTCACGCTAGCTAAAGGAAGATCATATTAGATGGGGATGTGTGAGATTTTTTTAAATTGATTTTGCTCTAGTTTAGGCGCAGTATGCAGTTTTGAAATCTAAAAGTGTTCGCCTAATGATTGTTAAGCTGCTTCAGGTATCTTACGATGGTTATATTTTCCGTGAGCAAGTGCGAAATGAGTTGTCGGATCCATTTGAGGTCCAAGCCACTATTCATCAAGGAGATGTCATCTCTCCGTTTCCTGTCCTAATAGTTGGGGGATCGCCAGCTATTGTAAACCTCAACAAGATCCAGCTGGAGCAAGTCTAGCAGTTCAAATATTTGAGATCAATAATACAGCAAAAAATGACATCTACCGTCAACGAAATAAGACGAATCTACCAAGCTGAAATAGAATTTTTTTAATGATACAGTTTTAATGGGTTAAACACTTGAAAACAGTGAAATTTGTATGGACATTAATACACGATGAAGCAAAATCAAGGTAAATGAGAAAATAATTTCACACAAAATAATCATCAATCCATAAACGGTGCTTGGGGAAAATGGTCTACTTCTCAACAAATAAGCTCCTGTTGGTGCTGCAGTCCCCTGTTATTTTCAATATTCATCACTGTTCTAGTCCCGGACAATGTTAGACTATTATTTTTCAGATCACTCTCTATGACTTTCGTCCATATTTTTTCCAAAAGGTCGATTTTTCACAGAAGTCTATAAAAATCCATTCACTTTTCTTTCGTATTTGTCTCTCAGCTCAACACTGATTTTCGTCCTTAATAAAGCGTCGGATTTAGTCTTAATTGTAATATTTCCTCTCTTCCACATGCATCCACTCGCACATGCTGATAGACAAAATTTGCGTGAAAGCTCCGTTGATAGGATAAACATTTATTTTAAAATGTTTTAAGATTGATTTTTGATGCCTCAAGATGATAATAACTCTAAAAACTAAAGGGAACTTGGTCAGCTTCCAAAGTTACCCATTTTTTTATGGATGGGAAAAGCTTTTATAGCCGATGTGTGAGATTCCTCTGCAAACATCCGCCAACCCTTTAATACTCTTTAATATTTTCATCTATATTTGCAGAATTTACCCACTAAAAACCCAAACTCTTCTCTTCGAACCCTGCCACCCTGGAACCGCCATGAGAATTACTTAAGGATGATGGGATGTCCCTTCTGTTGTTTGTTGTCTAAGCCTCCCTCGCGATTATCCAATCGTCAGATTAGTTGTCCGTCTCGATTTGACGTCACATTTAGTGCGTATGATGCCTCTGAACATCCTCTATACACTCTCTTTTTGCTCTTCACCTCCCTGTAGTAGTTCCGCCGTGTTTGACTCTTCTACCAGACAAGTGCATTCTACGTTTGCTCTTACCCGTAGCACAGTCCATCTTGGGCACACAAACTGCGTACGTCCGGAGGTATCCCCACACTCACAATACCAGCAGTTGCTGTTCTCTGCCTTCGCTATCCTGTGAAGGTATTTGCCAAACACTCCGTATCCAGTAAGAGCCTGAGTAGTAATGTAATAAACTGTGCCCTTGTTTCTGTTCCACTTCCTGATGTCTTTAAAGAATGTACGGGTCCATCCCTAATAGGTATTCCATTGCTCCTTCCGGCATATGTGGGTGTGGCATATAAGATAGTTGATGTTACCGTTGTAGCCAGCATTCTCCTCTTCGCAGAGTTCGGCCCTTTGATGTTAGGAGTTATCCTCGTCATTTTTTTTATAAAATTCGACGCTTTTTCTCCTATATTAATAGTATGTGATCTCATCCTCATATTACGATCTATTCATACTCCCTTGTACTTCACAGCGTCTTGGCTCACTATTACCCGATCGCCCAGTCTCATCTCCATGATCCTCAACCCACGTTTCCCCACAAGAATTACCATTTCCATCTTGTGCATTGCCAAGTACATCGTTTCGAGCTTCTCCTTTATCATTGTCTACCGCTTTTCCCACTGCCAGTTCATTGGCGTAGGCAATCATCCTTGTTTCAGATCACGTCCCTAGTCAAAAAAATTGATCTTAAAATATATTCCATAGTGTTGGTCCTACTACGGACCCTTGCGGCACTCCGCACCACATTCTGTGCGATCTGGCTTGTCCTGCGTTCACCGTTCTTCCGCTCAGATAGGATTTTATGATCTCTATGAGATAAGCACTGATATTTTTCTTAGCTGGTCTACGATGCCCATCCATGGTGCTGAGTTAAAGGCGTTTTTGATGTCTACGGTCAACAGCATGGCCCATTCTTTGTTCTGGTATGCTATAATTGTCAAGGCGTCGATTATGGATCTACCTCTCCCGAACCCATACTGAATTTCATGGATAGTTTGTCTAGTCTCCAACTAGCTCTCCAGTCGTTCTTCCAGCAACGACTGCAATAGTTTCCCTGCAGAATGTATTAGGCATATCGGTCTATATACCGCCTCAATTGCCCCTATTCCAGTACCTGACTCCAAAGTTACCCAAAGTGAGGGATAGTATATATAGATAAATACTATTTACGCGCAAACACGATTCCGTCTACATCCTGCCTAATATTCTGGGCTGGTTTCTTGACTTTTGCAATATTTACTCCTAAATTTTTTTATACCGGAACAATTATTGCTCTTTTCCCTACTGAAGGTAACCTGAATCAAACTCCTACAAGCCCTGCTCTACCTCTTGTCCAACTCCAGCTAACTTACCATACTTAAAAGATTTTATTGCTGTTTGTAACTTGTCCATTATTGGCTCCTCATCAGAAAATGAAGCAGCAGTTGAATAACCAAGTAATTTCTATTAAATATTTTAAATATTTAGAACCTATACTTTTTTTACCACGTACCAATTCACCTGAGTAACATATGTTACATTTGACTGCAATTTTAGCTTAGCATTGTTATTTAAAGTTTAGTTTTTATATTTTTTAAGCTTCGTTTTCAAGATGCATCCTCTAAAGTTTGTATTCATTGACTCTGCATATTGGTGCTATAATGTCTATCTTTTATTTATATATACATGTATTGAATCCCATTAAAGTACTATAGAAAAAATATAAATTAACGCTGTTATTATTTCCTTTAGCCTACAAATTTCTAATGCTTCATAATTTGTTAGCGAAAATGTTAAAAACGTTTTTTTAATATATTTGAATGGGTATATATCAACTTCCGTTTACTAACAGGACAACAAATAAAAAGCAATTTTATATCCTAATCAAAATTTTCCACCTTTCGAAGCGTTGAATACCCCCTCGCTTTTAACAGCCCGCAATTCGCCCCTTTTTTGTCCGAAAATCGTTCCTTTTTCACCCTATAATTTTACCTAATGACTTTTAAAATAAGCGCGGCGGCGTGTCGGGCTCGCCGGTCCTTTCCTGCTGCTTCGAACTTTTCTGCCGCCAGTCTTAGCCGCGGCAGCCATCATTCGGGGGCCTATCTTAACGAGCATCTTAATATCTACTTGGCGTGTTCAAGACCAATTAACATTTTTTTACTTCAAATCCGTATTGTAAGGCACTTATTCTTTTTGAGGGTGAACTGCTCTTCGCGGCGCTCTTTTTTACCTCAAAGTCACAGGAAATGACTAATAAAAAGCATGTTTTGAATTAGATACTTATAAAGTTAACAGTAAGCAAAATAATTGAAAAAAAATTTTTTTTGTTTAACTCTCTTTAATTTCAAGAAATTTTCGATTTTATATCAAACATATATTATATTTGTGGCGATCGCCACGACCTTTTAGGCCATCACCAATACATCAACAAGTACAAAGGTGGCAACGCCGGTGAATTGGTACCATGCGGTTCCAGCGTATAAAAGACCATCACGACGACGTCTCGCTCTCTTTTCGTTTCTCCGTCCCCTTGTAACAGTACCACTTCCACAGCGCTACCGTACTTCCTCTACCTAACCTAATATCCTGTCAATTCTCCCGTCGACCACATGTATCAATCGTAAGTTAAAATAAACAACTTTGATTCAACCAGTGTTTTTAGTTCCCGTGCAAATTCCTTCCAAAAATAGTAGTGAGTGTTCTGACAAATCATCGCAGCGGCAGCCACACATTTCAACCGACCGATCGACCCGACGAACATTCCTACATGTTCGTACACAGCAAATTAAGTTCACGAATAAAAGATCGATTGACGCACCTAACGTATGCACCACGCAATTGAAAATATTATTTATATCAAGAGACCATCGGTTACCTTAAAGGTTTAAAAATTTCTCAGTATTGAGCATCAAGATTTAATTATTTTAATACAGATTTCTTTCCTCATCTATTAACAGAAATGTGAATTCCTTTGTAAAAAATTTACTAGCAGTTTGATAAAGAAAATCAAACAGATCTATAAACGTTCCCAGTAAATACTCATTAACTCTGGGAAGTATTTTTCGTTAAATAACTAAAATTTGGGTAAGTCTAATATAGAGGTCTAATCTCATAATATATAGGAATAATCCTAAGATAATATATAGGTCTAATCCGAGTAATACTTTAACATTGATGACTGCAGTTGCCAATAATATATATTTACATCAAAGCCTTTCAATATATATATTCTATTTCATTTTCTAAATAATATTAATTAATTAAAATAATATATTACTAGCGAATCAGTTTTTAAAATTCTTAATATATAAGTAAAACTAGAACACCATGAATTACGCCTAATGTCAAATCCAAATTGCATCATTCATGCTTTTCTACAAAGCTTATGAAATGATATAAGTTCCTTTAGAAATTATTATAGGTCTAGGTCTAGGAGTGAAGTTGCCAATATTATATATTCACATCAAAGTCTTTCAATGTATTTGTTCTATTTGATGTTCTAAATAATATTAATTAATTAAAATAATATATTACTAGCGAATCAGTTTTTAAAATTCTTAATATATAAGTAAAACTGGATTTCCATGAATTACGTTAACATAAAGTTTAGAATTTAGAGATTTAACAATCCTCAAAGTCTCAGGAAATGACTAATAAATTACATGTTTTGAATCTGATAATTTAAAACTAAAAAGTTCACAAAAGAATTACAAAAAACCTTTTTGATTATAATTTCTTTAATTTCGAGGAATCCGCGATTTTAAATAAAACATAAAGATTATGTTTGTCCACCGCAAGAACAAAAAACTAACAAACGTAACATGTACCCCACATAATTGAAAAAATTATTTATAACAAAGGAGGAAAAGACCATCGCCATCTCCTCTTTTAGGATTTAAGAGTTTTTCAACATTTACCATCAACACACGTTTATTTGTTGAATAATTCCAGGAAACAGTGACTCTTTTACTAGCTTAAAGACAATTCTCATTCCCAGACAACAGTCATGCTTTCTACAAAGCTTATGAAATTATCTTTCCGAAGAATTCTCTGAGTATGTTGCTTCGGAATATAATATCTATATAGGCCTAATTCGAATTATATCATAGCACTGATGATTGAAGTTACAAAAATTGTTTACCCCCTAAGTCTTTACACCTTTTGAGTATTATTCAATATATACAAAATAGTTTGAAGAAAATAGTTAATTTGATTTTCAAATTAATACCTCAAAAAATACAAATATTATTCACAAATTAGTTAAAATTATTAATATATAAATCAAACTGAAATACTATGAATTACGTTGATATAAATTGTAGGATTTAAAGATTTAACAATGGCAGATAGTCGTAGATTAAGTTTATTAGAATTTAAAAGTATCTTACCCTCACAATATGATATACAAGCGGGTTATGACCGTTATTCGTGATGGTAAATTTGTTCCGAGACCTCGCGCATACACTGGATACTCATCTTTCTCATTTCTCGCTATTTTTATGGCACGCTTACCGCCATTCGGATTGTATATTGCAGCTTTTGCGGCTGTTAACTTATTAAGATGCGCAATGCATCATCCAAGTTTATTCTGATACTACAGAAGAACGGTGTTGTTAAGAGATGGTAAAATATTAGTAATTTTTCATTAGCTTCAGTTCTTTTGATACATAATATTGCTATTTTATAGCTTTAGTTAGCTTCAATTACGTAACGTTAATATATTCCGTTAAAGTTATCAGAACTCTCCTTAAAGTATTTGATATTATTTCATAAAAAAGTGTATATATATACATTATTTAATAAACAAATAATTAATTATGACTATGAAGTTAGTTAATTTAAATTATATATCCTTTAATAATAACACCTTGATTTAAATTTCGTACAAATGTAGATAATTTTTAATAAGTAGCTAGATTCGATATCGCGAAAATCAAGCGAAAAATAATAACATATACGTCAAATATGATAAAGCTAACGGCAATTTCGAATGGTATCTCTCTAGCAGTCGAGTAAACATTTACTAATAACTGGGTTGAAATATCACTGTTTATGGTAAAGAACACTTTATAAAAGTATTTCACATTTGTTAGTAATAATAGTTAATATTTGGTTAAATATTTAGGGCGCAAGAACTATATTTGGCTGATATTGGCGTGGATCTCACATAGCAGGATACAGCAGAATGCACATAAAACACAATAACATCTAACGTACCAATGAAATTGGGATGATGAGCTATTCCGCAGCAGCAGTGCTCCTGTGATCTAGGGACGAGCAACATTTCATTACAATCCGGTAATAGATTATGATCCTAGCAAAAATCCTTTTTTAATGTTGTAAGGCAATAACGTGGAGCGGTCAATCTACTAGGTTATGTTGTTCCGGTGGAAAAGCTAATAATTCCTAAAATTGGTCCTATCATCAGACCTATTACGCCATTAGCTTCTGAGATGGGATATTATTCTAACCACTTCTTGACTAACATTCAAAAATATAATAGTTGATTCCAAATGACGTCATTTACCGCGACGCCTATTGTACAGGGCAGTTTCATGCCCACTTTGATGAGATGTTACACAAATAAGTTTTAACACAAATAAGTCAATAAAATGTTATACATTTGAAAACATATTTACCACTAACTAGGAACGCTATTACCACTTCCAAATGTAGATAATCAGTAAAGAGAAGTTGTTTTTATGGGATATCCGGATGCAGAAATTGATAAACGTTGAGCTTACAATCTAACAGTGAAGGAAACTACTGGCCAAAAACTGCAAAAGTTTTTAATCTACAAAAAATAACATTGGGTCTAATGTGACATAGGTGAGGACGCGAGGTTTAGATTACCGAGAATCAATGTTATCACGAGATAATTTCATTTTATTTTGCATTTATCGAAACAAATTTTTCATATAAATTTCTCAATTAAATTCATTACTGTTTGCCAATGACACATGTGCTGTTTTGATCCATGAGCTTTTCACTATTCTAGTAAAATTTGAACTACATGATTCCCACAAGTAACGATCTATTTTTTTGTCTATTTTGTGATCAACCTTTACCTTTGTGGCAATGGCCAACTAAAATATCCTTAGTCAACCTCCCCATTTTTATTAGGACTTAGGATCCTTTAATATATACATTTCCGGAAAAAAATTAAGCAAACCAATTCAGCCGCTGGTATCACTACATAGTATAAAACAAAGTCGCCTTTTCTGTCCCTATATCCCTATGTGCGCTTAAATCTTTAAAACTACGCAACGGATTTTGATGCGGTTTTTTTCAATAGATAGAGTGATTCAAGAGGAAGGTTCATCTGTATAATACATGCATAATATACTAAGGCAACATTGCTAATTTTAGAGGTTTCTAACGTGATGTCGTAAATTAACCTATTTTTTTAGGCTTATTTACAATTAGCAAAAACGCTGCCTAACCCTACGAGTTAGATCAAATTAATGTACTACAGTATTGTACACCATAAAAAGGTCTACAAAAAAGTCCGCGATGGTATATGTTTATCTTTTAGGGATAACCCACATTAACCATTTTTATTGTTTACTTTTTACGTGAGAAAATGGCTTATTTACGAAGCTATTTTAAGCAATACGGCATTAATCCTTATCGAATTAAGTACCTTAAATACAGTGTGCAATTAATATAGATCAATATGGTTCCTTACAGCATGTAAATTAAACAAATATTTTCGGAGATATTACAAATTTTAAATTTGCGTTTAAAAATGTGTAATGTAATAAAAATTGTATGAATTTAGATATTCCAAAGATCAGGAAAGATCAGCAGGAAATCTTCATAGTAAGTATAGGGGAAGAGGAATTGTTTTACTCCAAATTTAATGCGTGCAGGCCAAGGGCAGTAATGAATGAACCAAAAATACTGGATCGATTTTAATCATGTTTTCATTGAGTGACATAGGCATATATATTTTATGCCCGTGCAAAGTCGGAGCGGGCCGCTATGTTTTTATATACAACGTTCATATTTTTTCTGTAGTGTATTTAATTTAGTATCAGCATTGCACCCGTGCGAAGCCGGGGCGGGTCGCTAATTCACTTTTAAAATTCAAAATTTTCAATGAGCCTGTACTACATTATTCCCTATTTGGAAATAAAAAATATGACGAAAATTACCTTTTGGAAACTCTATTGTAAGTAAGGTTTCTTTGAAAAAGTTTTATTAAAATTGTACTATTGTAAAGTCATCTATTAAGAAATCATAAAGATACTTTTTCCTAACCTTATTTTTAAACTAACACATTAATAGAATTAGCTTGTGAAACTGCAAATATTATTTCGGTTATCCCATTTTCATAAAGCACAACCTCTCACCACCACATCGAGGGATCTAATCCGAAAATCTGACGAAAGTAACTTCTTTAGTGTGGGAAATAACAAGTGTTAGATACAGCGCTATTCTCTTTGCTTTACTAATTTAAGCTTTAAAGGTCTATGTTGGTTTAAGTGCAAGAAATCATGCCATATACGGATTTATCTTGCGATAAAGAATTCCATTTTCTCCAAAAAGTAACATTTACTTCCATATGTATACATATACATGTATATAAATAAAGTATATGTTTATATATATTTATATATATTATACATTTATATATATTATATATTTATATATTATATGAATTTTGTATTTTATAATAGACAACATTATTTTATATTTTTATTTCCAGATTAAGTAATTATTTTGTTTAATTTCAATAATATTAACTTGTAATAAAATATGCACTTCGGTTCAAAAGATTAGAAATACGTTATTTTTAGTTGAGATAAAATATATTGCCATGCAATTTTTGAATAAACATGTTGGAGTTTTTGCGATTGTGCTTACATCAATGATCAGCAAAATTTTTAGTTTCTTATTAATTGTCATCTTGATTTTGAAAAAAGACCGTCACATGCGATTATCTACTGGAATAGTTATTACACTCCCTATATTTAAGAAGAAATGTATGTAACCAATTTTTTTACTTCAGCTAAATAAATTTAATAAGCTTTAACTATATGTTTCAAAGATTTGATTAATTTGAGTGTAATAAATCATAGCTTGTCGTATTTTGTTTATTTACTTATGGTTTCCAAACTTTTGTATGGTAATATATGTACTATTAATTTTATATATAATATAAGTACTAATTATTTTATAAAGTGGCTTAATTGTCACGGGTCCGTATACTACAGGCGCATGGTTGTACATTTATAACTATTATCGTTCATAGACGATAACAAAACTGAATTAGACCAAATACTTTCTAGGATGGCCTGTACGGTATATTTAGTATCAAGAATAATGGCTCGAAGCCCATATTCAGTCACTGAAAAGTCTAAGAAATTTGAGAGACTGACGATTTTACTAGGTATTTTGACAAGAAAAGTGTTCACCTAAATTTAAGCCTAAAAACAGATATTTCCTGATGAACCATGATTTGAGGTTGATCAAAGAACAAGAAATCTTAGTTCTGATTTATAGTAAAAATTTGGGTAGACAAAGCTAAATAATACTAACGTTAGGACTGAAGATTCATAGTCGAAACAGTCAATAGTCGTAAAACGGTCAATAGTCATAAAACTAGCGACCGAAAATAGTAATTACTATTTTTAGTCAAACACGCTCAATGCAAAATTCGACTGTTTTATCCATTCGTAATGTCAGACAAAGATGTATGAATTTTTTCCTGTATAAATTGTGAGAGGGCAAGGGACGGAGATAATTCGTTGGAGCAGTTTTTCCAACTGTAGTATAAGCGAGACGGAGATGTAAATATTCCTTCACGTACTAACTTTAAAAGACAATATGAACCATGCAATGAATAATTTCAATTTGAAGGAAGTAGAATTACTTTTATATTTGAATGATCTCTAAATCTGTAAAGGAAAGGAATAATAACCCCACAAATGTTTCATCGTATTGTAATAGTATATTAATTGCTATTTTTAAATAACATACTATAATAAATATAGAAATACAATAGATCTTAAACAATACCTAAAAAGCTACATCTTTAGTACAATAATTACAAATTATTATAAAAATTAAACATATATCTAATCATATAAAATAACTAATCCATGACATAACTAAATATAATCGCATAATAACTACCACAACCGTTTTAAATAAAATAAATTTTTCATTTATTATTGAACAGAAATATTTTTAATCGCTATTCGAAAACATAATCATGTTCAGCTTTTCTCCTTGATGTGGTTTCTTCGATTGTTAATAATTGGGCCAGATTTAAAAAAAACTCAAAAATTTTGAAAAGTAATATCTTTTTATGAGCCAAAAATCTAATGGGTTTTCTAAAGACCCAATAAGTAGCATTTCCAAACACTGCTTAATTTGTTAAGTTGTGGTGCTACAGTACTGGTGTAATTATTATTTTCATTCTAGCTAGTTTTTATCAAAATATCTTCAGGTGTAATACATCTTTCATTATTATTTGTATCTTGAAATTCGAGTGTATTACTGTATTTTTATATTTTGAAGTTAGAATGGACGATATCTCTTTTGTAATAATTTCTTGTATCGCCTCAGAATTATTTATGATACCAAATACTGATTTTCTGAAATAAGGATATAAAAGGATTGTCTTTTATTGATGAAATCTAATTGCAGCTAGCAGAAACTGAGGATTTTCTTACAAAATATTCTCAAACCATAGAACCTTTCGCTGAATGAAACACTATAAATGAAAAAAATAGATTGTAAAAAGATTTCTCTGTCTTACCTGCTGAAAAAATTAAACTTAACCAAAAAATGTCGCGAGTTGCGGCCATCATTGTTTTGTTGTATTTTTGGATTGTCAAAAAAATAAATTGCTCAATATTAAAGAAGAGTTATCCTCTCAGAAAATATATTTATATGAAATATTAAGTATAAATATTGAATATAGCTTGCCTCCTCTTTACGGTTAATATTTTTGTATAATATAAAACCAAAAAAAATATGAAAAATTCTTTAAATCGTTACAAATCGATGCAATTTCTGGAACCTTTCAAATCTAAATTTAGTTATCAAGATTTTAGGAAAGACGTTTTGACAATCAAAAGACGTCAGAGAGGTAAATAAGTAAAATTGTCAATTATGTTTATAAAATTTTAATAGTTATTTCCCAAAATACCATTTTTAAAAATATTTGCATCTTTATAGCTTTATGGTGGTATTTTGGGTCTTTCTCTCTCAGATTATGTCACAATATGAAAAAATCTTTATAATTGTTCATTGATTAGTTATTCATGGCATTTTAAATAGAGCAAACCGAGTGTTTCTGATTCATTCACTACATACACAATCAACGATCATTCAATTCATTTGATTCATAATTCAAGGTCGAGAAGTCTAGAAAGATCGCCTTGGTTCACTTAATTGTAATTAGTGCAAATGAAGTAAGTAGTACAAATTAAAAGTATTTCATTAATTCGTAAGAAAGTCTAGCTGAAGTAGTCAGCTGTGAGCAACCAGGGCGCAATGTGAATAATAAACAAATAGAGGTTCCAAAGGTAGATTGCTACGAGAGCTATCGAAGAAGTTCTCCAACGATGATGAGAGAATTAGTTTTTATTAACACCGTGTTACAAATTAGTGCAAAATACTATGAACTTGAACCAACTTTGAATTTTTCCACCCACCTTATAATCTATATCGGGCCCCAGTGTGTACTGGCTGTTTGTAAATGTTGAAATAATATTAATGAGCCATTTCGGCTTCAACTCTGTAAGTTTTGAAAGCAAAGAACGGTATAAAACGATTTAAAAAATCATGCATTTCGTGTGCCACACTTGAAAGATTAACACAATTGAGTTTAAAACCATTTTTGTTTGGTTTTATTAACCTTAATTAATTAAAAATTTAATTACTGAATAACAATTTAATAACCTTGAAGAAATTTTGTGGCTCAACTTCGAAGGATCTGGATCTTCAAAGTCAATGATTTTTACGTCTCACTCTCACTCTAATTTTTTATCGCATCATTATGATCTATTCGAGTTTGAAAATCTCGTATCCATCCAAGTTTCACTATAAAAATAAAGACTCAGCTGTTATTTATTTACTTATATTTCAACTAAACCTAGAAGATAGTGCTGGGTATTATGAGCATTTTTCAAAACGATAGCCGCTACTATATGAATGAAATATAGGTACAAGAAGAAAACATATCAGTAAAAAAGAAAAACGTGGCTGCACCTACACGACCAGGCCATAAAACTCTACCAGAGTCATTCGTTTTCCTAGTGCAACAACCAGCCGAAAAAAACTCGGTTATTATATTTCTTTGATAAATCTATATATGAAACTGCCCTGAGTGGGACCGTACGTGTGTATTGTCCACGAAAGCGCGACAGGAGAAAATATAACCACCCGCTACTATCGCAATAAAAAGTCTAATAAAACATGTAATAAACGTGAAAAGTCTAGTGGAATGGTCGAAAGGGTATACGGCGGGGCGAGGTGGATGTAAACGTGGATGAAACGTTCCCTCACCCTCGGCCGGTCTAGCCTCAATGTTACGGAAAAATTGGCCATTACGACAAAAATAAATAAGGAGCCGACCGGGTACTGCCGTAAATCTGATTTTCATTCGCATTGAAAGGATGTGGGTTATTTTCCTGCACCCTGCAGGAAATCAGTTGAGGTTTGACATATCCGTATGGTCACAGCTACAAATAAATCGATATATGGGCTGGGTGAACGTAACTTGTTAAGATATTGATGTCGTAAACTTGCTTCTTTTCAACTAGCATCATACGTTCTTTTTATATAGACGTTGGATCGTATCGTTTTTTATAATGGGTAAATTTATAAATAATAACTTGCCTGATAGACCGTCAAAGCCGATTTAGTTTATAAAGTACAGTAGCGCTTATTCAATAACGCCACTACACTCTTTATTCAAATTTATGTTACAAATTATATTCCATAAGGGTAGAAAATTACATACCTATCGTTTATTGGGAATCTACATCTTGAAACAAAATTGTTTTCGAAATTGTTCTTTCTTTAATCGTTCAATATTTTATAATGGTAGCGACCACAAATATAATTATAATTTTGTACAAACAAAATATTGATTGATTTTGATTGCGTGATCGATAATTTGCGTTAAATTTGGTTAATCTGACCTAGACCAATAACGTATAATCGGACCCACTATTATATACATGCCCACTAGCCATTGAATCTTAGTGACCAATTCAAAAGAGATCCGGATTTATGTAACCGAGTTACTAGGATAAACTTATCGGATTTTACACTATTGCCTAAACACGCGTACACTACTTCTTCTATTATGTCTTCTCCTACGTCTTCGGAGTTGAATCCTTGACCTCCGAGGGCTTCTTTCAGTGGTCCAAACAGTTTGGTAGTCGCAGGGTTATAAATCCGGACTGTAGGGGTGGTAAGATATTGGGTCGCGCAGGAAATGCTCCTCCGTTTCGTACAGCATTTGTGGTAAGTTCTATCAAAAGAAAATAAATAATATGTTAAGATGATACAAAAACACTATGGAATGATGGATATATGGACCATTTTTGCGATTGAGATTATAAAATTATAAGTATTATATGTATAAGTATGACGACGTCAAAATATTAAGGATTCTCTTCAGAACCAAACGAGTACACAGACCCTGAATATTACTCAAACATGTAACACTCGCTGTCGCTTGAATATATATATATATATATATATATATATATATATATATATATATATATATTTATAACAATAATATATTATAACAATAATAGGAAAGTTGGGGGAAGCCATAACTAATAAATATCCAATCTGAGAGTGTAAAAGTAAAACAAATGCATTAAGCATTCGGAAAAATAACATTGAAGTATATAACGAAATTTACAGATCTATCCTAATTTTGGTTGGGGATTTGGTTTGGATGGTATTCCTTAAAGAAAGAAAAAAAGGAAAAATACAAGCAGCAGAAGTAAACTTTGAAAAATTCAGGAGTGTAACAAAGATGGACAGGAAGTGATGTAAAGAAGGTGGCAGAGCATATAGAAATGAGACAACTCAGTTGGTAGATACACTTACAGCGCATGGAGGATGCAAGATAGGTAAAACTATTTTCTTTATGGCAGCTAGGACGCAGATGAGAAAAATCAGAGGGCGACCTAAGCGAACCTGGATGAATGTATCCGAAAGTAAGAAGATAGGACAGTGACAGAAAAAGAGAAGGAATATATACATCGACTAAGAGATAAATATAACAAATCCACACCTGTATATTCAAAAATCTTCGTAAACTAGCCAATTTTTGATCATGTATGGTACATTACTAAAGCTGGTCTCCAAGAAGGTATTATAAACCCACGTATAAAGATCATGTCTAAGTGAAACGCGCTCCTTTGACAAGAAGCATAAAATCTTTAACTCAATTAAAATTTACATCCTCCCCATTCTTGACTAATAACGTAAAAACTTACGCCGCACAAATTTCACCGCCTCCTGGAAGAACAAAGGATTGTGTTACTTATATAGGAGTGTATAACTTTAAAACATCGGAATCGTATCCTTTCGCCCCCTTTTTCAATTAATTGTCCTAATAATACTACAAGAAAATGGAGGACTGAAAGTTAAGTTAAATTGCCCTATTTTAAAATTCCCCAGGCGAATGATATTTTAACATTCATTCATATCGTTGCAGTAAGCGCTGCGTACGTCCTCTCCTAAATGGTGGTATTCAAGTTGGGCTTTGGTCCCTATTAATAAATCAGAACGATGTGATGTTAGGGCTTTTATAGAATCAAGTTAAAATTCGGTATTCTTAGCGAGAATTTAACCGTGGGTGAGTTACAGTGTGTTATCTTGCGAAGGTAATAAATTCGATTCGACGAAATTTAATTAATTTTTATTGTAGTCACTACTGAAATTAATTAAATATATATTTTTTTTGAGGAATAATTTCTTGTTATATGCTTCATTATAGATATGTTATAGTACACATGACATGACGAAAAATATTTGGAGGCTTATAGGAAATAAAATTGATGAATACACCTGATTGAAATTATAGGCCCAAAAAGGAATATGACGTTAACAAGTTCATGACAGACTCGGATTAAAATTACCATTCTCTTATTTTCCATTTTTTATATTTCCTATATTATGCAAAATGTTATACTACGTCCGACGATATGTGAACGAATCGATTGCCACCGCCAAATTCTTACCATTGCAACATTAGCAGGTCGACAGGTTAGAAGATTTGAAGTTAGAAATATTGTTTATTTTCACAGATTCAGTTTTTATAAAAACTGTTCATGATTAGCGAATAAAACTAAATATTTGTTTAATGTATTAATATAATATTACTAGTCGTTGCCGACTAAGGCTTAAAACCAAGGACTTTAGTACACTTTCGTACACAACTACACAAGATTTTTTCACAGTTAGGCTCTTTTGAGCTCGCGTTCTAGATTAGTAGTTGCCAAGAGTTGCAGCACTTCGATGTTACATCATGGGAGTGTAGTCTTTCCCTATGTCTTGCTGTAAAAAAGATCTCAGTATAAGAATTCATTCGTATGTTAACTGGGTGCATCTACTATATTTGTCAGGGCTTACATTCTTAATATTTTTAACTGTCATTAATTATTTTAAATTCTTTCATTATATTCATTTCTTATATTTTCATTTTTAATTTTTAAATACCTGTCTTATGTGATATTGCTTCTATCGGAATATCCCCATAACTGAGTTCCGTAAGTGAATACATATAGTTTTAGTAGTACTTGCTTATACAGCAACAACTTATTACGTACCAACAATGTAGATTTTCTTCTAAATAGCAAATACATTATTTTATATATTAATTCGATTTCTTTGCCTTTCCTTTTGATACGATTCTTACAATGAAGCTTTGCATCAAGATCCCACGGTACTTAGGATTGCTACTGTATGGGATAATAATTAACTGATGGTAAATTCAATATGCATTATTATTACCTGCGTGTTGATGCTATTGTATCCAGTACCAAGTATTGCAAATATAGTCAGTAAATAACAGGACTCAAAACACTGGCTTGCAATCTATCTGCTTTTGTTTTTGTTTTTTCCATTTTTGAATAAACTTCTTCTTCTTGTTTAACTCTAAACATCCTGTCTGAGATGTAGGAAGTTAGGAGTTCACCATATTGACCGACTCTATAACTATGATTGGTTTTAATCTATTTACAGGAGCTTTTCAAATACTTTAGATATTACTGGCAACAGGTCGATAGGAATTGACTTCATATTGGATCATCATACTGGGATCATAGTAACTGGCGCCAATTTCTAATCAAGAATTAATCAAGTTGGTAGATTTTTTAGCACTTATCCAGTTATTAAGTCGTAGCCAGGTTCTTTTTTGGATTGATGTCGCTCCTTTAAATTTTTCTCTTCTTTTTAAAATTTATCTGGATATAACAAGTATAATCAGAAGATTTTCGCACTCGCTGCTTGGGAGATTATGTTTAGACTCAACTTTATTTAATTTAAAGTTATGTTCTAAATAATCGCCCAATGTTTTAGCTTTTTTTTGATAGTTGCATGCCCAATTTCCTCTTAGGTCACTTAGAGGCGGACTGAGCAAATTTAATCGCTTTAAATGTTTAATGACTTTGCACATCAGGATTTTAGAAATCTTTAGTAGCCTTTCATGCCAAAGCCAATTAAAACCAATTAATAATTAACAAAAATAAAAATATAAGTTCGTTTATGTAAGACCCAAAAATATCTAAAATGCTACGCTTGTTCTATAAAAGATTAAATGTTTTCTATGGAATTATTTTACTAAAATTAAAAATAGTAACCATCAGCTCCTATAAATTCTACTAAATTGTAACTAAGCGTAAATGTTTAAAGCTTGCTTATGTTATTTGCTCAACTAATTGAAACTGTTTACCATTTATAACAAGATAATCTTCAAATCTGCTCAACCTTAGTCCACTGCCAAGTTAAGTTGAATATCAGCTGTAGATACGAGGGCAAATATATACAAGAACGCTTGGACTTAGATTCTTCGAACTAGAAACTGCCTGCTTACGAGACATGTTTAAATAGTTTCCTAAATAGCATATATAAAATTAAGGTTATACAAAATTAGGGAATGACAATTACAACTTAATATCATCTAAAGGTGGGAATAGTCTGGAGATAGCTTGCTACCATATAAAATGAAGTAGAAAAATAATTATACTATCCTGTGGACAATAAGAAAAATTCGCGCGTTTATTACAAAAACATTGAAGCTTCTTGCTTTGACATTTGATACCTAATTTCCGCCAAAACCACAGCGAGTTATAATCTTAGACCTAAAATTTAAAGTTTAAGCAGTTTAAAAGTGAAAATTAAAAAATTTCTAATATAATATTAAAAGCGGGAATAGTGCTCTGCAGTAAACAATATTTTCAATAATATATTTTTATGACAGAAAAAGCCTTGGTATAAACAACTAACCTTAAAAATACTTGTTATATAAATGAACATAAAATATACCGGCATTAACATTTCACTACCGTTTTGAAGTAGCTTTTTAATCATAACCATATTGTAAAATATGGCTATTAATTTTTTTCCTGTTGCTTAAAATAGTTTTCCTGTTATATCGTTCAAATTATTCCTTCCTACATGCATAGTTGCACTGAAGAACATGAGGTTATTTCATTATTGCGTGAGTATACATCATAACCGCTACATATACATATAGTTGCACGTTTAGGCCCTCTCTAAATAGGTATTCAGGATTAGCTTTAGACCCTTTAATAAATCAGAATGACGTGAAGTTAGGTGCTTGGATTTACAGTTAAATTTTGGCCTTCGGAGGGGAAAGAATTGATGAAATTTTAGAGCATATTAGTTATTTCAGTAATATTATTTTAAAATATGAATGCACGTATCCATTAATATATATTAATAGAAGTAGTATCTATGCTAATATCATAATTTAATAATGTATGATGCAGATATCAAAAATAGTAATAATTAAATATAAATATAGTCCTAGGGATAATGTTAGAAAGTAACACCTAAAAATGCATTCTTTATTCATTTTGGTCATTTTCGTATCAGCTGAAATTTGAAATAAATGAAAGATACAATATCATAAATTAATAATTAACACACCTCATGAGCAGTAAGAATTAAATATATTGATATAAGTTTATGTTTCTATGGATTTAACAAAGTACCAACAAGAACAACACACAGCAAGTTAAAATCACAAAAATAAATACTATTCCCTTTTACAAATTCAAATAAAAAAAAGAAATATAAAACAAGAAATATACATATAAAAATAAAGTAAGGTATAAAGAAGTAAAATATAAGTAAAGTTTAAGTAAAAGTAAAAAAGTAAATAATTGAATACATTAATACACCTTTTTGATTCTAATGATAATTTAACAAAATAACAGCTAAAAATACACAAATAATTATTATTCATTTTAGTCCCTTTTATCTCAGTTGGAATAAATTTTTTTTATATTGAACGTTCATAATATGCATTACGACATCAGCATCAGTTAAGTAATATACCATTTTCAGATATAAAACCATATGTATTGTATAAGTATTAATGTTCTTCTATTCGAGCAAAAATTGAGCTTGTAACTTTATTTGACCTCTTTAATTTGAAGAGATTATGAAGATAGAACAAAAATTTGAAAGCGACAAGTCAAAGGAGAAAAAAGATTTTAAAGCTGAAGAATACTGAAATACAGAATTTAAAACTGAAAAGTTCAAAGTCTTGAAAACCTCATCAAATGTCAAATCATCATCAGCGAGTTTGTTATAAGTTGAAATTGATACATAGAGTCAAGCATTCATAAACAATTGTCAGAAGAGTAAACAAATATTATGCAGCGATTTTGCAACATAACCTTCAACTATGTCTTGTAAAATCCTTGATCATCTCACTTCCACTTGTTGCTTGTTGATGACTCATGTCTGCCCAAGCAGTATATCACTTCTTACAATAAAGCTAAAGATGTTGTCGAATCTTGAATATCCGCTAAACAAAGAAAACATTTTTTCAAGGTTGAATCTGTATGCTTTCTGAAATACTTAAATACTTTATTTTTGAAAATACTGTATATGCAATAATAGATTAATAAAAATGGTAAAAATACTTTTTTATAACTAAATAAAGACTTTGGATAAAATACATTATACCAACTCCTCTTAGTAAGACTTCATAAAAACAAAGAAAAAACTGCAACTTACTCACTCTGTATATTATAGCAAATAATACGAGTATATTAAATATATTTCTTAATACATTGTGATGTATAAGTATTTAGAACAATTAAATTATTATTATTTCTTCAGCATTATGAACTATAATTTTAATAAACTGCTATAAATATATCTCTGAAGTTTCGCAATTCCTCTGAATCTATTTATACTTATCTTCTAATGGTTATGTTTCTGACCTATAGAAGCCATAGGATATGTGCAATTGTAGACTTCAGCACGAAAATATTTGGACTGGAAAATTAAATAAGATTTGTTAGCAAATATATTATTTACTTCATTCAAAATGCAAATTCATTTTAATGAAGCTGCAAACATAACAAACGAACCAAAAGCATTTTAAATTTGTTACTCAATAATAAGTTTCAGGGTGCCATAACAAGAACGATTCATGAAATTTCCAATCCATGCCAGAAATCACTTTCTTCTCCGGTTTTTTTAAAAAAAAAACAATTTATATTATCGTAGCAAACTGTTCTATTCATCTATTTACCATAGTTCAAATTTCTTAGTACAACAAAATACCTCGACAATATCACCTCGAATAGAACGAGGAGATTAAAATCTAATCAAAGATCTGCTGAAAGTTATACCACCAATCAAACTCTGTTTCTGTTTTATTGGAAAAATTATAAACCTAAAATTTCATCCCCGATATAAGCTTTAATCGTGCCAAAGACCATGCCTCCAAGTACCCTATTTTCTTCAAAAAGGAACGCAAAATTATTACTAAGCCGATTAATATACATATTGTACTTGACACTGAAGCAATAAAAAGCACTACAAAGCCAATAATTAATACCAATAATTGTTTTGTTGTTTATTATATTTTAAATTTACCAACTTGGATTCAAATACACTTAGCCTACTGCCTAAAACTTTCGCTTACAGATAAACAAACAAGAAATGCTTGGCTTTTTTGGGACCTAACTTTTAAGATCAAGACGTCAAATGCGCATCGAAATTAGGGCTGCAAGAAATAATCAATATTTTCTACACCAGATATATCTGTTCCCCATAAATTTATTCTCATATATGATAAATAACAATGGGCAATATTTTTAACTTTATTTCAAATTTTGACTGTTAATCGTAGTTTTAACATGAGATAATTTCTTTTGTATCAAAACTAAAATGAAAAAAAAACTACCTGAAAAAAACGGCGACTAAATAGAGAAAACAAAGTGCTGGTAAAAGATCTTGCGGCAGATATAAACTAAGAGCACTCTCGGTGTGCACACACTCCAATTTAAAGTAAACGGATATCGACCCGGCAAAACCAGCTCTCAAATTAAATAAAAGAAACAACGACAAGACCAATCTTTTCGCGAGGCGCATTTCCACCAAACAAAACAGTCGAGAACTTAATCCCAACACTCTTAATCCTCACCTAGTCGACCGGATAGATGGCTGAGCAGCTCGCAGCCAACCTAATAAAGATGAATTATAATGGCGTCTACTGTATGCAGAATGGAGTATATCGTAACCGCAACTGCGAAGGTGAACACAGGAATGCACTTAGCGCGGCTCGAGCCTGACCGAGTTGCCGCTAATGATGGATGGTCGCTGGCGAATTGATTGTTCTTGGAAACGTTGTTTATTTATTGAGGGGGGGCATCATTGATGATGCCGAGGCCATTCTGCATACAACGAAAACGTCAGCCTAACAAAGATATATATCTACCGATTGGATTTATATCTTTTTTAATTGTTATTTATGTTATCAATTTTTGAATTTTATTAACCTCGCTAAAAAAGTAGCAATATTCTTTATAACATTATATATATAATAATTAATTAGTTAATAATTAATTAATAGTTGTCGCGTAAACTTTGACTTTTAGTTTATTTTCGATGATGAATAAAATAATGAAACAAAAATAATGTTATATCAAATATCATTTATTTGAACGTTATAACATATCTATTGCACATTATCACAAAGTATTTAGTGATAGTAGTACTTCACAATAGTTTGTAGGTTAGGGTTCTTCTATTATATTTATATTGAGCCACCTATGAAGTAGAGTTCTGGGCGCGTTTTTAATATAGTGGCATGTAGCTCCCTAATGCATTTGTCATATCTGCCAAACAATTGCATAATTGTCAGCATTGGATTATAATCCCACATCCTGAATGAGTTTTAATCAGTCAATTTCACTTTCTGAGTGACTTTATTTTTCTTCTGATTATTTTGATTTAATGATAATTGTCTATTAATATATTATCTGATGGAATTTTGTAATCATATTATTATTATTGCGACATCGTTACGTTTATTTATATTAAAGAAAATTGTTTAGTTTTACGGTTTCGATTTATTATGTTATTTCTTTTATATAGTATAAGGATATATTAGTAATTTAACAGTTTTTGCAATATTTGTAAAATGGGAAAAGAGTTATGATTTGGGACAATATAAAATATCGCACAGTACCGAATATCTGGTGAAGCTGGTTAAGATAAGACATGCACCGAGCAAACAGACATGTGCCTAACTAAAAAGATGTATCATTGTCGAGTGTTCCGGATGATGGAAGTTTAGGTACCTTGAATAGACGAAGAGTGTAAGACCTGGTAAAGGAGTTCTTATGGCGGCTATAACTTCAAGAAAGCCCGAGATCGTCGATTTTTCGAGCATTCCTTAAGAATCCGTAACGCGCATGTTTCATCGGCGTGGGAACTTCCTAGCTGGAAGTATATTTTCCTCCCCGAAAATATGAGGGAATCTTGAACGAACTTTATCAGCCACAACCAAGAATCAGAAGAAGGAGCTTCGACGTGAAAACACGGTTCATTGAGAATGAGAATTAATGAATACAGAATCAGCAAAAAGTTGTAAAAAAATGTACTAAATATTGGAATAATATAGTGAGTGCAGAATTAGCGAGAATATCAAAATTAGTAAAAGAAACCGAAAATAATAATCAAAGAACGTCAATTAAGAAACGGTCAAGAGTGTCGAGATTTACTCAGAATTAAGAAGAAATAAAAGGTATCAATAATGGAAGTCGAGAATCAAGAACAGTTAAATTCGTGATGTCGTACGTATACTCATCAGTCGCCAGAAAAACGATTTAATAAGTCATTTCCATCCAATTAGTAATTCTTTCACTATTACGTACCGATATAAGATCTTTAATTGTATATATATTGATATTATCCATTTAAATAAACAAACTCGTCTTTGTGCATTAATTTACTCAAATAAAAGATAAAATAAATTATATTTAAACATTGTTTTTTCTCTTTAACAGATCAGAAATTTTGTAATACTGATATCGTCAACACGCGAACAAATGTTTTATGCACCACGTTACTCTTGTAACGAACTCCACTAACTTCCATTAGAGTTCAAAGATGATCAAATTAAAAAAAATTCCATAACTATTGCTTAATATTCAAATGTATATGTTATTACTATTATTAAATTAGCATTAACTAACACAAGTTAGACGAATTACAAGCCATCATAAAGTCTTACTATAAAGAGGCAAGAAGAGCCAAGAAACATAAAAATAATCAAGAGACCAGGGGATAGAGGACTAATATGCCCAAGCCCTAAAAATATGAGAATTCACCAATGACATATATTTACCTTGTTAAAATCTTCTCTCTCGGAGCAAGACCAATCCAAAATTCCATATCCGCTGTATGGTGAATATATGTGAGAGCTACCTTACAATTTTTTACAATTTATTTGGATAATGGTTGTTCGGATGACCACCCAGGCTAGATTTCCAACTCTTAATGCACCTTCATTCAGCACAGTTCGTAACATTTTCAAACACTGAAGGCTATTTAAGATACACCTCGCCATTAACAGATAAATCATCACTTCTGAAATATTTGTACCAATAATTAAACGTTTCATCAAGAACTTTTCACATTCGTCATCGCGTTTTGGAATCAAATTTACATATACTTAATATACTTAATAAATTACTTTCTAAATTACTAATAAAATACTTAATAATTACTTTCAAATCTTTTACATATTTCTTTTACCTACTAATAATATAGTTAGTTTTTAAAACTAAGAATAAAATGTTATTTTACAAAAGATGACACTGTTCTGTTTCCCTTTTTCTCGATGTTTCTTTTAATAACTTACTACTGTCCTTTCATTTCGTTTCATTAACAACTTACTGCTTTTTAAGCTATTTTTAATATCTGCAACTAAATGAATTATGTTCAACATCCTTAGGAATAAGAATTACTAAATATTACCTCTTTATTAGGAACTTTGCATACTTTTAAAACGCACTTTAAACGCACACCATTAATTGGTTGTCATTGTGATGATGGTCTCATAATATTTGTCTTATTGCGGAGATAAATTATTCCATCCAAATGAAAACCCAATGTTCAGTCGGGATAATGTCTCTCGTGTCCGCTTGTTATATAGTTAA
The DNA here is from genome assembly GCF_030347505.1 of Rhynchophorus ferrugineus. Lineage (NCBI taxonomy): Eukaryota > Metazoa > Arthropoda > Insecta > Coleoptera > Curculionidae > Rhynchophorus > Rhynchophorus ferrugineus. The sequence goes on along the minus strand of NW_027472580.1, from coordinate 40,495,720 downwards.
TTCATTCTTTATTTATTTTTATATTAATACGTTTGTATTCAAAAATCTACTTCCATTATCTTTATTTTTGTTACAAAAATGTAAAATCGAATAAAATTACATCAATACAATAGAACATTTTCCCATCTCTACGAAAGCATTAAATAAACGAATCTGTATCGCAATACTTTTTTATTAGATAACTTGAAACAAACTTCTCTACATACATCTATTTAAAAAAAGCACAAAGAGAACTATAAAAGACAACTCTAACATTTAAAAGAAACCAAACCAATAAAAGAGGAATGAATCAATTAAATATTCCTTCGCAATTTCTGTTAACGTGCTCGCATTTGAAACCTGCAGCACTAAAAAAAAAGAAAAAGAAAATTACATCTATATAATAGAGAAGAATTTCATTCCATTATTTGGTCCAATATACTTACGTTCCCCATTAAAGCGCGAAATAATCGGATCTGTATCGGGACACGTTAGCAGTGTTTTTTGTTAGCCAGATTTTATTGGACATTAGGAACGTTGCAGAATTTTAAAGCGCACTAACGGCCGCCCCAAGCCTTACCGACGACCAGAAGGCAATGAAAATAAATAATCGGTTTCCAGGGCTTAATTTCCTCTTCTCCGTTATTTCCGATCCTGCTGGGATGCATTTTAGCCAGACTGGAATGCGTATTCGCCAGGGTCCGCAGTGTGGCATATGTTCGTGTCCGGACGCGTCCAGAATGTTTTCGATTATTTATTATGGCTGCTGTTCCTAAGTATGTCTCCAGTCCGAAATTAAAGTATATAAAAATTATCTATAATATAAACTACCAGCTAAACCGGCCACCCTTTATTCTAGCTCAATCTGACATTAATTATTAAGGAAGTAAATAAAAGTATTTTAATGAATATCAATTTACCAAAAAAAAAGAAATCCATGTTCTACAAACAATTTCCAGAATAAAAAAATTAATTAAACACAGCATTCAGCATTCTTTATTTGTTCGAGAATTTTAATTTGTACATTTTTAATAATATTTGACATAACACGTGGGTTGAAAAGTCCCGGGCGTACAAAGAAAACGCGTTTCTTTGTTCAAAATTAACTTTATTCATCAAATTAATCTCAAGCAGGAATCACACAGTCATTCTAGCGCCGCTCTAACATTTTAATGCCACTTTTGTAGAACGACTTACCTTTTGTCTCAAAATAGTTACTGTCCACCCAGATGACAATCGTTTTGATTCCAGTAAAATGATGGATCCATGTTTCATCCATTGTCACAAATCGATGCAAAAATTCCTGCTTGTTAAATTTAAACATGGCCAAACACTGCTCAGAATATTTATGATATTAGCTAACTCAGACAACTTCACTGTTTGATCATTCAAAACGGTTTTGTGGATTTTTTTGATGTTTGCTGGTGTTACCACCTCATTTGTACGTCCACTGCGTTCTGTATCATCGGTGTCTCTATGGCCACGTTTGAAGTCAGCAAACCAACGTTTTATTATTGTTTCTGATGGAGCAAAATCCTTATAACACATTTTAAGCCATTACTTGAACAGTATTTTCTATCAAGAAGCAAAAATCAAAAGTAAAATTAAAACATGAAATTGTTTTTGATCCTTTGTTTTGAAAATAACAAAAGTAGTGTCACTCTTAATACAATAACTCACAAACTTATTAGTAGAATATGATGAAATTTTAACAACTTTCTTTTGAAGGTTAGTAGTAACTGAAAAAGCGCTGTGTGTCATAAAACTAATGTCATCTATGTGTTAAGCCCGATACTTTTCAGCGAATACGTTATTTGAAAACAAATAGGTAAAAATATTAATGCGTGGAAGTGTAGAATAGACATATCATACCACAATTCTCGTACATATCATTCAAAATACTATTAATCATTTTCTACAAGTTTTTTTCTGACAATATTGATATAACGTGTCGAGATATACTGTAATGTAACATAGCAGCGATATAGATTCAAACTTCTTCATCATTTCATAACCGTGGCTCAACCAAGGCATACTACATCAATCTGAATAAATGGTAATCAGAAGGCGCTATGTCTAGTACGCTAGGTGCAGCAGAATTTCTCATTCGAGCTACAACAGTGCATCCTTCAAAAATCCTGCAATGTGTAGCCAGGCAAGATAATGGCTGTACTATTTGTATAATATTAATTTTTATACAGATATGTAATATGTGTATAAAAATTAGATATAAGGATTTTTATATACGTATTTTAAAGTTATAAGATTATATTAGATTAGAACTACAACTGAACTTACTATTGCAGCGGTTGCTATAACAACATAACTATCTATGGTTAAAGCGGTTAAAAGTGTCCATTTATACTGGAATAAATAATTAATAATAACGAAACTCGAAATATATGCGAAAACACATACACTGTTAAACTGCTATATGTACAATTGTCCCGTCAATCGCTCGACTACTTTCCGAGTTTTCCAAGATAATTACCCATGTCTAGATATAAGAGCGTAACGTCACATTACGTACGTAAAAATATGAATATTTACGTACATGACTTTCAGTCGTATACTATTTCGACCCCTCGTTTTTGTTCCAAGTGCAGTTTATTAGTGTGCATCCAAGAACTAATTTAATTAAGCGTTAGATTGAGAGATTGGAAAGAACAGAATCGACACAAATATCGCAACCTCAAGTTCACAAAAGAATCATTCACATCGACAAAACTAGTTAGCAAATTTCGGAATATTTCTGTACAAATGAGACCATGGCGACACAGAACTTTGCTCTAATCCGGATAAGATCTACGTTGCAAGAAACTTTGATGAAATTGCATTCGTATACGATTCAAAGAGTCTTAAAATTGACAGATTAGCGCAGGCTATGAGTTTTAAACTTTTTGCAAACATAACATACATAAGAGTCTCCTAGAAACTTCCATTTTTATTTTTAGCAGATTTATTTTTATAGGGACATTAATAATTTAACAACATTATAGCAACTAAAGTTCATTATCATGAAAATTAAAACTGAATCCTTTTAATTATTGCTCTAATATTTAATTTCCAATAAATAATATTTTACAAAATTTATTGTATGATATATTATAAAATATTATGTATTTATATATAATTTATGTATAATATATTATGTATTATATAATATATTATAACATTTTTCATATTCACTACCTATGGCTAATTCTGTATATTTCATTCTAAAATCATCTTAAAATGTTAGTTTTTGAGTTCGTGTTTTATTTACCATTTTCTAACACATTTCTTCTCTATTACCTCATCTGCTCCATCTATGAAATCACTTTACAGTCAATATTTTCCAAATACTTCCCCATTCGGTTTTATATCAGCTTACCCTAGTGGTATCTGCTTATATGATTATTCGTTTTTTGTGGCCTGTAGCCAGTTAAACCCAGCCCCGCAGCAAGACCGTGTGGCCTAATGGATAAGGCGTCGGACTTCGGATCCGAAGATTGCAGGTTCGAGTCCTGTCACGGTCGGTCGCGCCACTTTTTATAAATTATATGGCATTAAATTGAGGAAATAATCTTGGTCGTAACAAACAACATATTTTAAACAAATATAGATATACTCATAAAAATGCCCCTAAATATTTCTAGGCGGTTTCTATGGTACAATATGTTTCAAAATGAATATCTCCAGTATAATTTATTTTAGGTATATAGAAATGAAAAATATATGAATACATTGATCAATAAACATTTCAAATTTCTGTGAATTTTTATTAGTCTATTATTCTATCTGAATCAATAATTTATATATTAGAGATGCGTCATTAAATTCGTCATTTCAATCTTATTAACTGAAAATTAATTTTATTTAAAATTTCCCATGCACTGACTTTTCCATAATTTTCTCGATTAAGATATAAGTTTTATTATAATACTAATGATGAACGCCTTGTGGTTGAAATTCAACACTTAATTTCAACAATTTATTAAATTAATCATGTTTCTCTAATAACAGAGTAAAGAGAATAAATATAAAAAGATATATTACTAAATATTATCACGGTATGTTCAATAAAAGATTAGAAATGTACTTTATATATAATATTAATTTAAATAACAACTGTTCGTATATTAAAATAACTTTCTTAATAATTATCAAAAAGTCTAAATTACTACACCACTAAACATTACAAAAAAGATTATTTTCAAAACTATAATGGATAAAGGTAAAAAATAAAAATGACTGATTCTATTTTATTAAGTAATTCTTATGATTAAGTACAATTTTAGCAGTTACAACTAGCGAAACTAGTTTGTGTATAGCGCAAAATTACATTTATTCTAACGAAACAGATGCAGACCAAGAAAAATCTGAGAATGACAAACGAAAACTTCTAATTCAATTGTCTGGCGGTCTTGCCGGAAAAAGAAATGCGATACTTTAATAATAGGAAAACAAACTTTCACGAACAAAAGCTTCCATAAATAGTAAGGCCTTCCCCATCTTTCCGCGCTAGAAAACTAATAGCACGAAATAAGATTGCCTCGAAAAGAAAACCGTTGTGGACTAATCGAACTCTATTAACTCTCGTTGATATTTTAAATTGAATTCGGAAGCAATAACAAGCGTCCGGATTTTTCTTAAGCAGTGTCGTTTTATTTGTCTAACATTGTACAGACGATGCTGGTACACCTGTGCAATACTTCAATTTCTTGGTCAGTTGCACTCTATTATTCGTTTAGAAATTTAACTAACCCACATTTCATTGTTTCTCAACGTATACGTCTCTCAATGTATATTTCTTTCTCTCTCTCTATCACTGTGTATAGTTAATATAAATGAATTACGGAGATTTCAAATAATATATAGAAAGATAGGAGATCTGTAATAAAGGCAAAAACATTTACGCATTATGTCTTTAGAAATTTGAATTATTGATTGAATTTGATTGAATTATATATTCTTTTTATACTTTTTTTGCCTCATCTTCTCTGTCAGTATATAGTTCCATAAGATGTCAAGAGTTTGATGTAAAGCATCATCTAGTACAGTTTGTAGTGGTGTATATAGATAAACACAACTATTACCACAAAATCTCATATCAATTTTCTTTTATCACTCAAATATAACTAAGTTATTGTATGACGTAATATAATGAATGGCAACATAAAGGGCATGGACAAAATAATATAAACACGTGACATCGAAATCTTGTGCTAGCATTTGTTCTTAAGACAGCAAGTTGTTGCAAACAAACAGAAATTCGTCAGGGAATACTGTCTGAATAGTTTGCAATGAAATATTGTTCTATTCTTATGCCAATACTTCTGCCAATTTATTCAATGATGTTGGAGTTCTTCCTTAATATCTGCAATAAAACTCCCCGTAACGCTTCTATTTTGTTCAAGTCTGGGGATTGAGCTGGCCAGGGAAGAAGCTTGATGCTATTCTGATGCTCCACAAACCAAGTGTGAACTCTTATGCCTGTATATATGGGCTTATTATCATATTGGAATATTACAGTGTCTGGTTATTCATAGTAAGAACTTCATTGTTGCGAACGTCGAGATATATATTCGTAGTAAACCGGACGGTGATCTAAATGAGAGGTCACGTTCAGTACCACGATATTAACAAACGGCGCGAAAACTTTTTTTGGGTAAAAAATAGCACAAAAATGAATTAAAAGGTATACTGAACATATTTCAGTGATGTATTGATGTATAGACAGTTTTTAAAACAGACCAAAACAAAATATTCTGCATCAATTGCGTTCATTTATGAAGTTCAAGCAGTTATATTAGTTATTGTTTGACAGTTTACGAGAATGTTAACTGTCAGGCTCGGTATTGCTTAAGAGGTAACCAATACCGAAAAACGAATGTAAAAAAACGAATGAAAATATGCAATCTATGTATACATAATTATATAGAACTTCACTTGGGTATCTAACACTGGAGCTAATCGATGCTTTTGTTATGATATGATGATAGGTTGTTTTTAAATCCCATGTATACATTGTTTGATAACAATTGGAGAATGTTGAGTGGAACTGAAAAATTAGTAGTATTCAGTATAAGTACCTCCACAGATATTCAAAAATCATAAAAATGACTCTAAAAATATGTAAAGCATCGTTTCGTCTTCGGTCTATATCACAGGTAATTGGATTTGATGAATAAATTATAACAATTTTGTTCATTATATCCGCCGGATCTAATTACCTATTAGTACTTGTCCAAGCGTTATATATACATTAAGTATTAGTCCATTTACATTAAATATATATATAACTGTCAATTGCGTCAAAATATATTTAAAAAAAGTAATTGTATTATTAAAAAATGAAGCGACCGTGACAGGACTCGAACCTGCAATCTTCGGATCCGAAGTCCGACGCCTTATCCATTAGGCCACACGGTCCTGCTCCAGAAATAATAGAGTAAGGTACAGGGCACAGAAACAAGCTAATGGAAATAAATTTTATTTGAAACTAGTAGCATAAAGTATGTATTGTAGAAACTGACCGAAGTGAAATATTAATTTAAATGGTCACTTTCATATAATAGACAGACAGAGAGTGTACTAAAATATAAATACTACTTGAATACTAAAATTAAATCATCCAATACTTTTTTAGAATATATTAAATCAATTCAAATTGAATGCTTTTATCCTGTTCTTATTTTCTAATAAATTAGTTACAACTACTAAAATTAATGTTTGTGACCGTAACAGTGTAAACTAAAATACAGAATAATAATATAGCTCATACTTGTAACTCGAGAGAGAAGGCTGAGATTGTCACTCCCTAAAGGTCAACTTTGTAGAAAAAATAACGATTAATTCTTCATTTTAAAAAATCGGGCTAGTTACTAAAAATTCATTATAAGTTTAAGCTAATTGATGATCGAGATCAATGTTATCCATGTCAAGTTAGCAATAAGTCAGCGACTGAATATAATATAATAGCACTGAAAGTACTTCAGATCGTAGTTTAATTAGTAATGCACTTGTTTAGAAAGCAAGAGATTTGATTTTTTTTTCAAAACCTACAACTGTTCAAAATGGAGGAATATTTAAAATGTTCAGTGTTATTTTGTGTATTGTCAATTTGCTCAGATTTTATGCATTTCCTTAAAATACGTTTAGATTCTTGCAACTTGAGATTTTCTTAATTTTCAACAGAACATATTTTAGATTTATCAGTTGCATATATTTGCTGCGTTTATATAATTTTTATATAAGAGCCGTTTCTATTCTTTTATATTATGTTTCATTATATTTTGTACAAATGAAAATGTATATGTCCGTGCAAGATATGGTCGTGTAATCTGAAAATTCTTGATTGACAGCTTTAAGACTTTAATATAACCAACATTTAAATACATTTTTTTGTATTTTATTATGTTCTATATTTTCTATTTATAGTTCTATTTAAATAACTAATTGCAATATTTCTGGACGTCTCATATATGTTTGGCCGGGTATGGCACTTGGGATCTATCCACAAGATTAATAAATTGTTGCCGCGGGAATCTTGTCAATTTCCTGAGTTGTATCTTTTAGACAAATAATTTACAAAGCTATATGAAGTGGAATTCTCGACATTTAAACCTATCTCGACCACATTTCAGCAATATAGAATCTTGGAATCAATTTTACATCTACTTTACGCTGCCGATATCTCAAAAGAAAATTCTTTAGAACAAGTTGTGCAAATACTAGAAATAACAATTGAAAAAATATGATAATGTCATATTAGTACTAATTTTATGTAATTCATAGAACAATGCAAACATTTTAAAATGTGACGAATAGATCAAGATGTAAAAATAACCACCCATTAAAAGCATGATACTAAACAATCGCATCTTAGCTTATTTCCATTCCTAAAAAGTCATTTAACTATATCATTATTTAGACAAAAGATACATCACTTGTTTCCTGGTGTTGCTCCTTCCAATTTCCAAGATATATCTCAGATGTACTTGTTAGCAAGTTTATTTTTACTTTACAATTTCAAAATATACTAGCTTTCATAATATCCCCTTATAAGGACTGTGGCTCTTCCATCCAAATCATCTTGCACTTGTCTGCTTTTATTTTTTCATGCTACTTAGCCGTTGTGACTAAAATGAGTTACACTCAGTTAACAAATATTTCACCTTCAAAATAGTAATAAAATGTTTAGGATCTTCGAATGAATATACAGTAAATAAGTCATGCAGTAAATACAAATTCTTATATGTTTACGTAATTCCTGTCTCTATCGTTGGGGGATGAATTGGCCTGAAGACTCCATTTATACATTTTGTGCCACCAAATAAAAGTAGTATTCTTATTTAAGAAATATGTTAAGAAATCTGTAAACATAACTCTGAAGTTGTATAAACATAAGACTTTCATGTTATACTCTTAACATAAGAAAGTTGAATTTCAATATTATTTGCATTTTCTTCCTTATCATAACTTTATTGTATTATTAACATTGTATTATATTACCGGCCATATTTACAATAATTTGATACTCTATTAAAAATGCTTAGACGTTACATATTATTCTAGCAATAAACATTGCTTTTTAGGAAAGGAACACTACACGTACCGTCCAAAAATGACAGAACATTTTATTTTGGCATGGCATTGTGAAAAGTATATTTATAAACAAAAGAATATAGGCCTCCGTACCCAACAATGAAAACCGTCAAATGATATTTGGAAACCGAAACTTTCCGGGAGGAACTGAACGCGCCACGAATCGATTTCGATCACCGCGAACGGAAAGATTTTCGCCGAATCCATATCGACAGACTCCGACTTTCGCGCAGACTCCAAACACTCGCTTCGTTCAACTCTGTACTCACCATTAGACGAAAAGCTGAGTAGAACAAGCTTAAACAACTATAAACAATCATATTAGGTCCTATGCGGATGAAGTGCAAACGGTAATTCAATAGCATTGTATGTCAGTATAACGTTCTTCGGCTCATCAACAAGAAACTATGATATTAAATGAGTGCACGAAGAATTTCGATTTTTACGCAAGATTTTGCATCAAAACTTGCAATACGGTTTCTTAAATCACAGAAACGTGGAACTATCCAATAAGATATGTTATATCTAAAAAACTTTATTAGCACGACGATAAAGGCGATAGGATGATTCACTCTACTAGTAGTCAACAGTTCGAATCTTAGTCAAGGCTGGAGTTTTTTAAATCATTTAAACTTATCTATAGAGGAGAGTATAAAATCAAACAGAGTATAACAATCCCAACCGCACCAGTACCCAACCTGAGTAATGTCGGATGCCCTCTCCGATGGCCTCTAATTTGTCACTTAGTCGTTAGTTTTAATTCCAAGGGTCGGAATTAAAGGCACATGATAAACAATAGATTCACACCAGATAAAGCTAGTTGGTGAAATCCCTTTAGACTTTTAGAAAATATAATTAATTTTTTTAAATGGTATTTCCACAAGCATTGTAAAATTAATCATGTTAAGAAGGTGCTCGTAAGTAAATAGAGCTAGTATTACGTATAATAAATAACAAATAATGGTTTAATAAAAAATTGATTTTTCTGTAATATAAAACATCCATAAATTTTAACAGTTACATTATACGACAAAAAGCTTTCCATGCCTTGAATTATTACCCTTTCAATTTATAATGCCGTTATCGATATTTCTAATTAAATCGAAAATTGCCTATTTTCAAAACCTCTTTCCTATTAATAACTTGATCCATAATACAATTCACATTGCGATTTGGTGCTAGTTTTTATTTGGTTTATTCGATTTTCGATTTTCATTATTTTGTAAAAGTTGTATATTTTATATTATACTAGCAGAAGTAAGGTATACGTTAAGTTGTATTATTGTAAACTATTCAATTTTTTTAACATCTTTATTAGATACGCTGAGTAAAATCTTAATTATAAATTAATTCATTACTACATTTCATTTGTACTTGGATTAATTCACAAGCAAGACGAGTGCGAGAAAATACATCAATATGTATTCCTCAATTATAAAATTATAATAACTTATAGCTATAATTCAAACTAAAGGTATACACTTTACATAAGTTCGTATGATTTGGTTCGGTTCAATCTCCTGACATCCTGCGCGCTGTCCAGTAGTTGTATTGCTTCCACGTTAGTATGATTTTGTAATATTCTTTCGTGTTTCAAGGAGAAATCTTGGATAACTTCGCAAATCCATTTGATTTCCAGGTTATCGTGCAGTTCTTCGTTGGTTACGTAGCGATAGGTATTGATAATCAATCGAAGAACCTTGTTTTCACAGCGTTGGATCACTAGTTGATTTGAATTTTTACCCCATAGGTCCAAATTAGCCTTATTATTGTCTTATAAATCAACCTCTTTGATTCTAGACCAAGCTGAGAATATCTTCCGACTAACCAGTATAGTTGTTTTATTTTGATTCTAATCTGTTTTGCTTTTTGTCTAACATGATTTTGATGTTTCCAATTTAATCTACCGTCAAGATTGATTCCGTGGTATTTATCTGATTCTGCTTGAAGAATCGGGCATCAATTGAGTGATATAATTAAGTTTTTATTATTTCACCGCAATGCAAAATTAACGTGGACAGATTTGGAGCTATTAAATTGAATTTTCCAATCTTTCGTCCATTTGTAGATTTTGTTGATTGCCAATTGTACTTTTTCTACTGCCCTAGACAGAGATATGTCGTCTGCCATAATAACTGTGTCATCAGCAAAGGTTCGAGAACGCCATTTCGTGCGACACTCTAAATTTTTGATGAACAAACCTATAATGTTCCATAATCGATGTGGATTCAAATTAGGCAGAAAAATAATAGGTGAGCCAATATTCAACCAAAGATTATGTGGTGGCATTCCGAATATATTTAGAGAATTTAACAATTCAATTGGGGAATGTACACTTTCATTTTCATTTACAAGAGTATCGACTTGGACTTTTAACATAGCGCCATCTATTGGGTAATCACTCAATCCAGACGATAACTTAACTTAGACCGTCATCTGTTAGAACCTGTTAGAAGAAATAGATCTTATAGAAAATTATAACCCTTTATCAAATCATAAACAAATAATTTGCAATAAAATATATTGCCACTAGAAATTCAAATATCAACTATCTTATCTTTCTAAGTTCGAGCAAACTGCACACAGGGTGTAAAATTTTATTTAAGTCGGTTTAGTAATTTAGGAGTTCGTCCCGGACAAACAATGTGAAAAAACGTAAAACTTTTATAAATAAAGCTATTTATTATCTGCAACTAAAATTAAAATTTCATTTAAAATTATATTTCTTTTTTAGGTAAGAAACCGTTACGTAGCATTTCCATCAACAAACTGGTAAGTAGTGATTAATATTACTCATTCAACATTGCGAAAGCAATACTATGAAAGATAATATACTTCGTTGTATTTAATTTGGATTTGTATATTATTCATGAACAAATATGTTATTCATTCAGCAAGATTGATTTTAATACTAGTACAAAATAGTTTAGTTTTAGTCTAAAATATGAAATATTTAAAGAATACAATGCAACCACACATATAAAAACTATAAATATGCAAGTATTGCAACATTTGTCGAGCAAACAACTAAAATTAATTTCACAAAATCTACTTTTATATGTTATAGCAGGCCTCAGAAATAATTTAAGTTTTTTTCTCAGAAAAAAATTTAAATTGATATAGAATAATGAAATTTATGTATCAATGGCAGCCTCTATAAGGCTAACGTTTAAATATCGATTAATTGGCAATAATTATGAATCGTGTAAGATTGAGAACTGAGCTGCGAAATGATTGCAAATCCAATATCAACCCATCTTCATATTTTTAATAAGTTGTTCCTTTAATTAACAAAGAAGTTGATTCTGATTAACTGAGTAAATTTAAAAAAAGATTTCCCTTATAATCTCCTCAGAATCGTACTGATTATATGCTATAAAACGATTAAGGATTAATCAATTTATCTGGATATATATATTATTTTAATGGAAAGAAGTGGCTACTTCAAGTCGAATTAACAGTGCAGACAATACGACCGATCCAATCCTATTTTAAGATAAACGAAATGATAATACATTATCTTCATCACGACAAAGATAGGCCACATCTTTAGTGACTCGACAAAAACAAAAAGAGATTCATAGAAATTTTGATGACGTTGATATAATCCCCGCTCTACATCCATTGGTTTCGGTCTCTTCTAAATTGTGTAAATTTGGTTCAGTTTATTTCCCAAAAATCTTCTGGGTATTTTAGAACTATAAAACTGAAAAATCTGAATATTATAGCGATTATAATGAGTTTTAATCCAGGGGACAATGTTTAATGAATATAAAGAATTAAGTAGAATTTCTCATTTAAATCTATTCACGTATGCTTTCACAGATTTTGCTTCATAATAATAGTTCTTCTGTAAATATTCAACGCCAGTTTATTAATTATTATCCATACATGATCATTTAAGGTTCCATTTAATCTGAGCTGTTCATCCAGTTCGTTATTTTCTTTGAATCGAGTTTCATCTATTGACTAGAACGTTCATTATTAATTATGTTAGTCACTTCGGTGTACTGAAAGTACTGTACGGGTACTGTAAATACTGAAATATTCACATTAAGCTTCCAAGGAGTTTTCTTCTAAGCATGTGGGAAATATCATTTTAACACCAATAATTTTATGTTTATTCATAATTCAATAACTACCGAGCAAGATCAAAATATTTTACTATTCTAGTAAAATGTTTTATAACAAATACTTAAAGTGAATAACGGAGCATTAATTTAAATATAGTTATAAAAGTTTTCCACAACTTCATCAATCAAGGCGACTCGACGACCTTCCTCCTACTGCGATATTTGCGAGTTTGAAAACAGCGCAGGAATGGATGCAAATGTATAATTGTGATTTTCTGCATTTGTTATGTCACCGGGTCGAATCCCACCGGGATATGGTTATAACTTAAATGCAACACAGACCAATAAATCGAAATTCAAATAGAGTCTAATCAGGCGCTCTAAAATAGAACAAAAAATAAATTTTTTGTGGTACTATAATACATATAGTCACATATAATACTTCTGAATTTAAGTATTATATCATGACTTTTTTATATAGCATTTTAAATACTGTATTTTAAATAATAAAAATAAAAAACGTAAAGCTTCCAATTGTTAAAACCTTCACAATTTATTGCACGACGCAAATAAACGGGATGCGGTTTTTTCCCACGGGAATAATGGCAGGAATTGAATTATCCCCCCTTGTTTAATACCTTCACAATTACAGAATGATAAAATGTCCGCCAAGTCAGCTTCATTTTTATTTAGCAAAAAAAAATATATATATACTTATACAACGATTAGCGTTCATATTTCAACGCAATATACGAGAACATCAACTATTTCCATTACGCGGAAAATATTAATGGAAAAATTCTTCTGTTTAATTCGCTAAGCCCTGAATTTAATATAAAATGATGAATGAGCCAATGATTTGAACACGCAGTGGTAAGTAATAGCTTTAGAATTGCTGTTAAAGTTTTCAGTATTCCGTTCGACATGTATACATGTACAAAACATAATATCGAATCAAAATCCAATAAAAAACTTGATTCATTCCGACACAGATAATAGATGCATTTAAAAATACTTATTTGAATTAAAAATGTTTTTAAAAATATTCACAAATATATGTGATATATCGGGTACTAGTAGAATGATCTGAAAATTATTGAAGTTTAATATTTTTGTACTTATGTTGAACATCACAAAGAAGCTTTAATAGTATATAGCGAGACAAGAGTGACTACCATGGAAAAATTAGCCATAACTTATTTTTGCAGTAGTTTGTAAATCATATTTTAAAGAACATAGAGGGACCATCAGTTATTGTTATGTAGCATGCACCATATCTACCTATACCACTGATGGGGAAAATTTCAACAAGTGCATCAACAAAGGCTGCAATTAAGGAATGTCTTAAAGTACTAAAATAAATTTCGAGGAAATCATGTTAAAGAACGAACTATTTCAAATTGCTACTCGGTAAATATACATGGAATATTTAATTCTATAAGGCTTCTAAGCCTGAGAAAAGATACATGGTAGATCAGATTACTGAACGTTATGGCCACGGAGTATTATGTCTTCCTCCCTATCACTGCATATATAATCCAACTGAGTTGATATAGGACATTGCAATAGACATTCAGGTCGAGAAGGATATTCAAACCAGAACTGTCCAGATTTATGGAAAGAGGCGTTGTCGAAAGTAACACCTTCGGTTCGTGTGTTTGTTTAGCTTGATTAGTGTTTCTGAAAGTGACAGTGATTGAATAAAATTTAATGAATGTTGGTTTATGATTCAATGTTGACAATTACCAAGACAGGGTGATGAAAGAGGAAACAACTAAAGGTCAGAATACAATTAATATACTTTAAATGTATGAAATTGCATTATAGAGTGTGAAAGCTTTATGAGCATGTGTGTTATTGTCCAGAATATACATGAACATTTGGTTAACATGTATGAGGAGAGAAATAATACTAACTCTTTTTCAGATATAGCAAATGCATTAAAGATAATGCAGTGATGTAGTTTTGTCAAGAAATAGGTATACATAATGACTTTACAAGGATACATTGCATCGAAAGAAACAAGAACTAAGCGTAATACATAAATATACTCTTTAATGAAACTAAAATACATTACTCGGATATACAATTGTTAATTAGGTAGATTAGGCCTTCGGGGGATACCACTACATAAAAAAACGCACCTTGAACCCTACCTATACTAGTTTGGAAAAAAGTTCAATTAATTAATTGTAGTTTTAATTTCTTCGATAATATATACATTAGATGTACTATAATGTTCAAATAAATTATAATACATAACATTTTTGTTTCATTATTTTATTTATGTTAAATTTTTGTTATATATCAAAGCCAAAATGTACTAAAACTCAGAGTTGCTGCGACAATATTGCGACGTTTTGACAGATCTCCCGTATCACTACTGTTTTAAATAGACTACATCTATTATCAAACAAAAATCCTATTGAATACCCTACTACACATATATTCTTATGAAAATTGTAATATAAAAATCTCTATGCCACACGAAATCCTATTCGATACGACACCGATGAAATGGATATACGAGTATGTGTGTGGATGTTTCTCGGCCAACCCCCGCCCGCACTCCCGCCGGACACGTTTCCAGACACAGAAATCAGAACAAATGGAAAGTTGATTATGGGATTTGAACAAATCATTGAAATAATGACAGCGGGGACGGCAAAAAGGTTTAAAGGGCGAGACCTGGATTCGGAGGGTCTCTAAGGCCACAAATAAATATGACCTGTTATATAGAGATATCTCTGGGATTTCTTTCCGCAGTGTGAACACTTTAAATGACGGTTTATCAATAGATTTTTTTTCAGCGAGTGTATTTGTAGGCGTTCTGAAAGTACAAGAAAAATAGGATATATATGAGAACCAATATTTGGTATCAAATATTTGTATAAAAATCATTATTTGAAGCAGAATATCACAAACTAAACTGCTACTGTATCTTATCCATTCATTATTAAATATGTTTTAGATATAAACTGATATTATCAGTTTATTAAACCTGCAACTAAAAAGTAATAAGGAATACGGATCGTGACATTATTCCTTAGAATTTCGGGGTTAAATTGTTAACAAGGAATATTATTTTAGCGATTAGCATTATTTGTGCGAGGCTATTTATCTCAAGTAGTTAGAATTATGGGTTGATAACTAGCTTTTTATGCAATGGTTGGCAATGACTATTTCGATAGTCGCGGGTTCGAATTCTGCTGAACATGATCCTAAATTTGTTTGTGATTATTTATAATTACAGTTATACGAAAAGCGGGAGTATAAAATCTACTAGGAAATGATCTAGTCACGCCGGTAGCGGGCTGGGCAAGACCGAATAATTTCAGGGATGATCTTTAAGTTGATCGCTCACTAATCGGTAGGCTTAATGCCGAGGATCGTTGTTCTGAGCCCACGTTAAGCATTTATCCAGTCCAGTTTTTTTATTAATCTCTTAGACATGTAGAAGATCGCATCAGTAAGTGATCTGCTGTACAAACTTACAATCTAAATCTTATTCTAGATACTATTCTAACTTATTCTAAAATCTATCCTAACGTATTCTAAAAACCATTCTAACATATTCTAGAGTTCATTATATCTCACTCTATGTGTCTATTAATCAGTTCCTATGGTAGTTTACATTCGAGCCTACGCACTTCACTGTCATCGCGCTGATTTAACTGTTTGGCAAGTACATTGAGATGCACTAACAGCCTTTCAGAATTCTTCGCACTAACAATTCGAATCACACTCATGGGTTCTAAGAGGATATCGCGCTGAATCAGTTTGTGGGACACGCAATATGGGGCATCGACGATGACTCGCAATACTTTTTTCTAGAACCTCTGGAGGATATATATGTTAGATTTACTATTAGTACCTCACAGTTTAATACCATAGGTGCAAATGGGCCTAAGTGTTGACTAATACAACAAAACCTTGTTTTTTAAGGATAATTACGATTTGCGCCCAATCTGCCAATACATTTGATTTAGTTTAAGCCCAAGCTGTTTTGTAACTACGTGTCTTTTCAATGTTAAACGCCAACCAAAATGCATTCCCAGATATTTAACGTTATCTGCTTGCGGGATTTTTTAATTATTTATTTTTACTGAGGGACAAGTTCTTCATATAAAGGGTGAATGTCATATAGGTAGATTTTGACTCATTTGCTCTGATACTCCATGTTTTCAACCAGATCTCGACTTTGTTAAGATGAAGTTGGAGGTTTCTTTTCTTGATAAACTCTAGTTGGCAGTAATAGGAATACTTTAAAATATAACAAAAGGAATAATAATGCACACAGTGTAAATTCGTTACCGCTTTTTCGTCTAAAATTCAACTACATTATTTACCAGATTTAGCTTCATCGTACTTCTCCGACTATTCTCTACCTTCAAGAAATCAGTTCGAAATCATCTTTTCAAATATAATGAACACTCTTTGTTATTGAGACTTGCAATTATCACTTGCATTGCAATGACATGCAACTTATCGACTGCAATCAGATTTGTTAAAGGGAACCAAAAAGTGTGTTAAGTGCGTTTATTAATTTATGTACAAGATAACTCAAGAAAATTATGAGCTTCATTAATTGCTTATCGGTAAACCGTTGGAACTTGGTGCCAAGTTGCTGACATTATTTATTCTTCCGGTATTTTGCTGTACAGCTGTGGTAACAATGGATATATACATTATCGTACGGTTATTTGATGCTGGAAATTCCTTTTATGAAATTTTCTGTGATTATATTTGTGTAAATTATGTTTATATTGAGAAAACTACTCACTTTTTTTATACACTTTATAAATTACCACACCTGCTTCGTATGTGGATTGTATCTTATTGGTGAATCCAGCACTATATTGTTTTTCATTATTTAGGAGATTTTGGTCACAGTATCCCGTACTAAAATTTAATGCAACTGCACTACGCTAAAACATTTCCATTGTATCTGCATCAGCTTAATATTTAATAGTATCAGTACTTACCTCTGTACCGCATTTTAGTTGCAATACTGGCCCCTATTCTTCGAAGTTGCTGATTATAGATGGAGTCTGCTTCTGACCATGACTGTTTGGATGAGTTTACATAACATGTTTAATCAGAGTAAACACAAATATTAAGCAGCGATTTACAAATGATTAAAACAAGCAAAGCGCCAAAACAATGCCTGCTGGTTTATAATAACTCATAATTATTACTACTAACCTTTTGAAGAATTTTGCATTTGATTTATTATTCTATTCCGATAAGCAATACATTGGACATCTTGATAACGTCAATTAGCTGTTATTGTGCATAAACTATATGTAACTCTTTGTAGCCACGGAATGGTTGTTCATTTACTAGTCAAATAAGTATCAATAAGGGAAGGTTGATGGTGGATATCATCGCTTATTATATATTAATAGTTATATTTAACTTAAAATTGAGATATATATGTTATCTGAGTGAACTTTGGGAATCCCAGCCATGTGGAGAGTGGAAAACTACCGACTATAATCTTGAATATTGTCGCTTCTAAGCCTAGGTGTCTTTTTGGATATAATTGTGACACCAAAACAACAACAATATATATTCAGTATAGATAATTTCCAGTAACTGTCTTTGTTTCTTTCTTGTTTAGCCGAGTTCTAATAACAGTTCCCTTGAATTATAAAACTGTTAAATTTGAAAGACCCATCGGATTCGAGTGTAAAAATGCACCACTATCACAGAGTAATTTAAAAACCTATACACAGCCGCGCCATTTTAATAACAAATCCTCAATTTTAATATCCTCGCCGAGATAGTGGCGAAGTAATAATCACCAGTCTAGCTGCAATGGCGGTTTCATATCGGCCGATCCTTTTTCGCGATTTGTTTTCTTAATATTAAACTTTTCCGTTGCGATCTGACGTTGTTGCATCCCAGTGCATATTCGGAAATTGGCGACTTTAATCGAAACTTTTTCATTTTATGATAAAAGCAACAAACAATATCTGCTTTTGTTCGCTGAAAATTATCTTTCTTATTAAAAAGAAAAATATTAACATATATGTTTCAAAATTTGCGTTAATTAGTGTTTTAAGACTAACGGTTCCTTATCTTCGAAAGAATAATTAATTCGCCTGATTTTGTCCATTCTACCCATGTATAAATTTGTTTTCAATTAGTCTAATATAATAAAATAGTACCTCTTAATTATATAAGCAATTTCTGGTGATTGAATATACGTGTACATGCAAAATTCAAGTTCATTTCGAGCAATGTGCCATTTATAGTACTCATTTTACTGTTGCGATAGTTAGGAGTTCGAATCTTGTTGTAAATTTATGTTTGTGATTGTTTATAATTATGATTTTTTATAAGAGTGCAAAATCCAACTAAAAAAATCATCCAAGTCACGCAAGTAACTAGACTGGATAAGAATGTTTTACGACTTGATCTCTGAGTTCACTCTAAGTCACTTGCCAATCAGTAGGTTTAATACCCAGGCTCATGATTCAAAGTACACGTTAAGCAGATGGTCCAGTTCAAATAAACTCTAGTTGGTAAAGCGGCAACTCTGAAATTATTAAAAAAACCTTCAAGTGCTATTCTTGAATTAATTCAAAACAACAATTTAAAAAAAAAGTCAAAAATCAAGGCACAATTTATAAATTGTAGCCATTCAACTATAGTTTTACTAAAATATAGAAAGAAATAGATGTAAAAAATGTAGCTGCATGAAGTTGAAAACTTATCTATATATATCTATATATATATATATATATCTATATATATATATATATATATATATATATATATATATATATATGTATCTGTGTTATTTGCTGTTCAAAATTAGGCATAAGAATTAAAAATATATTGAAATCATGCCTATGAATTTTTGATGAAAATTATACATACATTCAGGTCATACGAATAAGGTTAGCATTTAAAAAATATTTGAAGTATTCAATGATTTTATGATAAACAATCGAAAACACTGCATACAGGTGGGTGCGTATCGGTGCTAATTTAACTGTCGCAAGAGATTCTAACGACATATTCTTAGACCTGAAGAAAAGGAAAAAAAAGTCGAGTCTTGAAGGCCCATCTCGCTGCTATGTGTCGTTTGCAAATTCTTTGAGAAATTACAGTTTGTATTTCGACAATTGACCATATGAATTTTCTTATGCAAAGGTCATTAAAGTGTAACTGCAGAAAGTATATACTGCCCTGCAATACTTTTTCATTTCACAAGAGATTGATTGGATTTGCCATTTGGTACATCCACAAAATGAGCAAAAGAATGTCAATTGCTGGAGTCGTTCATTGTCAAAACAAAATTTAGAGTATCACATGAAAGAGTATTCTTAAAATTCAAGTCTATTTCGGCTGTAATTCCGCTGTGTAGTTTCTAAAACCAGTCCTATATATTTAATCTATACTGTCGATACGCCAACAATACATGAAACAGTGACATTATTTTGACGTCAGACTCATTATAATCAAAGATGCATCTTTGTACAGAGCTAACATATAGAATCAACAAGATTCACAAATGTACAACCTGGAAATCAGAGGTTAATTGCTCCAAATATTCAAGCTTGTATTGCATTGCGGCGAAGAGACAGAAACCTAATTATATCACTTTAGAGATTTCCAATTTCTTAACTAGAATCAGTGATGTACCTCACATATATCATATCATATGCACATGTTAAAATAAATGGGTATTACCCTATCCTATTGGTAATATACTGAACTAGCAACAGGTACTGAATATAGATTTGAGCAGACCAAATTCAAAATTCAACTCTTCTAGTTAATCCAAAGATATCAATAACTTAACTTAAATTCGAAGAGACTTATTTATCAGTCAATAATAAAGCATATTTGATGTTACGGGGTAAAGATATAAAGCTATACTAAGCCATCGAACCCACTAGTAATCCAACGCTGTCATAATAAAGTTCTTCGACCAATTATCGATGCTTGTCGTTATGTAATCAACGAAAAACGGCCCAATAACCTCGAAAACGACAAGATGCAATTCAACATTTCACCGTATAACATGAAATAAACTAAATCACACTAACGTGGAAGCGCACACTATTACAACTATTGAACAAAGTGCAGGAAATCGGAACATGCAAACTGTCCTGCACCAAATCAAACCACACAAAATTAAATAATCAATATAAGAGTTTCTATAAATTTTAGCTAGTTACATACAAATACATATTAAAGTATCTTGTCTTGCTTGTGAGCTAATTAAAGTAGAAATAAAAATATCAAATAAAATATGTTATATTAAAAAATATTATTATTTCAAAAATCTTCAAAATGAGAAAGGAATTGACAGGTTATATTTTAAACAATTCGCATTTATCAAAACAAAGCAAAAATGTTCCAGTAATCATCTCCGCATCACAATATATTAATTCATTAAACAATTGCTATCATATCAGCAATTGGTCAAATTTAAACCCCAGTAATTTCAAAATATTTTTAAATTTGAAGGAACGTCCGACAGGAAGATAAATAATGAAGAATTTAAACAACATTTATTTCAAATAATAAACTTAAACATACGATAACTTATAATCTAAATACTGACGTTTAAGTGGATATAAAAACATAAAATATTTCACGAACACATTTTTTTCTAGCCAAAATGTTTATCATGTATTCATCCTATGATGGCATTTCTTATATGTTGTTTGAAATATATTTAAATATATATTTGAAATTAAAAAGAACTCCTTTCTTAATAAGATTTAAAATTACCATTACTTATACATATATGCCTTATATATTATTCAAATTTTTTATAACATCTTTATTAGATACGCTTAGTACAATCATAATTTACAAATAAATTATTACTACTTTTCCTATGTACTTGGATTAATTCACAAGCAAGACGAGTGCGAGAAATGACGAATGCAATTATGAAATTATAATAACTTATAGCTATAGTTTACACTAAAGGTATACACTTTATATAAGTTCGTATGGTTTTGTTCGCTTCAATCTCCTGACATCCTGCGCGCTATCCACCAGTTGTATTGCTTCCACGTTAGTATGATTTAGTAATCTTCTTTCGTGTTTCAAGGCGATATCTTGGATCACTTCGCAAGACCATTTGATTTCCAGGTCATCGTGTAGTTCTTTGTTGGTTAACCATATATTATTCAATGCATAAAAAATATGTAGTTAAAATGCTGAACTCCTAACGATACATTCTAACACTTCTTGAAAGTTGTTATTGTTGAAACCTACAATCGTTTTCACGATTTAGCTTTTCATTTAGTGGTCTATTACTTAAAATATTGCAACATTAAAAATCTTAGTTAATCCGAATTCATATTTTGTAATATTCTTTTATTTTAATACTGATTCTGTTTTTCTGTTCATATACCGCAACATTAGTAAACATAATTGCTCGAATTTTAATAACCAGAAACGCATTAAAACAAAGGGTAAAGAATAATATTTAGTATGTTTATCATCGTGAAATATTTAACATAACCAAAAAAAAAGAGGAGAGAAAAAAAACAAATTTTGGTTAGATGGGAATCAGCGAAATTAATTTTCAAGTCAAACATTTCAATTTGAAAAGCCGCGTCCACACCGAACCGGCTTTTTAATAAAACGGGGAAAACGGGAGGAAAAAAGGGCTTTTTCATTAGGACCATCATCTTAGAATTTTGAATAATTGCTTTTCTTTTCCTGTAAAGAGGCGGGCACTATTATTTTAATTAAGACTAAGTTATCGGCTCGAGCAGGAGCACTTAAAAGAATTAATCTCTACCAGGATTACTTAATTGCTTTTTCGGTTTTATTACGGTACCGATATACACATGGAAATTAATTATTAATGTTCAAACTTCTGTTAATATCCACACTCAAATATATAATTAAAATAGTTTTATACGTTTACAATAACTAATAATAACAAAAAGTTACTCAGTAATTGAAGACACATACCATTCTTAAGAGATGGCCCCTCAGATCACAGTGAAAAGAAAAGACCACTATCATTGTTTCGGTCTCGGCAGCTATTAGTTGCTGTAACGTTATGTTTCAGTATCGCATGTACCTTCGTCCGCCAGTTTGCCTTTGAATATTATCGAAATGGCACTGTTTCTACCTAAATTTCCATGGTACCCCTCTACGGAATTGTTTTCCAAATTTTGGCGACTCCAACTTCCAATAGTCTATGGCTAAGAAACTGACCTACTACTATCTGCCTTTGCTGGCCATTCACCTTGGACTGCAAGCTTCGGTCCAAATTCCAGTTGATTCAATTATTTCATAACAACTTCAATTCGCTTTTCGTAGCCTTACATCTTGAACTGTGGTACAAGTATCAGGAGTCCACGGACTAAAGGTGTTTTTCAAATCTTGAATATTTCTTACTTGCGACAGGTTATGGCTAAGGGTCTTTCAGCACCTTCAATTCATAATTTGTGACCTTACAACTTCAATTGTAATATATTTTCCCGATTTCCACTTAATTACACTAAAAAATTCAACACTCCAGAACAACTCGAGGAAGCCGTACTCAAGCTAACTCGTGATATTCAGTCTGCTCACGAATCTGTCACAGACGAAATTTCTTCACAACCCCAACCGTGGAGAAACAACCTTCCCGCTTCTCTTAAACGTGAAATTCCCATTAAAAATGGTCTATATAGATTAACTCGATTCACCCTTGATGCTGCAGACAAACGGGAGGTGAATAGAGCATGTAAGGGGGTAAGGGTGGCCGTCTCAACCGGGCGAGCGATGAGATGGAACTCATTTCTCGCGGACCAAAGACTGGATGGCCCACCTTCCTTCTGCTGTGTCTGCAAATGACTTGCCTCGTGGAGAAGACGCACAATGTCATCCCCCCTCTGATGTCAGCGGTTACAGGAAATTTCGCAGTCACTGACCAAGAAAAAGTCGAGCTCCTCGCAGAGACCTACGTGGCTCAGATGAAATGCCTCCCACCCGCAGAGAACACTAAAGACAAAGACAACGACACTGTCATCAACGAATCCAACTCCACCAAAAACCGGTAACCCCAGCCTTTCTTCTCAACCATTTCGTGTCCCCAAAGTATCTACAGACTATGATCGGCAAACTTGATCAAAACAAACAAAACAAACCAGAAAATCTCCAGGTTTCGACGGAATATCGATTACCCAGTTAAAAAAGCTCCCGCATAAGCAGCTCGCGAAACTGGCAAACATCATTAAGTTCACCATGAGGCTGCAACATTTCCCAGCGTCTTGGAAACACGCACATGTAGCAGTTATTCCCAAGAATGGAGCAAAATCATCTCCATCTGACTACGGGCCCATCAACTTTCTCAGTGCTATTTCGAAGCTTTCCGAGAGGGCAATACTCTACGCTCTCAACTCTTTCATAAAGAAAAACAACATCATTCATGATTAACAATTCGGCTTTCGCGCTCACCACTCATCCGTCTACCCGTCTGGAAGCACACATCCATCACGCTCTTTACCAATGTAAAATGCCTTCGTCAAGGTCTGGCACTACGGTTTGTTCGCAAAATGCATGCGGTTAGGCCTCCCAGAAAACCTAACCGCTCTCATCAAGTCCTATCTATCGGACAGATCTTTCCAGGTTAAGATCAGGAAAACACTTTGCAGTCGAAAACAAATCGATGACGGCGTACCTCAAGGTTCCCCGCTGTCCCCAGCCTTATTTAACCTCTTTATTTCAGATCTGCCGAGAAAAGAGCACATTGACGTCGCGTTTTACGCTGACGGCACTGCTTTCTTCACGACCGCCAGGTTCTAAGATACAATTCATGAACATTTACAGATGCAGGTCGATCATGCAGTCAAGTGGTTCAAATCTGGAGGTTGCAAATTAACGCGCTGAAAATACAGGCCATCATTTTCCATAAGAAGCGTAACGCACTGCGCGTCTCGCAACTTAAAATCGACACCGCAATAATTCCATGGCTGGATAACGTCACGTACCTAGGTCTCCACTATGACCGACCGTTCGGTTGCCATTCACAATTCCAGAAAGCAATCCAGAAAGGTTCGGGGATAGCAAATTTGCTATCTTCTCTGATCTGTCATTCTAGCAGACTTCCCATCGCCATCAAATGTTTATTTTACAAAATGTTAGTTCGGTCCGTCTTCCTCTACGGATCTAATGTATACTTAAAGTGTGTTACATCCAACCAGGTGAAACGCCTTTAGATTTTCCAAAATAAGCTCCTCGGGAGAATATTAAAAGCTCCATGGTTTGTCACAAATAATCAAATCCATAAGGAAACTGACACTCCAGAAATCAAGCACTTCCTATCTCAATCATTCCACAAACAACAACTCAGCTCATGGTCGACATGCTGGGAGCTTAGCACCGCGTCACCGCTAACCTCCCCCCCTTTTCCAGGCTGAAATGACTACATCCGTCGCTGCAATCATAACTTTTGCCCCCATACGACAATATCCAGTAGTTTGAGTTAACACACTCATTTAATTGAGTTAACTCGAATTAATAGAATCACCAGGTCCTCGTGCCCAATAATGGCTGCCTGATCAGCGGGTGCCATATCCCCAAATTTAATGCTGTAGCAGTAGCGATCCACAGAGGTCTGTGAGGCGGTTTCGGTTTAGTGTATTGGTAAGCTCAGAGGTAGTCTCACATAACCCAGTCCAACTTGTCACTCCAGGGGCAAGTCTCCGCGACCAGGTATGCTTTATACATTCCACCTCCTGGTTTTAGGCCAGAACAAAAAAAAAAGAAAAAAAAGAAGGAATACTCACAGTAACTACGGAATGGTTTCCAATCCAACATCAACCTGTCTTCTTTCCTTGGTAATTAATTTGATTCCGGTTAATTTAATTAATTCATAAGAGAATAGTCTCCGTGGAATCCTACCAACTGCGCCAGTTATAAAATGTGAAAGGATGTAGAAAACAAAAACTATTCTAAAACTAAATTATCAGTAATTCATTTAACGGAAAGAAGTGGCAACCAGTACAAAATGGCCAGAGAAACAGATAATCCCAACATCTATTAAAACCATTGTTAATAGATTCCCTCTCAGATCACAATGCGGTTCGTAGCCAGTCCAGTATCAGTCGCATGACATAACATTCATAGTACGCATACAAAATTTTATCAAAATCGGTCCAACCATTTAACCAATACGAATTTTCTTTAATATACACACATTCTCCAACACACACATTTTGACATATACAATTAATATAATTGGCCATCATTGCCTATGTCTCTACGGCAATATGATCACGTATTGATGACGTCCATCGATATTGGTGATAGTATCGGTCATACATGGTTTTTGAAAATCTTTCGTACATTTTACATTGTCGATTTTTTCTTACGCCACTTTATTGACCAATTGATCTGTTTCGACCATTCCACAGAATATGGTCAGCAAATTATTTCGCCAACTACCGAATGATATATAAGCAAGTTTATCAATAATTTTAATTTTTATTTGAATATACTTGCAGTGATATCAGAGACAGCAACAACAAAATTCTAATTTCATTCAACAAGATCATAACGTCTTCAATATATTCTTGTATATGATGCAGAGTAGTATATGATGATGGAACAATATATGTAGTACCGATGTTGTTAATAGCATTTGTTCACCATCTATATTTTCATCGTTGGCTTTATATTTCAAAATGTCCCAATAACAACCGCTATTGTTAAGACGGGCATTCTGACAGTTATACGCCAGTTGAAATCAAAAATATTTTAAACATTCCTGGAACCACATCGCAACCACCTACCAATGGGTGCAATACTGAACTAAATCATTCTCGAATCCAAAAAATTGCACTTATAAAATTCCACCAAAATCAATCATTCAATTATTATACACACACGCGGACAGAAGAATTGCAGATTGTAAAATCAGAAGACACTACTAGATAAAAACCATGTCTAAAACTCTACCAAATAGGTGGTGTATAAAAAGAGTTCAATGTAAATATAATAAAACAACTCTAATCTACAAACTATTGTGGCTATTTATTTAATTGTAGTTTAGATGTACTATAATGTTGAAATAAATTATATTCTATAAGGCTATTTTTATTTCATTATTTTATTTACATTAGTAATTTGTTATATCAGAATCAAAATAAACCAAAACCGTAAATAAACTGTCAAGTGTCAATACACAAGCATCACGTCATATAGATTTTCATTATAATTGGCGTACATTCAGAGGCAAGCAATTTTCAACTGTCTTTATTATTTGAAGAAATAAAATTTATTTCGGGTAAATACCTAAAATAACCTTGTAAATGTACTTTTCAAAATTAATTATCATACCCATTTTATTATTCTTAAAACAGTATATTCCCGGATACCAAAACAACGAACACATAAATAAACAAAATCCCTTTTTGGACGAAGAAACCAAAACACAATTCAAACTTTAAGGAACGCTATTAAACTAATTCTTATATCTTGGAATTCTATAATACTATACTAACTGGTTTCTTGTATCGGCAAAATACAAATTTAAAGTAATTAGAACTTTGCGTAAAACTTCAGCTGTTCAGACTATGCATTTAGTAATGACATTTAAAATATAATGAATATGGGCATAAAAATTGTGTTACTACATTTCTTAATTCACATGAAGGCAAAAAGGTATGTTCTTAGATGCAGAACAAGTTTTCGAAATGGTTTAGCATAACGGCCTCTTAGTATCTGGTGTAATAATGTTATGTGTTAACACTGCTGTTTTTAATCAAATGCACATGATCAAATGATTTGATTATTTTTAGTATGTATTCTGTTCTGATTTTATCTAAGAATTAAGAGTTAATACTTAATATTGGCATAAGAATGGGTGAATCCTTGCGATATATGAAGATCTCCCAATTTGTTCTGGAGAACCCTTATTGCATTTATATTACTTTTCAGCACATACTGTTACTGCAGAATATGCCCATAACTGATTTCAATATGTCCATATAGGTTTGAGCACTTGCTTGTATAGTAACAATTTATTATTTATTGATAATTATGGCTTTCTTTGAATTAACCAATACATTTTCCTATATTTTAACTCCAGTTTCTTCGTGTGTCTTTTCGTTTCTTCTTTTGCATATTCTTATCATCACAGTTTTGCATCAAGATTCTATATAACACCAAAATACTACAATATGTACAGTATATATAGTATCTTCCGTTTGTGGTAGTGTGGTATCACATGTGTAGACTAGGTATCACAATTATTGACCCAATACACTTCATCGTGGTACCCGTTGTTTGACTATAAACATTCTGACTGTAATGTAATATTTTAACAGTTCAGTGTATTGTTTCTGCAATATTTTCTGTAGTTATTGAACAAGACCATCATGTCATACCTTATCGAACGCTTGCGGTACATCTCAGAATATAGCTGGACATATCGTTTTACCTTCGTAGGAAATACATTTAACAATTATTCGTAATATGTGCAAACTTGAAACATTCCCGTCAAAAATCTTAATATTTAAATAATTAAAAAGAAAGTATAATATTTTAATGAATATGTTTAGTATTATCTGTTTCTTTTAATATTTGTTATTACTTTGCCAGAGCGGTATTTTGCATTCCAACTTTTTATCATGCAAATTGTTGATGCTTTCTTGCGCTTTTGAATGGCGACCTTCTATGGAGAAACGTAGTATGGAGATCTAAGGGAAAATCGTGACTATACAGTAATGTTCTAATGACGGGAATACGAACGAGTCCCCCGTGCATATACTGAATCCCCTATATAAAGGGTGTTTTTTTATAATTTTTTATGTGTATTACTTTAAATAGAGATGATGTTTATAAAATTTGCAATGGTTAGTGTTTCGAAGGTAATTGAAATTAAGTTTGTTGGAGCCTTCAGTCATTTTATTTTATTTTTTAGGAAACATATTGTAAATTGATTCATTGGGTGATTCGAATTTTCTATGGTATGTTAAAGTAAACTATCCAACAACAAAAAATGTATTTCCTTCATTTCCTGAGCAAATATTTGTTAATTTAAGGGTAAGTAATTTGTTTTTTATGACAAACAAAATATTTTCAAAAATCAAATAATCAGTATGGGTATGTGGTATTTTAATCACGTTCAATCCGAACTATGTACCCCGGACCTAAACTAACCTACGAACTGTTGAGTGACAAACTTAGAGGCAATTCCAGAGGAGACCAGATGTTAGACAGCCTGGTTACAGGTAGACAATTACAAGAGTTATAGTCAGGAAATAATTTTTAGCTCGTTGCTATATAGGTCATTGCTGTAAATAATTCACCACAACTTGAAAGTATAGAATATTTTATATAGTATTTTATAATTCGTTTTTAATTATAATGTATTAGAATTAATTAAATTTACTGCTTGACTACTAAGAAGATTTCTAGAAGGAAGGGAATTTATTTTTCCCAGCCAAAACGTTGCTATTGTCACAGATTGAATATTTTCTTTCCAATTACCTCCTTTTTAATTTATGATAGTTTGCGAATGAGTTTGATGTTATTGCCTGTACAATAGATTGTGTTAAATACATAATTAACTAGTTCGTGCATTTAATTTTTAATACAGGAATTTGTTAAAATGATTGTCAGATAGTGAAGTTGTTAATATTCTATACAAATTAATATTGAATAAGTTATAAGGAATTTCTCTCTATCTCCCCAAGTACACTAAATCGATAACTTCTGAACAATTCAAAATAATATCCGAGCTTGCTCTAGTTCTTCCTACATCCTTAAAAAGTATATAATTTGAATAAAACGATAAAAAGGAAACAAGGCAAAACACCAAACTTATTAGGTTTTATAATATTATATTCCCAGGATATCAATCTATAAGAAGCAGATAGCTTCCTATACGCATTTGATACTATTTTAGTTATATTTATTTTAAATTTAGAATTTACTTTTTTATTGTAAGTTATTTTATGTCTTTTATATTATATGATAAGTACACATAATATGGCAGCATTTGCTTTCCAATTCGAAGAGCCAATTCAATTTTTAGTGCTACTAAATATTTAGTACATTTGTTAGAAAATTTGATTTGCTGCGAATATACCCCATCAGTAAAAAGTGCGAATATTCGCCTTGCATTTCACAAGTAGTTCTTTGAGACAATTCACAATAAAGTTGTAAGTAAAATGTTAACCAAATTTAATAATAAACCCACCATAGCAGGTTGCTATCGATTATACTTGATGCATATAAGTGGAAACTGAGACTGAAAAAAGGGTAGTTATCTGAATAACAAAACCAGACAAGGTAATTATGATCGAAAAGTAATTTAAATATTTTAAATAGTAAACTACTAATAACTTACTAACTAATAACTTTCACAATTTTTCACATGCCTTCTAGTAAATGTAAATATAGAGAAAAGCAAATACAAGTGCGTTAACTTCACTAATATATTAAATAGAGTATAGCAGTTATGAACTGAAAAGGGCTCAAGACAACAACAAAATTATTTCACCTTTTTTACTGTACATACAAACCCTTCACTTTCAAACATACCGTCTTTATATCCTTTTGGGCTCCGTCAGTTTTGTATAAAATATATGTACATATAAATTTTAGTTTCATTTCATTAATTTTTCTTAAGTGAGAAATATTTTTCAAGGAAACAAATATATATTGAAAATAATAAAATCATATAAATAAACATTATATTTTTATATTATAGTAACACTTGTTTATTTTTTGTATGCTTAAAGTCAATACCCAAAAGCTAACGTAATTAAAGGCGTAATTTAAAGTGAATCTACTACTTAATTTGCGCTCTAAATCACGAACCGACCACCGATTATTACCCTCTATTGCCACTCCCATGGAATATTAAATCTATGATAATTTATAGATCTGCCGGCTACCGAATGACCAACATGTAAATTATTTCAAGAAAATACCCAACCTTACCCACTTACTATAATGACTGAGACAATGATTTCATTCTTAAATTCTGTACGCTTATCTGTATATAGTCAGTATTTAAAATTATATCGTCATATTAGTGAAGCGTTAGTGCATTTAGCTTTATATATTAAATTACCTCTTATCACCATATTAAATACCGTAAAATTGTCTATTATAAATGTTAATACAGATAAACAGTTAAAATTAAAATAAAGCGTAAATATATAATATAATACAAAACAAAATATGAAGTATCTATTAAGAACCTAATACATTTATATTGTTCAAAAATAAATTTTAATCAAGGTAGAGGATTATTACAAAAGGATTTATGTTGCTTCGTAGATACGAACTAACTAATGGTAACAAACGATGTACAAAGTATCACTTGAAGCTCACTGAAAATAGTCCAGCTTAATTTTCCAAACTTTGCCACTATCACAAATTATCTCTTTTATTACTCATAACGTCCAACTTTCCCGTAAAATTTACCGTTAAACTTGCTTGAATTGAAATCTAATAAAAATCTGATTAAAAAGTAGATTATATTTTCTCTCCTAGATCACTTGAATACGCGGTCTATATATAATCGCCATTACAGATTGCGCCCTCTATAGTAAAATGCCCAAGGTGTTCTGAGGAGTCTGCTTGCAGCGCCATCTGTTAGGTATAACGGAAACTACGAGAGGCCTTGAAGCAAAAGATTTCTTAGCAGTATGTCCATGAAATTATAATATTGATTTTTAGGGGTTAGTTTTTCCTTTCAGCAAAAGATGGCGAAATGTATATCATTGTACCTTTTGATATTTTATTGCCGGAACTATTTTCATTTAAGAATTCGGAATTTAGACTATTTAATTATTATTATATATATTATGATTATTAAATAATAACATTATATTTAACGATTTGTTAATGTTTTATTTTTGTAAATTCTTTGATTTATTACTATTTAACAAAAACAAGGTACAATAAACAGCAATAAAATAAGAAATATTAGCAGCTACACTTCTTGGGTATTTGTTTCTTTTTGTTCTACTTCTCTTGATACCAGCTGAACCCCATTAAGTTCAACCTTAATAAATCCAAGGCATTAAACACAATATTTCGCTGTACTATTCACAAATAGTTTTACTGTAATATTTGATGTGGCAATCTCATTTTCATATCATGAGCCAGTAGAACTGCAAAGAAAAACAGTAATTTACACTTTATTAAAAGTTATTATAAATAAAAAAGTTTTTAGGACTTCTAAAATTACTTAAATCTTACCAAAATATTGTAGTACCTCATTTTCAAGTACGAATGAATCTCATTACATTATTAGTTGATGTTAATCTTGGTTATCAATAATTAGAATGTCTTTCACAACAGTAATACATTAAAAACTAGTTGAACAATTCCGCATTTATTTTGCTAAGGCTTTTAGGACTTCTTCAAACATTAATACTTTTATCAAAGTGAAATGGTTCCAGTTTCTTTATAAAATGCAGCTGTAGTGGTCATTTGTTTGGAATTTTATCAGTAGATTACAGGCTTTGTGAGGAGGAAAAGCAAATTGTCCATAAGTATCAAATTATGTTGAAAACAAAGAATTTATTTCGCAAACTCTATTGGAAGTAATAAAAATATTTTAAAAATAATTGGTCCTTTATCAATTTTCAAAAAACTTTTCAAATGTTCTCAATTCAATCAATTCACAGTTTCTCGCAGAATGCTTTGAAAGTAGAAAAATCAATGGAATTTGACTATGATGCATTCAACCCCAATACTAATAAACGCTCTTTCTAGAAATATTTTGGTTTTACATAAACATTATTAGTTCCTTCTCGTAGATAACAGAGTTGCGTATTGCAGATGCGATATTTCAAGTAAGTAAGCAAGTTTTAGACACGGTAGAGACAAAATAGTATAAACAGCACGCAATGGAGTACACCTTGTTGCATATTAGCAACATATTAGCTCCAGTGTAAATAATTCGACGCGTATATATTGCTCAGTGAACATGTCAAGTATTTCGATTTTATTTTCGAACGATCGCTGAAATATGTAACCTCAGACTTAGAAAGAGGACAAATAGTTGGTGCTCGATTAATAGGAGCGTCTGTGATGAAAAAATCTAAAATTTCTAACGTTTAACGGGCGGCAGCATACACAAGGTCGGGATGCAAAAAATTTAAAATATAAATATATTTTTTAGCCGATATTTTTTCAAAACAAATGAAATATAATTTTAATGTAATTTATAATTTTAAAGGTTTGGTAAATATTAATACTTAATTTTAAAAGTCCATATGTCCATATATATATATATATATATATATATATATATATATATATATATATATATGTATATATATATATATATATATATATATATATATATATATATATATATATATTAGCCTAATATTTCACTTTTTTTTTAAATATGTCGATATACTTTTTAGTAAAATGTGGATATTTTTTATACTTGTTGCAAAAAATATATTGGTATTTTTTTCTCAGATATATCGATATATTGATATTTAGAGAACTAATATTTTAAAAATTATGGATGTGTCGAAATATCGATATTTTGTTCAGTGGCCAACACCCCTAACACAAGATATTGTAAAACATAATCGGCAAACAGGAATATTGAGCGAGACACATAGTTAACTAACATACTCCAACGAATGTTAAGAAGTACTGTGATCAGGCAACATAAAACTACTACTGGTGCGTCACAACGCTAATATTCATGGAATGAATGCGATTACAAAAGCATTTATAATGGAAGCCAATGCCAAGCTGCGAAAAAAGTGGTGCAAGGGTCATAAATACTGAACACTTGATGATTTGAATAATGCATATGGTCCAACAAATTATCGTTCACGTTGTTTCCTGCTGCATTTATGCACTAAGACCTCCAAAAGACTCCTACGATCTAACTGCTTGGTCCTTACAGTCAAACATGGACATATTGTGTATACGTCAGGTATTCATATTATTCCGTCTATCCTCTGTAAATACAGAAATATTAGTAAGAATTTTATTATGCTTTGATGTGTTTACAAAAATTGGACATTTTTGTCTCGCTAAGTACAGTGAGATGTCTAAGATAAAAATTAGAGATATTGTCAGTATGGTTACGTCGACATCGATATTAAATTACTAATTAAAATTAAAAGTTCAAAATCATTAGATAGACACTGTAACAATTTAAAAGTTGTATCGAATTTTAAACAAAATTATTAAGCAACTAAACAAGTCAAATCATATAAATGTTCAAGAAATGGCCCCACATTTTAAACAATTTCAAGTCTTCCAACGTCATATATTCCCTCTACATATCTTTTAAGAAGAGTTAGTATAAACGAAAACATTAACAAAGTTATACTTAAACCTTATATTGAACATAATTTAAAGTTAACTTCGCTTTTAATTTAGGAAATTTAATACAAACTGTAATTACTTTAAAAGAAATTAAAACGAAAAAGTAATCCTATGAATTGTTTAAATGAAAATCAGAAAAATCGTAGATAGATTGCTATAGCGTTTGAAAAAGGAAACGGGACTAACGAAGAGGTTTTGCCCGGTTCATTTTATTAATAGACAACATCGATTAAAAAGGGGAAATGTCGTTGTCGGTTCGTTTTACTTAATAATTGGATATTGAGCGTTTTTACAAGATCTTTACTGCTCAAATAAATATCTATTTTTTACAAAAACTATAAATTATTATACTCGATGGTCTAGAATTTTTAAAATCACTTTCTTCATTGTTTGACGTTAAACTTTCTTAACGTTAAACATTTAAGAATATATCCTTGAGAGATATCATTTAAAATACAATGGCTTAAAAAGCTTATTAGTGATAATCATAAAAAATGGTAATGTTGAAGTAAATTGGAACATATGTGGTAGAAAATGTTTCGCTTGTTGCCTAACCAAAAAGGCTAAAAAGGCGTTTAAGCAAATATTTTAATAATATATTGTTTTCATTAGAATTTTGTTAATCTAGTATTTACTACTCTATTTAATTAAGATTTAACAGTGTTTTGACACTGCTCTTGCAAATTTTTGCTCAACAAATTTTCTTAATAATTAATTAATTCTTAACAAAATAGGCATGGCCGTCCTTGGATCCTGGTGGAATTAGTATATACTTGGACTATACCAGTCAATACTTGAGTATATTAGGACCTATGGTATTGAACTGTGGGGTATTACTAGCAAATCAAACATAGCTATCCTTCGGAGGTTCCAGAATAATGTTTTGCGAGTCATTGTCGTTGTTCCATATTACGTCTCTAACAAACTAATTCAGGGCGATATCCCTTTAGAGCCCATAATAAGTGTGTTTCAAGAGGAATTACTGTTAGTGTAAAGTATTCTGAAAGACTATTGGTGCATCCCAATGCACTCACCAAACAGTTAAATGTGCACAATGACAGTGAATTAGGCTCAAACACATACTACCATACGAGCTAACTGACACATAAATTATTATTGACACATTCTTGCCCACGGGTAGATTGTTGAAGTTCTAAGAGATATAATATAAAAGAATAAAAAAAGTTAAGTTAAGAATACATACAATGCACTAAACAAGTTCCTGTGGTTTGGTTCGCTTCAATCTTCTGATTTCCTGCGTGTTGTCCAGTAGCTGTATTGCTTCCACATTGCTGTGATTTAAGTTATTTCATTTTTTAATACTTTTAATTAACGAAATTTTGCATCACTTTGTAAAGATATTTGATTTCGAGGTCATCGTACTCTCGCTGGTTACGTAGCAATAAGCATTGGTAAATAATCGTAGAAATATGTTTTGGGTGCTTTGGGTTACTAGTTGGTTTGATGTTGTAGTGCAACTCCATATTTGCACCCCATAAGTCATATTATAAGATGCAAAATATATTATTTGATTAATCTGGAGTTCATTGCGTCTTTACTGTATTCAATCGGATTCGACAAGGACCCAAAATGAATACTTCTAGACTAGATTAATCTCTAATATTAACTATTACTAGTGAATATTAACTCCTTTTAACACAATCGATGCGGTACTCTGAGCATGAGGGCGCCATATGTAGATAATAGAAAATGTAGGAAACGTTTTCCAAAACCATGTATGACTGATACTATCATCAATGTCGATAGTTTCGTCGTAGCAACAATAATTCATCGCATCGTCGTAGAGACATAAACAATGATAGCCAATCATATCAGTTGCATGTAAAAGCGTTTTTATTTATGTGAATGGGTTAGATTCCCTATCGGATCCTGTAGGTGACACTGCGTTTTTTTATTTTAAACATTTTTCGATTATATGTATATATCACACAATAAAATCACCAATTCGATATTATTATGATCATCTTATAGTATTTGGTTTATTGTCAAGATAAACTTTCCACCCAAACAAAAAGATAATGCACGGCAGGACACCTGTTGAATTCACCACTATTACCACATGGTTACGGTGTAACAAAGAAAGTGCGTTTTCCTTTAGTTCAAAATTGACTTTATTAAGAGACACAAAATCGTTCCAGCGCCGCTCTAACATATCAATAGCATTTTTGTAGAATGATTTATCTTTTGCCTCAAAATGAGTAGCTGTCATTTCATCCAGTGTCACATATCGATGCAAAAATTCCGGTTTGTTACATTTAAACATGACCAAACACTACTCAGAATCATCAACACGTTCTTGTTTTTGGTCAACAGTTAGCAAAGGCGGCACACTCTTTGAA
This sequence comes from Rhynchophorus ferrugineus, assembly GCF_030347505.1. Classification (NCBI taxonomy): domain Eukaryota; kingdom Metazoa; phylum Arthropoda; class Insecta; order Coleoptera; family Curculionidae; genus Rhynchophorus; species Rhynchophorus ferrugineus. The sequence goes on along the minus strand of NW_027472580.1, from coordinate 40,459,416 downwards.
CAGAGCTTTCTCATAGCCCAAAGTTCATGTAATATAAAACCAACACGTTTTTTCAATCTCTTTACGGTTAACTAGGCAACTAGCTAACTTAAGCAAATTCACTTTTCGATAATTCAAAACGATTTTGTGAATTATTTTGATGCCTTCAATCTCCTTTGGACGTCCACTGCCTCTTGCATCGTTGGTGTCGTTACGACCACCTTTGGAGTCATCAACCCAACGTTATTATTTCTGATAGAGCGGAGTTACTATAACACTTTTCAAGCCATTGCTTCTCTTGAACGGTATTTTTTTTAAACAAGAAGCAGTGTAAAATTAATATTATTTATCAATTAATTGTTCTGAAAATAATAAATGTAGTGTCTCTCTTAGCACAATAGCTCACAAACTTATGAGTAGAATATCCTGAAATTTTAACATATTTCTTTTGTAGGTTAGTACTAACTGAAAAAGCGGTGAATGCAATAAAACTAACGCTAACTATGTGTTAGGTTCGGAACTTTTCAGCCCTATTGTAATTTATACAAAATACAGGTAAAATTCAAGCAATAATAAAAACATAGTTTATTTATTATCATCCTCGGTAATTGCACAAAAACTGAGTCCAAAATATTCCAGTTAACAAATATGTTAAACTCAGCGTCGCTTAATGAAATCTGGCTGGAAATCTCGTCCGGGCCCTGGCGAAACCGATTTTAATCATCTCAACGGTCGAGGAGGGCATAAAGAAAAAGCCTGCGACTGCAAAGCGAATGCTCGAAATTTATTTTGACACAAAGGCCCTCTCGGTGTTATTCTCAAATTATAACGGAATTATGTTTGCAAGATTCCGCGTCCGCCTATTCCTTTCGCCCCAGACCCGGCGGGATTTTTTCGACGACCTCCCCTCTCCACGGCCTCTTTTTTTCCTTCCTTCCGCACTGTTACCTTTTGGTAAAATTAAATGAGAGTACTTTTAATTTCTGCATCGAGCATTAAGCAAGCACGCACAGTTAGAGTGTCCCGGATTCTCGGATATTTACTTATAATTTATATCCTCTACGTATTTAGTGTAGGCTTCAACCGAAGGATTTTAGAAATAAATATCATTTTTTCTTTTTTCTTTCTCAATTGGTGAATATAAAATAGATATATGGTAAAACAAACACTTCTGAGACTACGACTTAATTGAATAATGTGTATCAATATTTTGATTTTTCCATCTGGTTATTACACGTAAACCACCCTCTATAACTTATATAACTCGGCTCATACTTAAATCACTCGTACTACATATTAGGTAGTTGCATGTATCCTGTTAATTTTTTCACTTTAAAAGTCGATTATTGAGAGAAATTGGTACAAAATATGTAGTAATGTAAACTACTGTACCATAGTAAAACACATTTTTTAAAAATAATATAATATAATAAAACACAACGCAATTCCCTTTTTAACCTCCCCAACTTTTTAATACCATTTTTGTAGAACGATTTGTCCTTTGCTTCAAAATAGGCCTCAGTTTCAGCCTTCATCATTACCTCTTTATTCGACGAAAATTTCTTCCCAGCGAGCATTCTTTTGAGATTTGAGAACAGAAAAGGGTCGCTGGGGGTCAGATTTGGAGAATACGGTGGATGAGGAAGCAATTCGAAGCTCAATTCGTGGATTTTTGCCATCATATTCACTGACTTGTGACACGATTTTTCGGGGATTTCGTTCTTCAAATGGCCTAATAACGGAAAGTCTCTACTCCAAGTTCTGCAACTATTGAACAATACTGAATTAGAACGTAGACTCAAGAGGACAAAACTGTGTGATATTGTGTAGTTGTGTAGTGCCGTGCATTAAATGGTAAAAATACTGAAAAGTGCTACTTTTATTTATCTTTTATTTTACTATGAGCTTTATTTTACTATAAGAACAAACGAATGGTTTTATGAATCTTTTGGAAGTCACTTTCCTAACCTCTTGTTACTTGTTTGCTTGGTACACAATGAAACCGCGATGTTGAAACAGTTCGAATTGGCATTTGCTGTCAGTTCGTGTGATAGCTATTTTCCCCCTTTCGGATCTTTCCCATCGCACGTAAACGTGTGGAAGCAGTTGATTCATTAAATACTAAGTTCTTTCAGGGTTTGATTTGAGTTTTGTACGATAAAATTTATAATTCATAATCTTCGAATATTTACGTCGTTCTTAAACAAAAGTAAAGAATGTCGGAGATTCAATTTTGGGCAATACATGATTAGTGTCTGCATATACTGAACAGTTCAATAATACTAAGATGAAAAAGATTGTTTTATGTACTGAAATTTCAAATCCATCGAATTTTAAAGCTAGCTTAGCTTGGGAATAGAACACGGGCGGGGTGCCAGCAGCGCCAACTAGAACCCGATAGCGAATAGTTGGCAAGCCCGAGATATTTATCTGGGATGTTATTGAAGGGTATTTCCAATCATTCACTAACCGACCATCGTTTGGTTTAGAGGTGCCACCATCGACCGCCCAAGCCTCGTCTTCAGGTTCATTCAACACCGCTATCATTCTTTTATCTATTTTGTTTTTTCCACATTTTTATATTACTTCAATAAATAACGGTCACATTATGTAAACACCACTGTTTCATTTCGTTTCACCGAGACATATCAATTTACCTCAAACACCAATATACAACATTTTCACAAATAGATATTTCTCATAAAAATACTTCCAAGAATATATCTACACAAGCTCGTGGAAATTGGAAATTTCTTGAAAATTATAATAAAGCTTAATAAGGTCAAATTTGGAAATATATACACATTATACATATGGTATAATTTTTCAATGATGGACATATATTTTAATGTGCAAATCACTATGGAAATTATAAAAATCAGTGAAGCTTACGATCTGCTTTTTGTGTCTTTCATACAATATACAAAGTCGCACATGATGATCTGGTGTAGTATGCATATTATTTTTACAGCGAAAACTGAATATTCCGCAACAACAAAATTAATACATTTGAAATTTGTACAACCAAAGCATATACATGAAAAGCATATACATATTTGTGTCTTAAGAGTCTAGAAGAATATCTCACCTTGTATTAAAATAGTATTTCAGAGATAGAAGAACAGTTGCTGATAACGATGTACACACTGAAGATGATCTAGATGAAAGATAACCAAAAATTGCCCTAGTAACAGGAATATTAGTAAAATTTCGAAAAATGGTTTTAGAGTCTTTGCATTATGATTAGAGAGTGCTTGTTGATTATCAGTGACAGTAAAAAAACATTCTCACCGATAATTATTTGTTAACATTATTATATCCACATTTCGTAAGAACTAAACGTTTATTTATCCACTTACAACACTTCAATTGCCAGTATAATTTATTATTGAAACCAAGCTAAGCGAATATTACCAAATAATTATGATTTTCGGTATTTATGAGCAATAATCGTTCAAGTTTCAGTTCATGATTTTCAGAAGTAATATAATTTCAGCAAAAATATTTTGTTTTTTTTTTGAAATACCGTTTGTTTCTGTTATCGAATGTCAAAGGAATTTTTATTGAATTGAGTTACCTTCAAAATATAATACATGTAGAATAATAGATATATTAATTATTATAATAAATTGGTTTACAGACAAAATATTATTTTTTCCTAAAACCATTCTCCTTCCAGAGCAGAAACAGCGCCACAATTAATAAATTAATTAAAATACAAATTGTTCCTTCAGCTTTGTGTGTCAAATTTAATTTCTTTTGACTGCTATCTGTTCTAATATATTTCAAAATATAATAATCTGCTTTTTTTATAGACAGAACTTATAGAACAAAAACTATACGTGATAGCTACATACTTGCAAAATACATAAAATTTTACATTTTTTATTCAATTAAGAATACTAGATATATCTATTCTCTAAAAAAGTTGAATAATAATAAGTTTAGTGAACGCCTTCCACTATCAAGTCACCCACAAATAAGCGTTTAATTTCTCGAGGATCTATTGGGGCGTGAGACCGTATCTTCCACAATAAAAAAATTACACAGCCAAGTATGATGTAACTTCGTTTCGACACACCACGATAACTACAGGGGTGAAATTACATAGAGACGAGCTAACACGGCAGAGATAATGTCTTTTCCTAATTAATATGGGAAGATTATGGTAATGGAAAACAGTGGCGAGGTAAGGGGGAAACAAACTTATATGAGTATGCGGGCTTACGTAGATAGAAATGTTGAATTAGTGATATTGTAAGACGAGCGCTCTCTATACAGATCTGGTTTAGTTTAAAATGGAAAACATACTATTGGTGTGTCGTCGATATAATTTAATGTCAATATAAAGGTTCATTCATGACGTATATGAAGCTCTATGATAGGGCTTAAATTTAATTGAATTATAAATGGGTAAATATTAATTGCAAAATGTTTATCATTATCGTAGGTTTGTAATTAATTTAGCTTCATACATTGAAAACATGGACAAAATAGTTGTCAATCAATAAAGTTTGTTAATAGCCTGACTTTAGACATCTGCGTTCAAACAGTTTGTTCTGAATCTTTGCACAAATCGCTCCATAATCATCATAGTATGGGAAGTACCATCATTACAGTCAATTGCTTAGGACTAGTAGAAGTTTGGTAACGTGCCTTTATCAAGAAAGTATACACAAAATGGGTTAGAATTTTATTTTATATTTCTCTAAAATCATTGTTTCTAATCTTAAAATAAATAATCTTCTTCTTTATTTTCTCGATGGTGCATTAAGCTTTTATTTTGGTATATTTTTACATCGGTTAAATATTTGATTTGTCAGTTATCTTAAATCTGTCTTGTGTGCTTATTTATTATATATTTTAGAGTCTTCCCTTGAATAACTAGAAGACTAACTTAAATAACATCACAGATGGTCTTTACCAGTGTGATTATAAAACCAGTTCCAATTTATTTTGTCAATATTATCTCGACCAATTATTTTTGTGTTTTCCACTCCCACTATATTGCAATGGTTTTTTAACGATATAATACTACCTACAAAATTTAATTAAGGAAAATATTAACGATCAGAAATAAAATTTAAAAATGTATAGATTGTTTATAATAAGCATAATACGAAGCCATATTTCTAAGAGTACAAGGAATATATAGGGAAAAATACAATAAATATGGATAACGAATACATAATATATAAGAAGCGTTTAGAACATAAAAGGTGTTTGTAGGTTATTATGATCATTTTTTAATTTTAAAATATGCCTTTTTGACCCCACCATATACACAGCAAGGCTTTGTGGCAATAAATGTGGGATTATCGTAGTAGATTCACTTTCATTATTTTTGTCTGGAAAGAAATCGCGGTATTGATCTGTTCGTAATGATATCCTTAATCAATTAGAATAGTAGCAATTTTTCTTCCTTTTGGAATTTTCCGATAGCATGTCAACCTCTGGAAATAGCTCATGCATCTACTATTAACTACTAACTGCTAAGCGGGCATTGTCTTCGAACTTGTTTGGTCTTTCAGGCCATTTTTTATCATTAACTTCAAAACCCCCACTTTTAAATAGTTGAGGCCAACACCGAAATTAGATTGTGACAGAATAGCATCGATATAAGTTTCTAAATGTGTGTTGTTTAATAATTAGGTCAGGTTATTTAACAGTTATTTAAATGGATACATTTTGCACCATTATCGAAAATTATCTGATCTGATATGATACTGATAAATATTTAATCGAAATACAAGTACCAATAACAATAATATAAAAATTATTATAAAAGGGGAACAGAGAATACCAAATTTTAATATTTTCTCTAATTAACAAGTCCTAATTTCAAATATGTATACAGGTCAATGCCTCTAACATAGTTCTAGTTGCAAATGAATACTAGGAAATAACTTACAAAAATACAAATATTCTACGCAAATAGTTAAAGAATAGAAATTATTACAAAAAACTAAGTAAATAGTTGAAAATATATAATCATTACACAATATGTGAGAATCCTTCAGAAAATTTCAAATGCTATTTGACGTGAGTTCACTGCTTTATTGAACAGACTGCAGTTCTGTCAGATAAGCCATATTAGCTTTTAAACTCTTTTCACATTTGATTTAGTACTTGGGATTTCTAAATTTCAAAATCTTTGGAATAAGTTATAAATCCGTTTTTTGCATTTTCGTTTCAGCGAACTTATTGAAAAGCATATTATTTGACGCAACAGCAGAAACAATATATTTATAAATATTGTTCTGATATTATAAAACTAAATAGCTTTCAACCTATTATTGGCATTGATATATACAGGTTTAATAAAAACAATATTAAATAATATTTTTGGTGATAATTTTTTATTATAAAAACTTTATGCAGCATATTTCATTATATTTATAATTCAAATTAAAAATAAAAATTCTAATCTGCAATAGTTTGTAGTTAAAAACGGAATTTATTGAATATCTGTCCAATATTTGTATTACTCAACAAAAGTAACCGGAAAAGCTAACGAATAATATTTTTGATTAGCCGAAAAGGTTCTTAAAAGACCGCCAATTAACTTTCCCACTACCAAACGGCTTGTTAATTTCCTTTTATCGGATCAAATCGATTGAACTTGCCCGCTCAGATACATCCGAATTAATTAGCTTTAAATTGTAATTAGTCATCCTTTCTCCTAATGTTACTTTTTTATTATCATTATTTCCTGCCTTTTCCGTTCTCGTTTTCGTTCCTTCTTGAAAGCGACGGCCGATTTAGATTTCCAATCGAATTTCGCTAATACCATTCTAAAACTTTTCGTCCCACAGTCTTAACTTCTAATCATCCATAATACACCCGAACTAAAATCGCGCAAAGGGCTTCCCGAACAATGGTTTCTATTATTTCGCCCTTATCGTCGGCCAGGAGAGGGTAGCGGCGCGGCGGCGGCGGGGTACCGCCTGTTATGTGCGAACTTTTAATGTGTTTTCTGTACTTGGGGCGAATGTGTGGGGAGGAAAACAGAAATCGATATGTTACTTATACGAACTTTATCAATATGTCTTGTGTTAATTTAAAGGTTGGCTTTGGATTACCTGTCAACTGCATTTTGTTTCATCTATTTCCCTTTCCCGCACGCATTTTGAAATTGATAAATGTATCAAGTCGGCCGCTTTTCTTGAATATTGATTACGTTCGATTTGACGCGTGAGATCTGGATTCGATCTGGAATTTTGGCGGGGCTCTAATTCACTCATATATTACGTGTTTACGCACATGGAAATATACCGAATTTTGTGTTTATTCTGGTGGGAGGCATAAAATTACTTTCGCAACCATTTTAGAAGCATAAATTAATTTTGTGGGATATATTTTTTTAAACCAGCTTACTGTGCTTTTTGAAGCTTTCGTAAAAATTGAAATACTGCCTCATATCCTACCCAAATATGTGTCAAATAAGTGACTAGAGAGACAAAACCTAATACCAACACACCCGTTTAGGTTTATTAACAAGCACTCAACAATTAACTAGGTCTACAGAATAACAGATGTTATTGAATAAGCCCACGAAAGTAAAAAAAGTATGCTCAGCTATATTCTTAGATGTAGCACAAACCTTCGATAAGGTTTGGCATAAGGCTTTGTTCATAAACTACAGAAAATATTACCATAACAACACACCGAATTATTAAAATCGTACATTACAACCAGAATGTTTAGAGTCAAACAACAAGAAACTTACTCTACAATAAAAGGAGCTAAAGCAGGTGTACCACAAGAAAGTGTACTGGGACCAATGTTTTATCTACTCTACACTTGTGATATACCATAATTGATAAACGATGCTCATGACACTGCGATTGTAGCTGTCGGAGACAATAGTGAAGAACCCTCACAAAAATTACAACAGGCAAGTGGCAATATAAATAATTGGACACAAGCTTGGAAAATACTAATTAATAAAAGTAAATCTGTACATGTGCAATTCACTTATAAACAGACCGTACAAGCACCAATAACATTAAATAATATTATTATTGCATATAGCAACAACGCGAAATATCTCGGAATGAATCTTGATGCAAAGCTTCGCTGGAAGGAACATATAAAAAAGATAAGAAAAGAACTGGAATTGAAATATAGGAAAATGTACTGGCTAATTGCAAGAAAATCACAATTATCAGTACATAATAAATTGCTATTATATAAGCAAATATTGAAACCTATATGGAAATACGGAGTTTAATTATGGGGATCTTCTGTAAAGAGTAACATAAATAAAATACAAATTTTTTAAAACAAAGTCTTGAGACGTATTGTGAGCGCACCCAAATACTATAGGACTGACTACCTACATCGAGACCTTCAGGTACCCACATTCAGTCAAAAAATCAAGAGAATTGCAAGGGGGCATGAGGAAAGACTCCTTTCTCTTGAGAATATTGAAGCATTGCAGTCTTTGGATAGCACCAGAGCAGGACACAGGCTCAAAAGAATCAAACCATCTGATCTTGTGTAGTGTTGTGTAATGAGGTGCATATGAGAGTACCTACCTACAGAGAGTGAGATAGGGCCGATGGGTCCTCTTAGTTATATACCTAGATTTAAATTATCATAAAGATAAATTGTAGGTTAGACGAAAACGACTAGTAACAATGTTAATTAATAAATAATAATTTAAAAAAAGTGATAGTATATATCTAAAAAAGTTGTTTTCTGAAACTTACTGAGATTTTGTGAAGAATTTTTATGTTTTTGTTAGTGTACTTAGTACAAAAATTACTCTAATATTAGAACGACATGTTTCTTGAAAATTTGGGCAACTAAGTTAAAAGAGTTAAACATTAAACATATTAAAATAAGTGAGAAGAGACTTGAAAAATAATATTTTATTCATAAACCATTAACGAGATGTATTTTTCTATCTAATGTACGTTCACTAATTCATTTTCGCTTATGAGAAGGATCTGGAAGATCTCTTTGAGGCGTCCTACAATAGTCTGATATCATAAAGATGCTCCATTTATCTCTTTAATGTCTTGGTGAAATCGCCAATTTTGTTCTTTAATCACATCTCCTAAATTTTCCGGAATATAGTCGAGGTTGCAATTGGCATTTTTTGGCGATTTATTTATGGTAAAAATCTATCTGGTTGCCTAAAAAATTCTCTATGATTTCCTCAAGAGCATGCCATCCTTCTGTTTTAGCATCCATTCTAGACGTGATGAACTGTGGGGTAATCATAAACCCTTTAATGTCTGATTCAACAAAACATCTTATTTCATTTGTATTTCAATAACTCTGGAAATGTTGAAACGATATATTTTAAGCAATCTTCATTTTCAAATCGCTTCATCAATTCCAACTTATCAATTATGGCGATGCTAAAAGGACTTTATGTGGAGGTATAAATGTTCCTTGAGTTACGTTATTTTCACCAAACCCCCTTGGCGGCCAACTTTTTTTGCTCCGTCTCTGCTAAATCAAAAACACAAAAGCACGTGAAAACATAGCTTACTGCAGCATCCACAAATTTTAAAACCACTGCACACCTGCCAGCCCTGTTAATTTTAATTTGTGAAGAACCAAATCCAAGTACTTATAGTTTTTTTAAAGTCCATGAAATGACCTGCAGAAATGGAATCATAAAAACTGCCGTTAGGAATTATAACTGATTTAAGGTTTCCTTTTGATGAAGCACTGAAAAAGTTTCATTGTGCTATATTGTATTCGATCTTAAATGCATCCATCAAACCTTCAATATTAATGTAATACAACAATTCCTCCTATTGGGCAAAACAGAGAGTGAATTCTTTTTGTTTCTAAACCAGAAGAAAGACAGTTCTGGCAGAGGTAAAATCCAGCTTTTGAGCCTTGAGCCAAGCAACTCCACAGTATTTTTGGGAGGAATAGAGTATCTTACCAAGTTATTTAGCTCGCCCTAGGAAAAGTTCAGATTTTGTTCCAAAACTGTGTTATCAAAAAAGAACAGGTTTGGTGGAATACTACTAAGGAATATATATGGTGTCTACTTCACCGTTCTAGCTGAATTATTATAAAATCTTTATGGCTGAGCTTTATCTTTTTCATCTTAGAACATTTTTTGACGTCTATGTTAAACAACGCCCTCTATCAATTCAATAATCGAAAATTAGCACTGACATGATTCTTTTTCTATGATCTTACTTGGATTAAATGGGAAATAGTAAATAGGCACAGCTAAAATTATCTCGTAATTGGTAGCAAATTTGTAAAGGACAAGAAGGTAAACTTCGTGTTAAAGCCTTGCCATATAGATTCCAAGGTACCAAATACCATCTAAATTACCACAGTTGAATTTTAATAACAAGCTTTCTAAAAATATTTTTAACATTTATTATTAGCCATATTAAGCATGAAATATAATTTGTATCTAAGTTAAATAAATATAATATTATAAAAATAAATTATATATATATATATATATATATATATATATATATATATATATATATAAATTATAATTAGTTAAAATATAAATATCAGTAAATAATAGAGAGCACATGCTATTATTGGCTTAAAAAAATACAATTCTTACAATTTTACTTTAATATAAATCAAGTTGGTAATGATTAATAATGATTAGTCAAATATAATTAAGATGATTTTAAAATATTTTACATATTAAAGCATTATTAATATAATCATATGGTTGACATATAGGTATTATATTTTTATACAAATTATAACTTAAAATATATCTAACAGTACTTATATTATAGTAGAAATTAATCGCTTGCAAGTAATTATGGACTGAAGGATAAGAATTCTGGGAATTAAACAGGATTTATTAACAAGTAGGATTGAACTAAACAACTTGAATGAATTTCATGATGATTTCTGATAAAATTAAAGATTATGGCACCGACTGAAGGCTATCCCATGTTACTTGAATATAATTGAGGATGCTGTTACATGTTACTTATTTCAATATACTTTGGAGACATTTATTTAGAAAACAAAAGTAATAATGGCTGAGTAGAATGAGTAATGGATGAACATTGTTGTATCTTAGAACTTTGCTCTGAAAACTGTATATTATTTTTCGTGGATCATCTCAATAACTCTATTAGTAGGCTGATCTTAAAATGTTCTGTTTAACAAAATAATTTTCTTGTATTTTAATTTCGGTTTTTTGTGTTCTTATTTTTAATGTTCTCTGAAGTAACATAAATTTATATGGGATGATTATTATGATGATTATTTGGTACAGCAGTTAAGATTTTTATTTAGTATTGTTCACTACCTTAATTTTCCGTCAAGTCGAACCGAACAAGAGTATTTTGTAAATATAGAAAAACAAGCAAGATATAAAGTTTAATTGGTATTATTATTATATCTATATAATTATATATAATTGTACTGTATTGTATAATATATATTGTACAATACGTTTTTAGTAATCGTGCTTGGTATCTCTGTTACTGTACATGGGGAACATCCGTTGTGACATTGTTGCCGAGTAAAATACATTCGAAAATCCAGGACTTGGCAATAAATAATCGGCCCGCATGTAAATGAGGACAATAACATTATTGTAAAATGCAAATTGGCCAACGAGAATCCATTATGCTCCAAATAATACGACGCATGGCCCCTCCCTTAGGAAATATCAGAAGGGTGGATGCACATTTTGGAGGAATCACAAATGGAAATTTAAATAAAAAGACAATTTACGCTAGCTGTGACCTTCGCCGGCCTTTAGATTAGGAACCGTTGTAGGCAACATAACGGCTGATTGAATTGCTAGCTATGAAAGGACATATTTTACTTTGAAGTTAATAGGGTGACTTCTCTTATTGAAATACTATTCTGATGTACATCAAAAGTGAATGTAACTTTAATAGTTCACAATTAAATTTTTAATATTCTAATTAGTATACAGATGCTCTCTGATAATTTTAACGTAGAATTTTAACCCAGTTTTGTTTAAAGTAGTTTCCTGGTGTAACACTTATGTCTAATTAACGTAGCTAAAGAGTTGGGATAAAAGTTTCGTAATATATCGAAATAATCTGAATATAATGTTTATTAGCATGTAATATTTATTTATTAGGAAGCAAGTATTCGCAATATATGTTTATTTAAATCCTCAAATTTTAATAATGCCTTCAAAACAGTATAAAAATATTATTTCATTCGATTAAGTTGAAGATAAAACTTTGTATCAAATGTCAATAATCATGAATATTCCAATAAATTCAAACTACACCGAAATTTTGATATATTTTTATTATATTACAATTTTTTAAATTTATTCATGACGTTGTTACTAGTCGTTATACTGACTAACCTACAGTTTGTCTTTACAATTCTAGGTATATATCTAGGAGAAACCATATTCCCTATCATAGTCTTTAGTATAATAATATTTACGGATTAACAATGCTGTTTAACTGCATCTCACTACATTACACTACACAACTCATGTACACTTGCAATTCTCTTGATATCCTGAGTGACAGTCGCTATCGGTGTAATTAATCAGTCCTATAGTATCTGAGTGCTCGTACAATACTTCTCAGGACTTTTTCTTCTTCTTCTCAGTTCTGGAAAACTTGTATTGTACGAGGGTTACTATTTATATTTCGGGAACAGAAAAAAAAAACAAATACTTAAGCTGGGAATATATTTTTATTAATTTTCAAAGTACTCGCCCCGATGATCGATACATTTTTACATACGCTTAAACGAATTTTCAAATTTCAAAATTTCATGTCAAATTCGTAAAAAATTATCGCATGAAAATGTTCACGATTAAGTTCCATTTTTTGAATATATTTTCATTGTTTTTGAAAGTACTTGCCACGATGATCGATATACTTTTGCATACGCTTAAGCCAATTTTCAAAGACTTTATTCCATTCCGAATGAGGTATCTTCAAAGCATAATTTTTTAGCTCTTCAATAACTCCTTCGGGCGATGAAAATCGTTGACCACGCAGTTTATTCGTCACGGATGGGAACAAAAAGAAGTCATGTGCCAAATCAGGGCTGTACGACGGATGACCCATCAGTTCGATGTTTTGAGTGCCCAAATAGCCTCTTCTTTGAGCCGACGTGTGAGAGCTTGCATTGTCATGATGAAGAAAAATCCGGCGTCTTTTATTTGTTTTCCTTATTTCACCGAAGACTTCTGACAAACAAATAGTTGTGTACCAATAAGAATTTACTGTTCTATGATCCTCTAGAGGCTCTGTTGCAAGACGACCAGTTTTTTCGAAGAAAGAGGCCACCATTTTCTTTGAACTGCTTCGTATGCGAACAATTTTTATTGGATTTGGATTACGTTGGAACGCCCATACAGTCGACTTCTGCTTACTTTCGGGCTCATACAAATATATCCATGAATCGTCACCTGTCACGATTTAGCGATTGCCAATTGTGTGGGATCTAACGCGAACATAACTTTCGTACAGCTAAGTGTTCATGTAAAATCGCATATATGCTGGTGGAACTAATGCTTAGGGATGCCTTAATCTCGCAGTAGATGACATGACGATCTTGCTTAATCATTCCGCACACAGCATCGATGTTTTCTGGCACAAGAGCCGATTTTGGACGACCTTCACAAAATTCGTCGGATAGCAAACTACGAACACGATTGAATTCACTAAATCAGCGATACACGGTGGTTTTTGATGGAGCTTCATCGCCAAAAGTCAAATTAAATTGATTGATGCACTCTGGTTGTGATAATCCACGTCAAATTCGTAAAAAATTATCGCATAGAAAATGTTCACGATTGAGTTCCATTTTTTGCCGAGATGAAACTTTCAACTAAATATAAAATAAACAAATAGTGTCCGCGAGACAAAATTTTCTGAGTACATATATATCGTCAAAAATGTTAAACTTTACGATGGAACCGTCAGATGAACTCAGATGACAACAGTGTTGCCAATTCTCGAAATGTATATAGTGACCCTCGCATTTTCATTACTTCTTGCGGAATTCTGGATCTTCATAAGTATCAAAATTTGCTTGTATATTAGCTATTTATAATGTACTGATAATTCTTCTAATTAACCAATACATTTTCCTATATTTGAACTCCAGTTCTTCTTTTTTCTTTTTAACATGTTCCTTCTAGGGAAGTTTTGCATCAATATTCATTCTGAGATGTTTAGCGTCGTTGCTGAATCGAATAATATTATTTATTATAATTGACGCTTGTGCATATAATGTGAATTTCTTTAAAAAAGCAAACTAGTACATCAGTACTTAATATAAACACCACAAAGATCTTTACTCAAACTATAAGCTTAAAATGTTCTCATTATCACTTATTACTGTTTCAAATCATTCAGATACAGAATCATTAGGAGATTAGAGTCGATTGAAATTATCCGATATTATTTTATATTCCTTATAAAATAAAAAAATATGATTTAAAAATACATACTTTTAATCTATACTTTTAATACATGCCATAGTATAAAGATATCTCAATGGAATATGTCGCATATAAAATTCAACTTCTTTCATAGCGTCAATCGATTTTTAGATTTTGCCCCTATTATTCAATTCAATTTTATTTTATTAAATTTTATTTTGCCGGCTTGGTGGCGCAGTGGTGAAGGCCATGGGAAGGTCCTCCCACTGTTGCGATACTCGCGGGTTCGAATCCTGCTGGGGCATGGTCATAAATTTATGTTTGTAATTGTTTAATATTTGTGAATGTTCTAGGCAAGAGTGTAAAATCTGACAAGGAAAATGACCCCTGTCACGTCAGTAACCAGGCTGGATAAGACCGGATGTCTTCTGGAATGATTATTATTTTAAATTCCTTATAATATAGAAAAATATGATTTAAAAATGCATACTCTTAATATATACTTTTAATGCATGCCATAGTATAAAGACATCTCAATGGAATATGTGGCATATAAAATTGAACTCCTTACATAGCGTCAATCAATTTTTAGATTTTGTCCCTATTATTTAATTCAATATTACCTCATTAAATTTTATTTTGCCGGCTTGTTGGCGCAGTAGTAAAAGCGATGGGACGGTCCTCCTACTGTTGCGATAGCCGCGGGTTTGAATCCTGCTGGGGCATGGTCGTAAATTTATGTTTGTAATTGTTTAATATTTGTGAATGTTCTAGGTAAGAGTGTAAAATCCGACAAGGAAAATGATTTCAGTCACGCCAGTAACCAGGCTGGGTAAGACCGGATGTCTTCTGGGATGATTTCTAAAGTTGGTCACTCACCAGTCGGTAGGCTTAATGCTGAGGACCGTGGTTCGGAGCCCACGTTAAACTTTAGGCACAGTCCAGATAAACCCATAGTTGGTAAAAGGAGACTTTAAAATATATTTAAAAAAAATAATTATTTCAAATGTTTAATATTATTTCACATAAATCATTGTAAAATTTCTGCATATAACATATATTAATTAAACAAATATCAACAATATGAAAACATTAAAAAAAGTTCAGTAAAAATGGTTTGCCACGCTTACTAATTTTTTTAAGTTAATTATTGTTAGAAATATACTTTTCAATGTTATTTTCGCCGACATCTGCATATTAAATATTTTTGCAGGAAATCATTTATTACATAAAGCTGAAAGTAAACTTTGTGTTAAATCCTCTAATGCAAATTTTGAAAACGATATAGTTTAGATATAGTAATTATGTTTTTTTTTCTTATTTATTCCCTTGATTCCACCCATTCAAATTAGTTCCGTTAATTTTTCTTCATTTTATACTTATTTATAATAACCTGTTAAGAAATATTCAATCTTTACTGCATCATATTTTCCATCTTAAATATACAATAAAACAATATAAAATATGCCAACCTTTTTTGCCAGGTGTAACTTATTTACCTATATTCTTAAATTAAAATATTTTTCTTATTAATTTCACTCTTTCACATTTGCGGTATGAGATAAATTATATTTTTCATTGATAGCATACCGGGCTTTATAATTTTAAAAACCTTTTTTGGATTCAAGCTATCTTAAAGTAAAAATACACCGTCCTCGGTTCAATTTAATAAACGAAGATACAATTAAGTATCCTAAATTAAAAATTATTTCATTTAACAGCAATTCTGTTGCAAGTTGCCTCTCAGGCAATTGTATGGTTCGATTAAAAGACGTAATTTTTAATTTATCGTCCTCCCCTTTCATTCTTTTTCGCGTTCTCTTTTTTTCCGACGTTATATTTTTTGAAGGGCATTGTTTGTTTTATAATGAGAAAGATGCTTCAAAAGAACATCTCTACCAAATTTGAACATTAAAGTCTGAATTGAGGTATTAATAAAGAGACAAAAATGAGTTTTACGAAAAAAGATAAGATTTATAAGAATATTGTTTCGGTAAAATTGATGTTTCCATTTTTAACTTTTAATTGTCTCTTGGAAATATTTACCCACAATGTCGGGTGTGGATTTTTATTCTGTCTATATTAATTTATGTTATTAAAAAACTTATCAGTAAAGTCTCTATATACTTTTTTTCATTCCTTTTCTTGTTGTAGTTTAATCGTAATAAAAGTATTATAATGTACATTTTAATAAAATTAATTTAAGTGATTGCGTATGTCCTGAAAGGGTTTTGAACTTACAATAGCAGTGGGAAAACTGCTCTGTTGTTTTGACCACCGTGCTACCAAGCCGACAGAAGTTATACCCCGTTCAATAAAATAGCCAATACAATAGATATATTTAGTAGAATTTTAATATATAAAATTATTTTATTACTTTCGTTCAACTGAACCTGCATCAATACACACAAGCATGAAGACTTTGAGATAAATACATCAGTTCTTGTGGATTGGTTTGCTGCATTATATTGATTTCCTGTGTATTGGCCTTTAGCTGCTTTGGTTCTACGTTGCTGTGATTTAGTGCCCTTACTTCATGTTTTGAGACGAAATCTAGGATAACTTCGTAAATCCATTTAACGTCGAGGTCTTCATTTGTTGCAGTTATTTGATTCTGAGTCTGATCTATTCTGTCTCTTGCGTAATGCGATGTTTTATAGATAACACATAATTGATATATTGCCAATTGCAGTTTGTAAAAGTATAAAATTAACCGAAAGCAGATTTTTTCATTGTCATTTTTTATAGTTAAAAATACATACAATACTTTAATAATTTGATTCGTCGAAAAATGTAACTGAATGAGCATATAAAATCAGGAAAGAAGAG
The DNA here is from genome assembly GCF_030347505.1 of Rhynchophorus ferrugineus. NCBI lineage: Eukaryota > Metazoa > Arthropoda > Insecta > Coleoptera > Curculionidae > Rhynchophorus > Rhynchophorus ferrugineus. The sequence continues at coordinate 40,442,246 of NW_027472580.1, read as the reverse complement.
TTCATAAAAAAACACGACCAGAATTGATTAATAGGAAAGATGTTGTCTTCCTTCATGACAAGATGTATCTTTATTGACTTGATAAAAATGGAAAGGGACTGGGAAGTTTCGATACATCCACTGTATTGCCGTGATATTGCCCCATCTAACTAACCTATTGTATTGGTCTCTGCATAGCGGTATTAATAGTGTAAAGTTGATTTAAAAAAAAATCTTCTAAAGAGAACTTCACTTAGTTTAGTCGGTGATCTCGGACTACAACGAGAGAATAAGTGGAAAGTGATAAAAATCAGTGACACAAACGGCACATATACCGTTGACTGGTGTTTGAAATTATTTTTACTCAAGCCATTATAATAATCTAATATAATATTAAAATGTGCTAATAAAGTAATGTTATAAAACTATTCATATAGTAGTATTCTTTCATATAGTAGTTTATTAAAACAAAATTTGATTTTTACGGAACGATTGGTTCATATACATTTAAAAATATTTCATGCTAATGTTAGTAATCTTTCAGAAATAAGAAAAACAAGAAATTAGATAGGTCAAATCGTTATTTAATAATTTAATAACTTTACCAAATCAGTTTTCTTCAACTATTTATTGAAACTATTCACTAACCTACTTTGTTTAAGTACTGGAATATATTTTCAGTTATATAAACGGATATATATATATATATATATTACTACTGTTCTGTTGTAATAAAAGGTACAATAATCAATATATATATATATATATATATATAAGATAAGTTGTGTAATAGTTTTGTGGGAATTTACCAGTCTACGTCTTTCGCAGATATATTATCTTATCTATTAGACTTGTTAAATTTCCTGAAAGAAAGTTGGGAAAAAGTAATAATCAGCTATTTACTTTATTTTGAAACCAACACATTTTACAAGACACAGACCGATTTGTAACTAATAATTTGTAACTTTAACACAATAAATTACATAGTAATCTCGTTACGCTGATAAAATTTTACAATCCTGAATTCTACTACTTATACTCCTCGAATTACTGAAAGCTGATATTTAATACCCTGTGAAATTTATTATAATTTTTAAACAACATAATTTTAAACGAGTACAAGCAACATAGTGATTTATGGAATAATTATAGATTTTGATGCTTCAAAATAAATGCCAACAGCCATATCCCTTTTACGAGAAACTATAAATTGAAAATGTGTTGCCGAAAGCATTTTTCATCAAAAAAAAACTATGGTGAATTTTTAAAAATGCCCAACTTTAAAATACGGCTCATTTCTCCCTTACCTTTACCGTTCGACGTGTGCTTGATAAATATGGCGGCAAAATATTTATGGGCTGGGAAAATAGATCCAACGATAGATGTGCTTTTAACAGTTGGTGATATTTTGTGGAGGGGAAAAAATAACGCACCTCGCCGAAAGGTACGTCGAACCGATGAGTGACAACACTGTTGTTTCAACATCCAGATGGACAAAAGCAAATTAAATTTCGAACTGACATTATTTCAAATACGGCAACCTTTTTGTGTAAACCCAGTCTCGATTAAATACTGCTGCATAACGTTGCTCGGCACGGCTCATTTAATATTCTAGTTAAACTCATTGTTTATTCATTTAGTACATCATCAATATTTGCATATTTAATTGTGTAGTTAATGATTGTTATTTAATTTATAAACTATTGCATTAACCATAATAATGTGATTTTTCAAATAGTCGATACCAACATATCAGTTTTAAATAAAAAAAATATTTAAAATACTGATCATTGCTATTGCTATTGTTAGTTGTTTGTATGTATTTTGATCAACGATATCTATGGTGAAAATGCGAAGGAACAATGTAAACAAGTGCTTGGAGGAAACAGTGGAAAGTAGCGCATATATCGTTGATTAGTGTTTGAAATCTGATCATCTTTATTATAAGGTGTTTGCATGTATTTTGATCATCAATGCCTATAATGAAAATGAAATCGAAATATCAATTTAAACAACTGTTAAACAACCTAACCCAACTGTTAAATTCGATGGGTCGACGGACGCTAATTATGGAATACTCCCATTTGCATTTTCGGTATTTATTACATTTCTGGTTTGATTTGGACAGATCTGCTGCCGAAGCCCATGACACACGTTTTTAAACTTACAGTGTCCGTTTTAGTTTCAATTATTTAAAAGTGGTGATTCCGATTGTCCAGGAATGACTAGGAGGAAAAAAGTCTGAAGAAAATAATTCCAAAGGCGTCAAAAGTAATAGGATAGTAATAGCCCACCCTAGCAAGCATAACGGCTTCTTATTACAATTTGGTTTTGTCGATGCAGTTGGTAAATGGTTTCGAAATACTAAAAAAGTGTGAAAATGGAAAACACCAACGTCGTTCTTTTGACACGATATCACCATGTTGTAGAAGCTGATGGATAATGTTTTAATTGTTGCCTCAATTTTTTTGCAAGTATGCCATTTTAAATTGAAGAAATGTAAACTTATACTTAATACTTTTTCCATCTGTTTGTTCGTTAATGAAACTGATTTTTTAGATTTTACATTGTTTTCTAAATAATTATAAATATTTCTGTAGAGTGTCAAATTCTAACGTACGACATATATGTTTTGAAGCGAGTAATATAAGATCAATACAAATACAGAAATTACAAGAAGTATATGACATAAAAACTCGTCGAAAGGACCAACTGATAATATACGAGAAATATCACATATATAGCTGTTACCATGTATAATAGCATAAAATTACTAAGACATAACAAATAACGCAAGAAATATAATTTTATATATTTAAAGTAACTAAAGTTTTTATCGTATATACAAGGTGTCTTATGGGGAAAGGTTTATATTTTATTATATTATAATATATAATTTGACGTATGACTTGAACTGTGTGACAATAGTTAATCTGGGGCAGTGCAATGAATCTTGATTGGTAAAGGAAAATATTTGGTAATTCAATGCCCCTTTACATTAAAAGTAAATTTTGAGAATGATGATTTTTATAGTGCTGCGCCTTTTAAAGAAATTCATTAAAACAATATTCGTTAATTACTAGATGGTATCAGTACCAATTTGCAAAAAGTGAGTAAACAACTACACTGAATGAATCCATGCTGGGATCTGGACTTAAACATAACATAAAGTAATATTCAGTGACAAATTCCATTTTCATTTGGGAGGTTATGTAAACAAGAATATATCTGCATAAGAAGTGAAGCGTTGTCAGTCACGACTCAAATGTATGAACATGTACTAATTAGAAGGAGGAAGGTCTGGAGGATGCGGCGGGTGGGGTAGCATTTTTTTGTCTCCAAGTACGTTTTCATTGGCATTTTTTATAGGTATTCGAGCTTGTCATACTGGATAACGTTATTCGGAAAGTGCTATGCTCAAACTCATCAACACAATATAATACACCAAGCTAAACCCACCAAATACAGAGCATTAGCTTGGACCCATGAATCATTCAGATTTTCTGTTGAGGCATTACCAGGTGGTCTCCATGTAGTAGACCCACTTTTCGTCATCATTAACAATACGATGCAAATAAACTTTCTGGTTCTACAGTTACACATACCACACAACACATGCAAACTTTTGGGTTATTCCCATGTAATCCAAGCAATTGAAAATAGTTCCTTTTATTACTCCTACAATTTTGCACGTTCTTGTGTTTTACACGGTCCATCATCGAGTAATGCCGTCAAATTCTCGTCTTCAACATTTTTTAGATGTATAGAACGCTCTTTGTTTTCTAAGCTTCACACAACATTCGATGACCTTCAGCCGGCTTATTCTTCCAATACAAATTCAGTCATTTTCAAGGCACTGAAGAATATCTTATTTCTTATATTTTCTTATATTATCTATAAAATATTGAGACTTCGACGAAATGTCACATACTGAAAAGTGAAACCTGTTATTGAGGTTTCAACATGAAGTTGGTTACAAATCTATCCGGTGCGATTTAATACATAGTAACACCATCTGTTACAATTCCTTTAAAATTAATTTAAAGATTATATATATTAAACCACAGCTAACCCACAGGAGAGAAATCAAAGATTCCTGTGCATTCTAAAGATAATTGTTTGATGTTTTTCTCATTTTTGCTCTGTTGGTAAGAACAGTGTAAGAATGCATGGTACTTTTCAACAAATAGGTACGTTCAACTGATAACATTTTTAGTTTCAAAGCTTCGCATTGGCCACATTGCATTTATTATATATACTTTTATTAGGTGGCCACGTTACGTTTGTGATTGTTCGGAATTATCATTGTTATAGGCAACAAAGTCAAATTCGACAAAGCATAATCATCCCAATGAGCTGGTAGACAATAGTCCCGAGGACTATAATATGTCTATATGTCCTATTAATATGACTTTATTAGTTAAGTGCTAAAATATATTAGGTAGTAAAAATATATTACGTAATAAATGTCTATATTTAGACCGAACAAAAAAAAAACAGAAAAGAAGCTCCTCTATTAAAAGGGAAATAACTTAACGATTCCCCCAAATAGGGTTAAACGTCAAAAAATCGAATAAACCCATTCTTTTATATGATAAACGTGTAATTCAATATTAGAAACTGTAATTTTTTTAACGAGTAAACCCCCATCTCCTGCGCCCGGAAGTTTTAACCGAACAAACCGAGATAATTTGTTTGGTCAGGCTTCATTTCCTTCACGACTTCATTCGAAACACATTTAAACGTCAATATAAAGTTATATATCTCTATTAAAATAACATCTCTATTTAATGGGCCAAAAGGGTTATTTTATTTATTTAACAACCCTTTTTCGCTTGTTAATGCGGACATTAAACTAACAATAAGACCATGGGGGTTATAGGGTGGTTTTCTATATATAGTTTATATAAGATCAAATTCGTTAGAGAGGACATCGATATGCATAACTGCTTAATGAAAGGATTATGACTCAATTTCACTTTATAACATAAAAATGTGTTTATTTTTCACCCAATTTTAAATACTTAACAATAACACTGAATGTTTTTGAGCTTCACGCCTTCATCTAATTAGTGGATATATATAAACTTTATAGTAAGATTCTTTTAGTACATTTTTTCACTCAGCGTATTCAGCTATTTCAAATTATCTGATTATATCATTAAAATAAGATTCATACAATTAACGAATCGTCTTTCAATAACTTTCTAATATAAAGGGGAGAGTAGTTTTGAGATGAAGATATGATATAATAAAGTTTGAAGAATCATCACTTGAAACATCCCCAATTACTCAAGCAGAATTCACCACATTCCTTGACATTCATCTCAATAGTAGATAAAATTACAAATATCAAGTTTATCAAGTACCGGAAGATTAAATCTCAAAGAGATTGGTCCATTTGGACCTGTGAAGTGCAAACATAGAATTTTAGTGGATAAGTATTAACTATCAGTACAAACAAAAAGTAATACTGCTGGCGCGATAGTCGCGGGTTTGAATCCTGCTGGGTCATGGTCGTGAATTTATGTTTGTGATTGTTTAATATTTGTGATTATCCTAGACAAGAGTGCAAAATCTCACAAAGAAAAGGATGGTATTTCAGGAAAACTTTAGATTAAGCAGATTTCCATTTTTCTTAAAGTGAATATAGCTTACAGAATCATCTTCATAAATAAACCAATATGTAACTAAACTTCAGCTAAACAAAATTGTTATTTGAGACCAGAAACTGCCTTAATGAAAATTGGAGCTTTTTAGAGATCGGTTTATTTTGGATACTCCTTGTTCTATCGCTAGCTTTTATCCTTCTAGCTATTTCAAAATCTCCAAAACCAAAACGATCAAAAACGTTTTTTAGTTCTGTCTGAGTGAAAAAATTGTCAAATGTACCACATACGACACAGAAACACCATCTATTGTAAAACTTTTAATATTAATTTATAGGCCCATATGCTCGACATTTACAACTTAATAAATTTCATTTTTATAATAATATCCGATTTTGTCTTATGTCTCTAACAATTTTGTTTGTTAAAACTTCTTGACTTATATCCCCAATGAGTAGTCTACTACTATGAGCACCTGCTTTATATGGTTATAATACCCAATAATTATAACGGAATAATGGGAATAAAGGGACAATGAAACACTGAACCTACCATGAAAAGAAGAATAATAACAAAACTTTATGTAATTGAATGGAATAGTGTAGTGGCAAAATATTTGTATACGTATATGTAACACAGGCTGATTAAACAATATCGATTTACAGAAGAAACATGGAACATTGGAGAGGTTGTTCCTATCTCTAAAATAAACAGATGTGGAAGATTGATCGAACCCAAAACGTAAAATCGTAATTCCTTTTAACCGGTAACGACATAACGCACATACCAAATTTTCGATAATACCATTACCGGCGGAACCGACAGAACGCTTCCATATATTTAGATAATACAACTGTTCGAATGCTATCAGGGCGAGTACACACATACACACACACACAGAGGCGTGCGAGCGCAGGTCGAAAAAGGGGACATGTTCATGAAATAGAGTTATTGGGATTAGAATAATTGATATTCCCCGGACAGATGATGTTGTTGTTCCTGCGAGTCGGGCAACTGAAACGTTTTCGGCCACACGAACTCTATTAATCTGGCCAGTTTACACCGGGAAATGTCCGTATGGATTCCGATTCAATTTCGGACAATTTACAATGAATGAGGCACGATCGTCCGCCAAAAGTATTTGGTTAAGATCAGTCGGGATTTTAGATTAATTTTTTTATGTATTAAAACTTCTACCAAATTCCCAGTATATTACCGATAATTACGTTTTTAGGGAGGTTTAATAATATAATACGAAAACAAAATATTATTCCAATATATTAATTTCAGTTTGGTAATATTATTTTTTGCAGGGGGGTCGGAGATGATTACATCACTTAGATCACAAAGTTAAGATTATACTTTGCAAAAACTCCATAAACCGCACGAGTGGCGAAGTTCGCTGGACTGATCAGAGCCATATAAAACATGAATGATAAAGAGAAACTTTAAACTAGAACCAAAGTTGATTATTGCCGATATATAAAACAGTAGTTCCTTTGTTGATACAGATAAAGGTTCCTAATAAGTGTTTTAATGACCGTAAATTAAAACTGAATGAAATAGCAGACACTTTAAAGATATCAACTGAACGTGTACATCGTATTATTCACGAATATTTGGGTATGAGAAAGTTCTGTGCAAAGTGGGTGCCGCGCGAGCTCACTTTTGACAAAAACAACGACGAGTGGGTGATTCGGAGTAGTCTTTGAAGATGATCAAGAATAATAAACCCGAGCTTTTGCATCAATATATGACAATTGACGAAACATGGCTCTATTATTTCACTTCGAAGTCCAATCGACAGTCATCCGAGTGAACTGCACACGATGAATCCGCTTCAAAGCGTGGGAAAACGCAACAGTCGGCTGGTAAAGTTATGACGTCTGTATTTTGTGGTGCGCATGGAATAATTTTCATTGACTACCTTGAAAAAGGAAAGACCATCAACTGCGACTATTACATAGCGTTATTGGGCGGTTGCAGGACAAAATCGCACACGGCCGAATTTCAAGAAAAAGAAAGTGCACCGTGTCACAAGTCACTGAAAACGATGGCAACAATCCATAAATTGGGCTTCGAATTGCTTCCTCATCCACCGTTTTCTGCAGATCTGGATCCCAGCGACTATTTCCTGTTCTCAGATCTCAAAAGAATGCTCACTGGGAAGATATTTTCGTCGAATGAAGAGGTGATCGCCAAAACTAAGGCCTATTTTGAAGCAAATAATATATCGTACTACAAAAATTGCATCGAAAAGTTGGAGGGTCGCTATAATAAGTGTATAACCTTTGAAGGGAATTATGTTGAATAAAAAAAAACTAATTTTGCCAAAAAAAATGTGTTTTACTATGGTGGGCTGGGGACTTTTCAATTGACCTGTTAGGAAGAGGGACTGGCTGGCACTACCAAAACTAGCAAAAATCGGCATATGTAATACAGGAATGACACCTAAACGCAGACCTACACAACAATTGTATAGACTAGTAAACAATGTAGATCTAGACTTATATGCCAAAAGATATTATTCTGCTACATACTTGGATATATCTCAGATCTTTGAAAAATGTAGCAGGTCAACTTAAAGGAACTTCTGACTTCTCAAAAATAAAAGGCTATTACGCGACAATAGACTGAATTACACCCAATCTATTCAGGAGTCACACATGGCAACATAGGCGGGAAAAACAGCATCACACGAATATCCAATAACAGCATCAAGGAACACCTCAATAAAATAATTACTGAAAGCATGGTGGAAATAAAACAAAATCAATTCAACTCTTATTTTGTGTAGAACTTTTACAAGTGGATGGTATCCACATAATATGAATAATAATATATAATATATTGACATGCATCTAGGTCGACACCTAATTAAACGAAAACAACTTTCTATAAGGTCTTAAACTATATAAAATGTATTGGTTGATTAAATTGTCATTAGATAACAATGTATATACTATAATACTTGAATACTTGGAAAGACAATACTCGAACTTATGCCTATTTGGTCATATGGAATCCAATTATGGAGTATTTATAGCAAGTTTAATGTAGATATCATTGAACGGTTAATAATTAAAGTAATGCATGCAATTGTCAATGCTCCGTACTGTGTCTCTATCGAAATGATCCAGCACGATATGTTTTTGGAACCCATAAATAGTATAATTAAAAGTATTTGTGTTGAGTAGGAAAGACCGTTAGTGCACCACAATGTCATTGTTAAACAACTAAATGTGCGACATGACAGAAAAGCGGGTAGTTTAACGCTATTCGATCGAGTTGAACCATTAAGGGTAAAAGCTTTTTAAAAAATTCTAAGTTATCCTATCACCCCAACAACAAAAATTCCTTGATTAATATTTCTGTTATCTAAATAAAGAGCTAAAAGTTTAAATTTGGTTTAATGATATATTTTACTCCAAGTTCGGACTTAATCGTCCAGTTTTTTTAACAAATATTCTAAAAACATATTGTTAAGATCAATCTTATTTAATAAACACATTTTCTCTTAGAAGTGAAAGATAAAATAATGAATGTATTTTAAAAATTATAGTATAGAATATACTTTTGAAAGAAACAAAAATACTTCCGAAAATCCATAAAATCCTCATTCAAAATCACTTCTTTTATCAAAGCATCAATGAGAAATTATTCATAATCAATAAATATCAATCTTTGTTTCGTTATATATAAAGTGTAATTACACTTAAGCATATTATATGGATGCAGAAATTTAATCAACCATCTGGCGTCCTAGGTCCTCTAGCTTATCGAACTTTCGATATGATCTTGCTAAGTTATATATACCCCATATATAAACATTCACCCTCCAGTATATATGTCTTAATCATCGTACGATTAAATCATCGTTTATTAGAGCTTGATGGATATGATATAGACAGCCAATTAGAAATAATAATAAATGTAGAATACAATTTGGAGTGTCTCCTGAAAAGTTACCTGAATTTAAAAAAAATATATGGCAATTGAATTGTTTGATATAAAATCTTCAATATTCCAATAATATATTCCTTAAATAAATGCACAATAATTCCTGAACGTTGCCCAAATATATTTTATTATAAATTTAAGATCAAATACATTATCACTGGAATTATATATTTTTATAACTATATGAATGGTGACGTGAATTTATATCCAGCCTCTTAAACTCTTTGATATTGATTTTTTTTTTCAATTTGAATGTATTACTGAAGTAAATTATATGTGTATTGAATTATATGTTGAAAGTAAATTATATGTAAAATCTTCCAAGCACAGGATACTGTTTCCTTATAAGCAAGGTATAAAATTTTTTGGTCGACGGTAGCTTATGGAAGTAATACAGAATGTTTACAGATTGTTCAAAACACAAAATTAAAATTTGCATTAAGTTATGACATGAGATTTGCTTGCAATGTCTAATGGGTTCACTGGGTTCGGTAGATGCCATTCAGCTGCAATATTGTCGTCACAATTCTTGCAACGTGTGGCTGAGCATTATCCTTACGTCCGTTGCTAATTAGTGATGATGTATTAGTGACTGTACCCTGATGAACCAACCACATGCACAGCAAGACTATAAATATATAGGCTATAAATATTCTGCTTCGATATCAATTTGGATTGCTCTCTTGAACTAACCCATTACTTTCAGCTCTTAAGATTGTCGAAATATATTCACTTTTCATCACCATTGATAGTAAGGAACAGAAAACTCTTCCTTCTTTACCTGGTAGCTAATTTATCTCCTTCTGAATCTTTCCCATCGCCTGTTAAGGCCAGGAAACACTTAATTCTCAACTGTTAAGCTACGTGGAAATTCTTTGAGAGTCTGTGTTGTTTGATAATTCTTAAGGTTTTCATACCATAAGTTTTACAGCTCTCGAATTTGGTTATTCACGCCTAGCTTGGCAGAATCTCATACTCGCCAAATGCAAACAACTTGTACTTAAACTCTACTAAATATATTGGCTTATCGGGCGCAAATGGGTAAATTGATATGGCTTGGTGAATGGAGGTAAAACGAAATGAAACAGTGGTGTTTACATTATGTGAGCGTTATTTATTGAAGTAATATAAAAATGTGGAAAATACAAAATAGATGTATTTTCGTGTTAAATGGCAGCGGTGTTACCTGGTGATGAGGATTGGGCAGTCGATGGTGGCACGTCTAAACCAAACGATGGTCGGTTACTGAATGATCGGAAATACCCTGCAATAACATCCCAGATAAACGTCTCGGGGTTGCAAGCTATTCGTTATCGTGTTCTAGTTGGCGCTGCTGGCACCCCGCCCGTATTCAACATCTGGGATTATATTTCTGGATACTTTGTTGACAGTTATTCCATGATATAAAATTCGACATGCCTCAAGATCGCTACAACTTGTACTTAAACTCTACTAAATATATTGGCTTATCGGGCGCAAATCCAAGTTATCATTAGATAAAAAGATATTATTGTATAAACCTATACTCAAGCCTATTTAATCATATGCAATTCAACTATGGAGAACAGCTAGCAAGTCTCATATTATACATTATACATTATACAACGGTTCCAATATAAAGTGTTGTGTTAAGCCATTCTGATAATACTGACATTGTCGATGCTCCATGCTATATTTCAAATGAAGTAATACAATGCGATATTCCTCTAGAACTAATAACTACTGTAATTCAACGTGTTAATGTGAAGTACTTCGAAACAGTCTTAGTGCATCCCAATGTTATTGATGACATGATGCCCATGATATGATTAGCGAGTTCATAAGCTAAATATGCGAAGTGACAGTGAAGTGCGTAAACTAAAACGTCTAACAACATCCAATCTGATTTTTGAACACATATAGAATAAACTTTAAAATAGAACTAATTAATTAAAATAGTATTTTATACAGGAGATTACTTACTGAAGTGATTTTCTATATGCCATGTATATATGCCACATTACTTAAAATCGCCACTTTTAATTAGTTGAAATGATGAAAACCAGCAATTTCTCAATAGATATCGTAACAAAGTTACCTAATCTTATTTTTGTTGCGCCCGTTATTGTTCAAAACATTGATAGATTGACGTTTTCTTTTTATTAGTTTAATAAAATATAGTGACGAACATATGCAATTAAATTAATACATTCAGTCAAGAGAAAGAAGAGAGGCTTACATCTAGAGTTAGGAATAAACAAATGAAACAACCTAATTCAAAATATCATTAAACTCGCTGAAGAACCTAGAGAAACTCGTAAATATTAGTTAAAAATTGAATGACAAAAACTGAGAAATGCGCTGTAGTAGTGCCAAGGCTCCTGTTGTTGAGCTGTACAATGAACCTTTGAATTATCTCCTTATCCTTTGGGATCTGCTCACTTTCACAAAAGAAGAGCAAAACGAAGAAATAAAGAATAAAAAGAAGAAAATAAAGTTTAGAATCCCTGAGTAATATTTTATTTATGTTAGCTAACGATTGCTTATATTAGCAGAGGTTTGATGATTACATAGCTGATGCCATCCACACAGACATCAACTATGTTAAAATACATGCAATCAGTTCATTCAAACTTATTAATTAAGTTTATTATTATTATCGTTATTAAATAAATGATTTTGTTCTTATTTTACACCTGGATTCCAGAACTCCATAATTCCTTCAATTTGTATCCTATGCTCAGTGAAGAGTGCGGGTACCAGCTAGTTTATTATATAAATCAATTTATTCAACAATTAACATTATACTATACATTACACAATCACAGCACTAACCAGGATATTTTAACGAGATTTTTTTTCTTAAATTATAATTTAATTTTAACATAAGTTCCTTTCATTATCGCGACGGGGGCAAAAAAACATCGTTAAGCTGATGCAAGATCATGACCTTCTCTTTCATCTACATTTATTAATAGAGCAGGGAAATTAACAACCGCTTGGGGTGATATCTGCGCCTGTTAATGAGCAGCAATTTCCGGAAACCTAAAACCTAAAACTAAAATTAATTCCTAAACCTAAAACCGAAGACGACACCTTCACGCCACTTTGAGCGCTGTTTCGCGCCACGTACGGCACGTGCTGAACACGTTGTCCGATCCGTTCTTGCGTGGAGACGATTCTTCTAAGCGGTTCTGATGGCTCGACGAGATGTTTCCAGGAAATTAAGGGTCCCGGCTTGATGACACCCATAACCCGTTACTTGATATTAATTACTGTACCGAATAACTTTATTAATTTAATGGAGATCTATAAAACGAGATTGCCTTGCCGTCTTATCTCAAGGCCGATTAACTTGAGGATGTTTCTTTAAAAAGTAATTCTTTAAAAAAATGAATTATTATACTGTCGATATAATTCTTACGTAATATATTAATTATAATATTATCAGTTTCTATAAATAATTTAATCAACGCATCCTCCATTACTGTCTTTGATATTTTGAATTCTTTCTGTCAGCCTTTTGGATTTCAAAATGAAAACTAATTATAAATAAACTTTTAAAGTAATCCAACACCCAATAGTTTGCTATGAGCACCACATGTAAAAAATAATGTGAAATGATGGTTTAGCTCTGATGTACAATTTGTCCGTCAGGAAAGTTCTAATTTTAAATATGAGTTCAATACAACGTTAATATATTCAGTAATTAATAGAACAATATATTCAATAATTAGGTAGGCGCGGATCTTATTTGATTATTATATGATGATGAGAAACTATGATATAAACTATATCTATATATATATATATATATATATATATATATATTCAGATAGATTATTTCTCCAGGGCGTTGTCATAAGACCACCCCTGTATCTGCTCTACATTACTGGTATACCAACAGCAAATAAAACAGTACTTGTAAGATCTATAAATGAACTAGAGACTTTAAAATACTTCTTCAAATCTGTCCATTTTAATTTTGCGTTGCCGTGAAATGACAAAAATCCAATTATGTCACTTGACCTAAATACCTAAATTCAAAGAGATTGGATATAACCTGAAATCAACTAGTAATCCACCACTATTAAATGAAAGCTCTACGATTAATTACCAATGCATATCACTATGTAATAAACGACAAACTGCATCGTGATATCGAAATCAAATTAATTTACGAAGTTATCCGACATTGCATCTTAAAACATGAAATAAGGTTACGAAATCATAGAAGTAATATAGTTACTGGGCAACACGCAGGAAATATGCAGATTGAAACGAACCAAACCACACGCACTTTAACTTAAGTGAAGTTGTAATACTTAGTAGTTTATATTGAAGTAGAACAGGACAGTAGTAATAAATTAATTTTTATATTTAAATTGTACTAAGCGTCTCTAGTGTAAGATGTAATTGATGTAAATCGTTCCATCGTAAAATTAATATATTATGTTAAATATGATTGGGCATAGAGTAGGGTTTTTGGTTATTAAATAGCTTTAAATTCGAATAATTCTAGTAATACTTATTATGAATCTCTATTATGAAGCTCTATTATAATGCATTTGAAAGGTAAAGTTCACACAATTCTCTAAATAAGCATAATTCCTTATATCAGTCAAAAATCATTTCGCTTTGAAGATGGAAATCCTCGAAGTAAAATTCTCATCAAAAATTCTATGCTGTTTTTGGCGATTAATCCTTAAAACGCCAGTATTAGATAAAACGAACCTTGTCCCTGAAAATATCGAAACAGAATGATAAATCTTGCAACTAAATATACTAAATATAGATTGTAAAGCAGTTTTGAGACAAAAACATAAAATGGGATATTAAAAGCAAAGCGAATGCGATTCCTTTAGTCAATCGATGCTGAAACAAAAAAAACCGTTTTCGAAGAGAATGACTTGTGGAATTAAAACTGAATCACGATAATAGTATGGAAAAATAATCCTTGATGGAGGACGGAAGAAACTGCACAAATTATTTCAAAGCCCGCATTGGTGCCAAGAAAGGTGCTGCAATTGTTTATTGTGAGCTATTCGAACCTGACCAATCCATTAATTTAACTCTGTCACAAGTAATGCGATTTCGCTAACATAACACATTTTGATGTATCCAGATCTAGAGAGGCTTGTGGGTCTCTTTATATCTGGTCACTTAATTCAGTTTTACATAAAAATCTCAGATTTCTACAGTGACAAAATTTTGACTTTAATATAAATTATATGAATAAATTAACTTCCAAAAACCAACTGGTGACCAATCTGGTTCCCCAACTCATTATTTATAACATTTTGAATTTAAATTTAAAAGTAATTTAGCGATTTTTAGTGAATTTTTTAAATTTTGTCGATACGAGTTTTTTGAAATTAAAGTAAACCAATTCAACATATAGCATTATATAATTGTTGGATAGTACACAAAGATCATTTTCCAATATATTTTAGTCATAAGTAGCTATGCATTTTGCATATATATTACATTTTGCATATATAATACATAATAATGCGTTAAATTTAATAATAAAGTTTTATTACATGTAATAGTAGAGTTGAAAAATCCCCAGCCTGACACATAGATGGCTCTACTAGAATTAAATCCATACTTTTTTAATTAGCCCTAACCCTCAAAAGATGTATAAATTTGACAGCTGTCGGATCATTATTTTGAGAATTATAGCATTTTGAATGAAACAACTTTTGTTATTGAGAAAAGGAATTTCGCGTGTTGATAAAATATTGGTTTTTGAAGGGAAAAAGTACAGTCAACCATCAAGGATTGGTATGTTAAGTTTAGACGTGGGAAAATGAGCACCGAAGACGGTGAACGATGTGGACGCTCAAAAGAAGTTGTTACCGACGAAAGCATTAAAAAAATTAACAAAATAATTCTGAATGACCATAAATAGAAATTGAATGAAATAGCAGACACTCTAAAGATATCAACTGAACGTGTACATCATATCATTCACGAATATTTGGGTATGAGAAAGCTCTGTGTTAAGCGGGTGCGGCGCGAGCTCACTTTTGACCAAAAACAACGACGACTTTATGATTCGGATCAGTGTTTGAAGATGATCAAGCATAACAAACCCGAGTTTTTGCCTTGATTTGTGACAACGGATGAAACATGCCTCCATGATTTCACTCCGATGTCCAATCGACAGTCATCCGAGTGGACTGCACACGATGAAACAGTTCCAAGGCATGGGACAACGCAACAGTCGGCTGGCAAGATTATGGCGTCTATATTTTGGGACTTCCTTTGGAAAAAGGAAGGACCATCAACAGATACTATTACATAGCGTTATTGGACCGTTTGAAGGACGAAATCGCCAAAAAAAACGGCCGCATTTGAAGAAAAAGAAAGCGCTGCTTTATCAAGGCAAAGCACCGTGTCACAAGTCAGTGAAAACTATGGCAAAAATCTATGCATCCACCGTATTCTCCAGTTCTGGCCCCCAGTGACTATTTTCTGTTCTCAGATTTCAAAAGAATGCTCGCTGGGAAGAAATTTTCGTCGAACGAAGAGGCGATCCCCGAACCTGAGTCTTATTTTGAAGCAAACGAAAAGGAAAATGAAAAGTTGGAGAGTCGCTATCATCAGTGTATCACTCTTGAAGGGAATTATGTTGAATAAAAAAACTTATTTTGCCAAAAAAATATGTTTTAATATGATAGGCAGGGGTCTTTTTAATTTACCTGTTATTAGTTGATTTAATGTACATTTTTAATAACAAGTAAACCAATTCATCATATACCATTACATAATTGTTGAATAGTACACCAAAGATCATCTTCCAATATATTTTATTCATAAGTAGCTATACATTTTGCATATGTATTTAAAATACGTATTACTGCCTTAAAATTAATAATAAAGTTTCGTTACATGTATTGGATTGATGAACTATTAAATTTTTTTAATAACCAAACTATTAGGCTTGGAACTAAAGAGCAACTATTCAGTAATTTTGTTTCTCAAATTCCGGCTTTGTTATGATGGATCGTGATATTCGTCGGTCAGATGGAATTTTTTAATAATAGCGGGCGCATAGAATTTTTTTAGAACATGGGTTCTACATTTTTCTGGTTATATTATCGAGAGAATTCCTATTACATAAAATGTTATCCAGTTTATATTTACCTCAAGAATATTTCTTTTGTAAATATAAATATCTTATGTAATTAAGAAATAATATTCAATATACGTAATATATTTTATCTCTCTTTTATTTACTAGGATTGTGAATTAATTTTGTATTATTTGTAATAGTTCTCCTAATGTATACTTCAGACCAATATACCCTATAATATACAAATATATTCATGCTAAAACTCTGCTATCCACCTTTAAATTGTATAATATTATGGTGTTATAATTGAGAGAACAATTAAAAATATTCGTTTCTTCGCCTCAACATTTCATCCATGAATTGTTATATATCTTCAACGGATGTAATATATAGATATATTTTTCAGTTGGAAACATTTTTATTTTTTTCGTTTAATTTTTTTGATATATCGTTCTATTATTATATTAATATTAGTGATACGACAACAGTCATTCACATGTTAAAAATAAATTAAATTTCTATCTCCAAGCGTTAGTTATTGTATGTATTAAATACAGTAATACAATAACTGCTGAAGATTTTTGAAAATTGATTTCATGATTTTAGATGATACGAAGGCTATATTTTACTTTTAATTTTTTTGTAACTTAATTCCCTATTAAAACAGGTCTTCTGGATCATTAATTTGCTTCAGTTCTATTATATAAGTTGCATAAGGTCATCTTCAGTCTGCAACCGATATATTGCTCTACCGAGTATAATTATACTATCACTTGATATACAACCTCCATATAGCCATATTAGTTTTAGCGCTTTACAGTGAATCATAATCTTATTTTATTGTGACTTATGTATTACTTGACGATTAGGTGTTATTATATTTTGTTATCATAAGTCTTCGATAAGGTTTGGCATGAAGGCAAACTATAGAAAATGTTACAAAAACAACACACCGAACTGTTAAAATCATACATTACAAACATAATATTGCTAAAAGGTACTATATGCTATGCTAAAGCAGGTGTAGCACAAGGAAGTTTACTGGGACCAATGCTCTACCTACTCTACATTTGTGATATACCACAAATGAAAAATATTACGATGGCTACATTTGCTGATGATTATAGCTGTCGGAGATAATAGTGAAAAAGCCTCACGAAAATTACAACAGGTAATTGATAATATAAATAATTGGACACAAGCTTGGAAAATAAGAATTAATTAAAGTAAATCTGTACATGTGCAGTTCACCTATAAAGAGACCGTACAAGCACCAATAACATTAAATAACATTATCATTCCATGTAGCAACAATGCTAAATAACTCGGAATGAATCTCGATGCAAAACTTCGCTTGAAGGAACATATAAAGAACAAAAGGAAAGAACTGGAATTGAAATATAGGAAAATGTACTGGCTAATTGGAAAAAAATCACAATTATTAGTACATCATAAATTTTTATTATTTAAGCAAATACTAAAACCTATATGGACATACGGTTTTCAATTATGGGGATGTTCTATAAAGTGTAACATAAACAAAATACAAATTTTTCAGAACAAAGGCCTGAGAGGTATTGTGGGTGCACCTAAATACTATAAGACTGATTACCTACATCGAGACCTTCAGATACTCATATTCAGTCAAGAAATCAAGAGAAATGCAAGGGGGCATGAGGAAAGATTCCATTCTCCTGTAAATATTGAAATATTACAGCTTTTGGATACCACCAGAACAGGACACAGACTCAAAAGAATCAAACCATCTGATCTTGTGTAGTGCTGTGTAGTGAGGTGCATATATTAAAAATACAGCAGTGACATGTATAAACATTATTTCATCAGAGAGTGAGATAGGACCGATGGGTCCTCCTAGTTATATACCTATATTAAATTATCATAAAGACAAATTGTAGGTTAGACGGAAACGACTAGTAACAATATATTAAATATATAATAAAAAAAAATCAGCAAGCATTTGTAGTATATCTAAAATTGTGTTTAAAACTCAACAATTACTCAATCATTTTAAGTATTTGCTTTCCTATTATCTCAATACCTGTATTTTTGCACTAAGAAGATACAGGTCACATTCAAGATCATGTCACTGCATCAGTCACATATCATTTAGCGCTGAACGAAAGTGGACACAACTGGAATGAGGACATATTCCTACACAGCTGAGTAACAAACGATTAGTAACAATGTATTAATTAAATAATAAAAAATATATTTTGTTATTTTAGGCTATCTTTCAAAAAGCCAATATATCTGTCAATATTATTTTATTTTCCATATATTTTATTTTCTATTCGTCTAATTTTTTAACATATTATTTCATTTGGACATCTATGGGTGGTTTGGTCTTTTGTTGGTAAAACTGATAGAAATAGAGTTCATTTAGTTTTATTCGCCATTGTTTTATCTGTTGTCCATTAATTTGCCGCTAGCTGGATGGAGTTTATCCTAGATGCGTCATGGCCTCTTGGCACTGGCAATAGTCCGCAAATATAACTCTCCTAATTTTCTCTACCGCAGATAAAATATATATCCCAAAACATCACCATACATGTATTTAATTCAATTCAGAGTATACATCCTCTTGTTTAATTTTGAAAAGTCTGTTCTGAGAAGGTATGAGGTATAGGATGTTTACATCTATACATATTGTTTCTGAAGGATTTATTCAAATCTATGTGTTTGAAATTATAGAGCATATTTGTTTTGCTTCCATGATCTAAAATGCAGACTGAGTCTGGAATTAGGTTATTCTGTTTAATTGTTTGTTTTTGATGAGCGCGCTCTTAATTATATTTAAATGTTCAAATGTCATTTAATATATTCTGTGACCCTAGGGGAACAGCTTTCTGTAATGTATAATTTTGATTACTATGTCTTAAATTTCTAAATTGTCTTGGAAAAGATCTTTTCAGTTCTCAGATATGCTGTTTCTAATTTAGTTCTACTCTCAATTTTAGACTTATCCTCATATATTAATACACTTTTAGCTCAAAAGTTTCTTATTTTAGTAATATTTGTAATTACAATTGAATTATATATAACTTTATATAGCGTTTTTTTTTGAGTAATATAAAATTTATTATCTACAATAAACCAGAATCTATAAACTTTTAAAACTGGATTGGTAGATTTGATGAGGACTAAGAGAATATATTATGATTAAAATAATACTTTATTAAGAATAAGATCAACAACGAAGAGCTTGGGAATTAAATCAAAATAAAAACAAATGATGAGATCTGAACCTGTGCAGAATACGACACGTCGTAAATTTCGCGTGGGGATTCAACGGCAATGGTAACTTCTTTTGTGGAAATTTCTCTCTGGAGTGCTAAAAATATTTATTCGTCTACATTTCGGACCGTAGAACAGTTTCGAACAAACCACTTCTCTTTTATAAAGTTCTTTCTCCGTTTTGTATTCCGAGATGTGAGTATGTGTGTGGGGGGCGGAGGGGGAGCTTTGTTCGAGAGTTGTCGTTAGAATTACGTGTAAGTAATTTGTCGCGAACTCCGTTCGAGCCCCAGTACGCTCCATATCCCAGGAGTTGACAATGTTTATTTTTTAACATTTGTCGAGACTTACGGTTTATAAAATCGTATACATTGTTGTGTAACCGCAATAAAAAAAGGAGTTAGGGAAAGTAACGAGCATTTTTTATTTACGCATCGAACGAAACTACCGAATATACAACTTTTATTGGTCGTATCACACTAATTAAGTTGTTTATTCCTTTTATTTTTATTTCCTCCTAAAATGTTAGTTTTTATAGGTTTACGCACTCTTTCAGTTTTTTTTTGTAAAAAATTGTATTTTAACTAATATTTTCTGTGTAACAAACACATCTATGCGGGCTTGGTGGCGAAGTGGTAAAGGTAAAGGACCTTCCTCATACTGTTGTGATAACCGCGGGTTCAAAACCTGGGGGGATCATGGTTGTAGATTTTTGTTGTGATTGTTTAATATTTGTGATTGTCATAGGTAAGAGTGTAAAATCCGACAAGGAAAATGATCCCAGTCACGCGAGTAACCAGTCTGGGTAAGACCGGATGTCTTCTTAATGCCGATGACCGTGGTTCTGAGCCCACGTTAAATAGTAGGTCCAGTCCAGATAAACCCATAGTTGGTAAAAAGAGGCTTTAAAATATGTTGAAAAAAAAACACATCTATTAATATATAAGTCTTCGTTTTACCTACTTGGGTTTATCTAGACTAGACCTATTGCCGAACGCGGATTTCGAACAATTTTCCTCCACACTAAATCTACCATCTTAGAAGGTATCCGGTTTTATCCAACTTAGTTAACGGTATAGCCATGAATATTAGTTTTTATTAGGTTTTATATTTGTTTTATAATGGAATTGTTCATTATAAAGATTATATATTTGCTTATATATTAAATGTCTATAATTAATCTCCATTTTATTATTTTATTACTAGTATTTATTATATACAACAGATTTTAATTTTAGTGTATTCATTTTATTTATATTTTAATTATTTTATAACAAAAATACAGCTACCAAACTTACCAAATTTTAACCAAATCAATCATTTTTCAGACTTACATTCTCTTCCATGTTTGAGGTAGGTTGTATCGGATCTAGTTGTTATTGATATAATTGTTACTTTGGTGGCGTAGGAGGGGGAGGAGTAGGCGGAGAGATTGTATATATTTTTATCCACAACGTATATCCATCTCCAGAAAAAAATTGCCGTAAAGTAATTCAACATATTAACATACAAACATCTAATTTACCATGAAGACTGACAATGACTCCAAAATTCTATTCCTAAACATTTTAGTTGGACAAAAGGATAACGGCCAACTGCGATTTCAGGTTTACAAGAAACCATGGTTTCAGCGGACCAATATGTAGACAGATCAGGTTTACCAATGCCAGTTTATCAAGTTCCCGGAATCTTGCTGATTTTCCACAAATTCCCCTCGAAATTAATTTTAGAAAAAAAATTTCTACGGTTTTAATATTTATTTCTTGATATAAATAAAGAGTTTTGAAATGTAACGTTACACATTTTTCCATATTTTTCTTGCAAGCATTCTCTTTGATGGGTTAAACTTAACAGTGTGCCTGAATTCTTATTATCTTCATTATTTGAATTAAAGAGACTACAGTATACGATTGTGATTTTTTAGAACTTTTCAGGGCGCTAATTTTTCATTCAGTAGTAAGAACATCAAAATTATTATTTTTTGGAATAAGTATTCCCTTTTTTTTGGTATGAAACCGGGAAGGGGAATCCTGTTACGGATACCAGGCCAGGAAGACCCGCAGTGAATAAGCGAGTTGAACTGGTTATATGGAGACTGAGTTAATCGCTCGCTGGAGAAGGTCGAGAAAATATGATGTTAGAGCACGACGAGGCAGTTATTGGCTGCGATAGAATAAGGCTACGAAGAGACGAATATACTCGCCAATAACTCATTGGCCTAAAATATCGGCCAGCTCGGTAATACATCTCTTATCCGAGAGACGAAGAGTGGAAAAATATCTCGAGTAGATCTCGGATCTAAAATCGTGAATTTGGGGGCGTATGTTTCTCTATAAATTTGATTATTCCTGACGAACTAGGGGGCATTGATTATTCTCCCGCGAATTTTGTTCTGAAAACCTTAAAAACGTTCCACCTGGCTAGGTAAGACGTATTTGAGATAGACACTTGAGCCGTCTAGTACGACTGATCGAACCTGCAGATTGTCAATACCTTGACCTTTCTAGAGGGACCATTGAATCCGGAAGTTCCACCTAAACAAACGATCAAAGACAAGACCGTGATAGGCGGCTTCCCCTGACCATGGAATTTTGGCGTTCTCGATATTAAGACGCGAAACGCTCGGTGCGAAACACTTCTTGTGGAGCGTGGTAGTCAGGTAGCCTGGGTTTTCTATGGGTTGACTTCCAAAAATGCAACCACTTGACCTGTCGAGCTCGAGCTGTTTTTGGAGTCTGCCTTGGATGTGCGGTGCTACTCTTAAAGAAGCAGTGTCATCTGCGTAAAAACTGCCTCAACTTGTAGTCTCCGAGAGATATCTGAATGAAAAAGATTAACTAAAGCGGGTGCCAGGGGGGAATCTTGTGGAACTCCTGCGTCGATGGTTTTCCGGCTAGAGAGAATATCTTTAATCTTCTCCTGAAACGACTGTCCTGACAGAAATGACTTGATAAGAGCGGTTAAGTCATCGGGTAGACCTAACCCGTGTCAAACCTTGTCAAAGGCTTTGGTTAGATCCGAGAAGACCGCTCCAAGTCTTTCACGTCGGTTAAAGACACAGTTGATTTTTGCGGCCAGCCGATGGGCCTGATGAGCGGCTGAGTGTTTGGCGCGGAACCCGAATTGTTCATCTGGAATGATAAATATTCCAAGCCAATGTTGATCAAAATCCAGCATAGCATGAGCTCGCCACTCGTCATCTAATTTTTGTGATGTCATAGATTTGCCAGTGATTTATAATGATTTTTAGTTGTTAATCTTCTGATGAATTTATAGTGGATATAAAAAGAAATTAAGCATCGCTGAACTCAAACCACATGGTAATGTTTGACGTCAAAGTAATACAAAATTCTTGGCATGTTCATTTAAACCTAGAAAATGCGTTGAATTGCTGAAGTCAGTATTTAAAATATTGGCACAGTACTTGACGTAGTTAATTTTCACGAAGGTATCAAATAGTATTTTCAAGAGATTTTTTATCTGTGGTTTCATTTTGCGAAGAAGGAATATTTCTAATTGAAACAAGATATTGAAATTCATTAACAGTAAAAGTATAAAATATACATTTTACATATACCACAATATATTGAGATATTATATTTATAATGAGATGTCATATTGATGTGTTGCTATATTCACGATGATATATCAAAATCACTGCATTTTCCTTAGATAATGCCAATGACCAATAAACATTAGTTTGCCGCACATTGGCGAACTCGCCACAAGTTTGTAACGCTGAAGCAGTTACTTTTAGACTTCGTCATAACATTGCCATCCCAATTTTTACCCATTCTGAATTCTATAATTTATCGAACCTCCATTAGTTATGAACCAGACTCCTGAGAAAATAAACATTCAGATGTATCGTTCCTGCTTTTAAGATATACCAGGTTATAGCATTACATGCATATAAGCAGTTTCGAAAATTTGGTTCTACTAATATTCAGTACGCCTGCTAATAATGCCAATTTATTTCATATTCTGTTGGGCTCAATAATTGAAAAATATATCTAATATTTATTGAAAATTTTCTACATTATTTATAAATATATTAAATTAAACTATTATATTTGGATAATATTAAAGTTCAAAGGATAGGTTTCCTATCGTTTAAATCATTTGTTTACTAGCAGTGTCATTTTGTGAAACAACACTGTTTATTAACTTCAAAATTGAAAAAGTGTCAAATTCAAAACAATTAATAGCCGGCTTGGTTGGTGCGATAGTCGAAGGTTCGTATCCTGCTGAGGCATGGCGGTAAATTTATGTTTGTTATTCTTTAATATTTGTGATATATATATATATATATATATATATATATATATATATATATATATATATATATATTGCCAGTATTTTCAAATAACATGTTTTAGCACGAGATATTTTTTCATTAGAGTCTCAAAAATATCAAAATAATATTCGCTAAATTCAGCCTAACTTCATATCAATATTCCAAATATTGTTAAATAAATATTGCCAATATTTTATTATTGGAGATTTTATCTACAGGTCATACCGTGAACTTTTCAACCATTTGTAAAGCCAAACCGCTTTATTATATAATTATATTATAAGAATTAATAATCTTTAAAGTTGGAAACTGAAAGGACCATAATGTATTATGGAAAGTAATTTCGAAGGGAAAATGTTTAATTTGATTTAATACTTTATCATTAATCCTTGTCGTTATTATGCTGACCTTTCTGGCAAAAAATACACAATTTCAATTCGTCTATTACCGAATTAAAATCGGAACGAAGGCCGAACTGGGGACGAAGAAAAAAAAGTCGCTTAATTAATTTATCCATAATTAAATTCTATTATATTGGATTTAATTTAAAACGTTTTTTTGTCGTCGTATAGATCGAAAAAATGCCGTCTTTTCAGTAATTTCGTGAGATATTCGCCTTTCTAATACGATTTCGCTCCTTCTCCTTCTGGCGAATAAGTTTTCGGGTGTTTTATTGTCGGCAATGAGACACGGGAGTCGTAAAAAAATTATCACGGTTTACCGTTTTATTGCCCCGCCATCGTTAAGGGCTTTACGACATTTCTAATGTTCTTTATGGATACTGTTTTATGAAGGATCTTTAGTATCCAGTTCACATTTTTTGCCGATAATGCAGCAAACTGATATAATGGGTTTAATATATATGTATTTAATAAAAAGTTTTCCTTCCATATATCTTTTCTATGAAGAAATTAAAGAATTAACAAGTGTCAAGGTCGGATCAGTCTGTTAACTTACTACTAATTCTTCATTAGATACTGTTTTTTATTAGGAGCTTGCATCTATTTGATCAACAATATCTATTGGTGAAGACGTTTAAACCACCTAACAACTATAAAACAACTTAAGCGGATGTTCTTGACATTTCTGTTTATACATTAACTGTTTTCCAATAGCATTTTCTGAAGAAATCTGTCACCGAAACAAGTCAAATAATTTTAAAACTTACGATGTGGCTGCTTGATAATTCTTGGTATCAAAGATTTAAAAGTGAGTGAATGAATTTTAAGATTTGTTGGAAGAAAATTCCAGCCAAACTCTCAAAAAACTTTCAGATTAGTTTAGCAGTTGATAAAACAATTTTCTCCAGGTATTTATATGTGATGGGAAAATCTAAACGGATGGACAATGGCTACCACACGAATTGACTGAAAATGCCATTTCGAATCGTTTCAATATCGAAATTTCCTTGCTTGCCCGGCGAAATGAGGAGTTTGCTGTAGCGTATATGACTGGCGATAATCCTACATGCAAAATGTTATGAGTTCGTTCAGTAAAGCCATGATAAACACATCGACACCAAAGCAGAATATATTAAAGAAGTACCTGTTCTATTCATAAAAAAAGTAGAAGATCTACCGACGACAGTTGAAAAACTTGATGGATGTATTTTAGCAAGAAAGACCAAAGCACAATGCACCTCTTGCCAGACAACCTTAGGTCATACCTTGCAAGAGTTGAGAACCATACTCTGTTTCAGCTTCAAAAGTTCTGCCATACCCAGCATTCTCACCAGGTATAGCGCCTTCTGATTATTACTTGTTCAGATCGATGCAGCAGGTCTCGGTCGGTACACGGTTTCTATGTGTGCAAGTGCTGAAGAAATTCCAAAAATAGGTCGATGATAGGATTTCTGGAAAACTGACATTGTTATTTTGGTACGGTATCCCCATGTTGTCAGAAATATAGGAAAAAGTTGTGAAAAACTATGGAAAATATTTTCATTAATACATATTATAGCAATATGTCTCAATAAAAAATTATAAAAAAATGTAAATACATACAATTGTAGACCTGATATAAAAGTTTCCTTTTATTCGTCCTGAGTAATGGAGCAATACTTATTTTATTTATTCCTATATGTTGAATAAAATAACAAAATAATGAAGTTAATATTTTACTAGAGTGTATTTATTATTAGCAAATATGTCCATCTTGTGGTTTTCTTTTCATTTAATTTTTCTAATTCTCTGTAGTAATCTGTTCACTCCAGCAAAGATTTGGATTATAGACTATGGTTAATGACTTCAATTTGTTATAGTGGTTTTTCCAACAGACTGTAAATTTTTATATATATATATATATATTTTATATATATATATATATACATATATATATATATTTATATATAAAAATGAATCGCAAAATGTGTTGGTAAGCGCATAACTCAACAACGCCTGGACCAATTTGGCCAAATCTTTTTTTAAAATGTTCGTTGAAGTTCAAGGATGGTTTCTACGGCGAGAAAAATTAGAATTATTGCTGGAAAAACCCTAAAAATAGCCCTTTTCTTTTTCCCATACAAATGATTTGTAACTAAAACGTAGTCAATTTGAGCTTTATTGCTATGGTATAAAGTTCATATTAAATTACAAGCACTCACTATTGTCTAAGCAATGTAGGTGTGTTCCTAACGTCAAAGATCATATCTATCAAAACAATGTGCGTGTGTGCGTTGGAGCACAGAATACATAGTTGGAGGAGTTTAATGTCGCGTTCCGAAACTCGCGTTTCTTTTGTATTAGTTTCGGCACGCGAGATAAAATGCATCAGTTTCCACGTCATTACATCAGTCAAACAAAAATCGCGTTACCAACAGTGTTTTATTATTTTTAATATCCAAATTTTAAATAAATAAAACAATTCGTACGGCTTAAAAGGATTTGAGTTCAAGTCATATCAAATTAAAAAAAAAAAGTTGTCTGTTACAGATGACTTTTGACAGATGACAGATGAATTGTCAACAACCCTCTAGGACATATTCTTAAACAGTGAAGCTTTGAAAATATGAGGAAAGTCATTTTTTTTATTTATACATTAGAATACCCTTAAAATTTCGGGTAAAATTACGCGTAATATAGATGCGGCATTAAAACAACTATAGCACTGAAAATAATTTAAATTTAAAAAAATATTCTCAAGGCATTTTCTTAAAGGGTTAAGCTTCAAAAATATTTTAAAAAAATATATATATTTTTTTTAAATTTATGCACTAGAATACTGACTTAATGATGTCTTCATATTTGAAGGAATTCATTCAATCAAAAATTCTCGAACAAATATGCAGCTGTAAACATTTTTGTCGATATAAATCACAATATATTTTCAGAAATCAGTTTTTGAGGTCTCGCCTGTTTTCGATTAAAATTCGCCTGTTTTATATCAAACTTACTAGTCATTGCACTCATTATATGTATTCTTATTATATATTGCATCGTAAAAACGCGTAAAGATATTGTTAAATCTAAAAGACTTTAACCGACTCTTAACGATATTTACCAGGTGGCAAGACGATACCAAAGCTGCGCGAACTTAATTCCTGACCACTTAAAAATCTTAATAAATACCAAAACGATCTCTTTTAAAGAATGCCATGCACCGTTTCCTCGTTGAACGCCTCGCAACTCGGTAACACGACACGCTATTTATCTTGGTCCCTTCTTCAGATATCCTAATTTTACAAGTAGGTATCGAGTTTCATTTTGCGGCTTTTGTAATTTTTTTTTATTGCATTGCTCCTGTTTACACAACTGGAGTTCTTATTAGAGAGTTCTTAAGGGGAAATCGATATCTTAGAGTAACATAAACTAGATGAAAGAGGTAGAATTTTAAGGATCTTTATATCGAATTAGTTTTTAAACTTCGAAGTAGTTTATTGCTCGATAAAATTCTATGACTATTTGATGAAGTTTGAAGTATATATTGAACTTATTTCTATGGCCGTAAATGGACGCGTGAATTTATGTGCTTTGATGTGTATATACTGAGTGTTTAGAAATTTATTTTATTATTTCCAGTTAATTTTAGTTGTTATGGATTTTTCAGGGTATTCATATCCAGAAGATCCATTCTAATTTAAACATAGAAGGATGTAATTACGGATCTAACATTTTAAAATATATTTACAAATAGCAACATAATTATAGCATACATCTATTATCTATATTCACATATGATTAAGCGTTACATGCTATTAGTTAGGCCATCCATTCCTTTTCTTTAAAAATGAGTTCATAGTTATTGTGATGCTTATGAATATTTCAGATTTCACATAAAAAATAGATTATCTACCAATAATAATAATAATCACTTCGCAACAAATTATTATTATATAAACAAATTTTGAATAATATGTGGATTTACGTTGTACAACCATGAAGTTGCACAAAGAAGTTTTTTTTAATTATAGTCACTTCAAAACTGTTGTGTTATTTGGTGACTTAAACGTATATTTATTTTATTAGGACTGTGATATAGATTATTAAGTATGCCTAGTTGACAAAATCAAAACAGGATAAATATGTATAAAATACATATACGATAAAAACACAAACTGTATAAATAAAATAATAACCAATCAATATATAAAAGATAGAGATAAAACATAAATAAATATTATACATTTAAAATATATCAATATAATAAGTAGAATATGTAACACAGCGGATAAATATGAAAATATAGATAAAATATAAAAATAAATAAATAAATAAAATTAACTTAAAAGCACATATAAAACAATAACAGTTTAAAAAATTATAATTTATAATATATATTATATTCATATATTGATAGCAATGCAGTAGATAAAATATAACGTAAAGGTTATAAAAATAAAATAGTTTGGTTACTCCAAAATAAAATTAAACATGAGATAAGAAATAATAGAATGTTGTAAATGAATTACATGTTAATAATCAAATATTTTATCGATGTAGTTTGAAGTGAAAAGTGTTTCAGATTTCTAGGTATGTTATGTCTGTCTCGAATAGACCGTAGAGCCTCACATGATTGTAAAACATTTCGGACTATTTTTACTAGTCCACAATAATCACATAACGGAGGAACATTACCAGTCATAATATATGAATGTGAGAAGTATATATCTGTTAGTAGATAATGTCATAGAAGCAAAAAAGTCTTGCTAAATAAACCACAATTTATTATCGCCCTCCAGGAAGTCCCACTCCAGTTGAACAAGACTATCGATTTTAGTCGTAATAATTTGATATAGATCTTTATAATATGGAAAGCTATGAATATATCTATCTCTTAGAGTGGCTTCTTTAGCTGCTTTGTCTGCGCTGTCATTACCCTCTATGACTTGACTGGGGACCCAGACAATTGACATTCTTTTTTTCCGTTCAACAAGATTGTGACAGATGTTATAGATACCAACGATAATAGGGCGTCTAAAAGTTAATTAATAGATAGAGCAAAATAGAGCTCAGAGAATCAGTACAAATCAATCAATCGCCGGACTCAACCTCCACTACAATCTGTAGAGCCTTCCAGATGGCTGTTAATTCTGAGGATAGTATGAATGAATGTTTATGAAGTTTGTAAGTTTCTATTCTAGAGGATCCGTAAACAGCTGGACTCCCTCGGACGACTTGGAACCATCCGTGTACAAAATTTTATAGCTTGGATAGAGCGATAGAAGATGACCAAACAGCCCCTTGAAGATTCCAGGACCAAAATTATCCTTGCTGTGAATTGTTAGAGATCTCTTTGTGGGCATTCATGGTGGGAGAGTAAAAATGTGGAACGTTGTGTTCATGAGTATCGTTCCAATTTTAGTATATGTACCGCCAAAGCGAGTACACAAAGAAGTTTAATGTCAATATTATACAAATCTTATGAAAACAAAGTTCCTCGCCGCATCTTCATTCACCACCAAAAAACCCCAACTGCTGGGAAACAATAGACTTATCAGTAACTTGAAGATATAAAATCGCTTTTAATTAGGATTTTCAAACTCTGTGTAAAAACTGTGCCGTGTTTTATATTTATTTATAATACACCAGCAGGTATATATCTCTGGACTCGTTATGACCAATGTTATGTCCTCCTTGAACGAAAAAAGGTCTTATAAGTTCATTCATTAATTATGAAATAGATTTTTGCTTTCTTTTGGTATGTTTTATGGTCCCTTTTTCCAGCTAAGGCTTTTTTGTATTGGAGCTACTAATTAAACGTGGGCTCAGAACCACTGTCCACTACATTAAGCTTACAACTGGCGAGTGACCCCAACTTAGAGATCTCAGAAGACATCTGGTTATTATTTAATTTTACGAGGGTCACTATTTATATTTCTGGTATAGGAAAAAAACAAATAGTTAAGCTGGGAATATGTTTTCATTCTTTTTCAAAATACTCGCCACGAGGATGGATACATTTTTACATACGTTTAAACCAATTTTCAAAGCATTTATGCCATTCCGAATGAGGTATCTTCAAAATATGTTTTTTGAGCGCTTCAATAGCTTCTTCGGGCGGTGAAAATCTTTGACCACGCAGTTTATTCTTCACGGATGGGATCAACAGGAAATCACTGAGTGCCAAATCAGGGCTGTTCGGCGGATGACCCAACAATTCTTTCGAGTATTCAAATAGTCTCTTGTTTGGGAGCTCGCATTGTCATGCTGAAGAAAAACCCGGCGTCTCTTGTTTGCTTTCCTTATTTCACCGAATTTACTGTTCTACGATCCCCTAGAGGCACTGTTGCAATATGACCAGTTTTGCCGAAGAAACAGCCCACCATTTTCTTTGAAGTGCTTCGTGCGCGAACAACTTTTGTTGGATGTGGTTCACGTTCAACACGAGCCTTTTTTTTGAGCGATTGTCAAAATTTGTGGAATCTAACGCGAACATAACTTTCGTACAGTTAAGTGTTCATGTAAAATCGCATATATGCTAGTAGAACTAATGCTTAGGGATGCCTCAGTCTCACAATAGGTGACATGACGATCTTGCTTAATCATTTCGCACACAGCATCGATGTTTTCTAGCACAACAGCCGATTTTGGACGACCTTCACGAAACTCGTCGGACAGCGAACTACCGCCACGATTTAATTCAAATTAAGTTGATTGATGCACTCTTGTTATGATAATCCACGTCGAAAATCGTAAAAAATCATCGCACAAAAATATTCACGATTCATTTCCATTTTTTGCCCAGACGAAACTTTCAACTGAATATAAAATAAGCAAATAGCGTCCGTCCGACAAAATGTTCTGAGTATGTATATCGTCCAAGATGTCAAACTTTACGATGGAACCGTCAGATGGACTCACATGACAACAGTGTTTCCTGCTGCCGAAATATAAATAGTGACCCTCGTGCAACCATGCTTCAGTAGAATTGGAACCCGCGACTATCACGACAGCAGGAGTACCATCCTGTCGCGTTTACCACTGACCAAGCCAGAAAACAAATTTTTGTATTGTGTTGTGTTGTACTTATATTAAACTTTTTGTGTAGCATGAATGTACCCTTAATGCGAGTTATACAATGGGTATCGATTTTTAAGGGTATTCGTATCCAAAAGATCGATTCTAAAATAGACAAATATGGTACTTATGTATATAAAATTTATAAAATGTCTAACGCCGAAATAACGTGACGCATTTTATCATATGGAGTGTTTGATGTTCTCAGTTCTAATATCATTTTTTAATTTAAAAATGAATTAGAGCTTTTTGGTTCCTGTTGAACAATTTGCACTTAAAGCAGAAATAAAACATTTTTCAAAAATTTATTTTCCAGCGTATTACATAGCTATTGACATGAGAATGGAGTCTGTCCTGACGGTATCGATGTAAGTGATCAGTCCTCTAGTATCTCGGTGCACCTACAATACTTGTAAGGACTTGTTTTAAAAAATGTGTAATGTATTGATATAAGTTTTCACGGAACCTCCCCATAATTCTCTTTCGTATATCCATTTTTTCAAGTTTCAACACTTGCTTATATAATAGTAATTTATAATTTACTAATAATTGTGGTTTTCTTCCGATTAATATTCCATATATTTTCTTATATTTTGAAAATATTCTTTGATATTTGATTGATGATGATTTTACTAGGTGCTTGCATACATTCTGATAATTTTTTGATGTTTTGATTACTTGTAAAGGCATTTACTAAAATACACAGTACAATATATATTAACTAAAATATATATCTCTCTCTCTTTCGCAACATGGCCGTGTAAATCATAGATTGTTTTTCGCACATCTTCAGCATTTCGAAACTGTATGCCAGGTCACTCATGCTTCATCGATCTAAAAAAGAAATAGTGAGAAGTTATGTCTGGTAGGGACACTGGAACTACAACAGTGTATGCTATATTTTATAGCTATGAATGCTCCAGGACTAACACGTGATATTTTTGTACTTGAAATTGTTATATTAGATTCATTTTTTATCGCCAATCACAATATACCGTAGAAAATTCTTTTTGACTGGAAAGCCATAAAATCTTGACATTTTTAGTCATTTCACGTGGAGTCATCACTTTTAAATCGTTGAAACGAGAACCGACAATATATGACGAAAATGCAGTTTTGAGCGTTCCATGATTAGCTTTTATATGTACTAATTAACTCAACAGTAGTAAATGTAAAACGATTATATAGAAATTATATAGAAAAATGTCAAATCCATCGAACTTAACAGTTTGGTTAAGTTGTTTACTTCTCATTTTCATCAAAAGAAATCGCTGGTCAATATACACCTTAACTATTATTAATATCTTACTAAATAATATGTAATGCTAATGTGATAAAAATATATTAAGACAAGTAATGTGGTATTAACTTGGCTTTGTATTGTTTGAGATGATAAAAAATTAAATGTAATATTATTATTGATCACAAATTAAGTACTTACAACGCTTAATTAACATCAGGGCGGTAATATTTCAAAAGTTTATTTTAGTGTTCAAACTTATTTTTTCATATATATTTAAATAACATTACCACATACCTTATAATATCTTTTTACTAATTCATTATCTCTTTTTTTTTGCAGGTAAGCTCTATTTTAACCTTATTATGGGTAAGTTATTTTAATGATACTTTTACTGTCTTTAATCTGGCGTAAATTCATTTTATGTTCGAGTTGGTTTATATTCCATATTAGTGTAGATTAAAAATTTTACGACGACCATAGAACAAAGTCATTTCACTCTAACTGTTATATTTCACAAAATACCCTTAAGATGTACATAAAATTATTCATGTAAAGCATGGTCAGTTTGCAGCGGTGTATTTATTTTAATTGAAAATTATATTTCTAATTGCCATAGTTACTTTTTTTTTTAATTGACTATATATTTCTCTCTTATTTTCATAGATAAATAGAAAACCTAATCCTTCAAACTTAACAATGATTATTATAGAATTTTATAAACTGACTATCAGATTACCAAAAATTTGTATATTAGCCGAATGTTGAGAGTGATAAGAGAGTGTCTAATTTAGACGCATTTATTAAAAGGCCAAGAAGTATATCTGAAAAAGTTTCCATTTGCATCGTGAAGAAAAAGTGCCTCACAAAAAAGTGAAATTAAAGAATAGTGGGCAAAAGTTTAAAAATGAACTCTATTATATTTTATTTTATGTTTATAAGTACACTGTCTCACTAAATCCCAAATATAGTTTTAAAGATATTTTCACTGTACTGAACCTGATAACGTTGTTCCAAGTCTATAATATCTTGATGAGAACACCCTCATGTTATTTACAAAATTATCTGAACAAGCGAGCAGAATATATTTTTTGAACAAATTTTATGTTGAGTACTATGTTAGCAAGCAACTTTAGTTACTTTTACTAATAATGTTTCTTTTTGATTCTGACAACTTAAAATATTAAAAACTTTTAGCTTTTTGTTTAATAATAATTTTTTTTAAGTTCCAAGTTGATGTCTAAAGGCAGCTTTAATATATTTTCATGTTCAGCGTTTATTAATTTATTATTTTCAATCATTTAAACATCTGCTATACTATCCCCCAGAGTCAACTCGAATAACATGTATATCTACTCTTTAATTTCATTGAAAATCATTAAATTTTTCATTTATAGCTCTGTTTCAGTTATATATAGTTATATTTTAAAATTGCTTTCAAGCTGTTTTTTGAGCAAGAATAAATAAAAGCTAATCAACGTTCAATAGGAGCACAAAGCATTCCAATTGCTTCAAAAAACCTCACATGTTACAAAAAATAAATTACATGTTCTTTGGTAAAAACTTCTTGCTCAATTGTCTCATCCCGACTTTCTGGGCAGTAGAGAAGTAACAATACGGATTTACAAATTTTTAAGAGATTTATGTACTAGAAGTTTCGGGCTATCTGAGATTGGAGTAGAAAATTTAGCCAGGTCAGGGTATTCGATGGGTTTCGCAATTTATGTATTTTAGCAGAATTAACTACGCAAAAATAGTAGCCATCAGTGTGATCTGTTAGTTCTCTTCTTTTATGTTTTTCTAAAAATTGTTTACCTGCTAAAGATCTCTTGAAATTACTGCAAACAACATGTGGAACCCAGAGTTTGTCCAGATTTCGAACAGGGCAGTTGAAATAAGCTTCATATGCTTCACAAAGGTTTTCACACTTGCCTAAATAAAATTTTACATCTCCTACTTAAATAGATATACACTTTTTACATATTTACACCGTCTAGACGACCTTTTAAAATTTTTCCACTACAAAGCCTTCTACACGGCAATTAATTACAGTTTATCATTTAAGTGAGCATTAAGTGTAGACATTGTATGATAAACACGACATCTTTAGTTTTTCGCAGTATGATTAAAAATGTCTGTTAAAAATGTTTTTGTTTAAATTTGATAATTAGATAATAAAATAAATTTTAAGATTGCATTGTTACATAAAAATAATTTAATTGATTTTAATATTTATCATGTAAATTTTTATGAATTATTGTATATCCAGGAAATCCATAAATATAACATTTGACATAAAAAGTCCTAATTTTTGTTGAAATATTTCCAAGAATATTGATTTCATGTTAAATTTAATTAGCATTAAGTTAATCACGATAATTAGAGTTTAAATGTAATCAATA
This sequence comes from Rhynchophorus ferrugineus, assembly GCF_030347505.1. Lineage (NCBI taxonomy): Eukaryota > Metazoa > Arthropoda > Insecta > Coleoptera > Curculionidae > Rhynchophorus > Rhynchophorus ferrugineus. Next base: position 40,406,990 of record NW_027472580.1, on the reverse strand, counting down.
GTTTTCCTCCAACACTAGTCGTTCTAAAATTTATCAAAGAATTTTTTGAATACGTGAAAATATTAGAAATTTTAATCCAATTTTTGTTAAAACGGCTTTATATTCAAATACCCAAATTATTGAGGTGGCACGAAATAGAAATCTATTTTTTGATATGGAATATTATTTGTTTTTGATATATGGAGAATATAATTTTGTTTTAGTTCAAAGAGTATTGCAAAAAGTATCATGCTATGCTATGTTATATCCGAACAATATAGGAAATCATCGTCTATCGTTCTCAACAATTTTTAAACTTTAAATTAAGCCAAGAAATATAGAAATACAATGTCCAATCGCATGCTAAAATCGTTCACAATTCGATAAGACAGAAGGTAAACACATTAATTTCCTTCAAGTTAAAAATATAAATATGACAAAAACCATTAATTTGTTTATAAATATATATATTTAAGTTTTATACATATTTCAATTAGTATATTTTTTTATCAAAGATGGAGAAATACAAAAAAATTACCAGTTTCCTTTTCCTTCATAGATATAGCCGAAAAATACAATAAAATGTATTAAACGTAAACGGAACATTTTCTGGGAATAAAGGGACCTCTGGAATGAGAACGAATAAAACCTTTAAAGCCACAATCAGTTGTAAAAGGCGAAAATACAAAGCACGTTCAGGAACGCCAGATTTTTACGAACCTTTTGCAAATAATGAAATGGGATCTAGCTCATTAAATAAACATGCTCTGTTGGTTTCCTATTATAAAAAATATTCCCGCCGCTGGCCAAGAAAACTAGATGCGGATTTTTCGTTTTATTTCATGGAATTTCGCTTGATTTTGCAATTATCAAATAAAATTAGAATAACTGGTCATTGTCCATTAAGGAAGAGTCGCACCATTTACATGGCTCTTGTTGTAACCCGAATAAATTTGAATATTTAGTCAGTTTTGAATAATATTTAAAGTAGACTGTAGGTTAATATTCTACTAAAAGCAGCGTAAAATAATTCCTTGAAATCCCATGAATACATTTGAATTTTATTAGGGCTACTGGAGAATTTGCGAATGTGATTTTCGTCCTACAGGAGAAAAGTGTAGTTTATTACAGGAACAAATAAACAATGCCCTTTATGTACTTGCTATTTTAAAGGAAAAGGTAAAGGTATTCTTTTAAAGAACATAAAGGTCCCTAATATTTCTTCCAAGTTCTTATTTAATATTTTCTCTAAAAATCTTTAATCGCACATTTTATGCTTCACTTTTGTCAAGTGATTTTTTGAGTGTTTCTTCTTCAATCGTATAGATGAATTCATTTAGAAAATGTCTTTGTAAACTGATTTTTATTGTTCCTTGAAAATTCGTGGTCTTTATACAAATAACTGCGTAGCTTAAAATCAGTCGTAAACAAGAAATAATCAGATTCGTAATTAAGTTTTTCTACGTAAAATTGTATATATTTTTTAACATGTGGTTGAGCATTATCATAATGCGAAATTTCATGTCATAATGTCATATTTCATTTGATATGAAATTAAATTGTTCATTTTCTTTTTCGGTTGATTTTGACATTATCTGTCAACTGTATCGATTTAAACATTTCTAATAGATTTTAGTTATCTGATATTTGTATCGTTACAATTCCATTTCTTATATATAGACTTATTTGAACACTTACATTTACAGAATATCACGCAATTATAAACTAAACCAACATGGACTAACAAAACATTGTATTATGGCTATAAAAAAATCCTTGTATTTTAAAATGGTTAACGGGATTGTTCTCCTCTCACTTACCGTAGCTCTATCTCCGTTTTAATAAAACATCTAATTTCCCTAATTTATGTTTGCCGTTTTTATGCAGCATATATATCGCATACCAGATCATACCAAAGATAGAATGCCTAGAATAGTATGTCTCTGGTATATTCACGAGTACACTAACTTTAGAATTTCCTTAATTTGTTCTGTGAATTTTCTTATTAATCACTAGTTTATACCAAAGACAAAATAATGTTTCTGGTGTGCTATGAAATATTCACAAGTGCCCCAACTTTTGAACGTCCTTAATTTGTTCTGTGAATTTTCTTATTAATCGCTAGTTCATACCAAAGACAAAATTTTGTTTGTGGTATACTAGTAAATATTCTTAAATATAGCAATTTTGAATATTTTTAATCTGTTAACATAATAGCAGAGTTAATTAATGTTAATGGTTAATTAATTCCCATTTTGTTACTATGAACTTAAAACATATTTCTATCTTTACATAAAAACTCAATGTATATTAACTGCTTAATATGGAAATATATTTTTATTAAGTAACAGCAAAAAATGAAAATCTATCAAGATCTTCGACACTTTCATTATTAAATAATCGTACGTGAAATATAACGAATTTTGGTCCCGTATTGCCAAAAATTACGGATTCAAATTGTAAAATGTTTCAACACAAATTCTCTAATTTATCAATTATAGTCTCTCTAAATTATTCTGGTTAGTTTCCAATTTGTTCGTCCTGGTCCTGCATGCAAATTGACTAAATGGAATTACATCGGTCCTAAACTACACATACATACACATACACATACATTTCGCCCAAAGGCGTAGCGCGGATAACTCAAAGACTATTTTTGCTGACGGTTAGGGCTAAATTTACAACAGAAATAATGAACTCAATGAAATATTCACGAAAGTTAAGTTTGTTTAGAACAAGAGAAATTAGAAGTATCTTTAAATTTTAATGCTTTTATTGTTAGTAACTCCACTTGTTCATTTATTTATTAACAATAAACAGTTTTAGGCAAAAATAATAAAAAGTTTTTTTTTAAAGAAAACTTTTAATAAAAAGGCTAAGTTTATAATAAGAATTATATGATAAGTACCTGTGTATATAATAAGTTTCAGATAGCGTTACTATATCTTAAAGCGTTGGAAAACGTGGAAACGACCTTCCACTCCATAAAAATACAAAATAATACTGTGTGGCATTAGAAAGATTGAATGGAAGAAATCAGAGAGATCGTTAATGGTTAGACCTCAAAGTTTTTCAATAAGGACAAGTCAATATTGAAATTGAATAAAATAAACTATTTATGAGATATTAGATATTGTTTTTATTTGAAAGGCCTTTATGGAATACTACATTATTCTGGTCTAATTTAGAAAGACTCTTGAGCGATGACCTAGGTTATGTTACTAACTAAGAGAAAGAACTAAGAGAATTACTCCTATACGAGGGTGTAATTTTTTTTCAATAAAACCTTCATTTTAAAATTGAATCTTACATATAAAAATATTCTTAATATTCAGAATGAAAGTTAATCGTTTTTACTCTGTTTTAATTGTCTGATGTACTATTGAGATATTTCTCATCTAATTCTGGATGTTATTCACAATATTCTTCTTTCAGATTATTGTTCTTTACGGTGCCTTTATTATTTTTTCTCAACTCTAACTTTGTTTTTAGTTATTTTCTTTCAGTTAAAACATAATTGCATACTAAGTACATAATACCATAACAATTCTTATTGTCCGCTTAGATTTAGCAGTGATGTATTTATTAGAAAACTACATATTCAAGCTTTCAAAGAAACTTTTACAGTTTCAATCGATGAACCTTAAGGTTCTTATCGATTTATTATTAATTTCTTCTTGGTTCGAATATAATGAAGCCTAGTTAAGTATAGATTCAAACCAAATGCTCGATATCGATAAGTTTGTAGAATAAAGCACATCATTAAACGTTCACCAGATGAGAAACAAATAGGTTCTGCAATTTTTCTAGGCATAGCACAAACTTTTTACAAAGGTTGGTACAAATACTAAACTAAACAAAATGTTTTCATAGTAATATGTAGAGATATAAAACATACTAACTATCCAAAAGTCCTTTCAGAGTCAAACAAGAGGATGCATGTTTCGAATTGTAGGAAATATACATGTATAATTACCTCAGGATAACACTTATAATCAGGATAAGACCTATAATCAATCTCTCTCTATATCGCAGCAAGATATAATCGTCACAGTCATTATATGATGCAGTTTTGTTAGTGGTGGACGCCAAGAAGCGTCCAGAGTCTTTAAGCAGCTGGCGATAAAATAATAAACTGGAACAAACAGTAGAGAACAAAATCTGAAATCTGATGAGATCTGTTTTGCCTGAAAACCGATTAGAATGAAAAACTGATAAATTGAAATGGCGCCACTGTAAAATAATGTGTTAAAAGCAAATTAGCTGAATTGCAAGTAAAATACAGACAAAATATTAATACACAATGAAATTATTGTGTCGCATGTTATCCAATGCATTGAACACAAAATATAAGAAACAGGTGCTAAAATCTCGATATTTTACAGAACAAGGCAGAAAATAGTGCATCATAGAACAGAAAGTGTTCTGAATTCGACTTCACGTAATTTTGAAAAAAATATTGTTAGGAATTAATTAAGGAAAATACTGTGCATTTATAAAGTGGAGACAATTTCATTAAGAATAAAGCGAAGCTTGTCATTATGCCATTTATTTACGACAGAATAAGAATTAAAAGCTTATTATATAAAACATTCTTATACAATTTTCTGAACGATTAGCTAGCGAAAAATGAGAATGATTTTGGAACGGTTTTAAAGTTTCCAACATAATTGAGATACATCAAACACACTAATCCCGGCATTTGTTTAGAGAAGATTGAAACGACTTTATCTGTTTAATCCGATTGAAAATCTGAAACTTCCCTTAACAAGATAAGGAGGCGGCACTTAAAAGTTTCGGTTTGCGCTCAGGCGATACCGACCTCCCAAGGAAAGCGTCAAGTTGTGTTTTTCTTCCCTTATAGGACTTCTAAAGCCTATTAGCCATTGAAGGTGGCGATAAAAGGGGGTGGAAGGAGGCGGCGGAATAACTTCTTTGGCCACGAATTTATCCCAATCTCACCAACCGAACTGGCGAGGTGTTTGTGTAAGGATTTAAGGCAAGCGAAATGGGACTTTTTTGTTGATGCATAAAGATCTCCTTTCTGTTACTGTATATTTGCATACGCTTTACGCGGTTGTTTGTAAAGGACTTTTGAAAAAACAGGGGTTATGTATGGAGTGCGTGTCAATATTCAGATAAACATGCGGAAAAACCAGTCATTTTTCAGAGGGGGGAGATTAAGAACATTTGTTGCATATTTTAGCTTCGTTCAGCTTAAACTAAAGTATTAATTGTAAAAAATATTTTAATTCCTTGGACTGATTTGTTTTGTTATCATCATTCTTCTATTTAAAGCTGACTATTCATCGCTATGGCTGGTCCCGTTTGCAAAGAAACATTGATCAATTTATTCATGTGACGTGTATATAAATCTACAGTAACATTTTCATTCGGTTTTGCCAGTTCCTAATAAGCTACGCTTTGCTGATTTCATCAAATGCAAGCTATACTTTACAGTAACACATATTCTGCTTCGGCGTTGATGTGAATGGCTTTTCTGAATTAATATCATAATTTCTTATAGCCATTTACAATGAGAATATTGCATGAAAGTCAATTTGGGTGTAGAAATTTTCCTATTTTTGGGTCTTTCCCATGGTATGTAAACGTATGAAAACAGTTGATTCATCAATTTCTAAGCTGTCTAAAATTTTTTCGAGAGCTTGATTTTGATTATTGTTCAATAAATTTTGTAAGTTATTATCTTCGAACTTTTTTAATGTTTTTTATCACTGGCATCAAAATCGCCCTTTTTTTAAATCATAAAAAAAATTCATTTAAAAATTCATTTAAAATGCTGGTTAAATCACCAGCATTTTAAATCATAAAAACTATATCAAGCGACCAATTGTCTTTATATACTCAATAACTCAACAATAATTTTTCGAACTGTTATTACATTTAGAGAAATGTCAAAATTAACGTACTTAATGCTTAGATTATGTTGCTAACGTTTATTTACATTGATGCATTAGCCCAATATAGATCCTTAATCAAAATATATACATGCCCCTAATACTCATTGTAATTGTAAAGTAATGAATATTAATTACAAATAGGTAGATATATTAAACTACACTCTATAATCTCCATCCTTTCTTTTTTAATGTTATGTTATTTGAATTGTGGGTTTCTGGTAGTGTAATTTTTGACATATCATATTCATTAAATGTTATTAATTTTAGTTATTTTTTCGCATTGTAATTTATGAATGAGTTATATTATAATCATATATAATTCTTCATTATGCTTCAATGGTATATATTAAGGATGGTCCATTATTTAATTGCAAAATTGCACGTGCAATCTACTAAAACCAATCATTATCAATACGGATTCTTCATGGTCCGTGCCTTCTGCTCTGTATTTGGTCAGATCAGCAAATCATATATGAGTGAAGAATAGTTGCAAAATAGGCTAGCCAGTAACATACGCCTGATTGCAAATTTCAATCGAGTCAATGCATTTCAAAGTCTCGCGCCTCCAATATTCTCATCATTTTCTTATAATTACTGGCATAGTAGATACTTCTAAAAATTCTGATAAAGATACAATTTTAGGTAGTCATAATAGGACGTTAATAAGTACCTATAATTTATGGCAAATAAGTTATAATATTGTTTGATATATCCCTTTTCCAAAATAAGTCATAATAGGAAATAAGTCATCGTATGTTTTTTATGTTTTATCACTGCAAGCTTGACCATAAGCTTCCTTAAAATGTTTTATAGTCTAAGTAAATGTATTGTTTATAGCAATTTCAAATATTCATCACATCGAAATGGGTCTTCTAAGACGAGCCAAACCTAACAAAAGGTTTGCGGAAGAAGTACATCGAACGTAACACAGGAACAAAATAATATGATCACCTGACATATAAATATATTAATTTATTAATAAGAGCGGCAATTCTTCTTTGAATGGACCCGTAGAATGTCTTAATGATTCCCAACTATATGTTGTCCCATTCTTGTACTTAAACATCAGACAATTGCTTTAACGAGGACCTGTCAAATTTGCATGAAAGAAGCAGCTGATGCATTCAAAGCTAATTTTTTCAATTATTTTCAACACATGGACAAATACATTGATAGTTACAAGAATATTCTGAAAAGGAATAAAATAAATTTCGATTATCATTCGAATATCTTTTTTTTAATTTTAGGCCAGAACTATAAAAAGCAATCTTCGTAGTTGCAGTTTTATTCCAGAAATATTATTATTGCTCTTTATTAATATATATACATATATATACATATATATATATATATATATATATATATATATATATATATATTATATCGTATATTTAGAACCATATAAAATAACTGAAATGACTACAAAATTATTGGTAACAACTAAGATATATATATCCAGTTTTAAACATTTCTAATAAAATAAAGTTAATAAAGTTAATAGTTTAATTACTTCTATATATATATATATATATATATATATATATATATATATATATATATATATATATATATGTGCGTGTGTTTGTTACCTATATATAGAATGAATTTCAAACTTAAGAGGAATATCCAGTAAGTGACACCATTCAAATCGTTAGAATTTACGACAAAGTTCAAAACACATCGTACAACATAAGCGCATACATGTTGTTGCTATCACCATCAATTAATCAGAAACCCCCTGACCAGGAGTGAAATGGCCCATCATAAAAGTCGATTACGAATGGTGTATCGGGAATATTTAACTGAATAAAACATTGGCGACCGAACCGTTGGATGTTTTAAAGGCGCAAGCGATCGAGTCGAAAAATCGTATTATTGACGACGATGCCTAATCGAGGGAATAATTAAAACGTTTAATGGAAAAACCATGTTTTTCCGGTCCCGAATTTCACGACTGGCTCGATTTCAGTTCGGCATCGATAGGAATTATGAGTACGAATGATTATATAGAACGATCTCTTTCTCCCAGGACCTTTCGGTTATGTTTTCGTGATGAGCATATAAACGATCAAGAAAAAGGTCGCCTTTATTTTTTTACATCAATTCGATTGCTGAACAATTGAAATCTTTGGTTTCTGAGCGTATAAGGTAGAACTAACTATTGATCGTATTTTTTTATCAAATATAGCTATGGATTCTTTGGAATACTGAGTTCAGTATTCACGAGATCGGTAAAACCTTTAATATTTTTCGAGGTCAAAAAATACATTGTTTAAAAAATTTACCACACGTGTCGGAAATACCTTTCTTTTTTCTCGTCAAAGAAAACACGTTATTTACAATGAATAGTAAAAATGTATATATTCAAAATAGGGGCTATTTGATTCCGTATAATCTATCCATCACTCACTCAGTTTGTGGGTACCACTACAAAAGAACAGTTTCTCCTTTGCATTAAACCATTCTTCGAGCCGGTTTTAAACACCTGTTGGTCCGGGCAATACAACGGATGTAATTGAATTTCCTATTCAAATGATTCGTACTTTTTTGACTGATTTTGCTGTATCAGACGACGCGTTGTGATGCTGCAAAATTACCTTATCATCTTATCTCTGAGGGTATTGCAGACGTTTTTCAATCAGTTCTTAGCCATCAATATTAATTGTTTCTCCAGATTTCAACAGTTCATAATCTAAGTCACCCACCTAGTCTCACCAGTATCGGAGCATAGTTTTACGACAAAAGCGATTTAGCTTTGCTCTTGACGATTTTTTGAAATATATCCATTTTTCATCACCCGTCACTATTATATGCAGAAAGGAATTTCTCTCATACCTATCTAGCAGTATTTCAGCACCGATTTTTGAATTTACTAATAGCCTGTCATTCAATTCATGTAGCATCCCGTTTCTCATCCTTTAAAACTTTTCCATCATTTGTTCACAAATTGCGATTCGGCTCACATTCAACTTTATCTGGTAATGGTTTTTGAGTTTGTGTTGGGTCTTCATCCAATAGTTCTGTATCTTCGAACCTCCTCGGCATACCATGACATTTTTTATCTTGAGCATTGAAGGCACCATATTTGAACCGTGAAAACCACGTTTCACATGTTCTTATGGATGGAGCATGCTTAGCGTAAGCCTCTACCAGCAAACGATAAGTTACAATTGCCAGACAAAAAATTAGAAATTTTTAAGACTGTTGTTTTGACGGAAAAGAAGTTGTCTAGTTTTAAGGTTAATGTCAGCAGAATAAAATGATATAAGTATCAAATCATAACATAACATACTGATGGTTAATCAAAATCGGTTACAATAACCGGAGAGTAATTACCAGTACACCTGGAACATTTGCAGGTGTAAATTATCGCACGTTAATAAAATCAAATATTTATAAATTGGAAACTTAATTGCTGTGTTTGTCACTGAAGAAATCAGAAAAATATGCATAAACTGCCCTGAAGGTTTTTAGCACATCTTACGGCTACTGTAAAAATTATTTGGGCTAGCACCGTTACACATATTATAAAAATACTGTTATATAACTAAAACTTGTACAGTAATGTTGAGAAAGTAACTGAAGAAAAAAAGCCTATGAAACATAAATATATCACGCCACTGAACGAAACTTGAATACAGAACCAGAATGTTTCGACAGCTATTCGGTCTATACAATGTTAAAACATTTATGCTCTTTTATGCTGTTATTTTTTACATTATAAGTGGCATAGCAGAGAGGTTAGCAAGCCTTTTAAGTTGCTTGGTTTTGATTTTAAGGTATAGTGTTGTAAATCACACTGAGACAAGGAGTACGTCCCTCTAGTAAATGAAGGAATGAACAATGAAGGATCTAAGATTTTCATTTCTAAAGTATTAAGAAAGTTAATTATGACGATATTTAGAATGTTATATTGATAAATTATATTTGGACGATGAAATATCTTGTAAATTCTGGGAATAAGATATATAAGGAATAAGATAGAGTCACTGATATCGCTGTTATATGATTTTAATGTAATTTTAAGTCTATGGACTGCAAGTATATTTAACAGCAATTTCATTTAACAAAATAGTAAATTACATAACCGATATGACAATTAAATGATTTAAAGTGTTTAACAAAATGTATTATAAATTCTAAAATGTTATGCCTTAATCTATATATTTCCCTATTTGCATATTTATTTTTTATCTTTTATATATTGTCTCTTACAAAAAGCAGCGCCGTTCGGTGACTCAAAATCAAAGAATTGGACTGGTAGCCTAACCTGAGATCAAATAGATTGGTTTAGCAATCATTTATGAAGCCTATTTGGACTCATGGGATGCAAGTATCGGGTTACATTTAGATATTTAACCGACTGGTGATCTAACGTAAACAAGAAAATATCTTCGATTAGTTGTTAATGAGTATCTATCTATTAATGGTTATATGTTATAAATGGACCCAAGAAGTTATCCAAAATTTCACCTTAAAACATAAAATAAAATTACTAAATCACAGTAATGTGGAAGCTATACAGCTACTGCAAGAACCGACAACGCGCAAGAAATCACATAATGAAACTCTTAACTTCAACGGAAATAGTCTAATACATTTAAACGCAAGTACAACGGAAAAATAAGGCAGTACATTAATTTTAAGTTAAAATTGTATTAAGCATGTCAGATGCAAGATGTAATAAAAAATCGATTATAAGATATAATGTTGATCTTTTGAGATTAAAACAATGTATTAAACTAACATAATACTTTTATATTATTTCTTTTCGCATTATCTATAAATATGTTATCTTGTTCTTATTAATATACTGTTGTGATTTGGACTGATTGGACTGATTGATTAAAGCAACTTATGTTAATATAAAATAAGTACAGCAAGACTAAAAAAAATAACAGTGAATAGTTTAATTATAAACAATCTCACGTGTTACCTTATTTCTTTCAGTCTATTACTCAAAATCATATTACAACCGATATACACATACTTCTTATTGAATATTTTAAGGTACGTTTAAATTTAATCAAAATGACATACGATAAAAAGTGAAGATTATAGGACTGAACTGATTAAATACAAAGTGGTAAATTTTCAAAGAAAAGCTCTTTATTTTGCAAAATGAATTAAACACCTGATGCAACGTCTGAAAGAAACGATCATCATCGAAAAACTGCAACCGAAGGAAATTAAAGCACGGTGCCGGGATGGGACGCCACAAAAGCTCTCGAGTAATAATTCACCTGCTGGTCGTCGCCAATGGGAATCCGTCACAATGGCGTCATTGTCGACTGCATATTATGAATATACCATTGATTAAAACGACGGCTGGACAAGCGGAAATGGTCGAACGGAAGCAGAAGCGATGCAGTCCGAACCAGAAAAATATTACCGACAAAATGGGAGCAGAGTTTTTTGCCATCATTATTTGTTTTATTTTTCTTATAATAATTGTGTTATAATATTTATTATCATACTATTATCTTGCTATCACACTACTTAATATTTCTTAACCATTCTTGCACTGAATGGACTCCATCATTTTATATTGATTTTTCCCATTTTGCTGCCAGCATTATTTTACTGTGTGCAAACATCTATTTTGTAGAATTTCGAAACCGCGTACCAACCCCTGGTCATGCACCATTGGGTTGAAAAAATGGTAATCAGGGATCTCTATATTTGATCAGTACGTTACTTGTCACTCGAACTGTAAGAATATATTCTTCACCACTCCTGTGACTTATAACAGTGTTGTCATACAGAAGGATATATTTGAGTCTGTTACTCACTATTGCTGATATTTTTGCAACAATATGTCATTCAATGTATTTAATTGTTCAATTTGTTGAAACCATATAATTTAACAATTGCTTACATTGATATTTCACATTTTCACCAATAGATACCGTACGTAATATCTAATTTAGTTGATAAGCTATGTTATCATATTTTAATAAGTAGTGTTATATAGTCTTTCCAATAAAACAGCCAAAGCACGTCATTAACACCGTCGAACGTATTGCCCAATTCAGTTTATAAAAGTGTAAAATCCCTTTTAAAGATGGATCATTTTTCTTTCTCATTTTGCTAATTAGAATTATTCTAGTTAAAACGAGGCAAAATAAAGTCTGATGCGTCCGAACGTATAAATAAATCGCTCAATAAAATTCGAATTGTGTTAGTACTGGTCGACACTGTTGTCCTCTGTTAATGTAAATTTAATAAAACAACTCTAACCTACAAACTATTGTGGCTGTATAATTAACTCTAGTTTAAGTCCTTCAATAAATATGTATTATATGTATTATAATGTTAAAATAAATTGTATTTTGTTTCTTTATTTTATTTACATCATTATTTTGATGTCATTGTCAAAATAAAAGAAAACTTAAATTATGATGCGGAAACGTTGCATTATACATTTTGATGACGTGAATTGGCTGTTTTACTTCAAGGGCTATACGTTAATAATGTTAATTTAAAAGCATCTCAATATTTACGCCACAATAAAGATCCCTTTCGCAAACATCCAAAGGCTACTTCACAATAAAATTCAACACTTTATATTGGAAGCTAGACATTTGTTTAGATTTTTCACAGCTTGAAGTCATAATTCGATATTGATGCCACAGTTGTCTGGCATGAAATATTATTGGTAATAATGTTACCTAATTATGGACATAAGTTGAAAGTGCTCTACAAATATTAAGAAAATGTAGACCTGCCGGGTGCTGTTGAAAACGAAATTAGATTAAAAGAATGTCATCACGATATTCTTAAATATTACAAGAATACCATTATTATTTGCTTCCAATATTCGCTCGTAGTAGTCATAGAATATAAATGTTTCCACAGTCTTTTCTATAAAGGTTACTTAATAAGTTGTGTGTATATGTGACTTTATTCCAAAAATAATTAACATGTTGGTGTTTGGAACTAAAGCAAATATTAGTCCCAGTTTGAGCATTCAAAATGATTAGAAAAATAAATGCTTAAAAATATATCAAATTTCCTCTCCAACAAGCAACAAATTCATATTTTCTAATAGAATAAATTAATAACTCATCCAAACGGTAAAACTTTATGAAACATATTTTTTTCTCTTCCGTATCGTTCGATTCGTATAATCTGTTTTTTAACTAACGTGCTATAATAATATATAAAATAATAGTATATTATACAACTATAATAAACAAAGAAATAAAGCCGTTATCAAAGCTTATAACCTTAAAATCTTCTTTTTACCAACAAGGGTATATTTAGACTTGACCTACCGCTTAGCGTAGGTTCCGAACCACACTCTTCGATATTAAGAGTACAGCTGTCTAGTGACCAAGTTAAAGACCTTTCCACAAGGCATCCGGTCTTACCCAGTTTGGTATCTGGCGTGACGGGAATAGTTACTCTTTATCCGAATTTACGCTGTTGCCTACACACATTTACAATTACAAGCACAAACATAATCATTCTCTGCGAGATTGGACCCTATTTTCTATTATGTCTGCAGTAGGAGTCTTATAAATAATATATTACTTCTCTTAAAATGTTTTTCATTGCGTAAAAGCGCCTTCTCAGTTGTTTCTGTTAATTTTTGCTTCAAAAATTATCTCATATAAATCAAAACACGCCTAAGACATCATTGTGATTCAACAGAGAATATTAAGATCTAGTGGAAGAACCAGCCTAGATATCAAATTCAACAATGATTTCGAAGACTTGAAAAGCGTTGGCTAAAATCCAGTTGAACTGAAATTGATTTAATAAAGTTTAATTTTTTTAAATCGAAATTATATAACCTTGAAATTATTTCAATAGATCTTATTATTTTTAACTGACTACGAAAATGTATATATATTTTACATGTTCGGCTGTATATATATATTTTTTTAATGTATGTTTGTTTGCCGATTTCTCCGTCAATTGTGGGACGATTTTCAATTTTTTTTTGAAAGAGTGCCCTCCAAGGTGGTCCCATTGTAACCAAATTAGGATCTGTTAGGGAAGGGCAGAAATCGACGCAAACGCTCAAATTTCAAAGGCACATAAGAAGTTTTCACATAATTTTTATCTTAAATAATCAGATATTTGTGTATAATGGTATTGCTGAGCTGATTTGGCGGAAATTCGGAAGTCGTTCAGTGTAAAAGACATTCTGTTTTCTTTTTAAGCACTAACTGTAGCATATAAGACCGCATAGAAATATTGTGTATATTGTACTACTGTTTCTATTGTGTAATGGTTAAATCGTTTAGCTTCCAAACGCTGCTCGTGGGTTCGTTCGAGTCGTGGGTTCACCTAGGTTCCTTATTTTCAATTATTGTTTCTTCATTCCTATTTTTCCTCATACGGGCTGCACTTTTACTTGGCCTACTCATTGTAATATTAAGTAAAATAACTGTTTAATTTATTGAGTAAATAACTAGCACTAAAAAGAAAAAAATTAAATATTTTTAGCAAAAAAATTGAACCGACTTCAAAAAATAAATAAGGAATTCACTAAAAATTTAAAAATAATCAAACGTAGATGTTTAACATAAAAAGCCTTTTAAAATAAAATATGTACATAAAAATCGTTGTAATAACTAAATAAAAGTAAACAAAAACCTTATTAAACCTAAATTAACTTAAATTTATTTTTTTTAGTAAGTTTGATAATTTTAAGTTTGATGATTTTTAGTGAATTCCTTATTTATTTTTTGAAGTCGGTTCAATATTTTTACTAAAAATATTTTATTAATCAGCAAAACAGGATTTCTAAACCTTCAATGAATATTAAATCATTATTCAGCAACGTATGTAAAACTATTAGCGGAATAAATAGTTAAATAAATATAGTCATCATTTGCATCGAAAGAAATAAATCGAAAACGGCCACCGAATTGTCGACGAGTCCAGATTTGCGAACGTCGTTGTAGCCATCAATTTACCGGCGCCCTACGTTGAATGGAGAATGGACGAGTTGCAGACGGCACTGACAACTGGGAAAAGTGCGCTTTTTGGCGGATTTGGTCAGGGCGTACGTGCCGGTCCAGGTTATATCTACGTCCGAATCGACAGCGCGAATTGAATAAAATAGAATAAGGCCCTGAAGATAAATTTTTATTCAAACAAGCACCGCATTCGGAAGAAATTCTGAAGTCAATTTTTATAGGAAATCAGACGTGATCTCAGTTGATTTTTGTTTCCGTTGTGTTTTTCTGTTGTTTATATAAATATATATTCAGTTAATCAAATATAATATGTTCAATAAGATATAACAATCAAGAAATTCAATTATTATTGTGTTTAATAAAAGTTTTTTTTGTTAATTCATCATGATCACTTATTAGGAGTTAGAGAATCATTTTGGCTGGAACTGTGGGTTTCAGAAAGCTGTATGGATAATGGACATCGTATTTACTAACTTATTCATTAATCAACTAAAATACGTTTCCATACAACTTCACAAAGTACCGGATCAATTTTATGTGTCGTTTATTTCCTTTATTACTATAGACTAAACTTAGATCTGTCCTCATGATCTTGATTCAAAGCAAGAAGCTGAGGAGTGACGTTAATTTGTTACTATGGCTCTGAAGCCTCAATGATTACCTACAAAATAATATTTGGACAGTGAGAATTGACTGGAGGGTGACTTAATTTATATTTAAGGATGTACCACAGCCCTAGCTATAAAACACAGTAACTTGAGAAAGAGTCTAGATAGGCTGGCAGTGCTCAATATGCCCTCATCATCAAGAAACCTAGACAAATTATTATTCCTTCCGGATTTTTAAAAGAATGTGACCTTTTCATATTGATGTTTATTTTTTGTTATTTAAATATTGTACTGAAAATATATTTTATTATATGCAAATGTTTAGTTTAAAATCCCACAGGCTGGTAGTTAATATTTAGTGATAACCAAAGGCAGTTATTGAGGATTATTTATTTAATACTATTTAAATATAATTACTGTTAACATTGAGAAAGTTTAGAGACCAAAAGTGTACAAACGCAAAAACCAGTAAACAAGTGTATAGAAATTCAGATGATTGATTGATTCATTGATTCAGATTTTATTGAATACTAAAGTTAATTTGCAATGTATTTGAAATGTATTTAATAAAATATTGAAAAAACTATTATCAGTTATCCCTTTGTTTCAATCGATACCACGGAATTTGGTAGAAAATTTCTTGGATATGCTCAAAAAATATTGTCTTTAATGGAGCAAGAATAAAAAATGTAATATTTATTAAGTTTGAAGTGAGACTTCTATTAAAAGTGTTTCTAATATCACTTTACGAATACTTACTGTCACTTATGCGAAAAAATAGTTCATTGTAGCTATTAATAAAATTGTAATATTAAAGTCCTTATATTCTTTTGTTTCGATATGAGAGAAAAAAATCCGAAAATTCCAAAATGGGCTCGTTATTATTGAAAATAACCAGTGACTGACAATCAGCCAAAAATGTATGGCTGTGCTTCCTAAAATTTACGCTGTTGCTAATAATGATACGGTAGAAGTTCTAATTGCGCTATATTTGAGAAGAAAATACTACACTACTCCGACAGAATTGTTAATAGTACACCAACAATTACTGGTCTTAGTACTGAATACAACTTTACAAATTGAATTAAATTAAATATTAAAATAATATGAACTTTATAATTTCAATATGATCGTGATATAACAGGTCAATTGAAAAGTCCCCGACCTACCATAGTAAAACACATTTTTTGGCATAATTAATTTTCTTTATTCAACATAATTTGCTTCATGGGCGATACACTGATTATAGTCACCCTCCTACTTCTCAATACCATTTTTGTTGTACGATTTTTGCTTTGCTTCAAAATAAGCCTCAGTTTCGGCGATCACCTCTTCATTCGACGAAAATAGTCGCCGGGGCCAGATCTGGAGAATACGGTGGATGAGGAAGCAATTTGAAGCCCAATTCAGGGATTTTTGCCATCGTTTTCACTGACTTGTGACACGATGCATTGTCTTGGTGAAGCAGCACTTTTTCTTCAAATGCCAATGTTCAATGTTTTTCAGCGATTTCGTCCTTCAAACGGTCCAATAACGCTATGTAGTAGTCGCAGTTGATGGTCCTTGCTTTTTCAAAGTAGTCAATAAAAAAATTTCCATGCACTTCCCAAAATACAGACGCCATGAACTTGCCAGCCGACTGTTGTGTTTTCCCACGCTTTGGAGCGGGTTCATCGTGTTCACTCCACTCGGATAACTGGCGATTGGACTTCGGAGTGAAATGATGGAGCCATACTTCATCCATTGTCACATATCGACGCAAAAACTCGGATTTATTACGCTTGATCATCTTCAAACACTGCTCCGAATCATCAACCCGTCGTTGTTTTTGGTTAAAAGTGGCACGCGCGGCATCCATATTGCACAGAGCTTTCTCATACCCGAATATTCGTGAATGATGTGATGTACACATTCTGTTGATATCTTTAGTGACGCTGCTATTCAATTTACGGTCATTCAAAATCATTTTGTGGATTTTTTAAATGTTTTCGTCGGTAACAACCTATTTTGGGCGTCTACTGCGTTCACCGTCTTCGGTGATCATTTCCCCACGTCTAAACTTAGCATACCAATCCTTGATTGTTGATTATTCTGGGGCAGTGTGCGAAAACTCCGGAAATTCTTTTCACAATAAAAATAGTTGCTTCACCCAAAATGCTATAATTCACAAACTAATGATCCGAGAGCCGTCAAATTTATGCACGCATCTTGTGAAGGTCAGAGCTAATTAAAAACATATGGATTTAATCCTAGTAGCGTTATTCTAGTTCTTTTCAATTGACCTGTTACTCTTAGGCATTTAGGGGGCAGAATTGGTACAATTAATATTTATCAAAATATTTTCCAAAGTTTTCTTACACTTACTACTGAATTTCATGGTGGATATACCATCTTGATAGAGCGATGTTCGTTGGCAGCCATCCAGTCATTAATACATTTTCGCACTTCTTTAGTATTTCGAAACTGTGTATCATTCTGACTAGAAGGCGCTATCTCTAGTGGACACTAGATGCGGCGAAACTTTTGATTCGAGATGTAACATTATATCCTTCACAACTCTTGCAACGTTTTATGAGTTTTTTTTGCAACAATGCGTCGATGAATTTGCCCAATTGACGTTATAGTAGACTCACTATACGTTGCTAGTCAAAACACGCCTTTACCACCAACGAAAACTCCGTTTGCCTGGAAAGCTATAAAGCCCCGATATTGAAACGATTCGAAATACTTATGTCACCGAGTAAGAGCAACTGGAAAATATGTTTTATTTCCAGACGCATTTATCTCGTTTCGAGAGCAACACCGAACGCTTGATTCCATTGAAGTTTTCACATTTTCCTCCATCAAGGTTTACAGATGTCCTCAGCAGAACCCTTGATTAACGTCGACCGTACCAAAAACTAACTCGTTATTCATTTGTTTCCGGAAAAATGCCGAAACTTCCAGAACGAGCTCGTGATTATTTAACAAAAGGTGACTGATTACTTTGTAAACTTTTCTAATTAATCGGCGGCGAACTTATGCCGGTAGACATTCTTGTTCGTATCGCGTCGGAAAATCCCATCCTGATTCAAATTCGCGTTTAATTGCCGCGGCTCGACAATGAAAGCCGTTCACTATCGGTCAAATTGCTAAGAAGACGAGGGCCGTACAGTCGACGGTCGGATTTATCGAGCGGGAGTTAAACGTTATGGTTGTTTCATATTTCGGCAATTACGTTTGTTGCACCAGCATAAATGACGCCGGAATTAATATTGCGGTTTAAGCGGAATCGAGACATTTTGTTAAGACTTCACGTTGTTCGTCTTGCTGATTTACGGTTTTTAACTCCTTTTGAGGATACATTTCTCAACAACATCTCCGGTTTTGGCGCACGCGCATATTGACTAAATTTAATTTTAAAACAGAGAATAATACGAGTTTGGCGCATGCGTATATGCAGCTTTATTTATTTATTTTTTAAACTGACTTCGAAAAAGGTGGTGGTTCTATGTTGGGTTGTATATTTTTTATCGTGATTATTAGATTTACTGCCGAATATACTAAGCGGGTAAATAGATTCAGGAGGTAAATAGAAATGGTAAAATTTTGGAAATAACACATTTTATTTAAAAAATACTGAATAAAACGAAATAATAAAAATATAATTAATATATGTCCAGCTGTTCTATTTTTATAAATACATCATATTACACATCATAATTTTTTTTCATAATTATGATAAATAATTGATTTAATATTGAAACTATATATAAGGAAGAAAATAAACATTGAACATTTTTTGAAATAACACATCTTAGTTAAAAAATTATTGAATAAAATTAAATAATAAAAATAATTTCTATATGCCTTTCTATTTTTATAAAAACGCCATATTTGAACAACTAACAACTCCAAGAACCATATAAATAAAAATTACCATAAAAAAGACCAAAATCGTTTAGATCAAACTCAGCCAATATAAATATCCAAATATTATCGCAACTATTCTTGATTCACAAAACCCATTAATGAATTGACTACCTCGAGTTTTCGATTAACATATTATACATTTACTAGCCTAAAACAAATAGATGATCATACATTAAAACTAAAATACATCTCTGTCAATACATCATTATTTTTATAAAGCAATAATTGATTTACCTACACCTATATAAATAATAATAAATTGTATTTTCCTTGTCCTGTCACTGTACGTTTTTCTTACATCTTAGAATAATTCTTCGACTTTTCGACTCTCGTTATAGGTTCCTGAATGATTTATTAAAGGCGTAACACGGGGCGTCAACGATGGTACACAGTACTTCAACTTGGAGAATTGACTAACAAAAATTTTTGGTTTTTTGAGGTTATCGAAAGCAACACCCCATTTTTTTTTAATCGTAAGAAGTGGAGTGCTGTCCGTCGAAGCCATGTATAATTTACAGGAATAAATGGTAATCGAAAGGAATAATATCGGTCCAAAAAAGGGGATGAATGATTTCTGGTGAAGGGGACGCCCCAGTGAATGATTTCTAAAAGCGTATACACGATTCTTGTAACATATGTCATAGGCCTTTTGACGTTCAATTGTTATTGGTAATGACAACACTTTCGCAGGAATACAGTTATTCAAGATAAAACAAATATAGATCCCATAATATTTTCTGTATATTTCTCAACATTTATTGGTATTTTTGTAATGTATTTGTTATTTACCACCTTAGTTATCATTTATGCACTAAGATTGATTATAAATACAATAAAAATATTACTGGCTAAACGAAACTAACTTGTAACAATATTATCGTTCTTAATCCGCCTAAATAATACGAGGAAGTGCTAAATTATAATAATAATAAATACACTAACTAGGTCTTATCTTTTATCTAAAATGAAAGCGATCTATTAGATCCAGATTTCCAAATCCTAACTGGCTTTGAAACTAAAACAATGGATTCTCATACTTTTTTCATTTTGATTAGGAACAATGAGGTATATCTAAGAGGCACCATAGTAATGAAATTACACACAGCATTTTTAATTTTTATAAAAATTGCTTTGAAATGCAATACTCTAAATATAATATTTTGTAAGATTAAGCAGTATAGAATTTACGAGGTTTGGTAATTTAACCCATTTAACTATTTATATGTTTGCATGTATTATGATTATTTTTTCCACCATAAAAGATATTTATTGGGAACTATTGCGCAATGCATGTTAATAAAATTATTTTCCACCATTTTCTACTACTTTTTCTCATCTTTCTGGCAATATGGCGATGCCGGCTCAAAAAACGATGTTTGGCAACTATCAATCCATTTTCGTACTTCTTCATCATTTGGAAACCCTCCGCCAATCAAGTCGTGCTGCTAACTATCAGAAGGCTCTATGTGTAGAACCACTCAAGCTGCATGAGTGTATATTTTTTGAAAAAATATCGATATTTTTGGCCGATATATCAATATATCAAAAATTTTTTAGCATGATTTTTTGGTATTTTTTCAAAATAAATTAAGTATAACTTTTAATAAAACTTTAAAATAATTACTTTTATTATAAAAATATATATCTATTCAGGCTAATATTTCACTATTTTTATTTTTTTCTTCAAAATATCGATATTTTCTATAGTTATTGCAAAAAATATAGCGATATTTGTATACGATACTCCCCTAACTCCCGCAATGTTTAGCTGATCATTGTCATGCAAAAGGATGGTTTTGCATCTGTAACTTGCTATTTCTGGAATTTATGCATCTGCTGTGACAGTTTAATTTTGTTTCAGTGGCTTGTAATACTGATAATCGTATGATGATCCCATTATATGTACAGCAATGTTTCATAGTCATGAATATTCCGCCTTTCATTCAGGATTGTTGTAGTAGTTGAACGAGAAATGTTAAAATAATTTTTTATGTAGAACATTTTTAATACCATCGAATTTAACAATTATTTATATTCTTCACAATTTGGCCCATAAATATTGCTGATAAAAATACAAGAAGGCATGTAATATATTAGCCTGTTTACATGTCTATTAGCTGCAAACTATCGATACTATCTCTCATAATGAAATTACTGTATTTGAAGTTATTAATATCCGTTTATTTATTTATTGGTAAGTTGCTATGGCATCCTCTTCCCAAACGTTTAATTAAATGTTTTTGTATAAATATTTGTATCGCTGAAATGTATTCAATCAGAATTTAGTGGCTTTTAACCATACTTCTTTTTGAAATTAATAAAGAGAATCTCTGGGAATAATCTTTCTATGGATTATATATATTATAATTTGATATCTTTAAAGTTATTGAAATGTCAGATGTAGTTTGCCTATATAAAATTTAATATAAAACAAAACATAAAATCAAATTATAGAAATATATAATAGTTAAAATAACAAAGGCAATATATTATAATATTATAACCCTATCTGCTGCCTAAACTGCAGATTAAACTGAACGACACAAACTAGAATGATTGGAACTCTTCCTAGATAGACATCGCCTGATTAAGTAATGGCCTATTAGAGACGAAATATTTACGAAAATTTTTCTGATTAATAAAAAAATTCCTGATAATTTTTAGTTAATCTGTACCAGGGACACTATTGGATTCAAATTACCAAATGACTTCCCCAACAATAATAAATGAATCATTAAATGGTAAAACGCCAAATAAGTACTCGATTGTCCTAGACCCGTTTCAATGAATGGTTAGTAAATTATATACGTCATAAAGTCGAGAGCGCTAAATAAAAACATAAACTGATAATGAACTTCCTCAACCAATTAAAATGAAATCAAGTTGGAGGATGTTTTAAAACGGCACGACGGTTCGATTTTTACGGCCGGATTTTCATTAACTAAAAGCCGTTTTACGGCATTTGGGAAGAGGAGGCGCACAATGATTCGTTTCTTTGTTCCGCGCGGATGATGGGAAGCAGTTGGATAAAAAATTGGACGCTGTAAAAGTGTTCCTTCGGCAACACTGTAAACATTATCGTTCCATCTTGAAATTATCTGTGAAAAAGTCCGTTTATGAATATAATAAATTTGTTTTTGTATATGTGAATAACCTGTCATGTGTAATAGGAAGTAAAATACCCTGGAAAGCATGTGCCATTGAGGTAATATCGTAATTTAAAGGTCACATATGTTTAGATAATAATATATATATTTAAATTTTAACCGTTCACTCGCATTTTCAACTAATGAAATCTTATCTTCTATATAGATAGTTTACTATAAAACAAGATGAAGGATATATTGAATTACGTTGAAGATGTCCTAGAGTTCTACTAGGAAAAGTACGAGGTCTAGTACTGTCCATATCCTGTATACTGCTGATATACTGCTGATTTACCGACCAAAAAAAACACATAAATGCTACTGTCATAAATTTAACACCAGTAGTAAAAAATACTATAAAGACAAAAAAATCGGCGCAAAAATATTTGGCGTATTACAGCCAAACAAACAAAATCTGCCCAGGTAACTTTAACCTTGCCTAGAAGAGCCTTTCCATCAGTGAATTTTAATACCATAGTGAATTTTGCCAACTCCCTCGGTGTAGGATCTTAAATATCTTAACAGGATCTAGGCCGACGCCAATATTTTCAGAAGCACATGTATTACAAACAAAAATAATTTGGACTTGAGCTAAACCAAATTCATTGAGTTGATCGCAAGTTAAAGTTATCTTTGGAAAACAACATACGGCTATAGGAATCAATATTCGTCCTATGGAATCTAACTACGTGGGGCTACGGACAAATCTAATGTAGATAGTTCTAAAAGGAAGTGTTAATTAGTATAATATATAATATGTATTAATAATTATATTTTCGGCACGAGAGATCATTTGCTGAATTGATTTTCTACATGTAATATATATAATAGCTATCATAAGATATCATATCACATTTATCAACCACTGGGCATTTTGTTCAACCACTAAGGGTCACAAAAAATTATGATGATACAGTTGTTTTCCGTCATTCAATACCTTTAATATCTGATGGATCAAGCCACAGAATTAACACAATTTTCTAAGATAATATGGGCATGATTTTAGACTCGTTTTTCGTCTTAGTTTAGTTAAAAGGTTATTTGTAGTTTTATTCCTATCTACATAAATAACTTTTACTTGTATCACCCTTCAATTTTCCTTTCGCCTGGAAGAATTCCTATGATTTCGTAAGATCAGATGTTTTTGCTTGTCGAAATTGTGTAATTGTTAAACCGTCCTTCTATTAAAATAAAAGAATCAGGAATCAATCAAATTATAAGGGGGAGGCAATCAAAAATTTGTATACGGATTTCCAAATATGTCACTGCATGTGATTTTGTTTCGAAAGCACTCTTTTATAACAACAAATTTCTTTTAATGCCTTCAATGAATTATTCACAATCAATGGCAATCAGCCGTGGTGATTAAATTCTATTTAAGGTTCTAATTCATCATCTGTAATCTTCATAAGTTAATTAAAGTGTTTTGTAGTACAGAAGCAAGCAATTTTAAAATGTCGAAATCAATATTCATGTTTTTATCGATTATGTTTACTCTACATTTCCAATAACGGTCGACGGTTTATGACATTCTTTCAATATCATTTTAAATCACCAATCTATAGCGATTTCTCGATACTAACTTTAATCTACTTTTAATCACTCCTTCGAGTGCAATTACAGTAAAGTTGGCGTATCGCTAACACGGCGAACGTTACAAAACTGTTTGCCTTTAGAAATGCAGAAAGGTAATAATTGTATTATATTCAACAACATATGATTATAAAGCGAAAATCATCACTAATATCGTGATAAGTTGTCATATGTTTTCGTGAAACTAGAATTAAGCCGAAAAAGGCGATAATGTATATATAGTGGGACTTGAAGTCAATATTCGCTACTGTAATCGAATTACTTTCAGGTTGTCAGAATTGTGGGCAACTAGAAAAATTACACCGGACAAAAAAATAAAATACGAAAATACTAGAATACTAGTCGATTCAAATAATAGCGAAGTGGTATTGCATCATAATAACATATTGGTAACGCCATTATAACTCGTTAAAAACTGCAGATATTACGTTGATACGTATATATACATTCAGGGTAGAGTGCAAACAAATATTCTCTCGAGTCATCTCTTGTTCTGATTTCTACATGACTCTTTCAATAGAATTAAACTGTTAAAAGAACCAGAAACCATAAAGGGACTTCATGAAACTTCAGGAATAATCATGACTCTACCTGAAAAATGACGATTGTCATTGATTATTGATAATATTATATAGCTTTGAAAATATATAAAAACCTGCATGATTTTTTGGCAACCCTAATTAATTGGATTCAAAAATCTTCGTATGTTTTGATTATATTACCTTTTCATTTCACTGACATTTCCAGGACACACGGGACATTTCCAGTCAAATAATATTTAAACAATGATTTGAGGTATTTTTAACCTGTTAAATAAAATTAAACTAATCAATAAAAATATTAGTAAACATTAATAATTTTTTATAATAAGGAAACAAATAATCCTGATAAAAAATGTATTACAAACATTTTAGCAGAAAGAGAAGCTTTCTTAGAAGGTATTAATGCTTATTTCAACATAGTTTTAAAACATACAGAGAATATTTGAAGATTTCAGGAATGTTTGTTACCCTCTGCGAGACTATTAAGTCGGCGATCCCATCCCACATGGTCATAAAAATCTAATGTTAGACAACCCTTTTGTAATTTTGCGAAATGTTCCCCTGAGGACGATTACCGTTTTAAATGCGGTGCTTTTAAGGACCACCGAATATCCGACCGTTGGATTTCTTTGTAGCTAAATCATGTTGCTAAGAAAACGATTTATTCACTGTCTGTAAGGTGAATGATATATTTAAAGTTTCGAACCCTCCGCGGTGAAGAGCTTTACATCATTTAGGGTAATGGACCTTGTAAATATACGTGCCCAAAATATAGAGTTCCTGCGGAAGCAATATCTATCAAGTGTACCTTATCTATAAAGAAAATATACATAGATAGTTTATTTTTAATAAATATATTCCATGGTAAACGGATGTTTATTACTTAACATATTCAGAGTTTTATTGGTTAGTAGAATTTGGTGCTCTAGGTAATGTATTTTTAAGGACATGCTTGAAAAAATATATATAAATTTATAAAGTCGTTCACATATTTACGGCTTTCAAAGTTAACGCTTGTTTATGATGGAAGAAATTCAACATAGCACACTATTAAAGATTTTTATATTTGGGAAATACATTATAGTCTTCAATACTTCAGGTCCTACACTGTAGCAGTTTTGCTTTCTATATAATAGTGTATTTACCACTAGTAGGTAAATTACCCGGTTTTAAGGTACAGATATAATCATTACAGATAACTTAGACCTATGATATATAATCAATATTAGGTTTCATCTTGCGTCAGGTAAACATTATTGGAAAAAATTTCAAAAAAAAATTAGAAACGAGAATCGCCGACAGTGCTATACTCAAAAATAATATAATGTGAAAAATGTGTAAATAATGTGAGGAGAAATAGGATATTCAAGAATTTAATATATTGCAGATGTTAATATTAGATGCCTTATAACTGAAGAGAGACAAATATTTTGAATGTCTTCAAAAGGAGAAAAGAACAGTTGTCGTAAGTTCAAAAAATGAAAGCCTTAAAAAAGAGGAAAACATAAAAAAAATGTTAAATACCTAGCGTTATAACAAAATCACCCGAAAAAATTAAATTGTTTAAGTTAAATTATCCTCATTAATAACTATTGGATAACATTATAACATATATAACATAAATATCGAATACAGATGACAGAAACACAGGGGTAAAGTGAAAAGTTCTCGGCGTGACACGGAGATGCCGTTTCAAGACGCAAACATTGCTTTATCTTATCTTGAGACATGTGTGTAACCTTTATTTGATTTTAATTTAGTATTTTATACGATCTTTTTTACTTGTGTGATAATGTATATCGTACAGTAATTCTTAAAATTCTTCTTTTTTACCGTTGAGTAGATTTATGCGAATTTGACAAAAGTTTACGAAGAGTCTCCTTCTCTTTCCACAAATAATTAGGTATGCGAAAACTTCACGCAAGATGGATGCACATGCGCAAGCGTCTTTTTCAGCAATCCTTGTGTCTATTTAATAAAGCCTCAACAGATTTTATGCGATACATTTTAAGCATGGATGAGACATATAGCAGTCCAGGAAGTATATGGAAGTCGGTGATTCAGCGCCAAAGAAAGCGAAGTCGATTCAATCTGCCAGAAACATGATAGCTAGCGTATTTTGGAAGGCGAATGGGGCCCTGTTTAGTTATTACCTCGAAAAAGTGGGAACAATGACAGGCAAATATTAGTCCAATCTTTCGGATCAGTTGGATGTAAAGTTTCGGGAGGAGAGATCTGGCTTGAAGAACGAAGAACGTATCTTTCACCAGAACAAAGCACCTGTACACATCTTGATCGGCTATCTTTACATATGTTTCTATCGTCTATATCACCATCAAGCTTGAACACATATCCTAAATATGAACAAAAGATTTCTGAGAAATCTTTTGCATCCAATAAAGAAGTTGAAAGGCCTATAAATATTTTCATATCGTTCCAGACTTCCTGGAAAAAATGATGATGCTGAAGAAACTCAGGATAAATTATGTTGAAGCTTAGAAATTTTTTAAATGAAAGTATTAGTATTTCATTGTCTGGCTGATGATTTTTCAACTCTCACCCTTGTATATAGCAGTTCGTATGGCGTAACTGGGAAATAATTATAGTTGGGGTCCTTTTAAATAGTAATTATAAACAGAGATGGACGTTAATACAAATATTTGATGTCTGCACAAAATTTAAATCAATGAGCCAATACAATTGTTACATTATAATTAAAAAATTTTGTAAATCCAATTACGTCTTATTCAAGTTTTGAACATAGCTCCTGTTTTATATAAAGCTTAAACTGTCATCATTAAACTTGCATCCTGAAGTCTCTGGTCTCACCTAGAATTTCTGAAGTTAAATCTACTCGAACTACAATTCCCTAGGAAAACCACGAATCGAGACAGCTTGTCGATAAAGATATCAAATGTCTTGCTAGTACAGTCGGTGGCGAAATCGATCTTGGTAATGCAGAAGTTCCTTTATAATTATTTAACATAGTTTCAATTGTAAATGAAATTCTGATAAAATTCGTTTTTTCGTTTTGCTTTCTATATTTGGCTGAAATATTTCTTTATTATCAATAATAATTCCCACAGTATAGATTTTAATTGGGGAAATATCCCCTAAATCTGGACTAATTTGGGCAAAATACTGTCCCAATCGATTAATGAAGTCATATTTTCAATGTTTTAGAGGGCTTTTTATAATATATGTGCATTTTAATGTCGAGCGACACTGGTGGGGGAACGTTTGCCAGTTTATTCTCTAATGAATTTATGGTTTTGGGCAATTTTAAGAAAGATAAGTAAACGAATATTAAAGTTTTGTTTAAATGTAGGTTCAAATCGTTACAGTAAGCACTAAAACATTTTTATTTTATATAATTATTTAGAGCTAATGTAAAAGTAAATTTTAAATAGAAATAAAATATTTAATTTAAATTTGTCCAATATTTAATTTTTGATTTTATTTAAAACATCTTATTTTGTTTTCTTTGGATCAGGATTTTTCAGAATTATTTTGATTTTACCGCGGTATAAGTTTATGAAGGTGGAAATCCAATAGAAAAAATTGAATGGCGTTATATATCTATATGTTGCGGGGCCAAAGCTATGTTGTCATCAATTATTTTCTTTCAATTGATAAATTATTATAATAATAATAATTAATATAATACAGGAAATTCATTTAAAAGAACGGAAAGATCAAAGATTAATGCGAAATTCAATTCAATGAAACATGTCAGAAACCTGAAAAAATTCTACAAGACCCCAATCTTGTTGCTCCTTTAGTGTTTGCATCAAGTGAAATGTTATTTAAACTGCATCAATAATTAGAACAATAAGCAGACCTCAGTCAGCCAGCTTTTTGGGACTATTGTGCACAATTTGTAAATGTTTTATTGCAGTAATAATTTGTAAGAGCAAACCTGCAATGGCTTTAAATATATCAAAAAACTGTTGACAAAATATATTGAATACATTTTTATCATTTATTATATGCCAAAACAAGGTTCTTCGATTGGATTACTAATGCCTATCGCTATGTAACCAATTAAGAACTGCACGATGGCCTGGAAATCAAATGGATTTGCGAAGTTATCCAAGATTTCGCCTTGAAACACAAAAGAATTACTAAATTAAAGATTACTAAATCATACTAACGTGGAAGCAATACAACTGCTGGACAGCGCGCAGGATGTCAGGAGATTAAAGCGAACAAAACCATACGAACTCATATATAAAGTGTATAGATTTAGTGTAAACTATAGCTATAAGTTAATAATTAATAAATAATTATAATTTTATAATTGAGGAATACATACTGATGTATTTTCTCGCACTCGTCTTGCTTTTTAATTAATCCAAGCAGGTAGGAAAAGTAGTAATAAATTATAATCTGTATATGTATCTAATAAAGATGTTATAAAAACATATTGTATATTTGCCAATAATTCAGCAAATATACAGAAAAATCATTATAACAATACGTATTTTAGGTCAAATTAATTAAATCATTTTTTACATAGTGTTTATAAACATTTTTGAAACATATAGTATAAGCGGAAAAACGTTTATTAACAAAATTACAAAATAAAATTAAGAAATAAAGTTACTCAACAATAAGAATAACAATAAATAGAATTTCAGATATCATCTAAAAAGTGATGACAAATATTTAAAACAAAAACATTTAAGCTATTTTCGTATTTTAAAAGCTTAAACCTTTGGAAATATGCACTTATACACAATATACACAATATACACTTAGTTGATTTTTTAAAAATTTAAATTGTTTTTAGAATGATAGCTGTCTGTGATTTTCTTTTAAGATCTACTTGAGTTATTTAGTGCGAATCTCCTCTATATATTCTATCTATATATCTATAAAAGTAAAAATATAACTAAATTTAAACTTGCTGTTTTTAATAAATTCCGAAATGTGAAGAAAATGTACAAAACTAGTTTTTTCGTACGGCCGAAATTGGACTAAAAATAACTTGATTTTTTACTTTGATACGATAGAGGCATATATAGAGAAGACTTCCAGCAAATTTCAAGTAAACCGGTACAGTAGAATATGTAATATAATGTTAACCACATCGAAAAAAGCAGTTTCAAGAATAATGGGTTTTAAGTTTACTTTTAGATGCCACGGTTTAGATACCCCATCAGTAAAACCGCTAAATCCCAAAAAATAATTTAGTGTTTCAAACTTAATTATCACAATGTTATATTCTTAAATGGTTAAGCTTTGAAAAAAATTTAAAAAATTGTTATTTTTTGTAGCAGAAAGGCATTAACCACAGTCATATGGTTTACTCTAGCATGTCAGGTTTGCTACGTCACTAAAATAGCTAACAGTAAATTATTGGATATTAATAAATTAAGTATTGGATTTTTTTTCCAGGGTTTTAAAATTCTAAGCGTTAAGGATACACAGAAAATATACATTCTACCTTCCAGTCCAGAATATTCGTTATATACCTAACACACATATGTGTTATAGTTACAATATTATTGAAATATTTATTTGAAATCAATATCTAACTGAATTTATTATTAATTCTATTTATACACTTAAAATAATATTATAAAAAAACAAAACAAGGCCGACCTTTCCGTTTTACTTTTATCTTTAAAAGTAACCGAACCAAAAAGTTATTATCAATGTATACGCAGATGGCTTTATAGATATGATTACGTTTGCGGTTTTACATGCGAGTACGACAACAGTCGGTATGAAAATTATCCCTAATAACCATCTGAAATTATCTTCAACGTCCAAATTACCCCCACTGTATTATTCATTTTCGACATTTCTACCCTGAAATTTACATTTAATGCGTTCTTCTCCCCACTCTATATCTACAGCCCCCTCCATTCAAACAGGATATGTGCGTCATATAATGCCGGTGGCTTCGTCAATTTCTACCCTTCATATTTTAACAGTACAGTCGTCAGTAAGTGTCCTGATCCGGATTTAAAATTGTGATCATAAAATCTTAAAAAATACTTTAATAAGATATATTTCCCTGAAATTATAAATTAACGAATACTATTTTTATTGACATCATATAGTTTTTTTTTAATTACAGCAAATATGAAAAATAATGATTTTACGCTTGTGCCTCAATGGTTTGTTTTATTAATAGTTTGTTCAAATAATAATGGTATATTAAAATTACACATATTCCGTTTTATTACAGAAATGGACAGAGTAATAATACCCATATCATATATAAATCCATATGACAGTGATGTTTTCTGTAGGGAAGACAAACTGCAATTCATTGTCTAATACAACACTGAAATGACTCAGCAATTTCGCCTTTATACTTACTTTTATACCGTATATAATCTTATATATAAAAATGAATCGCAAAATATGTTCCTAAGCGCATAACTCAACAACGCCTGGACCAATTTGGCCAAATCTTTTTTTAAAATGTTCGTTGAAGTTCAGGGATGGTTTTTACGGCGAGAAAAATTAGAATTATTGCTGGAAAAACCCTAAAAATAGCCCTTTTTGTTTGAATTTGTTTCGTGTATCAGTTGACAATTCATCTGTCATCTGTCAAAAGTCATCTGTAACAGACAACTTTTTTCTTTTAAATTTGATATGACTTGAACTCAAATCCTTTTAATCCGTACGAATTGTTTTATTTATTTAAAATTTTTTATTTGTTTAAAATTTAATTCAAATTTTAAATAAATAAAACAATTCGTACGGCTTAAAAGGATTTGAGTTCAAGTCATATCAAATTTAAAAAAAAAAAGTTGTCTGTTACAGATGACTTTTGACAGATGACAGATGAATTGTCAAGTGATACACGAAACAAATTCGTATATCGTGTTTTGTGCAGAGTGTTTAGTTAGTTCGTGATTAGTGAAAAAATAATTTATATTTGATATGCCTCCTATAAGACGAAGCAATTTAGGTAGAAGAACCAGAAATGCTATAAACCAAGCTAATTACCGATCTAATCGTACTGCACAAGAACGTGACGACGGAAATGAACGTGAAAGAATTCGGATATCACAAACGCGTGAAGCGCGAGCGCGACATTCAACTAATAATCGCGCAAGTTTGAATCCAGCTGCTTTCAGTTACGATGTGTCAATTGACTACAGTAACTACCAATGTGTTGTTATTGGTTCTATGAACTTGGTTTGCTCACACTGTAAGGCATTAAAATACAAAAACGATGCCAATGGATTGTGTTGCGCAAATGGTAAAGTGAAATTGATACAATTGGATCCACCACCAGAACCATTGTACTCATTGGTTTCAGGAATAGGAACAGATTCTATACACTTTTTGACACATATTCAACAATATAACAATTGCTTTCAAATGACTTCATTTGGGGCAACAAATGCAGTTCGGGAAAATTTTATGCCAACTTTCAAGGTATGTATTATAGCAGTTACTCATAATTATTTTAGCGAACAAAATTTTCTGTCACCAAAGTTAAGATGTGTTACTAATCTTCAATTTCTTAATCATTACGAAATATATCACTTAGTCATCATATTATATGGTGATTCAGTTTCAGTGACACTTTTATTATATTTTATATTTGATAGATATTAGTTAAAACTAAATATATACTTTTTAAGATCAAATATTATTTAAGTTTGATCATTGACAATCCATTAATTTATACCACACCATAATATTTTTTTTATTTACAGATACAAGGGCAAATATATCACAGAGCAGGTTCACTGTTACCAGTGTCAGATAGCGACAACAAATTCCTGCAAATTTATTTTATGGGCAATTCACCACAAGAAATTGATCTGCGTTGTGCACATAACAATTTAGTAAAAAGGTCTATTGTAGAACAATTACAAACTTTATTTCATCAACACAATCAATTGATAATATTGTTTAAAACTGCCCTGGATCTGATGCCATCCGATAATCACAAAATTGTAATCAGAGCTGATAAAACACCTGCAGGTCAACATACAAGACGTTTTAATGCACCAACTATTGATGAAGTTGCTATCGTTGTAGTTGGAGAAAACTTGGAATCCCGTGATATTGTTTTACATCGTCGGAATTTTCAATTACAACCTATAAAGGAAACACACCGCTCATATGATGCACTGCAATAAAAATGATAAATCCCATTACAGGTAACTAAAATATTAGTTTAGCTATGGCGATAATATCTCAGTCACTATATTATGTATTTTAATTTTATATTTGAATGTTATTAAAACAAAATCTGTTTACAGGTTCTGAAACCAACAAAAAAGTCAGTTCAATGAACTATTATTCATACCGCCTAATGATTCGGGAAAATGCAGATAATCACATATTGAAATGTCGGCGATTATATCACAAATATGTTGATGACATGTATGTTAAAATTGAAACGGAGAGATTAACATTCATCAGGTTGAATCAAACCAAACTCCGATCAGAAGAGTATATTCACCTCCGAGATGCGATTAATACTGATGGAAATGCACAGAATGTCGGTCGGATGACTATTCTTCCAGCAACATACATCGGAAGCCCTCGGCATATGCACGAATATGCTCAAGATGCCATGTCGTATGTTCGTCATTATGGTACAGCAGATTTGTTCATCACATTTACATGCAATCCGCAATGGATAGAAATTAAGCAGGAGTTATTACCTGGGAAATCATCCATTGATCGTCATGATATTACAGCCAGAGTCTTTAGACAAAAGTTGAAATCTTTAATGAATTTCATCGTAAAACATAATGTGTTTGGTGAGACACGCTGCTGGATGTATTCTGTGGAGTGGCAGAAACGAGGATTGCCACATGCACACATTTTGATTTGGTTGGTTGAAAAGATAAGGCCAAATGAAGTTGATGCAGTGATATCAGCTGAAATCCCTAATGTACAAGTAGATCCTGGATTGCATGAGGTAGTTATCAAAAACATGATACATGGTCCCTGTGGAACTCTTAATCAAAATTCACCGTGTATGATGGATGGTAAATGTTCAAAACGATATCCACGGACATTAATATCGGAAACAATTACTGGTAATGACGGTTATCCATTGTATCGTCGCAGATCGACAGCAGACAATGGAAAATCAACAATTGTCAAATTAAATCAACAAGATATTGAAATAGATAATCGTTGGATTGTTCCATATTCACCCATTTTATCAAAGACATTCAAAGCACACATCAACGTTGAATCTTGCCATTCAGTGAAATCGATTAAATACATTTGCAAATATGTAACCAAAGGGAGTGATATGGCTGTGATTGGAATTGGTGCAGAGAATTCTAATGATGAAGTTACCCAATACCAAATGGGCCGCTATGTCAGTAGTAATGAAGCAGTTTGGCGAATATTTTCTTTTCCTATTCATGAGAGACACCCTTCTGTTGTTCACTTAGCTGTGCATTTAGAAAATGGACAAAGAGTGTATTTTACAGCACAGAACGCAGTACAAAGAGCTGCTCAGCCACCATCTACTACATTAACCAGTTTTTTTGAGACATGCCAAAACGATGATTTCGCACAAACATTGCTATATTCTGAAATGCCAAAATATTATACCTGGAATCAATCCTCAAGGAGATTTATACGACGGAAACAAGGAAAACCAGTTCCAGGATATACAGATGTATATTCCACCGATGCGATTGGCCGGATTTATTCAGTACATCCAAGCAATGATGAATGTTTTTATTTACGACTGCTATTAGTCAATGTACGTGGCCCAACATCATTCCAACAGTTACGAACTGTTGATGGTGAATTGTGTGGATCCTACAGAGAAGCCTGTCAACGTTTGCAATTGCTTGAAAATGACGCTCATTGGGATCAAACTCTCAATGATGCTGTAATATCATCACACGCTCATCAAATACGAACATTGTTTTCTATAATCATATCTACATGCTTCCCATCAAACCCAATTGATTTGTGGATGAAGTACAAAGATTATATGTGTGATGATATTTTGTATCAAATACGGAATAGAATGGGAAATCCAAATATACAAATCAGTGAAGAAATTTACAATGAAGCATTGATTTCAATTGAGGACATGTGCTTGATAATGTCAAACAAACTATTAATTCAATTAGGCCTGACCGCGCCCAATCGTCCAATGCATGACGCTTTTAACCAAGAGTTGCATCGAGAAAGACTGTATGATCTCAACGCTTTGAAAGAATTAATTCAAACAAATCTTCCACTGTTAAATGAACAACAGAAGTATGTATTTGAAACTCTTATGAAAGTAACAAATGATGAAACTGGAGGGATTTATTTCTTAGATGCACCTGGTGGTACAGGAAAAACTTTTTTTATTTCATTAATATTAGCAACAATTCGCTCACAAAATAAAATTGCACTTGCACTCGCTTCGTCGGGAATCGCAGCAACTTTGCTTGAAGGTGGTCGAACAGCCCATTCAGCACTAAAATTGCCATTAAATATGCAAAGCAATGAAACTCCAACCTGCAACGTTTCGAAGAACTCTGCAATGGCAAAGGTTTTGCAGCAATGTAAATTGATTGTTTGGGATGAATGCACGATGGCAAATAAAAAATCTTTGGAGGCTTTAGACAGAACCTTAAAAGATCTACGTAGCAATAATAACCGATTTGGTGGTGCAATGATTTTATTAGCAGGAGATTTTCGTCAAACATTGCCAGTGATTCCACGATCAACGCCAGCTGATGAACTCAATGCATGTCTAAAGTCCTCCAATTTGTGGAAACATGTTAAAGTACTTCATTTAAGCAAGAATATGCGTGTCGAGTTGCAAAATGACCAATCTGGAAACATATTCTCTAAACAACTCATTGACATTGGTAATGGCAAATTTCCTATAGACATGTTGACGGCTTGCTTTTGCTATGACTATAAACAAGTCCCAGGGGCAATCATTAAGTGTTTGTGGTATTAATCTAGAAAACCCATGTTTCTCACATGGTCAATTGTATGTTGCCTGTTCCCGTGTTGGAAAACCATCAGATTTGTTTATCTATGCGCCAGGTAATCAAACAAAAAACATCGTATACCACAAAGCAATATAATGATAATAATAATAATAATTATGATTCACATGATTAACAATAAAGCGATTACTTACTTTTCAATCCTTATATATGTTTTATTAAATTATTTTTTATTCACAACGCCCTATCACCAGGGTGATGGTTCTGTTCAGGAGAATTTTTTAAAATACGTAGGCACAAAAACTGCCACATTACAAATCTTTTTGACAGGACGAAGTCTGTCGGGTCAGCTAGTATTTTATATATTTATAAGGTTTTGGTTCATTTTTCTCTCTAAGGTGATATATAGGAAACAAGTTTTTTAACTTTTGAAAGTTCTTGAAAGTACTTGGTCTTTTTTTTTTGGTTTATGCTAAGCTGTTTTTTTTTTGTTTAAAAGTTGGTAACATGTTGACACATTTCATCTTTTTACCTATAAAAAGTATTTAATTTTTCGACACACTCAAGATATAAACGATATGGAAACAAGTATGAACTGAGGTGAAGAAACATCAGATACAGTCCATCTTCAAATACCTCTAAATATAAGCTACGTCCACCATTGAATACAACCATATAATAAAACGAGAGTAAGGTGAAAAGTTCTCGACTTATAGTCAAATCACAAAGTTTTAGTAAAAAAAAACAATTTTATTAATTTAAGAATCTATTGACATAATTTAAAAGTATCCATTAATGGCCTCTAAACATCCTCATTAGAAGTCGTTCTGAGCAAAAAATTTCACACATTTTAAGTCACAAGTTATATAATTAGAAGAATAGAGGGGAAATCGGTAATCAAAGCCGAAGTGTCTCTATTGCCAGTGCAATTTTGTGCCCAGATATGCCGTCCTGATGAAAGATGATTTTATTCTTCTTTAAACTCAACTTTGGCGTCAAATTGCAAATTTTCGCATCAATTATTTAAAAAGATTAGAGTTGCGAATGTTGCCTATAACTGTATTGACTTTAATGTTCAACCACGGGCATCCATTAGCTGCTTTAACTGCTGTGAATTCAGCTGCAGACTTTTTAAAGGTTGACATGGAAGATACAGCTCCTATTTCTATTTGCTAGAATTTAATCCATAAAAACACAATAGTTTTATCACTGCATATTATTCAAAATTAAAAAATAAACAAATTTAGATTTTTAACGAAAAAATTTTTTAACCTATCTACTATACATATTTTATATTCTTCTATATACATACAATTTAGCTTGATGAGCAAACCGTATGAGGAAAATTAGGAATATAGAAACAATGATTGAAAATGAGGAACGCCTCGGTTCCCCAGGTCCGGTACCTAACCTAGGTAATTTGACAAATGTTCTAACCAAACTAGAATAACAATAAAAATTCGTTGCTCTCGAAAATCGAACGTCCGACCTCCGCGTGTGTACTTAAAGCTCTTATATCATATGGTTAGTGTTTAATATGCAATTTGAACGGCTTTTGCACTGAACGTCTTCTGGTCTTCCGCTACGTCAGTTCAGCAATAACATTATACCCAAATATTTGATTATTTTAGATAAAAAATATGTGAAAACTTTGTACGTGTCTTTGAAATTTGAGGTTTTCCCTCGACTTCACCCCCCCCCTCTCTCTCTTTCCACGATCAGATCCTGACTTGGTTCCAATGGGACCACAACGGAAGTGCACTTAAGTGTTCGAATAAAAAAGGAATTTGTCCATAGATGATGGAGAAATCGGCGATCATACACTAAAAAAATACAGTCAAACCTCCTCCTATTTTGAAATCGTTTAATAACACACACATTGATCTTGGTGCAAAAATCATGGCGACAACTTTATAATGTACAATATATACATGGCCTAAATCAATTTAATCAGCAGAGTTGCATTTTATGTAATTAAGTTGAAAAGAAACTTCATATTTTATCCTATATAAATATAGTACCCTATATTACCATAAAATATTGAAAATATACTTGAAAATAAATATTAATGTAATTGGTTTTTAATAATTTCAAACAAAAACATTTCAATTACAAGAGTGATCTAAACAAATAATTAAAACATATTTCTATGCCATAGAATGAGTAATTTAAAGAACTAAAAAATGTTTACTTTAGGAAAATCCTAAACCGATGTTCTCATAACATTTTAAGAGTGTTATTACGCTTTAAGGTAATCACGCAGACGATTTTAATGTGTAACGCGGAAACTTGGCAATATCTGCTTTATGCATCTGGGAGATGCATCATTATTTAATGTATAATTTTAATGTTGGGAAGTGGATGCAACAAAGTGAATATTGAACGTTCTGCTTGGTTTCCGTCGCCTTAGATTAATCTTTCCTTTCTGCGGCAATTTCCCTACACATGCATGATATACATGAAGATATTAAGGTGGAAAACGTATTAGCGCTATGATATATTAATTTACTTAAGCGTAAATTTATAATAACATTAGGCACTCGGTTTAGTTAAAAGCATTCAATGCGTTATTCAAGAAAACGCAACTTTGAAATCTTTAGGGATTTTTAAATAATTTATAAAGTGGGAAATGCCGAATAAAGCTTTTACCGATTGATAATAGCTTCAAGCATAATAAAAAAACACATAGAAGGCGATCTCCCATATACGAAGCTGCAGCCAAGTTTTGTCAAACTCCAGAGTAATTAAAAAAGAATATCTTATTAACCATTTTTATTTAAATACGATTTAAAATTTCAATGTTTTGTTCACTCAAGAAGCACCATTTTAACTTGACAATTATAATGAATAAAAAAGATGAAAAATTTTTCCTTCCTTATCATATACAAATCATATCTGTTTCATTTAACATTAATGAAAATGTTTCCATTTCTATAACATTCAATATGAAAATTATATAAGATTGGCCTTTTATATTCTAGTGCGGTTTATATATAAATTAACTTTAAAATATTTTTCTTTTAATTTGAAACCTTATTATGAAAAATCGGTACAATGTATTTTATTCAAAGCATTGTTCATCGATAATTTCTGGATTTTCCCATCTTTGAAGCAACTTACGGATTCAATTTTGAAAGAACGATGTATTTTTGAGGATATCATTTTTTGGTAGCTCTATAAGGAGTGCTTCTCAGACAGATCACGAGGAGCAAGGAATATTTTAATATTTCTAAGTAAGTTTTCACCGGTTTTGCAATATGTGGTCGAATGTTGTCATGCTGAAGAATAAAATTGTTGTATCTTGGCTTCTCTTTCGGCCGTTTTTCGTCCATTTCTTGGCTCAAATATCATATTTTATTAGATTTTAGTAGTTCATAGTATACCACACCAATCTGATCCCACCAAATACAAAGCATTCGCTTGAACAAAAGGATATTCGGCTTTGCCATTCATGCTCATGTATAAACATATTTATAGTATTTATAGTAAAAAACTAGTGCTAAAATAACGTAAGTGAAAAATGAAGTGCGTGAAATAAACAATGTATTTATTTTATTTTTTTTATCCTCTGGAAGTAAATTAAATAAAATATTAAAAATTAAAAAATGGCAAACCATAGCGATTCAACCAAATCACCTGCACACTTTGATATAAGATTAGAAC
The DNA here is from genome assembly GCF_030347505.1 of Rhynchophorus ferrugineus. Lineage (NCBI taxonomy): Eukaryota > Metazoa > Arthropoda > Insecta > Coleoptera > Curculionidae > Rhynchophorus > Rhynchophorus ferrugineus. The sequence continues at coordinate 40,367,783 of NW_027472580.1, read as the reverse complement.
AAACAGCAATAACGCAAACTCCACCATCAGAATGGACTACAGTTATTAACAAAAAACGATTGAGAAGTCCAGAAGAAGAAATCGCGAGGAAACAAACAAGAATCAGTGACTATTGGTTGCAGAAACCGATAGAGACAAAAAACAGTTTTAGCAACCTGTCGGAAGAAATTGAAGAGAACATACAACCAAGCCCTGAAAAAGTTGTTCCCAAACCACCACCAATAACAGTCTATAAGGTAGGAATAATAAAAAACATCCATGACTTATTGAAAACCATTACTACGAACTACACAATTAAAACAGTGAGCTATGAAACAATTAAAATCCAATTGTTCGAAGCGGATCACTTTAAAGTTCTTATAAAAGAATTAGATGAAAGAAACACCCAATACCATACATTCAGGCCAAAATCCGAGAGAACATTTAAATTCGTATTAAAAGGATTACATCACGGGACGGACTTTAACACCATCAAGGTAGCACTAGCTGAAAAAGGCCATGAGGTCGTAAATATTCACAATATACGACATCACACGACAAAAAAACCTCTGCCTATGTTTTATATAGACATAAAACCTAATGGAAATAATAAGGCGGTGTATGAAATCACCAAATTGGAAAATAATATTATTAAATGCGAACCACCACATATAAAAAGAATTATACCACAATGCACAAGGTGTCAAGCGCACGGGCACACAAAGACTTACTGTCGCAAATCATATAGATGCGTAAAATGTGCAGGAGAACATAAGACAGGAGATTGTACTCGTAAAGTTCGCGATGAAAAAGTGAAATGTGTTAACTGTAATGGAAATCATCCAGCGAACTACAAGGGTTGCGCAGTTCACAAGCAACTACAGCAGAAACTCTATCCTGCCTTAAGGGAAAAAAGGCATCAACAAAAACAATCCACTACTACCAATCTACCACTACCCACCAGAACAAGTCAACCAGACATAACTTATGCCCAAATAGTTGAAAATGGTTCAGCACAAAAACGAGAGACAATATCTCAACCTACTGAAACTAGCAACATCTCAAGATTAGAAAATATGATGGCCAAACTAATGGATCAAATGAGTACGATGCTTGGTCTACTCACAACCGTCGTAAGCAAACTTGCCTAATGCCTGAAACCAATAGCTACAAAATCGCCGTCTGGAATGCCAATGGGCTCCAACAACACGCCAGGGAACTAAAAATGTTCGTAAATGAACAAAATATTGACGTTATGATGGTTTCCGAAACACACTTTACGGACAAGAATTATCTGAAAGTTCCTAAATATAAGCTATATCATACAAATCACCCTGATGATAAAGCACATGGAGGTACAGCCATAATAATTCGAGATGATATAAAGCATTTCGAAAAAGAAAAATTCCGCAAAGACTACCTGCAAGCCACCAGTATAACCATAGAGGAAGCCCATGGACCATTAACAATTTCTGCGATTTATTGCCCACCCAAACATAACAACAAGGCAGAACAATTTCAAGAATTCTTCAGTACGCTAGGTAATAGATTTATAGCAGGAGGAGATTATAATGCAAAACATTTAATGTGGGGTTCAAGAATAATAACCTCAAAAGGTAGAGAACTGCTCAAAGCCATAAGGAAAGATAACTTACAACATATCTCTACTGGTGAACCAACATATTGGCCTTCAGACAGAAATAAAAAACCAGATACAATAGATTTCTGTATTACAAAAAATATTGATCCAAAAAAGTGTCAGGCAGAATCATGCTTCGACCTGTCTTCTGATCATTCACCAATAATAGTAACAATTTCTTCAAAAATTACCATCAAAGATAAACCCCCTTCTCTGTGCAATAATAGAACTAACTGGCCCTCATTTAGAGAAAACTTAGACCAAAATATCTCTCTAAATTTACCGTTACAAACTGAAATGGATATAGAAATAGCAGCAATAAATCTTACAAAAAATATACAGGAGGCAGCATATTCCGCGACTCCCAACAGTGAAACATTTCCAAGAAAAAATACATATATATCATGTACAATACAGAGAAAGATAGCAGGAAAAAGAAAGTTACGACGAAATTGGCAACAGCAAAGGACTGAAGAGAATAAAAGAAAATTTAATAGGGCCATAAAAGAGCTGAGAGATCTAATCCAAATCGAACAGAACCAAGGCATTCAAGAATACCTAGAAAACTTGACATCAACTGAGGCTACAGACTATTCGTTGTGGAAAGCAACAAAAAAGCTTAGGAGATCCCAGCAGCATAATCCACCTATTAAAACAAGCGAAAATAATTGGGCGAGAAGCAATAAAGAGAAGGCCGACATTTTCTCAAAACACTTAAAAAATGTTTTTAAACCTTTCCAGTCTCAGCTACATAAAGATGACGAAAATAAAATTACTAGCTTTCTAGATTCGCCATTTCAAATGGATTTACCGCATGAGAAATTAACGGTCAAAAAAGTTAAACATACAATAATGAAAGAGATTAATATTAAAAAAGCTCCTGGTTATGACTTAATTACTGGCAAAATTTTAAAAGAACTATCAGAAAAGGCTATAAAACTATTAACATATATATTCAATGCTATGCTACGAATTAATTACTTCCCTAGTATCTGGAAAGTAGCTAAAATATTAATGATACTTAAACCAGGAAAAATACCAGAAGATGTGACCTCCTACCGACCTATAAGTTTATTACCAATAATCTCGAAAGTTTTCGAGAAATTATACATAAAAAAACTAAACTATATAATAGAAAAAAGAAAAATTATTCCAGAACATCAGTTTGGCTTTCGCAATAAGAATGGGACTATAGAAAAAGTGTATAGACTTGTAAACAAAATAAACGCTGACCTAAATGCCAAAAGATATTGTTCGGCTGCTTTCCTAGACATATCTCAGGCTTTTGACAAAGTATGGCATACGGGCTTGCAGGTTAAACTAAAGAAACTTCTCCCTCATCCGGACTATCAGCTACTAAAATCGTATCTCACTGACAGACATTTTATTGTAAATCAAGGCGATGAACATACCGAATTAAATCCCATATATTCAGGAGTTCCGCAAGGTAGTGTACTGGGTCCAGTACTGTATCTTCTGTATACGGCTGATCTGCCCACCACAAAAATAACTACTGTGGCAACATATGCAGACGATACAGCAATCTTAGCATCCCATGAAGATCCAGACACAGCATCAATAAACCTACAAACCCACCTGGAGCAAATACAATTATGGTTGAAGACATGGCGCATTAAAGCCAATGAATCAAAATCCATGCATATAACGTTTACCCTGCGTAGAAGAACATGTCCACCAGTAAATATCAATCATCGTCAACTCCCCCAAGCAGAGCATGTTAAATATCTTGGTATGCATTTAGATCGACGCCTAACCTGGAAGAAGCACATACTCTCTAAACGGAAACAACTAGGACTAAAATTATATCAAATGTATTGGCTCATTGGGCGCAAATCCAAGTTATCATTAGATAACAAGGTATTGCTGTATGAGTCTATACTCAAGCCCATTTGGACATATGGAATTCAACTATGGGGTACCGCTAGCAAATCTAATATATCCATCATTCAACGGTTCCAAAATAAGGTGTTGCGCGCCATTGTTGATGCTCCGTACTATATTTCAAATAAAGTGATACAACGCGATATTTCTCTAGAACCTATAACGAGTGTAATCCAACGTGTTTGTGTGAAGTACTTCGAAAGAGTGTCAGTGCATCCCAATGTACTCGCTAATCAGCTAAATATGCGACGTGATAGTGAAGTGCGTAGACTAAAACGTTTAACACCACCTGATCTGATTACTGGACATATGTAGAGTTTAGAATAAGCATTAGAATAAGACTAATTAATTAAGATAATATTTTATACAGAAGATTGCTTAATGAAGTGATTTTCTACGTGCCATGTATATATAATATAGACATAAGAAATACTTATTGCCAATAGGGCAGATTGTGGACTCACGAAGAGTAATAAAAAAAAAAAAAAAAAATGTATAAACAAGTGGTCCTCTTGATTATATTCATTTTGATATCATAATAGATCCACTTTTCATCACCAATAACAATACGATGTAAAAAATCTTTCCGATTTTGTAGTTGAAGCAACATTTCAGGCAGGACCAAATACCTTTCAATTCATATGACTTAAAATATATATGCTTTTGAATCAGTTTCTTGTAATACAACCAACAATTCTACATATTCTTCTTGCGTTTTACATGGAGTAATGCCTTCAAATTTTGGTTGTCCAGAACGCTCTTTGTCTTGGTTGCCAAAATCATCACTTTCGTAACGTCGAAACCAGTACTCGCATGATGATTCATGATTGAAATCGATGAAATAAATTCAGATATTTTTCAACGCACTGAAATTGCTTTTGTTCACGCTTCGACGAATTGGTACATACTGAAACTTGAAGCCTGTCAGTGAGGCTTCAACATGAAATTATTTACAAATATACCCAATGCTATTTAACACAGTAACAGGATCTCGTTTAAATTCTTAAAATTAATTTATAGACCTAAAGCAATGTCCTGTTTAGGATACTCGAGACAATTAATTATATTTAATAAATGCAAGAGTTTTTTGACCTAAAATATGATTGAGAATTTTAGATAATAAAGAAGACTAATAAATACATCTGTAAATATCATAAATACATAAATATATGTAATAATTCTTGCCTGCAATATTACCACATATATACACTTACTTTTTTATTTTAATTGTTATACTGCACGGTTCCTATATGCCGGAAGTTGAGGGCAAATATTCTCCTGATTCAAAAGAATTTGTTTCAGCTTTCCCACCTATCAAATTATTTTCCTTGAAACAATATTTTTATTTACTTATATATTTTTAGAGATTTTAAGGTGTAAGTAACACCTGGTGATTCCAGTACTGAATATATATACCCAAATTTTTCTTGTCAATAAGTTAAGATAAATTAACACGATATATGTTTCAATTATGAGTATCGAGAATAATAAAGGACTTGCAATTTATGCTGCAATTAGAAATTGCATCTTGGTTAAGCAATACTCTTCCTCAATTGGATATATATATATATATATATATATATATATATATATATATAAATATGGCCTGAAATGCACATACTTTCATGTACTTAAAAACAATTTCTGTTTTTTTTCCAAGAGCACATTTAAACAACTCCGTTTTAATCAAATTCAACTAACAAGAAACCATTTAAAATTAAAACAATAATTCCTTAAAGTTAGAAAAAGAGGGAAAAAAACATAAAAAATAATTTTATATGTTGATTAAACATTGTTTCCTGGTGAGAAAAATACCGTTGAAACGCCTTGGAAGATCCGATGGGTAATTTCTATCAGAAAAATTAATAGATGGCGCTGTGAAAAAAGCTGATGATTATGAATTATCTAGTGGTCCAAAGTAGACAGTTAATTTGATAAGTTCACAAAGTAGTTTCAAAAACCGTTTCATGAAATAGCTGATATCGAAAAACTATCAAAAACAATTAGAGCTAGTCTAAATACACCCTAGTTATCAGAAAGGAAACTCTCAAATATAACACAAATATTAGTGCGTTCTTTGAGGGTGTTGAAATAAAATTAAGAAAACTTAAAAAGTCACTGACGAAAGTTTGTTGAATTCATTAAAATATGAATAAGCATTAGTTTTATCATCGTCATTCGAATTAAACAAAGCATAAAATATTTTCACCCAAATATGATTTTTTCGCTTCATCTTATGATTAGTTAATTATAAAGGATCCAAAATCGTTAGTCTTAAGTCAACAAATAAATTGTTGGGCCGTTAATAGGATTTATTGATTACCTATGAGTGAAGCTTAACACCCACCTTAAACTCACATCCATCCATCAAGATTCATTTTTTCTCGTATCATAATTAATTTCTGTTCTTTTTGCATGAAAAAAAAACACGATGAAAACCTAATAGCTTTTAAATTTTCATCTATTGTTGGCGACCATTAAATTTAAAACGACTTTCTTCTTATTGTGATTTGTTTAATATCGTCGTGAAAAACATCCCTTATTAAAATACCTTTTTATTCGTTTGTTTACACTGGCACTGGCGCTTAATTGAATCGTTCTAAACAATATCTATTTTCCTGCTCTATTTTTCGTGTGCAGATGAGTTGAGCGAGGTTAGACAGGTCGACTGACACTTTTGTGCGCAATTCCATTCGGCTGAATGAAATATTCCAAATTTCCACTGGACTAATAGTTAAGAGGTGAATGGATGAGTTATATATTTCCAGTTTAATGTCGCAGAAAATATTTCTGAAATTCTTGCCGCACTGTTATATTAGTTATATTATTGAACATAGCTGGTATTATTGCATGATATATTATTGTAAAAGCTTGTGGTTAAAAGCAGAATGATATTTCATGGATCCGTAACCCAATTAATAACACGAGAGTTGATTGTATTACAATATACAAGATATTTTGAATTAGATTTATACTTGTTCGATATATATGATTCAAGTTTATTCTAGTGAGTTTGAATTCTGGAATAAACTACTTAATTCCTCATTTTATCTCCTCCTACTATGAAAATTGCACTGACCGAAGTCAGAGGGAATTAAATCTGAACATTTTCTTGAATGGGTATGATTGTCGCATCAATTGTTGCATTCAACGGTCTTTTTTTTTAATTTTCTTTCCGTGAGAAAACTTATGGTTTCAGAAAAAAAATTTCAATCCAAGATATCCTGAAACAATATTTCTCTTGCAATAAAAGAAAATGATGCTGACAATCTTTTGGCCTATTATTGAACCAATAGCCCTTAATCTTTAGTTTTGTAAATAAATAGGTTTAAGTTTGTAAAACACAAAACTAAACATTTATTCATGTTAGTCAAAACTTTTTTCCAACTTTCAACTGATATGGCGATAAAGTGTTGAAAGAACGTTGTTACGTTTTGATATTAGATTTACAACCCATCATCGATTTTGCATTTCTTCGGCATTTCTAAACCAAATAGGAGTCAACTTATGCTGCAGCGATCTGAACAAGTTGTCATCAGAAAATAACATGCATACATATCAATTCTTGCATCTGAACACTGCCATTCTAAAGGATGACTTTGCACCTGTAACCCACTATTACTGATCTGTTTTAAGCAATATGTCATTAAATGTATTGAATTAACATCGGTAGATATCTGTAGTATAACAGCTTATGACATTTTACATTTTACACGTATCAGATTCACTTCTCATCGCCAGGTATAATACGCTACAGAAAATGCGTATTTGCCTACATGGAATTTTCAGTCACTGGGTCTGGCCATTTTCTTATTGAATCTAACAGGCCAATTGAAAAGTCCCCGGCCTGACACATAAATGGCGCTACTAGAATTAAATCATTTTTTTTTGTGAGCCCTAAACTTCAAAATATGCGTGTATAAATCTGACAGCTGTCGGCTCATTAGTTTACAAATTATAGCATTTTGAGTGAAGCAACTTTTGTTATTGCGAAAAAAATTGATAAAAAGGAATTTCACGTGTTGATAAAATATTGCATTTTGAAGGGAAAAAATACAGTTGAAGCAAAAATATGGCTCGATGCTGAATTTCCGGACACTGCCCCAGGAAAATCAACCATCAAGGATTGGTATGCTAAGTTTAGACGTGTTGAATTGAGAACCGAGAACGGTGAACGCAGTAGACACCCAAAAGAGGTTGTTACCGACGAATACATTAAGAAAATCCACATAAATATTTTGAATGACCATAAACTGAAATTGAATGAAATAGCAGAGACTCTGAAGATATCAACTGAACATGTACATCAACAATGGATGAAACATGACGCCATCATTTCAATCCGAAGTCCAATCGACAGTCATCGAAGTGGATTGCACACGATGAACCTGCTCGGAAAACACAACAGTCGGCTGGCAAGGTTATGGCGTCTGTATTTTGGGACGCGCATGGAATAATTTTCATTGACTACCTTGAAAAAGAAGGGACCATCAACAACAACTATTACATAGCCTTATTGGACCGTTTGAAGGACGAAACAGTACAAAAACGGCTGCATTTAAACAAAATGGAAGTGCTCCTTCACCAAGACAATGGGCCGTGTCACAAGTCACTAAAAACGATGGTAAAATCCATAAATTGGGCTTCGAATTGCTTCCTTATCCACCGTATTCGTCAGAGCTGGCTCCCAGCGACTATTTCCTGTTCTCAGATCTCAAAAGAATGCTCGCTGGGAAGAAATCTACCTCGCATGAATATGTGATCGACGAAACTGAGGCCTATTTTGAAGCAAAGGACAAATTGAATCGTGCTACAAAAATGGTATCGAAAAGTTGGGGGGTCGCTATAATCAGTGTATCACCCTTGAAGGGAATTATGTTGAGTAAAAAAAACTAATTTTGCCAAAAAATATGTTTTACTATAGTAGGCCGGGGACTTTTCAATTGACCTGTGATCTCATCACATATTAAACATTTCGAAACTGTTAATTTATCAAATTTTAAGTTTGATGTTTGAAGTTTGCTGTTTGAAGATTTTTTGAAAGTTTGAGCTGTATTTTCATTCAACAGCATTTGTAATTCTGTTTTGATTCTCCATATCATTATTTGTCTAACATTAAAATGCAACCGATTATTACCCGATAATTGGAATCTGACCCAGCAGCATCACCTTTAAAGAGATTAGCTTTTTCTTCGTGCAGCTTAATGCAATTTCGAGCAATCCACAGAGTCAATACACACTGAATAACTTAATAATATTAAATGGTCAGTCAGATTAGATTGTATAACAATTACATGCTTTAATATTTCAGGTTTCTATTGACAGATATTGCTTATCAAAAGGTCTACGACCAAAAAAAAAGAACTATAAAAAAGAAATAGTATATATATACAGTACATATATATATATATATATATACATATATATATATATATATATATATATATATATATATATATATATATATATATTCGTTTTGGGCAGATTAAGATTCGTTTTGGGCAGGCATTTTCAACTATTCAATTATCATTATCGTCCTTTTCAGCGGAATGGAAAGCGGTTCGCTTAGAAATCGGAGAAAATTGAGCATTAATCATTCGATAATTCAATTTTTTTCCATTAGTACGTTTTATTAAGAACGGTCAAAGAAGGCCAGGCCGTACCACTAATCGCCATTAACGATCAGGCTCCGATGCAGTAGGGACTCGTTAAAAGGTTTCACAGTCGGTTGGGTCCCTTTGTCAGTTCAAAAACAAACGAAAATCGCCCCGGGGAACAAATGAATTCTATTCCCGGTGACGTCACGGCACACGCGTCATCACGAACGGATATGATACGCGCTCTCCAGGAAGAATGGGGACGATAGTGCCGACCGCCTGAAACGGGTTTTCGGTTTTACAGTTTAACGCAAAATCGGATGATTTATAACGGTTTTACAGACGATTTGAAAAAAATACACGTCCTTAGTTAAGTACGAATTGTAAGGACCTCACGCGGGAACCATTGTTTAATGTTTTTGGTTTTCATTAAGCAATTTCGATGTGGAAATGGTAGTTTCAATAGACACACTTGTCGATAAGGAAGTGGCGATTCATTTCTAGGCTATAAAGTGATGGGTCAATATTGGTTACGTGTAGTAATAACTGATTGGTGAAAATATGTGTATTTTCGAATATATAATAAGGTAGCACTAACGCGAATCGAATTCGTTTGTGTTCGCACTAGGATTTATAATTGTTTACATCTAAGATTTCAACCGTTGCTAGATGTCCACATAGATGATGAAATTCTGAACTGAAACAATAAATCTCGATTTTTATGTTGCGCATATTAAGTTATTAATCATAGACCTCATGTGAAGATACCGCAGCCAGGATCACTGAATATAAACAAATGATTTATTTCATACATATTAGTTGTTAGTACTTTTCTATTAGTTGTTAGTAGACACCAACGTTGCTTATTACTTATCTATTGATTTAATTCTTTAGTGTTTAATTTGTTCTAAATATGTATCATTTTATTCATATAGTATGTAGACCTATCTACTTATAAGTTTATTAACTGTAATGACAATTTTTTTAAAGAAATTGTAGATCAACAGCATTAATATAAAACAACTAAATCGAAATATTATCACCGGACATCAACTTGGGTTTCGTAATAAGCACGCAACAAATACACAGATCAATAAACCAAATAAAGGCAGTCCTATATAGCACAGATATTGTCAAGCTTATATATATGTCAAGCTTTTATTAAATCAGATTAAACTAAATGCTTTATCATAAACATTTTACCATAAAATAATATGATCAACAGACTGAACTACAAAATATATGTATTTACAAGGTAATGTACTAACTCCAGTGTTGTAATTCCTGTATACTTCTGGAAACATACACAGATGATGTACCAATCTTGACACACATTAATAAAACACAACTATGACTAAAAACTGTGGAAAAAAACCTAAAAAGAAAATCTAACCACATAAATGTTATCTTACGTAGAACAACATACCAACTAATGAATATAAATAACAACCAACTTCCCGAAATGGAGGATGTTAAATATCTTATCGTGTATCTCGGTCAAAGTCTAAATTAGAAGATAAACATACTTGAGCTAAACTAAAATAACTTAGTTATAATCTAAACCTAATATATTGGCTTGCCGAACTCAAATCGAAGTTATTGGATAGATAACAAGGTCTTAGTTCAGAAATGTATACTTAAGAACATTTGGTCCTGCAGAACCAAATCAAGGGATACTTCTAGAAAATCTAATATAACCCATGATTCAACAGTTCCAAAAGAATTTTGAAAGCTATGGTCGATGCTCTCTCTAATGAAGTGACACCGTCATATCCCATAACGAGTACCATTGAAACGAATTGAAAATTGAAACGAAATTGAAACGAAAAACGAAAATTGAAAGTGTTTTTATTAAGTACTTCGAAAGAGTGTCATTGTACTCCAATGTACTTGCCAATATGTTAAACATTAGTAATAATAATGAGGTTTGTATGCTAAAATTTTTACTACTTTCCATCAAATTAATAAAAATTTTACAGCAAAATATAGAATAAGATATTTTACAGAGCCAATTTGGACCTATGGGGTGTAAATATGGGGTTGCAATAACATATCAAACCAACTAGTGATCCAATGCTTCCAAAAGAAAGTTCTACGATTAATTATCAGTGCTATAGCAATGCAATCGCTATGTAACCAACGAAGAGCTGCACGATAACCTCCAAATCATATAGATACACGAAGTGATCCAAGATTTCGCCTTAAAACATGAAATAAGTTTGCTAAATCACAGCAGCGTACAATACAACAATTGGACATCACGAAGAAAATCAAAAGATTGAAGCGAACCAAACCACAGAAACTTGTTTAGTATATAAGTTTATGCTTAACTTTAGCTTAAATAGTTCAGTTTTATTTTAATTTGGGAAATACACACTAATATATTAATCCCGTACTCGCCTTCTTTGTATATTAATGCAAGTGCAAGATAATAGAAACAGTAGAACAGTAGTAGAAGCAGAATTAATAGAACAGTTGTAATAAATGAGTTTGTAAATTAACATTGTACTAAAAATATCAAATATAAGAAGTAATTAAAAAAAAACTCCGAATTTACAGGCATACCTTCTTTAGAAAATAAGAAAATTGTAATTTGACGAGTTAAGTCTTAAACTGACAAATGTTAATGAATCAGGCTATAGTAAGATGAGTTTAATCGAACCTTCTGTACAACCACAAGGAATACAAGAGGGAAGCATCGGGGATAAATTGTAAAATATATATCTATTCTTAAGAGTTTTGGTTCCAACCGAATAACGACGTATTTGAGTAAAAGCCGTCGATTTTCATCATAAAGCAGTCCTATCCAAGCAGTGGAGATTCTTCAGGACAAGTTCAATCAAGCAGTCTATGTCGCATAAGATAAAAGCGACAGATTATTGTCTGTGTTTTCTATCATATTACCAACATGTCAAAACAGTAGTAGTTCTCACTAGAAATCTCTTTGCATAATTCTCACCAGTTATACTGATTTATATCTATTTAGTCTTACATTGTACTTTTGAAGATTAATTTTTGCAAGGAATAGTACTTTGTACATTTCGACACAAGAACAACAAATATTTTAATCTTAAATTAAATATTTAACATTTAATTATTATTAAACATTTTCCTATATTTACGCATTCATAAGACACACTTTTTCTTCGGTTAAAAATGTTAGTACAAGGAGAGTGAAGTAGTATTTGTTAGCCTGGTTCACCAATTTAATTTTAATATAAAACTTATAATGTAATCTGATCAATTTCCCACTTTTCAAGCCAGAGATTTTTTTTTAAATTATAGTCACTTCAACACTGTTGTGTTATTTGGTGACTTTATAAATCATCTGACAGAATAAACATGTATCAAATACATATACGATACAAACACAAATTGTATAAATGAATTAATAATCAATCAATATATAAAACGAGATGAAACATAAATAAATACTATACATTTAAAATATATCAATAGATAGATAGAATATAAAAATAAATACATAATAATATAAAAACACATATAAAATAATATTAGTATAAAAAATTATAATTCATAATACATAATATATTAATATATTGAAACCAAAGCAGTAGATAAAATATAACGTAAAGGTTATAAATATAAAATAGTTTGGTTTCTCTAAAATAAAATTTAATATGAGATAAGAGATCAGATAGAATACTGTAAATGAATTTCATGTAAATAATGAAATATTTTATCGATGTGATTTGGAGTGAAAAGATTTTTCAGATTTCTAGGTATGTTATGTCTAATTCGAATAGACCGTAGAGCCTCACATTATTGTAAAACATGTCGGACTGTTTTTAATAGTCCACAATAATCACACAACGGAGGAACATCGCCAGTCATAAGATATGAATATGAGAACTGACAATGCCCGATTAGCCTATTTAACAGGACCTACTTATACCTATTAGTAGATAATGTCATAGAAGTAAAGCTAGAGATTTTTGTTTTCACATATATTATTTTTTAACAATTATTTCACTGTCAGCAACAAACATTTCAACAAATTTTTATATTCTCTGTTTAGTAATATTGTACTGCATTCATCCATTCTCGAAATTCTCGAAATTCCATTCTCGAAAAACTACTGGAAATTTGCTGGGAGCTATAGAATAGTACAACCAATTGATACAAACGTTGCCTCCTAATTTCGAATTGTACTAAATTAATTTTGCCATATGGCATCTTTTCGGCAGATTGAGATATTCTCTAACATTACCAGTTATAGAGTTAATATCAGCACATATTCAATGCAATAACATATTCACTACATTGCCTGCTGCCACAAAAGTTTAAAGAAGAAACTCTGAATATCTAAATATATTTAATGGATGATCCTTAGTATAGTGCAGATTTGACACCTATTGGTCTATTTTTATTTCTACATGTTTCCAGTGCATATTTCGAAAACATTATTGTTCGAAAACTCTCTTAGCGTTCAAAATCTGTCATATTCAAATTCAATTCACAATGTTACGTATTCCCAAATTGCAAAAAATATTGAGTTTATCTGAAAAATGTCTATATTTTACAAATATTTATATTTAGTATAATCTTAGTCAAGAAAAACCACGTTATGTCGTCAAAAAATACCAACATTGAAAATATAGAAAAAATATCTACTTTATTTAAGATATTTTAACAGACCGTGTTTTACAGCGTGTATATTATTAATGATTTAAAAGCATATATGACGATAGAATATTAATTATCTTAAGTAAACACTCAGATTGTAATGGATTTTTTGTTCATTAATGTTTCAAATTTTAATTACTACTGAAATTGAAGTTTACTTAACTGCATATAAGCTAGTATAAGAAAAAATTAAACAATGTGCAAGTCAGTTTACGCTTGTGTGGGATCATCTGCATCTAATGACATATCCGTTCTTGGGGTTTTCGAAATATCATGCATGCGGATGATATATAAGCCGGGGGCTCTAATAGTAATCCAGTTCTCCCTCCTTTATTATTTTGGTTTTAGATAATTTTATTATACGCTTTATGTTATTCAGGACCGGTAGTTCTGTGAATTTAATTGATATTAGAATTAAATTGAAATTTTCTCCTTTGCTTATCTTTTGTTTTTCTTATACCGTCATTATTAATACATTTCGTTTTCGTTTCGCAGTATTCTGTTCTATATTATTCAATAAGATTTTCCATCTAGGATTTGTATGGACAGGGCGCGTTGCATAACATGGCCTGGAAATCTAATTCAACCCTTCTTATCCGATTATACACTTTTGCCTACAGATGGTTGCTAATTAAGATGCCCCATGATTTAAGCGTGATTCGAAACTTGTAACAATTTTCCTGCCCCTAGTATTTTTTAAAAATTGTTGTTTAATTTCAATTCTAAGTAATTTTAACATTTTTAATGTAGTGAAATTTTAAAAGTAAAATGTTAAAAAAGTTATGTATAGCCCGACCAATAACACAGCCAATGCACGTCATCAAAATTTATGACATCAGCACGTCGAAATGTTGCCAGGCCACCTTGGAAGTCTGGTTTACAACGTCGGTTTATAACCTCTAATTATAACATCTAATGCTTTAAAGAATTTTGCAAACATCTGGCAACATTGTCCACTAGTACTAATTCAAATCGCATTTTATAGGCTGATATTCCAATGCATCAGACAGAAGATTATTTTAATTAGAACAAAATGGGAAGAAAAACTCCGCTCCGAAATTAAAACAAATTTTACATTTTTATAAACTGCAATAGAATTAGCTGTTTTATTTGACCGCTTATTAGGTTTTATTATATCTATAGTGTTGTATTTATTTGCAAATTTATATTACTAATTGTGTCTTAAAAATAGGATTACCTGGGATCTTCTTTCTTAATTTCTTCTCTACTTCCACTATATTATTTAGTCTTTAATTGTTGATCGATATTGACTGTAGATCCAGACTTTCCAATACCTTATGTAAGCAACGGTAGTACAATATATATCTAAAGCAGATTAACTATTTAGCGTGGAACCGTGTTTATTAATTTAAAAAAACTAGCTGGTGAGTAATTGAAGACCGGGAGGATGGTATAACAAATAGGATTGTTCTTATAGCCGTTTTCTTTCTTGAGAATATTTTGATGTTTGCAATATAGTTTTTTAAAATGACTAAAATTTTTTTTAACTGATTGTAGTGACTAGTGTCCATCCAAGACTCGACCGTAGATCTTTCGTACATGTCTAAGACACTGTTAGCGTTCTTTTGTCCTTGTATTTATTGTCGTCCCAATTTTTTCTATGTACACTTTTAAATACTCATAGGGCCTTCATATATAATCTTTATCGAATAGCTCAAGCTATATCCATTTCAAGCTAATCTGAGGTGATGGATCAAGATGGATATTTTTTGGAAGATCTCTTTGAGGTGATTGAGTTTCCTGTAAACCTGATGTCCTAGTTAATTTTTTCATCGTACCAAAACGTCAGACAAAAGGTGAAAGAAAAGTGAATTTTATATTTAATTTCGGTTCTTCACACTTTCTGAAACTATATTTCTCTTATGTTCTTTATAGATGACAAAGAGAAATCAATTTGATGATGAGAATCAATGACAAAGAGAATCAATTTGGTCGTATAGGGTCTCAATCTAGTATAAAAAATTATTTTCTTGTCTTATTTATGCTATTAAAGACATTTATTAATCTGTCTTAGACCTATAGCCAGTACAAAGTCATTACTTTATCAATATAAAACTTAATCTATTATAAGGATTTTCGATATACAATAAAACGTTAGTGGTAAGTATTCTTATGTTGATTCCATAAAAAATTGACTCTTTATGATAACGAAAATGAATTAAAAAAAAACAAAAACGATGTTATAAAGAACAAAATAATTTCAACATATATCCAAATAAATATATCAAAACCAATGGCCATTCAGCTGATCGAAAATATAATAGAGCTCCAAAACGATTATCGAAAAATAATTTAATTTTCATCCCCGGCTTTATTAAAACCGATAAAATCTATAAAAAACAAAAAAAAAAACGTACAATACCTACTTCAAACGCTGCCAACGTCAGTCAATTCTACAGATAAAACCGAACCCCATTCTTTGCGACCTTATCTAAATCGCATTTGTCATATATTTCCTATAATTGAAACTTCAAAGGCCTTTAATGGTAATTCCATACGTTGCTAAAATAGAATACGGGGCTCGGAACGATTACTGGATCCATAATTTGTGCATATTTGATGCTCCAGGGACCATATTTTGCATTTCGATGGATAGTTAAGGGGGAACCAGATAGAGGTCAGAGCCGGGACGGTCAGAGATGACTAATAGATTTTAAGGTACCATAAATTGGTTTAAATCTTTGGAATTATCGTTTGCTTATCCCCCGTCTATAATTTAGGGCTATTCGAATGAGAGTAAAAAACATCTCCCCTGCATATACAAGCGCATGGGGGTTGTTGTAAAAAATATGAATTATTCAGGTCATTAAATATAACAACGTATATACACTTTTTTGATATTAATTAAAAATAACGTAGCAGCTGCGCTATATAAATTAGTTTTTTATAAGAATTAAATATATTTAAGCTAGAATTTTGGAAAATGTAAAGATCTAATTAAAATAGACAACCAATGCTTGACTTTAAAAAATGTATTTTACCTGTCTGTATTAATTGAACTGACATGTTTTGTTATCATTTAGGGCTAAACTAGAGTTTATCTGGACTGGACCTACTGTTCAGAGTGGCCTTCGAACCATCACCAGTATATATTCGGTCTTAATCAGCCTGGGTACTAGCGTAACTAGGATATTTTCCTTGTCGGATTTTGCACTCTTGCGTTTTGGGTAACCATAATTATAAACAATAACATAATTCGAACCTCCGGCTAGCGCAACAAGGGGAGGACCATCTGTCGCCTCGACCGTTTTTGGCCAATTTTTAAATAAATATATATCATTATCGAAGAAGCACCTATATTAGATTTTAATATTAAATTCAATTATACACAAACAAAAATCTTTCTTCTAGCTATTGATACCTCCAAAAATGTTACTGCAAGTAAATATGATGTTATATATCTTATATATAAAAATGAATCGCAAAATATGTTCCTAAGCGCATAACTCAACAACGCCTGGACCAATTTGGCCAAATCTTTTTTTAAAATGTTCGTTGAAGTTCAGGGATGGTTTTTACGGCGAGAAAAATTAGAATTATTGCTGGAAAAACCCTAAAAATAGCCCTTTTTGTTTGAATTTGTTTCGTGTATCAGTTGACAATTCATCTGTCATCTGTCAAAAGTCATCTGTAACAGACAACTTTTTTATTTTAAATTTGATATGACTTGAACTCAAATCCTTTTAATCCGTACGAATTGTTTTATTTATTTAAAATTTTTTATTTGTTTAAAATTTAATTCAAATTTTAAATAAATAAAACAATTCGTACGGCTTAAAAGGATTTGAGTTCAAGTCATATCAAATTTAAAAAAAAAAGTTGTCTGTTACAGATGACTTTTGACAGATGACAGATGAATTGTCAAGTGATACACGAAACAAATTCGTATATCGTGTTTTGTGCAGAGTGTTTAGTTAGTTAGTGTTTGTTTAGTTCGTGATTAGTGAAAAAATAATTTATATTTGATATGCCTCCTATAAGACGAAGCAATTTAGGTAGAAGAACCAGAAATGCTATAAACCAAGCTAATTACCGATCTAATCGTACTGCACAAGAACGTGACGACGGAAATGAACGTGAAAGAATTCGGATATCACAAACGCGTGAAGCGCGAGCGCGACATTCAACTAATAATCGCGCAAGTTTGAATCCAGCTGCTTTCAGTTACGATGTGTCAATTGACTACAGTAACTACCAATGTGTTGTTATTGGTTCTATGAACTTGGTTTGCTCACACTGTAAGGCATTAAAATACAAAAACGAAGCCAATGGATTGTGTTGCGCAAATGGTAAAGTGAAATTGATACAATTGGATCCACCACCAGAACCATTGTACTCATTGGTTTCAGGACTAGGAACAGATTCTATACACTTTTTGACACATATTCAACAATATAACAATTGCTTTCAAATGACTTCATTTGGGGCAACAAATGCAGTTCGGGAAAATTTTATGCCAACTTTCAAGGTATGTATTATAGCAGTTACTCATAATTATTTTAGCGAACAAAATTTTCTGTCACCAAAGTTAAGATGTGTTACTAATCTTCAATTTCTTAATCATTACGAAATATATCACTTAGTCATCATATTATATGGTGATTCAGTTTCAGTGACACTTTTATTATATTTTATATTTGATAGATATTAGTTAAAACTAAATATATACTTTTTAAGATCAAATATTATTTAAGTTTGATCATTGACAATCCATTAATTTATACCACACCATAATATTTTTTTTATTTACAGATACAAGGGCAAATATATCACAGAGCAGGTTCACTGTTACCAGTGTCAGATAGCGACAACAAATTCCTGCAAATTTATTTTATGGGCAATTCACCACAAGAAATTGATCTGCGTTGTGCACATAACAATTTAGTAAAAAGGTCTATTGTAGAACAATTACAAACTTTATTTCATCAACACAATCAATTGATTATATTGTTTAAAACTGCCCTGGATCTGATGCCATCCGATAATCACAAAATTGTAATCAGAGCTGATAAAACACCTGCAGGTCAACATACAAGACGTTTTAATGCACCAACTATTGATGAAGTTGCTATCGTTGTAGTTGGAGAAAACTTGGAATCCCGTGATATTGTTTTACATCGTCGAAATTTTCAATTACAACCTATAAAGGAAACACACCGCTCATATGATGCACTGCAATATCCCATTATATTTTGGCAAGGTGAAGATGGCTACGATTTATCAATAAAAATGATAAATCCCATTACAGGTAACTAAAATATTAGTTTAGCTATGGCGATAATATCTCAGTCACTATATTATGTATTTTAATTTTATATTTGAATGTTATTAAAACAAAATCTGTTTACAGGTTCTGAAACCAAGAAAAAAGTCAGTTCAATGAACTATTATTCATACCGCCTAATGATTCGGGAAAATGCAGATAATCACATATTGAAATGTCGGCGATTATATCACAAATATGTTGATGACATGTATGTTAAAATTGAAACGGAGAGATTAACATTCATCAGGTTGAATCAAACCAAACTCCGATCTGAAGAGTATATTCACCTTCGAGATGCGATTAATACTGATGGAAATGCACAGAATGTCGGTCGGATGACTATTCTTCCAGCAACATACATCGGAAGCCCTCGGCATATGCACGAATATGCTCAAGATGCCATGTCGTATGTTCGTCATTATGGTACAGCAGATTTGTTCATCACATTTACATGCAATCCGCAATGGATAGAAATTAAGCAGGAGTTATTACCTGGGAAATCATCCATTGATCGTCATGATATTACAGCCAGAGTCTTTAGACAAAAGTTGAAATCTTTAATGAATTTCATCGTAAAACATAATGTATTTGGTGAGACACGCTGCTGGATGTATTCTGTGGAGTGGCAGAAACGAGGATTGCCACATGCACACATTTTGATTTGGTTGGTTGAAAAGATAAGGCCAAATGAAGTTGATGCAGTGATATCAGCTGAAATCCCTAATGTACAAGTAGATCCTGGATTGCATGAGGTAGTTATCAAAAACATGATACATGGTCCCTGTGGAACTCTTAATCAAAATTCACCGTGTATGATGGATGGTAAATGTTCAAAACGATATCCACGGACATTAATATCGGAAACAATTACTGGTAATGACGGTTATCCATTGTATCGTCGCAGATCGACAGCAGACAATGGAAAATCAACAATTGTCAAATTAAATTAACAAGATATTGAAATAGATAATCGTTGGATTGTTCCATATTCACCCATTTTATCAAAGACATTCAAAGCACACATCAACGTTGAATCTTGCCATTCAGTGAAATCGATTAAATACATTTGCAAATATGTAACCAAAGGGTCACTCCCTATATGGCTGTGATTGGAATTGGTGCAGAGAATTCTAATGATGAAGTTACCCAATACCAAATGGGCCGCTATGTCAGTAGTAATGAAGCAGTTTGGCGAATATTTTCTTTTCCTATTCATGAGAGACACCCTTCTGTTGTTCACTTAGCTGTGCATTTAGAAAATGGACAAAGAGTGTATTTTACAGCACAGAACGCAGTACAAAGAGCTGCTCAGCCACCATCTACTACATTAACCAGTTTTTTTGAGACATGCCAAAACGATGATTTCGCACAAACATTGCTATATTCTGAAATGCCAAAATATTATACCTGGAATCAATCCTCAAGGAGATTTATACGACGGAAACAAGGAAAACCAGTTCCAGGATATACAGATGTATATTCCACCGATGCGATTGGCCGGATTTATTCAGTACATCCAAGCAATGATGAATGTTTTTATTTACGACTGCTATTAGTCAATGTACGTGGCCCAACATCATTCCAACAGTTACGAACTGTTGATGGTGAATTGTGTGGATCCTACAGAGAAGCCTGTCAACGTTTGCAATTGCTTGAAAATGACGCTCATTGGGATCAAACTCTCAATGATGCTGTAATATCATCACACACTCATCAAATACGAACATTGTTTTCTATAATCATATCTACATGCTTCCCATCAAACCCAATTGATTTGTGGATGAAGTACAAAGATTATATGTGTGATGATATTTTGTATCAAATACGGAATAGAATGGGAAATCCAAATATACAAATCAGTGAAGAAATTTACAATGAAGCATTGATTTCAATTGAGGACATGTGCTTGATAATGTCAAACAAACTATTAATTCAATTAGGCCTGACCGCGCCCAATCGTCCAATGCATGACGCTTTTAACCAAGAGTTGCATCGAGAAAGACTGTATGATCTCAACGCTTTGAAAGAATAAATTCAAACAAATCTTCCACTGTTAAATGAACAACAGAAGTATGTATTTGAAACTCTTATGAAAGTAACAAATGATGAAACTGGAGGGATTTATTTCTTAGATGCACCTGGTGGTACAGGAAAAACTTTTTTTATTTCATTAATATTAGCAACAATTCGCTCACAAAATAAAATTGCACTTGCACTCGCTTCGTCGGGAATCGCAGCAACTTTGCTTGAAGGTGGTCGAACAGCCCATTCAGCACTAAAATTGCCATTAAATATGCAAAGCAATGAAACTCCAACCTGCAACGTTTCGAAGAACTCTGCAATGGCAAAGGTTTTGCAGCAATGTAAATTGATTGTTTGGGATGAATGCACGATGGCACATAAAAAATCTTTGGAGGCTTTAGACAGAACCTTGAAAGATCTACGTAGCAATAATAACCGATTTGGTGGTGCAATGATTTTATTAGCAGGAGATTTTCGTCAAACATTGCCAGTGATTCCACGATCAACGCCAGCTGATGAACTCAATGCATGTCTAAAGTCCTCCAATTTGTGGAAACATGTTAAAGTACTTCATTTAAGCAAGAATATGCGTGTCGAGTTGCAAAATGACCAATCTGGAAACATATTTTCTAAACAACTCATTGACATTGGTAATGGCAAATTTCCTATAGACATGTTGACGGCTTGCTTTTGCTATGACTATAAACAAGTCCCAGGGGCAATCATTAAGTGTTTGTGGTATTAATCTAGAAAACCCATGTTTCTCACATGGTCAATTGTATGTTGCCTGTTCCCGTGTTGGAAAACCATCAGATTTGTTTATCTATGCGCCAGGTAATCAAACAAAAAACATCGTATACCACAAAGCAATATAATGATAATAATAATAATAATAATTATGATTCACATGATTAACAATAAAGCGATTACTTACTTTTCAATCCTTATATATGTTTTATTTAATTATTTTTTATTCACAACGCCCTATCACCAGGGTGATGGTTCTGTTCAGGAGAATTTTTTAAAATACGTAGGCACAAAAACTGCCACATTACAAATCTTTTTGACAGGACGAAGTCTGTCGGGTCAGCTAGTGATACAATAATATCAATAAATTTGCATTGAAACACTATAAAAATATCTAAACTTATCCAGGCAGGTTTATACCTGTCTGTTTTCAATAATTATATCTTGACACTTGTGTAACTAGCCTTAAGAATCTACTGAAATTGATTATATTTATTTGTACAGTCATATTATTTTCTGAAACTTAAATATTCAAATAATTTTAAATTACTTTTAAGATGTTGTGGAAGAAAAGCACAATTCTATATTGTTGATGTTTTAGTCTCCTATTACAAGCTAAGATTTATCTGGACTGGACCTACTGCTTAACGTAAAACACTCTAAAAGACTAGCTTTTTCTTAAGATTTTGTAGTTTCTTATTATTTTAGTTTTAATAGATCAAAATGAATCTTATCGATCTGGTCGATAGGAGTAGTTCACGATTAAATATTTCCTAATTTTTAGACCCCTATCTCTTTAATTGTTTTATACATATATCAAAAACTAATTAGAAACATAAACTTCTTAGGTATCGGCCAATATATTCTTCTTATTTGTAACTTGATTTTTCTTCACATGCCTCCGCGATTTCAACATGATACACTATGTTTTATATTTCAGAATCGTCCAATATTTATCTTGCTTTTTCTTAAGTAACTTTTCTGTTACACGAATCTATGTTTATTGTTTGCTAGTAAATTCTAAAAAAATCGCTGAATTCTAAAAGTTCATTTTTGCGAAATTTTGTAGTTAATTTTGTTAAAAATTAGTTTTAAAACATCAACATACTTTTTGAACCAATAGCCTTTTTACTATCCATGTCAATAACAAGTTACCTATTGTTAGAGGTATGTTAATCAAAATGGGATAAGTTTTACAAAAGAAATAGAAAGATTAGTTCAAACAAATGCATTAATCCCTAAATATAGAGGTCAACTATCATATAGAGCTGTGTTGTTTTATATTTCATTTAACTTATTTTATTGTTGTGATATTAGCAAAGGCTTAAGTTGCTAAAATATATTATTTATACTTTAGTGTGATACGTGAACTAAATACTGAATAGAGTAAGTATTTCGTGAAAATATCTTGAAATTTAGTTCTCAACCTAATATTCGAACAATTATTAAGAAAGCATCTAGGAGTATCATTGTCAAATATTTGTAAAACGGCATACCTATTTTTGTATGTATATTTTTTTTTATAAAATTTGTTTATGCTAATTTTTGTTTTCCTTCTTTACATACTTATTTCAACCTGATGAGTGTTATCCCTATCCAATATGTATATAGCTGTAGTTGTAAGATCCAAACTAATTCATTATAGTGATTTATATGATTTATAAAATTAAAAATAAACTTTCATTAATTTTAGAAAAATTAGAATTAATATATGATGTAGCATTAAAGCGACTCTATTAAGAATTATTTTTCAATTATTTTATTACATATTATAATAGATGTGCTTAGTATAAGCTTAATTTACAAATTAATTTTAGTCGCGAAACGACGATAACATCATAGAAAGCGACAAAAATGTATATTACACCACAAGGACCGAAAGTTGAATTTTCGGCTTCGACTCGGGAATCATGACGAACAGGACCGAGATTTCAACTTTTGGACCGTGTGGTGTATACGATTTTTTTTTATAGCCGGTCGAAAGTAAGTTATTAATTTAATTTTAAATTTTGATGAGCATGTTTTTAATGCCTACCCCCGACATCAATAGACTTCTTCGGCAACGTATCTTTATTTATTATCAATCGCGCTTCTGCATCAATATTTCGTATACCATTTTCCTCGTCCGTAGATTCATTAGATGATAACGTATTGTTAATTTTCTCTGGATTATTGAATCGAGTGACGACAAAACAACATTGATGATTATTTTTAAGGTTAGAGGTAGCAACGTTAATGACAGCGGTAAACAACTTGTTGTAGTGACAGAATAAATAGTCCCTAGTTACGAGTATAAATATATATAAGAAATTATTTCCTCCAGCCGTTATAGAGGGCGCGGGTGTACTTCTCACAGGCAGTAAATGTTTAACTTTCTTCCCTGTTATTGGGGACGAACGTACGTACTTTCGACCGAAGTATGAAAAAAAAAAGATTATTATTATTATAGTTGAATTTGCGTCAATACACAAATAATACGGGTGCGAATTAAATAAATCTGATTACTTAAGGGGGTTCTAGTCTAAAAATTTAAATAAACCAGATTTTTTTATATTTTAAAACTTATTCCTTTAAGAATATCCGTTCACCATGATTTTTCAAAATATAAATTATTTTCTAAATCGCAAAATCCGAAGACGAACCTTTTTTTTCTCGAAACTACTTTTTTCAAGACGGATACCATACTATTTCAAATTTTAGTACTTTATTTGAGATTAGTCTCAGAGTTTTACAGAGTATTATTAGGAAGGTTGCAATAGTGTTAAAGAAACACGTCTTTTTTAAAAACTCTTCCACTCCATCAGTCTGAAACTTTTTGGATTTTTATTTTTTTCACTTTTTTAGGTATTCTTTAAACAAGCTAGTAAAAAAATGCCTAGTAAAACATATAGCAAAAATACTATTTGTGTTTTTTTATTTCACTTCACAAAAAATATCTAAAATCTATACTTTTAGCTAAAATACCCCCTTAAGCTAAGTTAAGAGTAATACTTTTACACTATAATAATCTGGGTGGTTTGGTTTGATTCAATCTTCTGATTTCCTATCCGTTGTCCATTAGCCGTATTGCGTTTAGTTGCTCTGACTTAGAAACCCTTCTATACCTTAGCTCAACCCAATATTAGCACTCCATAAGTTCAAATAAGCTTTATAATTGTTTATGAAACTCATATCTATAATCATAAATGTTCTACACAGTTCATTACAAGTTACAGTATATTGATTTGTGTTAAATGTCTGTTTTTTCTCCAATATGATGTAAAAATTATTGATTGAAACAGTTTTAACGAGTTAATTCTTCAATATATCAGGGAAGTGTGCAAAATATATTACCTAAACCTATGCTATAAAATATATTTTAAGTGATTTCGAATTAGAATCGAATATAGAGTAGTTTGAATGAATTCGTAAAACATCTGCTCGTTTATTATTTCTCTAAAACAATCTTACATTAAAATTATATGAAATTTTTTGGAGTTTTTTTTTTCACTTTTTTAGGTTTTCTTTAAACATTCTAGTAAAAAATACCTAGTAAAATATATAGCAAAAATACTATTTGTTTTTTTATTTCACTTCATAAAAAATATCTAAAATCTATGTTTCTAAGCTAGAATTCTCCCTTAAGCTATGTTAAGAGTAACACTTTTACACTATAATAATTCGTGTGGTTTGGTTTACTTCAACGTTCTGATTTCCTATCCGTTGTCCAATAGCCGTATTGCGTTTATTTGCTCTGATTTAGAAACCCTTCTATATTTTAGCTCAACCCAATATTTGCACTCTGTAAGTTCAAATAAGCTTTATAATTGTTTATTAAACTCATATCTATGATCTTAAATGTTCTACACAGTTCATTACAAGTTACAGTGTTTTGATTTGTGTTAAATGTCTCTTTTTTGTCCAATATGATGTAAGAATTATTGATTGAAACGGTTTTAACGAGTTAATTTTTCAATATATCATGGAAGTGTGTAAAATATATTACCTAGACCTATGCTGTAAAATATATTTTAAGTGATTTCGAATTAGAGTTGAATATACAGTAGTTTGAATGAATTCGTAACACATCTGCTCGTTTATTATTTCTCTAAAATAATCTTACATAAAAATTATATCACTGCAAATAATTCTACTTCCTACCCCAGTTCCACCGTTCACATTTCCTTTCCACACCGCAGCTAACCGACATTATATAAATCAATTTATGCCTGTCAAAAATAATGAAGCTTCCGCACTAGAGGCGGCCTATGTCTTTCATACCGTTCTCGCCCCGCGTGCCCGTCCCGCCACCCTTCGGGACTTTCAACCCTTACTGACGACTGTCGCTCGCTAGTGTGTGCGCGGCGGGGGAGAGACGGTGAGCCTCAGTTTTGGAGCAATTAGTGATCGGGGCCACCTGCGACCCTTTAACTCTGACACGAGCCGCGTCGCTTCGCTTTTGTTTCACGGAATCGGCTTTGGTTCGGTTTCCTTTTTTCGGTTTTGTTTTGTTTATTCTTCCGTTTGTTTCGCAGGCAGCTAGACCGGTGCGAAACGTCACGTTCGCTGGGCTTTTGTTTCGTTTTTTTTTCCCGTTTTTGTTCGAGTTTTGTCGTGTTTCCTTTTCTGTTTGGATTTGTCGTTTATTATTTTAATGATTCGGGCAAATGATGTCGTTTCTCAACGGGTCAAATTAATTTTGCCAATTTTATAGTCAAGAACATGCACATTCAGCTTGGAAGGTATTCGGGTACTGGTTACGTTTGATAATAAATGAAACTCAACCACTTATATAGCTCTAATGAGTATACAAGGATCGTTCTACTTATTTGCGAATGTTTTATATCAGTTTTGTGAATATACTTATTTGTATTTTCGTTTCTTATCATACGACCACTGTGGTACTTTAATGTAGTTAAAAAGTAAAAAGAATTTATTATTTTGCAAAGCTTTTATATTACATATCGTTACAATATACATTAAATTGACATACGAGTCATTCTGGTTCCCTGTTCATCTCTTATCTTATTTCGGAAGTCTGTTATAAGTGATGCCCTTTATTTCTGAAAAAAGTATAAATGCATATATCTCTGGGAAAAATAATTTGAACTTAAACATATTAAAAATAATAAAACTGAAAAAGTGCGTTAATCCTTTTATCTTCAATAACTGCCGATTATTCCATTATTATTATATAATAATAATTATCCATTATCACCAAAAGACCATTTGGTTGTAACAGGTTTTCTTGATTCACACAAAAAATATTGTTTAATTTATATACTTTATTTTTACCAATCATTACCGACCAACCTACAAATTAGCTTTACAATAACTTAAATTTAAGTGCATATCTAGGAGGAGCCATCGGTCCCATCTTAATCTCTAATAATGTTTAAATATTAGCACTGCAGTTTTTCTATTAAATACACCTCCCAACCAAACCAACCGATCAAATGGTTTGATTCATTTGAGACTGAATTCTGTTCAGGTGTTATCCAAGAATGTCTTACTTCAATTTTGACATAAGAATATAGTCTCTGCTTAAGATTCTTTTGATTTCCTGAATTACAGTTGGTATCTAAAGGTCTCGGTGTAAGTAATCAGACTTGTAGTGTCAATAGTGTGAGCACCTACTATCCTTCGCAGATGTACCTTTCTTCTGGAAAATTTAAGTAATAAAATGAAATATAGCCGAAAGTATTAAGTAGTTTCATGTTTATTTGTTGATTATTATAGTGAAGAGAAATTTAATAAAGAAATAACATAACATGCATTTAAATAATTTTTTAAATATATATATCGTATTATGTAATGAATATAATATGTAATTATTTGTCATATGTATAATATTTTCAACTTTAATAAATAATTAATATTAGTTTTAATTTAAAAGAAAACTTCAAAATTGTTAGATCCGTTTTCTATATTTTTGTTGGAGAAAATGTAACAATTTTACTTTTAGCAATTTTGTCTGAAATTACGTTTGCCTCTGTTACCCTATATGCACTTGCTAATTCAAAAATGAATATTAATAATAGAGCTGATGGTCTTCTATATTAATGTTCCCCATTAATTTTTGAGAAAGGGTGGGCCTGAGTCACTGAACCCATACCAATTATTCTTCACATTATTTATAATTAACGTTTGCCAACCCCTGCGATATTAATGCCTTCACTACTTTCGTAAAGGCAGCGATGGAGTAATATTAGATATCCTTGGCGCCGTATGTATCATTCCCACCTTATGGGTCATTAGATGCACTGGCATGTGGATACCAGTTATCTTACTTATTCGCTGAATAATGTGGCGTTTCCAAATTTATTTTATAATTTTTATCACCCATTCTTTAACCATATAAAATTCCAAACTAAGGCGACAGGAGTGGAACTTTATAACATTATTAAATCCATTGAAAGCGAAGAAAGAATTAAAATTATAATATGGATTAACAGCTAATAAAAATATTTGAATGGAATCTATTCGAACAATCACCACATAAAAATACAAAAATTATAGTTTATTTTAAGTAGTACAATGGTTCAAACATAAGACATACTTTTAAGTAGTATAGTAAAATTTACTCTAAAAATTATTTTATTTACTTATGTGTACAACATCTTTCTGACTTACTGGTACTGCCGAATTTAAACTAATATAATTATTTGCAGTTAAGAAATTTTTGGCAAATTTGTTTCTTAATGTATTTATGACACTGTTACTAGTCGTTACCGACTAACCTATAATTTGTCTTTATAACTCAAACCTATGTATATATCGGACCCATCGGCTCTATCTTAGTCTCTGGTGTAATAATGTACTTTGCTGTTTTATTATTAAATGCATCTCAATACACTAAACTAAACTACACTATACACGATCAAATAGTCTGATCCCTTCAGTCTGTGTCCTGTACTGGTGTTCATTATTTCAATATTGAAATGAGAATGGAGTCTCTGCTCCTGCCTCCTTGTGGTTTCGTTTCCTGAGTATTAGTCAGTATCTGAAGGTCTCGGCGTAAGTAAGTCAATCCTGTAGTATCTAGGTGCGCCTACTAATTCTGGAAAACTCATATTGTATTTATATAACTTTTTGCGGATTCCCATAGTTGAATTCCGTTTGTCTATATAGGCTTAAATACTTGCTTATATAACAGCAAGTTATTATGTACTGATAATTGTGAATTTCTTCTAACAATATAAATAATTAATAAAATACATTTTCCTATATTTTAGTACAAAATTTTAACAATTTTTAATTTTATTTTAATATAACTTCACTATATATATATACTCGTAAATCCTTTGCGTGAAGCATTTATATGAAGGTAAAACTCTAGCGATGTTCTGATCTATTGTAATCTATCAAGAAATTTCTCAGTACTTTAATCTAAAATATCTGAATTACTAAAACATTATTTTTTCTACAGCACCTTCAATTCTTTATATCATAAATTAAACAAATAATAGGAATTGGATTAATAAATATTGGAAAAAAACAGTGAATATATCCTTGTCGGTAGAAACGCGTAAGATAATATCCGTATAGAAACATATTGCATGTTGGGTTGCGATATCAACAAAATGGCATTATCAGTTCAATTCATATATGCTTCAAAATTAGCTATTGAAATAAAATTTAAATGAGGAATTTAAAATAAGCGGTTACTAAGCTGATTGCCTCATGTTAACCAAATAATTAATATGACATGAATCATTCCTAAAATGATTATAACAACTAGCTTTGCCACAAAAACGGGTTTGAAATTCTTCTAGTTTACATATGTCACACCTTAACAGTGTCCAAACAGATAACACTTTTATTGTATTGCTGGTCCCAAGTACCTTGATCCTGTCCTTGGTCTAACTGGATGTCTTTAAGACTTACAGTACAATGCGGTCTTCAGTTGACAATACTCATACATTGAGTATAATAATAATATTACACTAATCAATATATTGTCCAATATTCTCGTTTCAATATATCAATTTCCAAATCGACAGCCGCATCGGTTCTGTAGCCCTCTGTTTCTCATTTAAGTTTCTGCTTTAGTTATTTTATCATCAGCAAGCTGAAAATTCGATGATTGAATTAGTCACGCCGATAGAGTTAACCAAAGTTATTAAAACTGACATTAACCCCAGGAAATCACTAGGCTACGATTTAATAACAGGAGAATTACTGCAAAAACTACCAAGAAAGGGAATTATAAAACTCACTTGATCAATACAGCATTTAGATTAAAACATGTCCCAGACATTTGGAAGATGGCGGAAATTATAATGATCCCAAAACCTGGGAAGTCAGCAAACGAAATAAAACCCTATAGACCTATATCACTGCTACCAGTAATATCTAAGGTTTTTGAAAAACTTCGGTTGAAAAGCACATAACCGATCATAGACAGAAAAAAACCTAATACCAACACACTAGTTTGCGTTTATTAACAAGCACTCAACAATTGACCAGGTCCACAGAATAACATATGTTATTGAAAAAGCCTACGAAAGTAAAAATGTATGCTCAGCTATATATTTAGTTGTAGCACAAGCTTTCGGCTAATAAGGTTAGGCATGAAGGCCTTATTTATAAGCTAGAGAAAATGCTACTAAAACAACACACCGAACTATTAAAATCATACATTACAATCAGTACGTTTAGAGTCAAACAAGAAGAAGCTTACTCTGCAATAAAAGAATCTAAAGCAGGGGTACCAGAAGAAAGTGTACTGGGACCAACGCTTTATCTACTCTACATTTGTGATATACCACAAATGAAAAATAGTACGATGGCTACATTTACTGATGATACTGCGATTATAGCTGTCGGAGACAATAGTGAAGAAGCCTCACGAAAATTACAACAGGCCAGTGACAATATAAATAATTGGACACAAGCTTAGAGGATAAGAATTAATGAAAGTAAATCTGAATATGTGCAGTTCACCAATAAACAGACCGCACAAGCACCCATGACATTAAATAACACTATCATTCCATATAGCAACAACGTTAAATATCTTGGAATGAATCTCGATGCAAAACTTCGCTGGAAGGAACATATAAAGAAGAAAAGAAAAGAACTGGAATTAAAAAATAGGAAAATGTACTGGCTAATTGGAAGAAAATCACAATTAACAGTACATAATAAATTGCTATTATATAAACAAATACTGAAACCTATATGGACATACGGAGTTCAATTATGGGCATGTTCTGCAAAGAGTAACATAAACAAAATACACATTTTTCAGAACAAAGTTCTAAGAGGTATTGTGGATGCACCCAAATACTATAGGACTAATTACCTACATCGAGATCTTCAGATACCCATAGTCAATCAAGAAATCAAGAGAATTGCGAGGGGGCATGAGGAAAGACTCCTTTCTCACACGAATATTGAAATATTACAACTATTGGATACCACCAGAACAGGACACAGACTCAAAAGAATCAAACCATCTGATCTTGTGTAGTGATGTGTAGTGAGGTCAATACATTAAATAATTGAACAGTGACATGTATAAACATTACTTCACCAGAGACTGAGATATGGCCGATGGGTCCTCATAGTTATATACCTAGACTTAAGTTATCATAAAGACAAATTGTAGGTTAGACGGAAACGACTAGTAACAATATACTAAATATATAATTAAAAAAAATCAGCAAGCATTTGTAGTATATCTAAAATTGTGTTTAAAACTCAACAATCATTTTAAGTATTTGCTTTCCTATTACCTCAATACCTGTATTTTTGCACTAAGAAGATACAGGTCACATTCAAGATCATGTCACTGCATCAGTCACATATCATTTAGCGCTGAACGAAAGTGGAAACAACTGGAATGAGGACATATTCCTACACAGCTGAGTGAATGCCGACTAATTTCAATGTTGGTTGGGAAACAAAAAATGTTTCAATCTGGAACCTAATTATTCATGAACACGAATTGCTCTGGATATTTTAAAGATATTAAACAAGATTGTTATAATAATATGAGCAACAACGTATTATAAATGTTCGAATAACAGAATGAAGGAAGGATACATCCAATTCTAAGTGAGCAATGACATTTACCACCACACAATATTGAGTTCGAATTGGTACACAAATATCTTCTAAACTATTTTAACAACGATGCCTTACCAAAAAAGTGAAATGTGTACTCTGTTAAAAGACTAACTTTACAATTTTAAGAATTGTCAAATTAAGAATAAAAAAACATTTACTGAAATTGTTCATTTCATTCTTTTCTACTTTTATCTATACTAATATTAATATTTGCTTTTAACTACAATAAATACTAACAAGATATAATTTAATTGAGTCAGATAAATATTGTAAACATATATTTATAAATTTAACAGCAATAACGTATTTTTAGGTAATATCCTTCATATTTCTTTACTACTTAATGGCATGGATGTAAAAAATGAAAACATTGACGAATGACCCATTTCACCATTTAGCCGACGAAATTACCACGACCAAGACCAGACAAAAGAGGAACGTTTCCTACAGGAGAAATCTAATACAAGTAAATAATACGGCATCATTACTCCGAAGAATACCTTCCAAGTAAAACATTTGGAAATAACGTTAACAAATCGGTGTAACTAACTAGCCGAGCTCGAGTGCGGTTTGAACAATGGACGAAGACAAATAATGGACATCTAGACGAAGTAAAATTATAAATATGGAGCAGAGAGGGATGTGGCGTCGTATATTATATTAGGGTATCTGCAACTGATCAAGGGGGCTGTTTATACTGTATATATCTCCATAGTCATTTACAATATAATATATATATATATATATATATATATATATATATATATATATATATATATATATATATATATCTGTATGTATATATATATATATATATATATATATATTTATTACATAGTTAAGCCACAATTCGCGGAATAGTACCTAAATAGTTACCAACGGAATTTTCTCCCATTATTATTCCAAAACATCAGCCAATTGCTTCAATGTTGTAGCTTCAATATATATATATATATATATATATATATGGATGGACAAAATAATATGAATATCTCATATATGTACAATATTTCTTTATTACATAATTGGACCACAATTTGCTTTTACTTGCAATTCTTCGCGGAATAGTATCTAAATAGTTACCAACGGAATTTTCTCCCATTATTATTTCAAAACATCAGCCAATTGCTTCAATGTTGTAGATGGAAATCTACTCCTAAATCTCTGCACTAAAACTTCCCATAATATCGAATATAGATTGATAAAATTGAATAATATTTATAAAATATTATAAACTGCCAGAGAAAAAATGAAACTCTATTGATTATATACCTTACTTTACTACAAAAAACATACATTATCGACTGTCAATTCATTAATAGATTTAAAATCTTCAATTATATAAATAAAAAGTTCAACTTCAATTATATTTTCCGCAAATTTTCATTCAATAAATGAACGAATTATATTCTCCTATTATTTAATTCTATTTAATTTTTCATTATTTTCCATCGAATGAAACTGATATACTTGAATCAAATGGTAATAGAAAATATAAGACAATAATGAGGATCAACACTAAAAAAGACACTGAATATCTACATTACAGTAATTAGTAAAATAAGAAAAGAACTGTTGCACTCAGGTTTCTCAGTAAATAATTTATTAAACACATAAGTTCTGTATAAATAGTATGTACTATTTATTTAATGTACTGACCTGATAAATAAAAATATTGGAAAATATATGATAAATGTCTAGTTTTTCTTTGTACTAATAATTTATTTTCTTCAAAGATCGAAGCTGTTATGTAAATACGTTTCAGAAAAAGGTACAGAATAAATTTATCAAGAACGCCTATTTGTTAGAAGCCAAAATATTAGATCTAGACAATAAATATACGATAAAATATCGCAAGTATCTGAGTTTTTTTTTGCTTTTTGTAAATATTTCGACGTTTTTCATTAATGAGTCTTAGCATAAATATATTTCCAGACTGATATATTAAAACATAATTTGTGGATAGATAATATTTAGATATATGAAAAAGACCATATCTAAAGACAAGATGTTGAAAAGCACTCATTTATTTGATTAAGCTAGAGAGGTTTCTGGGGCTTTAAGGCCTTTATTCAAAATGCGGTAAAGCAATTATCGTCCGAATCTCTATGTATCTGTTGCAGTCGTATCTTCTCGGTATATATTTTAAAGTGTCACAAAAATAGGCATTCTCAACATTCAAATCTGTTTGAATTATAGTTCCACTGAAGGTAGTATTTTGGCCTCCAGTCCTCTACCAGTTCTAGGCCGCCATTATCTTAACAACAACAAAAAAACAGTATTTAAAACATGCACAAGCTTGATGACAAACATTATGGCAGTCAACAAGATACAGAAATGGACTAGCTTGCAATATCTCTATGTCATTTACAATGCAATGCGATGAATTGACAGAGGCTTAATAATATCTCTTGATTTTGTCTCAAGCAATATCATCGATATACCTCCTCATTTAATTTTACTAAAAATTGTAACAGATTCAAAATTAAACAACTCTATAGGTTAATTGGAAGATAATCCCAATTTTGATCTGAGATCAAAGACCTAAGACAAATAATCGATTAGTAATCAAACACCGCCAAATCAAGCAAGTAAAAACCAACTAAAAGCTGCAAAATAACCTCGAAATCAAGTGGATCCACTAAGTTACTAAAGATTTCGTCGTAAAACATGAATTAAGGTTAGTCTGGACTATTAAACATAGTCTGATGTTCCATTTCAAGTGTTTGTTTTTAAGTCGTGGCAAGTGGTTATATTTTGTGCGTATTAAGCACACTAAAACTCCAATCCAGTGTTGTTAGTGCCTCGGTAGGTTCAAAATGTCACCATATTCTTGAAACAAATTTATTTTAATAACATAAAAAAAGATGTCACTCCAACACTAATCAAAACTTATGTCGAAAACTTCACAAAATAGTCACCGAGTCACCGTATTTGTAAAGTTCTCCACCTGGAACAGACATTTTTCTTTAAGTATTGAATAATTATAAATATTGAATATATTACAAACACGTTGATGTTGACAATTAAACAAGTTAAATATTGTGTTCATACGAGTAATATAAATTGAGTAGTCTGGGAATTCTGCAATTCTGCTATAATAAAACAATTTAAATTTTCAGCATTGTCAACTTTCCTACTTTATCAAGCGAAGATTACAAGTAGTTGAACTAAATCAGTGAACTCGCGTGTAATAATGCATTGAATATACAGTGATAGGGAGGAAGACGTTACACTCATATTGTTCAGCCATCTGAACTACTGTGTATTGTTTTTCCAGACCTTTAAAAAAGTAAATTACACAAAATACAGTTATCATTTATATTTACCAAGTATCTCCAATTGATTATAAAAAAATATGTCAAAATCTAATTAAATTTCACTAGATTTTATTTTTTCCCATCCACTCTTGTTGTTTTTATACTCGTTTTATTAGCGTAACGGGGGTAGCCTAACGTTCCATCTTAAAATATCTATATCTATACACAAACTGAAATAACAAATATTTCTTAACTTTATTATATGCTTTTAGAAAGTGTATTCTTTTAAAAGTAATGTTTCCTAACAGGGTATGAAGGCATATCTTATATCCGTCAAAAAGCTGCATATCCCTAAGTTCTATGACTACTTTCTAGACTAACAGTTTGTAACCATAAGTTATCTCTGAAATAATTGTATTAAATTGTGTTTATACTGAATATATATGGAAACTGCTCAATATTGCTTTACATATGGTAAACTTAATCTCGAATAGAACCAACATCAAGGTATGTAGACGCTTTCATTTATGTGAATCCAACATTTTATAGTTTTTTTTAGAGATTTTAGTCACAGTGCATTATAATATTCAGTGCAGCTCCTACACAATAAAAATAATTTCAACAAAAACCCTAATAACTTAATATTATCATTATCAATTAATAGTATCATTGCCACCCATTGCCTTGTTTCTGCGAGAAGTTATTAATTAGAAATCTAATATATTTCTAACTGACTTATTGGTTTCGGAATATTTAACAAGAGTAATCATAAATACAAACAGAACAAAAGAAAACAAACAAAATGCAAAAACAACTTTGTTTCATACCACTAATATTTTGAAGAATCTATTAAAAATTTGCCAACTAGACGAATTTTATAGGTTGATTCGGTTCGTCCTTCCAGTAAAACAGCCAATGTACGTCATCAAAATTTATAATACAACGTCGCCGCACCAAATTCAAGTTTTCGCTTACTTTGACGCCGTTAACAAAATATTAATATAAATAAAATGGTGAAACAAAAATGACGTTATTAAATATAACTTAATTTAACATTATAGTATGTAACGCATATTTATTGAAAGGTTTAAACTACAGTTAATTAAACAACCATAATAGTTTGTAGGTTAGAGTTGTTTCATTATACTTACATTAACGTATGATAACGATATCGACCAGTACCAATACAAATCGAATTTTATAGACCCATTTGGTTACATGTTCGGATGCATCAGACTTCATTCTGTCTCTTTTAAACTAGAGTAGTTGCTAATTAGTAAAATGTTAAAGAAAAATGATCCCGAGTCGAAAAGGGATTTTACATTTTTATAAACTGAATTTGGCAATATGTTTGACGGCGTTAGTGACGGGCATATATTAAGAAATATTGGAGTTCATAAGGTCACCGAAAACGAACCATTTTGGTAATAGTTCAAACTTTTTTTTTTTAATAATGTGAACACACCCTCGAATAAATTTAAAATATCGAACCGATGAAATGGCCTAATTAAAAATGGAAATAACAACAATGGAAACCTGCCCAGTCAGGGTGTCGTTTATTGTCCCGCCGCCGGCCTCGTCTTCTGAACAAAACTATCTCCGCTTCCGGACGGAGTCGGTACCCAAATAAGGAGTCGATGTCAGCCATCAGAACAAAAGATCATAATACGGCTTGTTCACTGCCACTGACAAAACTTTGTTTCTTTTTATTTATTTCCATCACGGGTGTAAACAATCCGTCGTCGGACAGCAGCCGCCTCTGTTTTATTTTCGTTTTTGATGTCGAGAAGTTAAATGAACTTTCCTGCGTGACACGGCAATGACTGTCTGTTTTACGTTTTACTCCATATTTCGCGGGTCATTAAAATACATATGGCGTAATTGTTGGAACCTCTGGCTGGAAATTTAAATGCTTCCGCGGCAGCATGTAAAATACATTCTCACATACGGGTAAAGTGATTTCGAAATATACGAACGAAAAAATGTCCTGAATAAAATTACTGTTCCTTTTTTTCTACGTATTAGACATCAGCTTCAAAATTGCCGGTTTAAATAACAACGAAATATTTATAAATAAATTATTAATTTTTTAAAAATAATATACATATTCTAACCAGGTAGTAGATGCTTGCATGTATTCTAATTAAGTTTTTACTTTAAAAAGGCATTTATTGAAAATTATAAAAGATTTTTCGCAACTTTCTACAACTTCTTGCCATATTCTGGTTCCGCATTTAGAAACCCTATCTCAGCCAAGTCATAATGCATAGATCTGAATAAGTTTTAATCCAAAATCGTAAGTACGTTGATGCAGTAGAAATTTCCATTCAAGCTGACCGAGGATTGTGATGCAACATGTGGATATCTGCAGTAACAGTTTCGGGTGTAGTACTTTATGTACTTTTGTACTCAATTCGTATAGTAGCCTTTTTCCCCTACTTGTGAATATTTCCTGTAAGGTGTAAGCGTTAAGCAATTGCCAATAGGAGTCAATAGTTAAAAAGAAAACTGACTGATTTTTACACTGAACCACTTCCGATGTTTCGCCACATCAGTTTAGTAATAACATTATACACCAATATCTGATTATTTTAGTCAACAAATATGTGAACACATTGTATCAGATTCTGATTTGGTTCTAATGGGACCACCTCGTAAGTGCACTCTTGCAAATAAAAACAGAATTTTGAAAATCAGTCCAAAATTGACGGGAAAATCGGCGAACATACATTAAAAAAATATATGCAGCCGAACATAGAACCTCGTCTTTTTTTGAAGTCGCTTAAACATATTTAAATAATATATTTAGTGATGCTATTTTGACAATATATTTTTATTATTTATTAAAATACAGAATATCAAACTTTAGCTAATGCGTCCGATCAGTCTTTGTAAATCGTTTCAATTAAACTGATCCCCATTTCCATTCCCCTCGTTCCGTAGTCGAGCGATTCACTATTTCGTATTATTCCAGGCTCCATTATTTTCAATTTCGTCGTAGTCGCATACAAATATCATACAAAATTAAATGAGACGTGTATTTATGGCTGACATTCGACACGCCAACTTAGTTTGCCTCCATGTCGATTTAATAAAATTACCGACCGCTGGAAAACATCCCCAAGAATGGAACGATTCAAAAAAGATAATGGTGGAAAAATTGTCGAAGAATCGCCCAAAGAGTTTTTTTTAGTTTTAGCGATTGTGCTCTGTTAAGGGTGAAATTTATGGCCGATATGCTCGCCTTTTTGGCTACAGCTATAAATATGACGTGGTGTTTGATATATTTTATGGTATGTAGCGTTTCGATCGTTTAGATTGTCTAAATTGAATATTGGACATGTTAAAATACTTTTATGTTTTATGTGAATTATTAAATGTAGTTGTTAGTGTTTTTATTTAATTAATATTGCTATAACAAAAAAATTATTGTTATAGTATTTGATTATTGTTTGCTATTCTGCTTTTAATACGTCCTATTATATATTAAGGAAATAGAACAGGATAAATAGATAATTATGTATAAAATAAATATGGGGAAAGTCTTTAAAATTGCAATAAAATTGTAAAAAAATGCGGTCCAATAACTGAGTTAACAGAATTTGTAAAGCATAACCTAACATTATCAAGAATATTTTTTTTACCAACTAGGGGTTTATCTGGACTGGGCCTAAAGTTTAACGTGGGCTCAGAATTAAGCCTAACGACTGGCGAGTGACCAACTTTAGAAAGCATCCCCAGAAGACATCAGGTCTTACCCAGCCTGGTTACTGGCGTGACTGGAATCATTTTCCTTGTCGGATTTTACACTCTTGTCTAGAACATTCACAAATTTTAAACAACCACAAACATAAATTTACGACCATGCCCCAGCAGGATTCGAACCCGCGGCTATCGCAACAGTAGGAGGACCGTCCCATCGCCTTTACCACTGCGCCACCAAGCCGGCATCAAGAATATTTGAATGGTGTTGACACTTGGTTGATAAAGCATATATTTAGGAGACTAAATATCGCGTGTTTGATGTATTTTATTGTTTTCTATCATTTACAGCAGAAGAAATGAGTAAAAAAAGTTATATAATATAAACATAAAGTTTGAAAACCGCTAGAATTCTCTCCTGACAAAAATTGTGCTGCAAAAATTTGCTGAAGTAGGGATGCAGAAATATACCGATATATCGATAATTTCTGAAAAAAATATCGATATATTTGACTGATATTTTTTTAGTAAATATTTCTCAATATTTTTTCAAAATAAAATAAATATAATTTTTAATTAGCCTTTAAAATGGTCACTTAATTTTTATACTTTTTTAGGCTAAAACTTAGCTAGTTTTATTTTTTTTTAAAGATATCAATATTTTTTATACTTGTTGCAAAAAATATATCGATACTTTTTTTCTCCTCTATATCGATATTTTCTTAAAAATATCGGAAATGATATATCGATATTTTTTAAAATATCAATTTATCGAAATATCGATATTCTTTAAAATATCGATATATCGAAATATCGATATTTTTTCGGTGGGCAACGGTCTACGGTCCTTCGAGAATATAAATTGGTAATAGTTGGAGACTCATTAACGCTGTCCTGAATTATTGAATTCTTTTTTGAAATTGCACTGTAGAATATTTTTGAAGAAAGTAAATATAATCAGAGTATACTTGGATCCTGAAACCCCGAAATGTATGTACACGCATAACTTCAGAACCACAGCACCATTTTGTTGTTGCGTTCGTTATTATCAGAACAACGTTTGCACACAAAAGGATAAGGTTACGAAAGAGTATTTAAGATTTGACAGTTGGCAAGACATTGACGGATTGACTTTGATGTTAGTTTCTGGATTATAAAATGCTTATAATTTATATTTACAGTTGCAACCATAAAACTATTATCGTTGATTTACCACAATTTAAGAATTATAGGAAAATGTATGACGATTCGAAGAAACAATAAAATAATAGAGTAGAATAAAATATATAACGATAGATAGATAAATTAAATTAAATAGATTAAATTAAAATAAAAATAAATAAGTAGAACATAATTAATAGAGAGTAATAAATATAAAATAATAAAGGGAGAATTATAAATTAATAGTAATAAATGGAAAATAATAAATACAGTATGAAAAATTAACAGTAATAAATATAAAATAATAATTAAAACATAATAAAAGGAAATTTAATAAATAATCAATGACAATAACGGCGACTAATTATATAATTTAAAAGAAGCTGCAATCCCGTCTAGTTTACTTCCATTGACGTTCAAACCTTTTTTAACACTTAAACGACCCAAAATTAAAAAGGTCTAAAATATCGAACTGCCAGATGGAATTCTAAGTGCCATAAGTTAGATCTTCTTGAATGGTATATGTTTTAGAAAAGAAAAATATGAAGAAAATATAAACAAATAAAACTCGCTTTTTCAGGTTTGCATAAAGTTGACTTCAAACAACATTCAGGAATAATAGTTTTACAACAAAAATTAACATCACAAAAGTGGACACACATAAATCAAATCGTATTAGAAATTTAAATAAATGAATTCATCTAGAACGACATGAAAATTCTCTAAACATTACCCCATTATATGTATTAATCAAATGAAACTAATTATACAAGTTAATAATACTATCATGAGTTAAGTGTATTGTCGATAAAGCTAACACGAATGAACATAATGTGATTTACAGAATGTTTTGCTTTCTAATAAAAGGGAGACGTCATGGTTTTGACCTATTGAATGAAACGAACATATCGTGCTTGACGATCCATAAAAAACAAATTTTGGATTACCTGCACCACGAACTGACCAACCGTGCGACAATGGATAATTTTTCACTCGCCGAGAATAACCTATCAGCGCGTCAGCCCCTGCACATGTCAGCTGTATAAATCGACCCTACAATAACAATAAAAATCCGCGCGCATATGACGCCGATAGGATCGTATTTTTACGATTTTCGGAAATCGAAAGTGCCCTTGTCGAATAAACAGTCGGATGGGGTGCGATTTTTTTACCCCATTTAGAATTCCGTTTGTTAGGAAGTGAAAATGCAAAAAGTCTAGTGTTTGCGTAAAAGATTCAAGGGTTGGGTGAAGGAGGAACGGGCCGGGGGAACGAGATGGATTCAGAGCAGGGAGTCTAGCGACCTATAATGCAGGAAATCAAAGGATATGGATGCATGAGAAATGCCAATAGACTGGCGTATAATTCAACGCTTATATGAGAAATAAAAAGTTTCAAGTCATTTTACATATAGGGGGACAGTTTACAGCCGTTGAAATGTGATCAGATAATTGATTCAGCAGTTCTTATAGCGTAAGGTGATTTTCTCAAACCTCACAACCCCTTCAAAAGATGCACAGCAAAAATAAACGTTGACGGAGTCAACACTTCAATTGTTATAAGTTAATTAAACAAATAATTAAGTGGAAATAGAAGGTAGTTGCAAGAAAATGATTTACAAAGAAATCATACATAAAGAAAATATCTGTTTTAATTAATCTCGTTTTTACCACTTAAAAAATATTTAAATATAATATAATAATATATTAATATAATTAATTATTCTTTTGCAATTTACATTAATTATTATTTATTTTTTATTAATTCTAATACAATGTTACTGGTCAACCTTTAACTTGCTTTTATAATAAGAAATAGTTATGTCTGGGAATACCCATCAGTCCTTACTTAGACTCTACTTAATAATGTTCGTGAATTAATTTCCGAAAAATAATATAACACAATACAAATTTTCCAGAATAAAATTCTGAGATATATTGTAGGTGCACCCAAATACTACAGCATTGATTACTTACACCGAGACGTTCAGATACCGATTATCAATCAGAAAATCAAATCTCTTGTGTCAATGTCGGAGTACTCCTGAATAACACCAGAACAGGAGAAAAATCGGGTAAAGAGTCAAACCATTTGATATTATATAGTATATGTTATTGTAGTGAGGTGTATTTAATAGAACAGCTATGTTAATACATAGGGCAGATGTTTCCTCCTAGATATATACCTAGATTTACGTTATTGCAAATAACACACTATTATTTAGTCAGCAACAACTAGTAGCAATATAATAATTAATTTTTTTTAAATAAATGAATTGAGACTGCATTGCGATATAAAATGATTTCTTTCATTTGAGCATCCCTCCTGCTCGAGTGTTATCGAAAAGTTGCAATAAGTATAAACATCAGACTGGAGTTTCTCCTATGATAGCTCTTGGACCTTACTGATAATAGTTCATCATTAAATCAGAGCCAATATTCAAGTACTTGGGATCATTAATATGGGCTCTTAGAAATTAGAACGATTTCGACATGCTATTTGAATGAGAATTTTTTTTTGCTTAGGTTTCATAAACTTTAATACAGACCCTGGTAAGACAGACCTTTTGTACAGACCCTGGTAAGAATAATGAAAAATTGACGATCTTAGATCTAAGCGCTTAAATGTTCCAAAAACAACTATTTTGTTCTTATATGAGTGGTACGTATTATCTCTATATATTTTCAATAAAGCTTACTTTAAAGCTATGTTGTCAAATATAAACATTATAATGATATTATATTTAACAGTTACTATTATGTTTATAAAAACAATACCAATTATATGAACTATCACGAC
The DNA here is from genome assembly GCF_030347505.1 of Rhynchophorus ferrugineus. Classification (NCBI taxonomy): domain Eukaryota; kingdom Metazoa; phylum Arthropoda; class Insecta; order Coleoptera; family Curculionidae; genus Rhynchophorus; species Rhynchophorus ferrugineus. The sequence continues at coordinate 40,324,988 of NW_027472580.1, read as the reverse complement.
AAAGACAATAAAACTAAATATAAACCATAATAAAGTGAGTCTTAATTATATCTGCTCCACTATGCAATATTCAATTTAATTATGTTTACATTTTATTAACTTTATAATAATAGAGCTTTATCTGAAGACTTTGTACTGAGACTTTAATAAAATATTAAATCATATTGTGGCGTATACTAAATTGATAAACAATAGTGTTATTTGATATATGTACAATAAAACAATTTATTGGCCTATTACCAAAATTTTCTCCTCTAGGTTGCTGCTCCTGGGGTCATAAATTGTTTCACTGTACTACACACGTCTCTTTTTTATATGGTCTAGAGACGGTTTTTTTTTAATAGCGTTCTCTGTTTTTCTTTTCTGGACTAAATTAGTATGCCTTATTAATAGTGTCGTTAGTTAAGTAGATTACATTTAATTTATGACCTGAAATTAGTAAGGTACACTTTTGTGTTCGTAATGAAATATTTTACGATATATTATGATTTCTTTCATTTGAGCATCCCTCCTGCTCGAGTGTTATCGAAAAGTTGCAATAAGTATAAACATCAGACTGGAATTTCTCTTATGATAGATCTTGGACCTTACTGATAATAGTACATCATTAAATCAGAGCCAATATTCAAGTACTTGGGATCATTAATATGGGCTCTTAGAAATTAGAACGATTTCGACATGCTATTTGAATGAGAAATTTTTTTCTTAGGTTTCATTGATGAAGTTAAACTTTTGTACAGACCCTGGTAAGAATAATGAAAAATTGACGATCTTAGATCTAAGCGCTTAAATGTTCCAAAAACAACTATTTTGTTCTTATATGAGTGGTACGTATTATCTCTATATATTTTCAATAAAGCTTACAGATCTATATTGTCAAATATAAACATTATAATGATATTATATTTAACAGTTACTATTATGTTTATAAAAACAATACCAATTATATGAACTATCACGACAAAGACAATAAAACTAAATATAAACCATAATAAAGTGAGTCTTAATTATATCTGCTCCACTATGCAATATTCAATTTAATTATGTTTACATTTTATTAACTTTATAATAATAGAGCTTTATCTGAAGACTTTGTACTGAGACTTTAATAAAATATTAAATCATATTGTGGCGTATACTAAATTGATAAACAATAGTGTTATTTGATATATGTACAATAAAACAATTTATTGTTTACTCTTGTGATATTGCGTTTAATATATAAATATAAATACAATAAATGCACATAAAAATAATATGTATTTATTTATATACGTTATAAGAGTTAAAGTAACTATAATAATATTCATAACATTACTAAATTTAAAACAGTATGGACAGTAAGTCACGTAACAAAGCATCAATTAATATAACATTTCCTAAATTGTAGCAATTTTGCAAAATCAATTCGAAAAAATGTCTTATTGATTGAAGAATTGTTTTCCGATAATATTTTTAAAGAAGGGATTGTTCCAAATAAGTTTTATACAATAAAGTTTTTAACACTTGTATCAAAATTCCGTTTCTTTTTGAAAGGAAAAAAGTTAAAGGTACTCTTTGTTTAGGAGGTAAAGAAAATAAATGATATTCAAGAAAAATCTTAAATATATTATTTAAATTTTAAATCTGACCAGAAATGTCTCTATGACTTCAAACTAAAATTCCATTTAATGGTTTAGTTAAGTTTTTTATAATTAATGCTTAAGTAGTCTAAAAAATAGTGAGTGCTTGCGTTTTAACGAATTTAATACGAGTGCTTTAATCAAGTGGTTTGTGCACAACATTTGTTGGATTTGGTTCATCTTGGAACACCCTGGACTGCTACTTACTTTCGGGCTCATACAAATATATCCATGATTCGTCACCTGTCACGATTTTATAAACGTCTTTTGAAGCACCGCTATTGAATTTAAGCATTTCTTTGTACCAATCGACACGAGTCTGTTTTTGAGCGATTGTCAAATTGTGTGGGATCCAACGCGAACATAACTTTCACACAGCTAAGTGTTCATGTAAAATAGCATATATGCTGCTGGAACTAATGCTTAGGGATGCCTCAATCTCACAATAGGTGACATGACGATCTTGCTTAATCATTTCGCACACAGCATCGATGTTTTCTGGCGCAACAGACGATTTTGAACAACCTTCACGCTACATCCCTAGATTAGCTATTACAAGTCTTCTGTAAATTGATCCTAATATTAACTCTAATTTTGCTCTACCTAAAATAATAATATAAAGATATATTTAGATTTTCTTTTACATTCTAAAAGCTTTTTAAAATTATTTGGATATATTTCATTATATTTTCATATATATAATTCATAAAAACATATGTTTCTTTAATTTTCTGTAAATTTGCTTTAAATATTAAAAGCCATTTCCTCTTCATAAAATAATGCTATAAAATTAATGTGTAATAGCTATAAAAAGATTTTGTTTTATTTTCTAAAGGCTAATTAAATGGCTTATTCTAACTAATACTTATTACTAATAAATCCTTTTACTTTTATGAATTTTTTCTGTTAATATAATTGAATTAACGTAGTTTCTTTCAGTAACTACAGACAGATTTCTGTGCCATTTCTGTTGTTATTATAATGATCAGCTGATCTTAAGTGCTTATGAAGCAAGGTAGACCTTAAACCAAGTTTGAATGTTTCATTTTGGTAATGAGACTGATGTCGAGAAAAATAGTCTATGCAAATAGTTTCAATGGAAAAATTACATTAGTCATTTTTGTACCTTTTTATCATGTTTCGATATGTTCTATTGCCTAGGATTACCTAATATCATTTATTTTCCTAAGAATTGTCATATATCTTAAATATTTACCTATCACGTTTCGACAATGACCTCATTACAGTGCTTTCATGTTTATCCTAAATCTGCATCTAAGTTGAAGATACATTAATTAGTTGTCAATTTTAAAACGGATGATTTCCAACATCTATTTTATTTTAATAAGAGTAACATGTTTCACAAATCTACGTTGAAAAAAAAACTATAGATTTTTATTGCAACAAAAAAGTCTATTCATTTTTTCTTTTATTTCAGCTCACAATTTACATGTACGCCGAGGGAGCAGAAGCATATAGTAACATTATATATATAAGATATTTTAATATATCGTTGCTTCATTTGTTACATTTTTGTTATAAAGTCTACTGAAAATGACAGCTTTTAAATTATAATTTAATACCAATTTACTTAATTAAGCATGACATTTCTGATCAAATTCTGAATAATTGATACAATTCCAATTTCAATTTATATAGCGATTTGATCATTTAATACCTAAACGCAATTTAAATCCTGTTCTAAAAGACTCGCTAACGAGATGTCAAGTTTCGAAAAAATTCTAAACAATTCTTCAACTAATGGCTATACCATTTAACCGAACCACGAAACGTTCCGCGATGCAGAGAAACATCCAATTAATCATCTGTTTTAATTAATAACATCTAAACATAAGACTATTGCGCTTAAAATATGGTTTAACCGGATTATTAATGAAATAAAATTGGAATCCGTTGTTTACCAGACAATAAAATATCTCGACCACATAGTTTCGGCCAAGGAAAAAATTAACAGCGATAAATTTAGCCTTCCTTAAGACAGATTTTATAGGGAAACAAACAACTGGCCTATTACCAAAATTTTCTCCTCTAGGTTGCTGCTCCTGGGGTCATAAATTGTTTCACTGTACTACACACGTCTCTTTTTTATATGGTCTAGAGACGGTTTTTTTTAATAGCGTTCTCTGTTTTTCTTTTCTGGACTAAATTAGTATGCCTTATTAATAGTGTCGTTAGTGGAGTAGATTACATTTAATTTATGACCTGAAATTAATAAGGTATACTTTTGTGTTCGTAATGAAATATTTTATATTATTATGTCTAGTAAAATGAATTGCGATTATTATATATTTAATATATATAATAAAGGTTAATTACTAGTTATCCTCTTACAGGTTAAAAAAGAAATAAAAAAAATATCGAAAAAAATATTAAGCCCTAGTTTTGACCTTATTAACGGGAAATTAGTAAAGAACTTCCAATAAAAGCAGTAATTAAGATTAACCTAATAAATATTTCGTTCAGACTAAATTATTATTATTTCTAAACCAGGAAAGTCTATTCATGACACAGCGTCATACGAATCAATAACAGGTTAATTGAAAAGTCCCCGGCCTACTATAGTAAAATCCATTTTTTTGACATAATTCGTTTTTTTAATTCAACATAATTCCCCTCAAGTGTGAAACACTGATTATAGCGACCGTCCACCTTTTCGATCCCATTTTTGTAGTACGACTTGTCCTTTACTTCAAAATAGACCTTGGTTTCGGCGATCACCACTTCCTTCGACGAAAGGTAGGGGTACGAAAGGGGCCAGATCTGGAGAATACGGTGGATGAGGAAGTAAATCAAAGCCCAATTCATGGATTTTTGTCATCGTTTTCACTGAATTGTGACACATTGTACTGTCTTGGTAAAGCAGCACTTTCTTTTTATTCAAATGCGGCCGTTTTCGGCGATTTTGTCCTTCAAACGGTTCAATAACGCTATGTAATAGTCGCTGTTGATGGTCCTTCCTTTTGAAGGTAGTCAATAAAAATTATTCCATGCGCATTCCAAAATATAGACGCCATAACCTTGCCAGCCGACTGTTGCGTTTTCCCACGCTTTGGAGCTGATTCATCGTGTGCAGTCCACTCGGATGACTGTCGATTGGACTTCGGAGTGAAATGATGGAGCCATGTTTCATCCATTGTCACAAATGGATGCAAAAACTCGGGTTTATTACGCATGATCATCTTCAAACACTGCTATGAATCATCAACTCGTCGTTGTTTTTGGTCAAAAGTGAGCTCGCGCGGCAACCACTTTGCACAGAGTTTTCTCATACCCAATTATTCGTGAATGATAGGATGTACACGTTCAATTGATATCTTTAGTGTCTGCTACTTCGTTCAATTTCAATTTACGGTTGAATGACCGAATCATTTTATGGATTTTTAAAATGTTTTCGTCGGTAACAACACCTTTTGGGCGTCCAATGCGTTCACCGTCTTCGGTGCCCATTTCACCACGTCTAAACTTAACATACCAATTCTTGATGGTTTATTTTCCTGGGGCAGTGTCCGGAAACTCGGCACAAAGCCAAGTTTTTGTTTCAACTGTATTTTTTCCATTCAAAAGGCAATTAAATGCCTTTTCACCACGTGAAATTCCTTTTTATCCATTTTTTTACAATCACTCAAAATGCTATAATTCACAAGCTAGTCTGACACTGTCAAATTTATACACGCATCTTTTGAGGGTTAAGGCTAACTAAAAAACATATGGGTTTAATTCTAGTAACGCCATCTATGTGTCAAGCCGGGGACTTTTCGATTGACCTGTTATCACTATTGCCGACAATGTCCAAATTATTTGGAAAGTTCTATTTTAAAGGGTGAAAATAATCATTGAGGAAAAGCATCTTATTCCGGAAGATATTTCTTGTGTGATTTTTTAGATGTTGCTCAGGCTTTCGATAAAATTTGGCATGAGGTCCTAAAGCAATATCCAAAAAGTTATATCTAATAATTCAGAGTTAAATAAGAAGACACCTATTCTGACGAAAATAAGCAAGTGTGTCACAGGGAAGTGTATTGGGACTAGTACTTTATCTGATATTTACTGGGGACTTGCCTACATTAAATGAAAATTTGCGGACACTGCAACCCAAACTATTAAAAATAACAATCATATTGGAATACCCAAAAAAAAAAACATGTTTGTCGTAGAATAATTACTTGATAGTTTAAAATCGTCGTTAGTGTTACTTTACTAGATTAATATGACAAATATTTTAAAAATATTGCAAATAACACACTATTATTTAGTCAGCAACAACTAGTAGCAATATAATAATCAAATTTTTAAAAAATGAATGAATTAATATTGCATTACAATATTAAATGATTTCTTTTATTTCAGCATCCCTCCTGCTCGAGTGTTATCCAAAAGTTGCAATAAATATAAACATGAGACTGGAGTCTCTCCTATGATAGCTCTTAGACCTTACTGATAATAGTTCATCATTAAATTAGAGCCAATATTCAAGTACTTGGGATCATTAATATGGGCTCTTAGAAATTAGAACGATTTCGACATGCTATTTAAATGAGAAACTTTTTTCTTAGGTTTCATTGATGAAGTTAAACTTTTGCACAGACCCTGGTAAGAATAGTGAAAAAATCAATAAAGCTTACAGAACTATATTGTCAAATATAAACATTATAATGATATTATATTTAACAGTTACTATTATGTTTATAAAAACTATACTAATTATATGAACTATCACGACAAAGACAATAAAACTAAATATAAACCATAATAAAATGAACTCTTGCAATATAATAAGGTTCGCGCTGTCATACAAGAGGACGACTGCGTCTGTTAATCGCTATTACTGGACTTTTCTGCAATAATGTGTTATTTAATTCACGTAAATATTTGCAATAAATTTTTAATTCGATTTTATCAAATCTCCACAATAAAACATTACGCTCATGAATATAGCGCTTCGGTGTCGATATGCATGTCTCTCCTGGATATAAATGGTAGTATATTATGTAGTAGTAGATTCAGTTTTCACCACATGTAACAATATGCCAAAAAAATTCTCTTACTCATTTGGCAAGCTTGGTCTTAAAAATTTGAGCTCGGATTTTGTCCAAAAAATATTGCAATTAATTTCTTACAAAATTGTTTAGTCCTCCACACCGTTCCTTGTCATTAATATCAAAATCACAACTTTTAAGTTATTAACATCACGGTGCATGACCTACCAGGATCGGTTACATGACACATGTTGCACACCTATTTTACAAGTGATGTACTGGCCTTTCACAGTCGACATTACAACCTATAAAGGCCTAATTAGAAGGAGATCGGCCCCAAAACCCTTCATCTTCATGGAATGCAGAAGAATAGGAGGTTGTTAATTCCTCACTATGCTCACTAACATGAGCTTTAGTGGATTTTAACTTAGTAAATTTTGCGTCGAAATCTGCAGACCCACCAGTCCCACACCAACCAAGTTCACCAGATTCACTAGATAGCACCATTCAGCCTCAAGAAGTTATTGATTGGTGCGGATTTTAAATCGGCGGCATCATCGACCCATACTTTTTATTGCGCTACAGTTAGTGACCAGAGCGACAAAATGATAATAACCATTTCTTTTAATCAAGTTGACGTTGGTTATTATTCTGAACGAAGTATTCAATTACCAGAAACTGTAAATATATTTATAGCATCCCCTTTTTGTTCCCCAAAGATATTGTTATGATCATAACAAAATAATAGTCTATTAAAAAATCACTAGTCATTGATAAGGACGCCATTGATGCGTCGACTACTGTTTTAATATCTTGAAAACAACAATAAATCAGAATGGGTGTTCTCGGTATTCCGGAACTGTCTCACATAAATGCCGTCCTCATATACGACTCGCAATAAAAACTTTTCAAGTTATAAAGCAAACCTTATAAAATATTAGTTAAGTACAGTGAATAAAATGGAGGATCAAGTTTTATGACAAGCCGTGGAAATATTTCTAATATATATTGGTGATAAAACCGTTCCTAAAGCGTACAACGACAATGCTGTTATTGTTTGGATGGTCTAAATCGACTTATCAATTTTTTTGCCAAATATGTTCCTTAATATTGCTCAGATGTGATGATTAACTAAATAATCTAAGAAAAATCTTTAATTCTTAGTATTAATTAATGGAAAAGATTTTGTTTTCGGGATTGTTTTTTATATCTTAAATTTGTAGAGTTTTTAACTAGTTTTAACACAACAACTTCTTGAAAGCTATCACGGTATAATGTTAACTTTATTTTAAAGTATTCTTCTCAATAGTCTTTTACATGAACTACATGGTCCTCGGCAATTAATTGGACTGGCGTTTGACGAACTTAAACATCAGAATACATCCAGTCTTATACAGCCTGTTTACTGTCTGCCTTTATTTAGAACAATCTAAAAATATTTTCTTGAAATTATTCAATAACTAAACTGAATTAAATGAATTATACGATAGTTTTCATCGATAGCATTAAGTCATCGCTAGCTACTACAAATAGTAGATAGAACTCATAAGTTCCAAGACCAGCAATCGACATATTTATAGCAAGGATTAATATAATAAACTATTAGTTAGAATTCAGCACAACGACAATAGTTCAAGTTACAATTTTACATTTTTTTGCTAATCAAAGCATGGTTAAGCGCATCAGCATCACATTTTTATTAATTAAAGTCTCTAAGATAATTAGAACAAACCACAGCAAGTTATCAGAAGTAAAGAAGATATAAAAATTAATAAAAAATTAAGAATAAAAATTGACTGGTAAATATCAAGTTAAAATAACACTTTAGCTGCAATATTTCGTGTAAAAGTAGAATAAAACAAGAGATTATTAAAAAAAACATCCAAATAATTCAATGCAAATAATAATGGAAATTTACTGTGATACAGCAACAGTATATGTATAGTGGCATCAAACGTAACAAGTAAAAAAACTCATATAGACCCCGTGTTAATCTTTGATAACAAACTTAGGTATATTTCTCTGAATAATAAAGTTATCGCTAAATATAAATTATGTTATATATATTTCGTTCTCTATAACAATTATAACATTACGCACTACTTATCTGTAGATAACTTATAAAGTAGTTAATATCGTTTAAATGATATAATATATATTATTCACGTATGATCAATTATTAGAGAACCTATTTAGCAAAAATTAAAATTAAAAAGCGCCTTCCAAACAAATCTACCAATATTTTACTCTTGAAGGCTTACACAGCAGATTTAACTATTTAGTTTAAACAATATAATTATTCGAGATGCATTGAAATACACAGCAAAACACAAAAGTACAGTAAAAAAGGGTTTGATTATATAATCCGTTATTAGTGAAATAAGTTGTACAATAAAATAGATCATAAATAATTTTTTTTATCATTTACTCCTATTTATATACTCATAAGTTTTTACTTTCTTGTAATTAATTGAACAAATTTAATAAATCCATCAGTTTCTTAAGCTTTCGTTCCTCTATTAGACTTTTAGAGATTAGAAATATCAATATCCGGAAATTAAAGATTACTTTGTAATTATTTATCAACATATTACAGTTCAATTCTGCATTTTCAACTTTTATATTATTGATAGAATTATCTTGGTTTTCTTCAAATTTCTTTCATACATTATTAGTTCATTTATTGTTCTAAGTATTTCTGAACCGAAAATTTCGCAGTGGTTAAAATAAAAAGAAAATGTATTCGAATCAAATTCACTTCAGCGACTGTTTCTGTGTCATTTATTTATTTCTGGAAGATTTTATTCTATATCTAGTAACATACAAATTAGTTATTATCATTTTAATGATATAATATATATTATTCATGTGTGAAAAATTATTAGGGAATCTAATTCGCTAGGATAAAAATTTTAAAACACCTAAACATATCTACCAATATTTTATTCTGGAAAGTTTAAATGCCCTATGTAAGTGTTTAGTTTAAACAATATAATTTCTTGAGATGCATTTTAATGCCAGATACAGTAAAAAAGGGTTTGATTATATAATATGGTGTTAATGAAATCAGTTGTATACTAAAATAGATCATAACTAATTCTTTCATCATTTATTTAAGTTCTGTTTATATACTTATAAGTTATAACTTTCTTATAATTACTCAAACAAATTTAATAAATCCTTTAGGTTTTTTTAACTGTTGCTGCTCTATTCGACTTTTTAGATGATATCAATATCCGGAGAATAAAGATTACTTTGTGATTATTTATCAACCTCTAACTGTTAAATTACGCATTTTCAACTTTTGCGTTGACAGAATTGTCTTTCTTGCCAATCTTTAAATCCCTTTAATACATTATTAGTTCATTAAATTCAATTTTTATAAACATTTATGTTTATCCGCGTTATTTGTACACAATTGTATAGTCACGAAATGACAATAAAATCGTAGAAAGTGAAAAATACATCAATTTTTGCATTTTAAATAATATCAGTAATCCGCAAATTTAGCAGTGGGTAAAATAAAAAGACAATGAATATCGAATGAAATTCCATTGAGCATCCATTTCTTTTCCTTTTCTCTATTTCTGGAGGATTTTATTCTGTAACTACTATTTATTTATTATCTGTATTAAATTTGATTTAGGATAGGAACGGCTGGGCACTTAGACATGCATTGTTTTAGTTATTGTTAAAAAATGCGTGGAATATTGACACTTTTTATTCACATCCATCCATCAATAATGTATAAATTACGATATTGCGATTTTTTTTTAATAGATATACCCAATAATTTTAATTTCAATAAGAATAATATATTCCCGTATTCCCGATATAGCTACCGTTAAATATGACAAATGTCAAAATAACCTTTTAGTTACGTCATTTTAGTTGTATATTATAACTCATTAATTATAACATAATTCATATATATTTTCGAAGGTTCTGGGTTATATGAAGATTAACCTACCAAAGTCTCATCCCAATTGCGACATATATAAACGGTTTAGAAATGCACGGAGAAACACTTTCTGTAATAACACATAAGTGTAATTTAACACCTTTATTTAAAAAATTATTGAATTAAATCAAATAATAAAAATAATTTCTATATGCCTATCTATTTTTATAAAAACACCATATTTAAATAAATTTGCATATTTGAAAAATTAACATGATCTCCAATAACTATATAAATAAACATTACCATAAAACGACCAAAATTGTTTAGATCAAAGCCAATATAGTTAATACTTAATGAAAAAGCCACCACTACATATGAAAGCAGTGAAATTCTCCTAAAGATCTCCAAATATGATCAACTATGATCGCTACAAGCTTTGATCCACAAATCCCATTAATGAATTGACTACCTCGAGCTTTCGATTGACGTATTGTACATTTACTAGCCTAAAATGAATGATTATCGTATTAAGCTGAACGAAATCTCAGTCAATACATTATTATTTTTACAAAACAATAATTTATTTACTTATACACTTATATAATAATGCATTGTATTTTATTTGTCATTAGATCATTAGTATGTCGTTGATAGTTTTATATTTTGTTTATTTGATCCAGGTCTACTTTTGTAAGCAAATTTAATTATTTCATAGTATCACTGTACACTGTTCATACATCTTAGCAAAATGCTGCCTAATGTCTTCTTCTAAGAATTTCACATTCCTCCACTTTCACTCTCAACAAATTCTAGCTACATCTTACCTATAAAATAAAATTTAAATTATTACTAAAATATATTATGTTTAAAATAAATATATAATTATTACCAGTTACTACAATTTTTGCTACTATGACTTGATTACTTCAAATACAACAAGAATAATTTTCTTCTCTGTTCTTGTTATCATTAAATTTTTGCCATTTGTGGATACCTATTCCAAGTGGTTCCAACACAAAATCTAAATACTCTAGATTTTTTGTTGTTTTGACTTGATCGACTCGAAAAGAATTTAACGCCGTTAGAAAAGGAAGACAATATTGTGTATTCTTTTCTATGGTTTATTCTATGCAGGATAGTGCGCATGCGCCAAAACCGTAGATGACTGAGGAGTAACGTATCCTTTTAAACATTAGATAAAAATATTTTCAGTCGTTGTGGCTTTTCTTAGATTATAGAAATAAAATATGTTGATGGTTGATAACAAAAATCCCAAAAGTACTAAATTTTATGAAAGTTCCTGTTCTCCTGCACAAAATGTATTATTTCATATTCATTCATATAAACTTTAGACCACCCATACAGTTAGAAACCCTTCCTCCCTTTTGAAAGAGGAAGGAACATGCATAGATCACGGTGTTTTAGCCGGCTGTCACAGTTGGCTGTTGATAAAATATATGACGCCATCTGTGCATCTTCGTCATGCATTATCTCCCGCAGGAGTGGCGGCTTTTTTCTTTTCGAGGCCTAAAAACACGCGCTTGCGACGAATAATTAATCTGCCGTCTTTTGCAAGATTTTCTCCGAAAAAGAATAGATAAATGGAAAAAACGACAAGCAGACTTGACAGCGGCGGCATTCGCCCTACAACCGGAAAACGGCAGAGTTGTAATGAAATCAGCTCGCTTAAAACGTTTTAATCGAAATACGATGTTTTATTTTCAAAAATTAAACTTAAAATATACATATTTTTGCCTGTAATATAAACATAGTCTACCCAAAGTAGCAGTGAACCCACATCATTAAAATTTATGACGTCAAATCGTCGCAATGTTGCAGCATCAACTGTGTGGTTTAGTTTATTTTGGCTTTGACATATAAAAAAATTCTAGTCTAAATAAAATAATGAAGCAAAAATAATATCAAATGTAATTTATTTTAATATTATAGTATATGTAATGCGTATATTATCGAATAATTTAAACTACAGCCACAATAATTTACAGGTTAGAATTGTTTTATTATATTTACATTGAAATATTTTCCTCACCACCCATGAAGTAGAGTTATAGGCATGTTTTCTTATGTAGTCATATCTACTGATGTAATCACATGGAAGTAATGTATGTTATTTTCATTAGAGAGCATATTTACATTTTCATATTTAGTTCTTGTTTCTTTCGATTGTGTGTTTGCTTATCACTGTATCTTTTGTTTCTTCTGTTACTACCTGTGTACACCATTCTTGGTAAAATTAATCACTAAATTCTCCCTAATGAATTTACCATATCTGCAAAACAGTTAATATTCATCCTCTCCTCGTACATTCTAAATTAATGCTCATATATATTCTGAACAATTACCCAGATATCTATTTACATAATTCGTTCAGACTCGTCAATTTGTTCTTCAATATGTCTGATCGAGTTCACCTAAACCAAAAAGGGTTATTATCCATTCCAACTCAACAATTTTAAGAAGAACAAGGAAAATATGTTTGCAAAGAATTATTAATAAATGTTAATATAATAATACTACTAATAAATTGCTATTCCAAAATTTACCATCAAATTTTTACCACAAAGTCTTTCATAATTTTATTATATGCTTCTAAAAGCAATGTATGGACATTCCATTAGACCTTTTCGTGGCTTATCTTTACATCATTTAAATCCTATATTACCTAACAGTGTACGAGGGCATGTTCTAGATGCCTCAAAGACCATTTCTCATAGCTTTAAGCTATATATAGATACTTTCCACACAGTTTCCTCTGAAATAATTGTAGTCAATTATATTAATATTGAAAAAAACTACTCACTGTTTTTATACATTTCATATATCTGATCTCTGTTAGAGCTAACATCAAGCTGACTTTGATTCGTCACCCGCTTCGTATGTGGACCGTTTCCTTTCGGTGAATATAAGATTATATTTTTCATTTTTAGAGATCTTTTAATGACCGTGTCCGTACTAATATTCAGTGCAGCTGCAACACGCTAAAAATACTTTAAATAAAAACCGTTGCAACTTAATATTTAGCAGTAAAAATATTTACCTCTCTAACGATTTTTACTGACAAGAGATGGCTTCATTATATCGTTCCTGTACAAAGTAACTGATTAGATACGTAATATCTGTAGGCTGTTCGGCCTCGATTCAGAATTTTTTAATGACTGTAGTAATAAGCAGCAATTTTTAGGTGAGGTGAGGTTTATGAAAACAAACAAAGCGTGAAAACGTTTGCCGATTTATAACCTGTAGTTGTTATAATAAATATTTTGAATAATTTTGCAGACATTTAACAACCGAACGACTTTGCAGGGTCATTTGTTTGCGTCTTCGAACGTACCTGACATATATTCACTACTCCTTTGGATAGGTTGTAGGACATATTAACTAGATTGTCCATTTGAAGCAAAACTACTACTGATACTCATATGCATACTGATATTTTTTAAAAAGTTAGATGAGAGGGAAAATATTGAAGAATTTTTTTGAGAGTATCGAACCTTTATCTTAAGATTTGTCCCCCGCCCGGTCATCATACATTTGTTTGGTGAAAATCAGGCTGGGGCAGAAAAAGCTCGATAAGATAAACTAGGGTTTCTGAACAAGCGTATCCAAATTTTGCTTTGAGATTCCTCTTCCCCGGTCATCAAATGAATATTGCGTGGAAAGTTAGGGTTGGGGTGAGACATATCGATATTATTAAAAATATCGAGATCTACGCTACTGTTAGATCAATTAACTAATATTCTGCATCTCCTTCATATTCAACATATCTTCAATTATATAGTCAGTAGCCCGTTACTCTCTAAATTATATATATATATATATATATATATATATATATATATATAAATTATCTTTAATTAATAGTCCTCTTAATCCCTAAACATCACTTTGTGACCATATACTATATGGCATAACCAGCACTGATGATACTTTTTTAGAATCTGGTAACGAAATTACTCATACTCTCTCTTGCTGTCCTTTCTATTAATTACATTAACTCCTCTTGAATCCTGCTACTATTTGATTGAAATGAAAGCAATGTAGACCAATTTAATATATCGATCAAAAATGTCTTATTCACAGATACTTTAAACGTTCAAAATTTTCTAAAAATCTTTATAGTGTTAAACATCATTTTAAAACAAGGCTGCAAAACTACTTTTTATTTGTTACCGCACAATTGTTTTTTAGTTATCCTTGGCCTCACACAATTGGATTCTTATTCAACAATAAAAAAAATATTGAACTTATCTAATAAAACTGGATTAAATGTTTCGGTAAAAAGTATTTACTTTCATATTTACGACGAGACCGATTTATCTAAAAAACAAACATAACCCAAAAAATACTGCAGTACGCCATGATAAACTGAACGCCAATCAATTACGTCAGTATTCAGTCGTAAGAGGCAAAGAATGTCGATATGTCCATGTATTCTTACCTTAGGAAAAATATATTCGAAATCTACTAACGGGCGACCAAGAATAAGGCCCTTGGTCTGGAAAATAGGTTGATTTGCTGGAAAAACATCGTTTTCAATATCTTTACGATATTAAGTAAAAATTGCTACATACTAAAATTTTATTTACCTACTAGCTACTTTACTATTTATTTTTTTCTTACATCAATAAAACTTGAATCGATAATATTTCTGAGTAGTTGAAGTAATTGCTGAATAAACACTATTAAAAATATATGTAGAAAATATACTTTTATAGTTTCTAGGCACAATCTTGCAATATTAACATAACTTTAAAGTAATCAATAGTATCCATATTACTACATTAATTATATGTTACTATTAAATAATCATGTTTAATATAGCAGAAACGAATATGATATGAATTTGCCCAATTATTTATTAATGAACAATCCTGTTAAAGTTAAGCAAACAATTTTATAATTATGTTGATTAATTAGATTCGCTAAATTGGTCGCAAGCTAGATGCAGTGATTTCTCTATGAAACAAATTTATAATAACCTATAAATAACAAATAAATATTTTCGCTGCACTCTAAACTAAATCTATTTATTGAGAGTTATATATAAAGTAATGGAAATCAATTCAATTCAAAAATATATAATTAATTTTATAATTTATTTTAGTTTCTTAACTAATATTAAATAGGTTTCTTATTTCCAAAAAAAAAGTTTCTCGGTATCTATAAATTGAAAAAAGTTATTATACAATGTAATATTTAGATTAAGATTTGGAAACATGTGTGCAAAGAGTCCTTGTTGTAATTTAAAGAGTCCTTCTATCGACTATTTAATGTAGATTCCAAATCACGTTCATTGCAATTAAGCCCACCTATTGAAACTAATCATATCCACATATGCTCTTACTGGTGGTTCCTGTTGTGATTGTATCTATATCTAATATTTATACTTCTATAATTAAATCAGTGTATCAGTGTATCAAATATCGTGGCAACTGGTTTAGTTCGGTTCTGGAAAGAACAAAATATTAAGGAAAAAATTGTGTAAATTAGAAGGAAATTATAGGAAAGGCCAATGTAAGATCAATGGAAAAATAATTGAAAAAGAAAACTGAGACAATCATCAGAAATGAAATAGATAATAATTTAAAACCATAAGCTGCTAAAGAAGCCAACACCGAGTCAAAATAGATCTGAAGATATTAAAGAAGACCAAACCACAATTAAACTAAATAAAGCAATAGAAAAGAAAAACAGAAGAATTTTCTGCGTTAAATTATAATGTTTAATGATAATCTGTTAACCATATGTTAAAACATGAGAAGATGAGCGCTCAACAAACTGCAAAGCCAATGAAAGGATGTAACCATCCCAATTAATGGATGAGTGGATGTAACAGATTGCGAAAATAGGAGAAATAAGAGAATAATATATTTAATGTTGATTTCAAAAATAATTAGAATAATGGTACTATAAAACAAATAAAATCTTAAAGGTGCTTCCACAAATCTCTTTACGTTTATTTTCGCTATTTCACTGGAAAGGGTGACAATTCCATTAGTCACTTTAACTAAACTTAAAAAAGATATAAGAAATAATATTAGCGCAAAAAATACTTTTGGTTTTAACGTTATAGGAACTTCCAAGAAAATCAGTCATTAAGATCAAGAAACTAATACATTTTTCATTCAAACTACAATATATACTGCGGAACTGTAAAAAGTGGCTAAAGTAATTATAATACCTAAATCACAAAAGCCACCTCATCAAACAGCGTCAAACCGAGCAATGTCACTATTATAGACATTATTCTAAACAATGTCTAGATTATTTGAAAACCCTCTATTGAAAAGGAAAACGCCAATCATTGAGGAAAATCATCTTATTCCGAACCTCCAGTTTGATTTCAAAAACCAACATTCCACCATTGTTCACAGAATTACCGATGTCAGTGAAAAATCACTGAAAGAAAACAAAACTCCTTTTGCAATATTTGTAAATATCGCTTTCACTTTCAATAAATTTTAACATGAGGGTTTAAAACATAAGATGCTTCTCCCTGATCAATATTAAAAAAATTTAGAATCATATATATGACTGATACCTTAGAATCAAAGAAGAGGATACATATTCTAACTTGTGGAAAATACAAGCAGGTATGCCCCAAGGAAGTTGGTTAAAAATGTTGTTGTTACATTTGCAGATGATACTGCAATCCTAGCCATTGCAGATTATAAAATTGAATCAATCAAAAAATTACAAGCAGTTATTGCCGAAATACAATGCTGGACAGAAAAATGACGTATCAAAATGAATAGGGGCGTATTGATTTCATTCAGTATATATAAAACAACAAGTACTCCTATATAGAAATCTAACTCAGGTGGAAGCTACATGTTAAAAGGAAATGTGAAGACCTAATGCTGAAGTACAAGAATGTAGTAGTTATTGGATAGATATTCAGCCCTGTCAGTATATAATAAGATTTTACTTTACCAACAAGCCTTAAACCAGTGCGAACTAATGTTGTTCAACTCTGCAGTTATACCAGCCAAAGCAATAGAAATATTCTACAAAAAATCTAAAAAAAGGTACTGTGAGGTTCTGTTAATATGTCATTGTACGTTCGTTCATATTTTGCCTAAAGACACGAACAGAAGATTCATGATGACTTACTCAGAAGATTAAAGAGAATAAAACCATTTGATCTAGTCCAGTAAATTTATTCATAAAACTCTAAAACTATCGATGTTACGTCCAAAGTGTCTATTGCAGAATAACTGCTTTGTAATTATAAAGCCGTAGCAAATTAGAATCAAAACAAATAGCTTATTAGTGTCAATTTATTATGTTGCTATAATAAACAATAAAAAAAATTTAAATAAACTGATATATGTTGACTGCATGAATTTTTTTTCTGTAAAGTTTTTATAATTTTGTTCTGGTATTTTATAGTATGTTTCAGTGTCAATCAAATTTCAATCACGATTCAAAATCTTAAAACTAAAATTCTCCCGACTTTTACGTACGTTTCGTATCTCAATTTAATTTCCAATTGTATCTAGATAGCCTGCTTAGATCGTATTTCATTAATTGTGATTGAACTGTTTGTTAATTGATATTTCTATTATTGTTAAAATGGAGTAAATAGATTTTAATTCATTTAATTTAATAACTTATTGTTATTCAATGAATAAATATTAAACCGAAAATAGAAAAAATAAAAATGTATGAAAAATTCAACCCTCTTATTCAAAGTAAAATATCCCAATCTTATTCATGCTTAATCCTCTTTAGTGTGAAAGACCGTGAAATGCTGCACTAATTAAACCGATCGATATATCTTAGCGCCCAGCATTTTAGTTGAAAATAAATTTTTAATATCGCGAAATGAAAACGAGCGACTTACTCCTTTATGAATAAGATAGTGTGCGCCTCGCAATATATAAATAACTTAACCCTCCTGGGCATAAAAAGTCCTCCCTCGTTTTCAATCCTGCATGTGCGATTTTTAAAGCTTTATTCTTGATAATCCGCCCTAATCTACGTGATTCAGTTACAGCACTACAGATGGAAGATATACATGTATAATTTTAATTTTACATGCGGGGTGAATTAGTTGGAGAAAAGTATGTGGCTCTAACTCTAACGATCTTGTTTCGCGAAGCAGTGACGTATCCTTATCTCCATAAATCACCATTATTAGAATAATTTTGTAATGATTATGGCCGTTATTTCAAAATTATTCATATATGCTAGTAAAAATCTCAGTAGTAGATAGCAGATAATCGTCATAAAAAATATTAAAACGAAATTCTAGTTCTGAATAAGGTCATAAAACGCGTTTGTTATTGAAAAGCTTCGTCCATAAATTTGACAATTAACTTACCTTGAATCCGGGAATAGTAGCGATATGTCATTATTTTAGAAACTTGGCACCATATACAGTGACAATAATATTTTGGATTTTATATCTCTATTTCTATTTCCTAGGAAAAAAACATCTCCTCAACTATTTCTTGGACGTAGGTTAATTGAATGGAACAGGTTAATTGAAAAGTCCCCGGCCTGACACATAGATGGCGCTACTAGAATTAAATATATATGTTTTTTAATTAGCGCTAACCCTCAAAAGATGCGTGCATAAACTTGACAGCTGTCGGATCATTAGTTTGTGAATTATAGCATTTTGAGTGAATGGTTTGGGCTTTTTGAAAGGAAAAAATACAGTTGATGTAAAAACTTGGTTTGATGCCGAGTTTCCGGGCACTGCCCCAGGAAAATCAACCATCAAGGATTGGTATGCTAAGTTCAGACGTTGTGAAATAAGCACAGAAGACGGTGAACGCAGTGGACGCCCAAAAAAGGTTGTTACCGACGAAAACATTAAAAAAATCCACAAAGTTATTCTGAATGACCGTAAATTAAAATTAAATAAAATAGCAGATATTTTAAAGATATGAAAGGAAAGTATACATCATATGATTCGCGAATATTTGAGTACCAGAAAGCTCAGTGCAAAGTGGGTGCCGCGCGAGCTCACTTTTGACCAAAAACAACGACGAGTTGATAATTCGGAGCAGTGTTTGAAGATAATCTAGCGTAATAAACCCGAGTTTTTGCGTCAATATCAGACAATGAATGAAACATAGCACCATGATTTGACTCCGAGTCCAATCGACAATCATTATGTTGAATAAAAAAAAACTAATTTTTCCGTTGACCGGGGACTTTTCAATTGACCTGTTACTTTGTGTGACATGTTGGACTCACGCATACACTCCATAAAATGTTACAGAAGTAATACGTTGTACAAAAATTTTTAGAGTTATACAAGAAGAAGCCTGTTCAAGAACGAAAGGCAAAGCAGTACCTTGGGATTAATCTTGATGCAAATCTTCGTTGGAAGGAGCATATCGATAAGAAAAAAACAATAACTCAACTTAAAATAAAAAAAATTTGGTTATTTAGAAGATAATTAAAATGATTCCCACATAATAAGACTGGTAATAATATATTAATAATTTTATTTGAAAATAAAAGCTTACCTTTTAAATAACTTATTGAAATATATATTATTAGTAACTATATAAGCATTCCAAAAATACAAAGTAAAAAAGAAATCATAAGCAATAAAAAATATATTAATATTTTAATTATTATTAATTATATTAATAATTACTCATATTATTACTTACTAGTATTCTGCCAATATGTCAATACCATGTCGAAAGGATGATGTTAGTTCGTACATTGATGTATTAGTAATTTCGAAACCAGGTGCCAGCCAAGCCATGCTGAATCGAACTGAACAACCAAGGGTTTTCCTTCAATGAATCTTACAATTCATGGTCTTCAAACATTTTTAAACATCAACATCTCCACTAAATCGTTGAAACTAGAACTGACTTTACGGATGTGACAGAGCAGCATTCTTGAAAGGAGAGCTTTCTTGAAATCAAACAACAAAAATATTGAATGTCGAAAAATGTAAGTTTGAATCTGAATTTGAATTCCATAATTAGTGTCTGTATACATTGAACTTTTGATTTTTTGTAACAAAATGTCAAAACCATCGATTGTAGCAGTTAAGTTAGGTTAAGCTACAATTGTTTAAATTAAAACTTCGAATTATCTCCAATAGATATCACTGATCAAATGATACACGCGACTATCTATATATTAGCTCAAAATTGAAAGGCAATCCTTCTATAACTGTGCAATTATTTGACCCAAAAGTTTAGTTCTCCGTCACTGGTAAGGTCTTTATTATCCGTAGGGATGTTCTCCCTTTTTAATAGGGCGCTAGTAGTAAGGACAGTGGGAATTAAACATGTAGATTGGTCCTTTATTTGTTATTGTTTTAATATTGTATTATAAGCCTATGGTCCTCTTAAATTGAGGGTGAAATTGAAGAGATGCAAAACACTTTACAAACACACAACATTTCCAAATCTAAATCATCCTAAACAAGACACCATTGAAAAGGTAAATGAGAGTTTAGGAAACATATGAATAATACGCAATAAAACAATTTATATATAGTCTATTCAAAAATGCAGGGAACCCACGTCCTGTCAATTGACGTCGCAATGTAGCCCCATCAACTCTGAGTTTTTGTACATTTTTACTTTGACATATAACAAAATTCTAATTTAAATAAACTCATGAATAAAAATGTTGTCTATTATAATTTATTTTTAAGATTATAGTACATCTAATGTATATATTATCGAAGAAATTAAAACTAATTATTAATTATACAGCCACAATAATTTATAGGTTAGAGTTGTTTTATTGTATTTACATTAAACTTTTTTCCACATTAGTAAAGGTAGAGTTCTATGCGGTTTTTTTTAGTAATGGTATCCCCGAAGGCCTCATACACCTAATTAACAATTGTATATCTGAGAAATGTATTTTACTATCATTAGAGAGCATATTTACCTTTTATGCTTAGTTCTTGTTTCCTTCGATGCAATGTTTCCTTGTAAAGTCATTTTGATATTACTGTATTTTTACTTAGTTAGTTTGTTCTGTTGCTACCTCTATACATTTTTCTTGAAAATACTAGATTTAATCACTGCATTATCCTTAATGCATTAGCCATATCTGCACAACAGTTTATTTAGTATTATTTCTCTCCTCATACTTTTTAAACAAACGTTCATGTATATTCTGAATAATCACACACATGCACATAAAGCGCATCATACTCTATATTACAATTTTCTAAATTTAAAGTATATTAATTATATAGTGACCTTTAGATGTTTCCTCTTCCATCATCATATCTTGGTAATTGTCAGCATTGAATCATAAAGCAACGTTCAATTCCACCACCTACCAATTTCATTTTTAATTTGTATGTGTTTTTGTCGACAATGCCTCTTTCCATAAATCGAGACAGTTCTGGTCTTTATATCCTTCTCGACCTGAATGTCTAATGTAATAATTCTTTCCAATACTCATATATATGTATATCAACTCAATTGGATTAAATAGCGGCCATAGCGTTCAGCAATCTGATCTACCATGTATCTTTTCTCAGGCTTATTTCTAGAAAAGTAAATTACATAAAATACAATTAAATATTTATTTTATATTTACCGAGTAACAATTTGAAATAGTTAATTCTTTAACATAGTTTCTTCACAACTTATTTTATGTACTTTAAGTCATTTCTTAATTGCAGCCTTTGTTGATGCATTTGTTGGGATCTTCTCCACCAGTGTACTATATATAGATATGGTGCATTGTATATAATAAAAACTGATGATTACTTCAAATGATTATAAAAGCTGATTTTCAATCCACTGTAGAAACCGTTATGGTTCATTTCTCCATGGTAGTCACCCTTGGACTTAGAGAAAAACACTGCATAATAATTCTAGGAATAAGTGCCTTTCCTGTGCCCAGCTTGAATAAATATATGTCTGCAACAAATTATTTATAAATGCTATGGCTAACAATACCTATAAATAGTTATCCAACGTTTACCTTTTTCCATCAACTTTTATTTTCTTTACACTATATTTATTATCATCTTGCATTATATACAATCATTATTATTATTATTTAGTGCAGCTGCAACATGCTAAAAAATATTTTCCATAAAAACCGCGGGGATTTGAAATTTATTAAAACAAAGCGTAAAACAATGTTTGCTTGTTTATAACCCGTAATTATAATATTTTGAAGAATTTTGCTGACATTTGACAAACGAACGACTTTTGCACGCTCATTCGGTTACATGTTCTAACTTGTCAAACATCGTTCTTTTTTAATTAATAAAATGAGAAGGGAAATATTGTCTGAGTGTAAAACGAATTTACAACTTTCGACAGGTGCATATTGATGACGTGAGTTCACGGCTGTTTTGAATAGACTATTGTTTTAATAAATACGATATTGTTTAATATTATTGTTAGAAAACTATTTATTTTATTAGTATTGGATTTATTTTGTTATTCATACAAAAGTTACAAAATCAATATTTCCCAAATCAACAATAAGATCAAACATATAGCATTCCCGCTTACCTATTAATCTTTCATCGCAGAGATTGAACCGTATCAATATTCACAAGCTTTTAATGGAATTTCGAAACGAAAAATTCCGGCACAATCTCAATTTGGCCTAAGGCCGATTAAATCAGTTTTTAAATTTTTTGGTTGTGTACTTGCATTTGTGGACTTTCAATGTAGGTTTACCAGAATATAGATTGAATGGGTCGGGTTTTGGCCGTTGCTAAATAATAATTACGATACTTCAAACATATTTAGTTCACTAGTTCTTAATGTCATATAATGATTTATAATTTTTTTTAAAAAATTAAAGCCTATAAATTAATTTTGTAGGATTTACAATAGATGATGTTAGTGTATGTATTAAATCGCATCGGGTATATTTGTCTCACTGACAGGCTTCACTTTTCGGTATGCGTCATTTCGTCGAAGTGTGAACTCAAATTGTTTTCAGTACGTTAAATAGAATATCTAAATTTGTACCAAGTAAAATAAGAACTTTTAATTATTTACTTCAATTTGAAGAAGTGATTTTGACGCCGAAAAAAAAGAGCGTATCGGACAGCCAAAAAAAAATTTAAGAAGAAAGTTAATGACGATTGCTAGATGATGTAAAACGCAAGAAAAATATGTAAAATTGTTGGTAGTAACACAAGAAACTATTTCCAACCGCAGAGAGAACTTGAGAATGATCGCAATGCTTGGAAATATCGTGCTGTATAAATAGAAGACAAAAGATTTTTAAGGATTATATATGAAATGCTTGATGCTGTTTCAACGACAAAAATAGAAACATTTTTTGCATCGTATTATTGCTGATATGATGAAAAGTAAATTCATTACGTTAATCTGAACGCGAAAATCATGGGGATCATGCTAAACATGAACGGTAAAGCCGAATATGCATGGCTCCAAGCTACTAATTCATCAGCGATCGTTAACAACTAAAATAGAATTGATAGGATGATAAACGGACATATTACGGACAAATTACGAAACCATATGTTTCAAAACCGGTGAGAATATACTTGGAAACATTAAAATAAGAAGTGATACACCACTCGCCTTATTCTCCAGATTTTGCTCCTTCTGAATACTGCTTGTCCCGAGATACCAATCGTAGCCTGAATGAGCAACGTTTTACTTCTTATGAAGATATCAAAAAATGGATCGACTCGTAAATAGCCTCAATATATATTTAGTTATTTCGAGTTGGATGGATGGATCTTTGATGAGTTTACTTTCAGTTCATTGTGTTCAAAAGTACTAATATTTTTCTCATACCTTTTCATACATTTAGGACAGAATAAGATTCTACACTTCTGGACTGAGTATTATTAGACATAATTTTAAAAAATGTTTAAAAGAAATAAATATAACAACTAAGTAATATAAAACAATAACAAGAAACATTATTCAAAATATTACTATTTCTTCCATTTTCATAAGTTTAACTCTGAATGGACCGAATATAACAGGTCAATTAAAAAGTCCCCGGCCTGATACATAGATGGCGCTACTAGAATTAAATCCTTATGTTTCTTAGTTAGCCCCAACACTCAAAAAATGCGTGTATAAATTTGACAGCTGTCGAATCATTAGTTTGTGAATTATAACATTTTGAGTGAAGCAACTTTTGTTATTGTGAAAAAAATGGATATAAGGGAATTTCGCGTGTTGATAAAATATTGCTTTTTGAAGGGAAAAATTCAGTTGAAGCAAAAACTTGGCTTTATGGCGAGTTTCCGGATATTGCCCCAGGAAAATCAACCATCAAGGATTGCTAGATTTAGACGTGGTGAAACGAGCACCGAAGGCGGTGGACACAGTGGGTGCCCAAAAGAGGTTGTTACCAACGAATACATTAAAAAAATCCACAAAATAATTTTGAATGATCGTAAATTGAAATTGAATGAAATAGCAGACACTCCAAAGATATCAACTGAACGTCTACATCATATAATTCACGAATATTTAGGTATGAGAAAGCACTATGCAAAGTGAATGTCGCGCGAGCTCACTTTTGACCAAAAACAACAACGAGTTGATGATTCGTAGCAGAGATCATGATTGGAAGATGATCAAGCGTAATAAACCCGAATTTTTGCGTCGATATGTGACAATGGATAAAACATGTCTCCATCATTTCACTCCGAAGTCGAATCGATAGTTATCGGTGTGGACTGCACAAGATGAACCCGCTTCAAAGCCTGGGAAAACGCAACAGTCGGCTGCCAAGGTCGTCCATGGCGTCTGTATTTTGAGATGCGCATGAAATAATTTTCATTGGCTACCTTGAGAAAGGAAGGACCAGCAACAGCGACTATAACATAACGTTACTGGGCCGTTTGAAGTACGAAATCGCCAAAATGCGGCCGCATTTGAACAAAAAGAAAGTGCTGCTTCACCAAGACAATGCACCATGTAACAAGTCAGTGAAAACGATGGCAAAAATCTATGGGGGCTACCTCCCTATAAGATTATTATAACTATATAAAGGTAAAAATTGACAAAATGTAAGAAAAAACGGAACAATTTGAAAAACTGTAAAAAATTTTGTGTGTCATCCAATCATTGAATGGTACCAATCTATAATATTTCTAATACATCCCTTTTATTTAATTTCTTACCAAGTATATTCAATTTTAAATTCGTCATAACAACAAATAAATGTAAAGAATTCCGTTTTAAAATTATATTAATCATATATTTTAAAAACTTAAAATCTACTAAAATATTACGGCTAGCACTTTTTATAGTCTTCTTTAAATTGAAATGGTAAGAGCTAAACTAAATAATGATCAACAGAGTCTGAGATTTATAATATAATATTAGCCATTTTGTTTAAAACTGTACGAACTCTTAGGTTCAACACCAGTTTTTTTTAGTTTATTGTCTCAACCATTCCTCTATTGAAAATGACAAATGACTCCTTATTCCGAGGACTAGCACCCTCTATACACTTCAAATAAAAAATTGCTTCGTACATAAAATGCAGGATTGCTCTTTTTTCACGGTTTAACTGCTCTATATAATACGGGGTCCAATTCCTGATGTTAATGTTCAAAGTTGCGAAATTAAAATGAAATATCTTTATTAAATTTATTATCGATCGTTGTAGAAATGAAGTATCGTCGCTGTATAAATCACATCTCAAAAACGTCTCCATATTTCGACTGAAAGTATCCGATATTGTCCCTGCGCCAAAGATATTCAATTAAAACTCTAAACGTCCCATTTTCGAAAGTTTCTTCTCGCCGCTCTCTCGAATACAACCCGGTCTAAATTGTAAATTTTTGCAAATTCTCCCCGAGGCAATAAATTCAGTATCCGTCTAATTGAAGACTACTGTCTGCAAATTTCTTCCATCCGAGTATGTCATAACTTTTATAATTAAAAGCCTTAATGAAAAAAATTACCCGACGGTGGTTTGATAATCAGGACGAGGCCGAGCTTCGGCTTTCGAAATGATTGCCTAGAAACTCAAACGAAAACGCTTTATTTAAGATTATTTATTCATTTTTACCTAACAAAGCAACTAATTTATGTTGACGGATTAATATTTGATTTATTAACCGTTTATTGATATTGCTGCTTATTCATAAAGTTGTTGAGATTGGTGTAACCTATGAAATTTGGTTTACACAAGTTAAAAGATTTATAATTTTGAAACATTTTATATATTTATCAAGTTTATGTCTTTATATATAAGTAAATAACAGTTATTCAAAGACATTTTTATCTTCAATTAATGAATATATTTTTACGTTAATGTTTTTATAAGAAATAAAATTGATTAATTTAAGATTAATGTAGAATTGTAATTCAAAATAGAATGTAATTTTATGAATCATATCAGAGACTGTAGAAGAAATTCTTCTAGGTATATAATTTCCTAGGTATATAATTTCCAACATTTCTTCTCATATCAAAATCACACAGAATCACAATATTGTCATTTATTTTAATAAATTTGGAAGTAACATACAATTGAAAATTATATTATCAAGGTTTTTAGATTACTGTAAGCTCCTTTTAAAATTCTATATTCCTAAATAAAAATACATTATTTTTACTCATCCCATAATTATGTACAATGTAAGTACACAAAGCAGTGTTACATAATGTCGATTCGATTTTGCAAAAATGTCTTTATATTTATCTTGATAATCTTTATTCCCAAATTCGTTCCTTAAATTAATTCCAAATTTCTCGTATGAGAATATCTAATAATTTAAAACAGCATTAATATGGAAACTTGGTTTTATCATAATGTACAAACAACTGAAATAAAGCAATATTATAATTGTTATGGAGAGTCTTCTCAATGAAAGGAAAAACAGCTTATTAACTTTGTTTAATTTAAGTATTTTTTATATTGTTTAATAATAAATTGTCGAAAAATACGACATACTTTTCAATAAATTGTATTTTTTTCTGCGGTTTGTATTTCACGTATAATAGAAAAACAATAAAAGAATGAATGATCTTTGTCTTAGAGTATTTTTATTTTAACTGCCTGCATAAATTTTATGTTTATACAAATCTAAAATAAAATTCAAATAAAAAATAATATTTGCAATATTTATTTGAAGCTTGAATAGAAAATATGGGCTGCAATAAAATTGTTTGAAATCTTTATAAAAAAGGAGCAAAAGAAAATCATTCTCTCTATTTGAAAGCCATATATCGTTTAGGCAAAAATAGTACTTCAAAGATTACATGGCCTAAAGAACAAATGTTAATATCGATATATTCTTTAATTTGAAAAATTGCACGAGAGCACATGTACAAACAAATTAAATTTATGTTAATATGTATTAAGTTTAATATTATTTATACATTTGTCATGCGCTTACGTGTATTTTGATCAGCTATATCTATAGATGAAAATACGGAGAATATACTGTCTAATAATAAGAAATATACTGTATACTGTCAAACAATACAGATGCTAGTTATGAAACACATAAAAAAAATTACATTATTTACTTTTTTGTTTGATATAAAAAACATACTACCGACGTCCACTTTTTAAAAATTGTGGGTATTTGATTTAAGGATTTAAGTGGTAATTCTGATGTTAATGACAAAATATGGCCAGGTTGACCAAACAAGTTCGAAGACAATGAATTTATTTCTTCTTGGAGAAAGACTCAGCTCAAACCCTGGAGGAACTTTCAGAAAGCTTAGTAGTTGAACAGTTATGGAAACATTTCTTGCCAAGCAAAAGGGATTCCCGTTTGGCATTGAGACTGGCGATAAAAGTGGACAAATGCAACAAAATCCTAATCCAAATAACTTAACTGAACAAAAATGTTATCAAATATAATTTATTTTAACATTATAGCACATCTAAAAACTACAGTTAATTCTACAGCCACAATAGTTTATAGGTTAGAGTTATAACCTCTTATCACTATTGCTTTGAAGAATTTTGCACACGTCTGACAACCCGACGACTTTGACAGGCTCATTCATTTACGTGTTCGAACTAATCACACAGCATTGTGTCTCTTTTTAACTAAAATAAAATGAGAATGAAAATATTGTCTGATTCTAAAATGAATTTACAAATTGCGGGAGGCAATACATTAAATATCTAGATGACGTATGTACAAAAAAACTTTGAATAGACTCTATAGTCTGGGAAAATCATCCACATCGACACCAAAGCGGAATAGTTATGGCCATAAAGTATTGATGTTCATAATGTTGGATTCTCTAGGTATAGGGTAGTGCTAAAACCGAATGAAACTGTTATGAAAATTTCACATAATAAGATCAACAATTTGGCTATGGTTTGCCCATTTGGGTTTGGTGGTCCCATTGAATCCAAATCAGGATCTGTTGGGGAAGTGGGGAAAGCGAGGGAAACGCTTAAATTTTAAAGGCACGTAGAAAGCTTTCACATATTTTTTATCTAAAATAATCAGATATTTTGTATAATGTTATTGCTGAGCTGATCTGACAGAAAATCGAAAGTCGTTCATTGCAAAAGCCATTTCGGTATATAAGACCTCGTAGGTAGAAATATTGTAGAAAACTGTTTCTATGGTGTGATGGTTAAAGCGTTTAGCTGCTCTTCGATTGTTTAGGTAAAACATTTGTCAATTCACCTACTCTAGGTAGCGGACCCCAGGGCCTGAAAAGTTCCTTATTTTCAATCATTGTTTTTTATTCCTATTTTTCCTCACATGGGCTGCACGTTTACTTGGTCTACCTATTGTTTTATTAAATAAAATAACTGCGTAATTTATTGAGTAAATATCTAACACTAAAAAGAGAAAAATAAAATATTTTTAACAAATAAATTGACCTGACTTCAAAAAATAAATAAGAAACTCACTAAATATCAAAAATAATCAAACTTAGATTTTTCGCTTGATTTCAAAGTAGTCAGTTAATAGTAGTTAAATTAATATAGTAAATAGATAAATAGGTTTGGCTAGGTATTTGGTATTAATTGTGTTTATATTAGTTGAATAAAAAATACGCGTGGTAGATAGGTTTAATAAGGTTTTTGTTTATTTTTATTTAGATATAACAAGGATTATTATGTACATATATTATTCTAAAATGTTTTTTTTTGTGTTAAAAATCTAAGTTTGATTATTTTTAAAATTTTTAGTCAGTTACTTATTTATTTTTTGAAAGCGGTTCAATGTTTTTGTTAATAACGTTTCATTAACCGGTCAGTTTAATAAAATGGTTGAAATAATAACCAATGCTGCCATTAATATAATTTTTAAAGGTAATATAAATATATCGAAATATATCCCATTTATTTCATTTCATCAATTCATGATAAATTAATAGTGATATACCTCCGATTTAATGTATATTTAGCAAATTAACATAGCTGACTATAATAACAAGTAAAATCAACAAAGAGAATCTATTATTCTCTATTAAGTGATATTCTCAGTAACATGCAGAATGAAAGATTAATAAACTCAGACAAAAGCATCAATACCATACAATGGAAAAAGTAATGGAACTTTCCATTATTCTCTCTGGTATAGACCGAATGATTTATTATTAGTCTAAGACAAGCGCGCTGCAATAGGACCATTATCTTGGACCTGAAGCTTAATGCACAACCGTAGACGTCGGTCAGAAAATTAACAGATCGTGCAACGCCAACAGCTTTAAGCTCTTGTCAAACGAGCGCAGGAACGTTGTCCTTTCCGTGAATTTCCATTACATAATTATTCGTGAAAAGTCCTCGCGGAGCGCCTTATAATTATGCTAATTAAGCATCTAACGGTAATCCTATGGGATTAACGGGAGGACATCAAAATTGTTACGCCGGTTTGATGTTAACGCTGCGTTAGGAAAAAATAACTCTGGAGACTGTTTAAATTAAATGAATTGCTCTAGGCGTATTTTGTTGGAAACATTTTTACCTCAACTAAACTGTGTTTCTTAATATCAACCTAAAAAGAGAATGATATTTTGAAGTAAATTAATAATTTTTGTCTTTTAAATTCCTTTTATATATCATAACAAACTTAAATGCATGAACGTAATATCATAAGGCTGTTATTTTTTAAATGCATTCAATGAATCGGAAACAAATTAATTATCAAAAAAAATAAGTCAGATTGGCGATGGATTGGCAAAGTTTCTATCTTTTTGTTCCCTCATACTGAAAGCAGTGCAGCACAGCTGAAAGTCTGTGTCTATTAATATATTACTTACTTGTTCAACACAAAAAAGTATTGAGACAAGATATAATTATTACTAAAATTTTGTTGTGAAAATTATGGGACGGATAATTAAAATAGTTCAATAATTATACCTCAGAATGGAGAAAGCATACCAAAAAGCAACAAAAAATTAAAATGTATGATACATATATCAAAATTATTGCTGTGCTTTTATTATGGTAAATTCGAAGAGTTAAAAAGATAGCTTAAGCATCTATTATTAACAATATAATAAAATAGACATGATAACCTCTTGTCTATAAACCAAGCTCATCTTGTTGCTCTACAAATTGTATTATATTATTTTGTATAAATGTATTTTATTAACATCCTTGTTGAAAAGGTTATCTCAGTTAAGAAGCCTTAAGCCAACAAACACTTTTCATGTAGTATAATTATATTTACCTTCAATGTCATTTTGCCATCGCCCCATTTGGATACATTTAGTGTTTTAACTGTGTGTAATATTTTCTAATTTCTTCTGTTGTATTCCTGTAAATAATATATATGAACACAAATACATTATATAAATAATTGTATACGTACCAGGTAAAAGCAATGCTAAGTTATACTCACATCATTAATCTAGCTAACTTGCTGAAATTGCTAAATGCAACCATAACTGAATCATCCTTTCTTCTTTTATCTTTTTTTTATCTATTTTTGTTTCCCCGAAGATGTTCTCTTGATTTTGGGAAGATCTAAATTATAGGACAACTGCTGACAAAAGAGCTAGCAAATTTACTATTGAAACAAATGATTTTATTATTAAGTATAGTATACCGATATTATTATGTCTCTAACCAGTTGTTAACAATCCATTAAAATTCAAAGAGAAATGGTAGATCGATTGTTTTAACTTTCTATAATTTTAAGAATATAGCAACCAACCGGTTGGCTCTGTGGTAAAGGTGAGTGGACGTTCCTCGTACTATTGCGACAGTCGCGGGTTCGAATCCTGTTGGGGCATGATCATAAATTTATGTTTGTGATTGTTTATAAGTATAATTGGCCTTAAGTCAAAAGTGTAAAATCCGATAAGGATAATGACCCTAGTCACACCATAACCAGGTTGGGTAAAAACGGATATCTTCTGGGATAATCTTCAAGTTGGTCACTCGATGGTCGAAGAATTTTTAATACATTGACAAACAGTGACAGTTCTTTCCAATAGTGCTTAGTTTGTAATGTTTCTAAAAATTGATTTATTACATCGTTACTAGTCGTTTTCGACCAACCTACAATTTGTCTTTACAATAACTTAAATTTAGTTATACATCTAAGAGGATCCATCTGTCCTACCTTAGTGTCTAGTCTAATAATGTTTATACAATAACACTGCTATTGTTCTACTAAAAGTACCTCATAAGATCAAATGGTTTAATTATTTTGAACCTGTATCCTGTTCTGGTGCTAACCAGTTGTTATCCAGAGTTGTATTACTTCGATACTGAGATGAGAACAGAGTCTCTCCTCATATATCCTTGCGATTCTCTTGATTTCCTGAGTAACAGTCTGTATCTGAAGGTCTCGATGTAAGTAATCAGTCATGTAGTATCTCGGTGCTCCTACAATACTTCTCGCGACTTTGTTCTTACATTTTTCTTTAAGCGCACTTTTGTTCACTGATTCACTACGATATACTTAGTTTTGTTGCTATATGGAATGGTAATATTCCATTTACTTTTATTTTACAAGTTCCAGTTATTTGTATCGTTGTGATATTCGTGTCGCTTCATCGCTACTGTCTACGATAGCAAAATCGCAATGCCATCAGCAAATGAAGCCAAACTTTGTAAATAATATCTAAGCTATTTTCTAAAAACTTGAGAACGTCTATAGCACTTTCACATACATAGAAAAATTGTTGTTATATAACGATAATTTGCATCATCTGTACTTTAACAATTTTTAACAAAACATATTTTTCACTATAATGTTAAGCGGAATTATTATGTGGAAATCAATAGGCTCGTCCGTAAATTATGATACTAGACAAAATTGGTCATGCTAGACGTAATATTGAAAATTAATATGCGTAGCCATGCGATGTATTTTAATAATATTTTTCCTAGTTTAAATATTAACATTTTAAATTGTCGCCCATCGCTGGCAATTATGATAATTTCCCATTTCCCCCTTTTCAGCATGTTCTACGGTCCGGTATGTTACGAATTTGAATAACAATTATTCAGAACGTTCGTTTGACTATTCGGTTTAAAAAAAAATCCATCAGCATATCCGCCAAAATCCGCCGCACGCTGGCTTTTCCTACTATAAAGTTACTAATGCATACGGAATCAAAAAAATAAAAAATAAAAATTGAAAAACTGATTCAATCAGCCTTACATTGAGATTGTGCCAGATTTTCGCGTATTAAAGGATTGTGAATATTAATATTTTTCATTTCCCTATTCCGAGATTAATAGAACCCAAAAATGATGCTTATATGTCCGTGAAAGCGTGTCTCCGTAATAATTGACTGAATATGATTATGTAGATTTCAATAATTGTTTCGCTAGAATTATTAGTATAATTTTGAGTTATTAGGCATAATTAACACATATCTTCAGAGCCTAAGTAATAAAATAACTTCTAGGCAAAATTCAACTTTATTCATCAAGATACTTTCCTTCAAGAGTGAAAAATTCACTTCTCCATTTTTATTATATTTTTAGTCTTTCGTCAACAACTACCTCTTCTTTTGAGCCAAACCCCTTTTTCTTGAGTATTTTCTGCAACCACACAAGATCAGATAATGGATCTTGTGACAAGATTAAAGTGACTAAAGGTATTTAACTAATAATTATGTCAATATCACTTTTGAACTAACGACAGATTTCAACGATATTTTGATACGTGTCGTGCTAAAGATCGTCATTGAAGCAGGTCCGCGATTTCAGGAAAATATTATCAGCCAGAAACTCATTACCGGTTTTTTAGTGAGACTTAAACAGATCTCGCTAGACTTAACTATGCATTGTTATGATTTGGCATACATGACATTTTATTCCACTGACATAAAGCTTTAAAGCTGTATATGTTATATTTTGCAAAGGTATAATGGTCGATTTTGCGAATTGTATAACACTATTGGAGTTTTGTACCTCTTTAAAAATGTTGAGTTGCATGCCTGAAAATGGGCATTTGGTATTGGGTTTTTCGCCTAGAAGGACGTTCTTTGTCTTGGACGTTGAGATAATCATATCTGAATTGTCGAAAGCACATTTCACATGCTCTTACGGTTATAACATACCCATCATAAGTCTCTACCAGCAAATTATGATTTACAGAGTCTGTGTTCTTTTAATAAGACAAGAAATGTAATATATGGCACAAATGGACTTTTTCCAGTATAAAAATAATTAATGTAATGTTTAACAAGTAATTTATGTAGCTTTGAGATTAATATCAGTTGAATAAAATAATATATGTATCTGCTACAAAGACGAAAAGTAATTACCTACACACCTGGTATATAAACCAAAGTATTACAAAATTATATGACATTTTTTACTCAACCATATATAAACCATCATACATTTCAGCAACTAATGTTAAAATCATAATATAGGATTCCGCTTTAGTTTTAACGTATAAGCCTTAACGGACAATTAGTATGCGCATTTGCAATGGGTTTTAATAACGTTTCCAATAGTTTAAATATTAATATTTAAAATTAGTCAGTGAGCGTGCAGAATTATGTTAATTTTTTGTATTATCGTACTATATATTTCGCCATTCCCTACGTTACGAATTTGAATAACAATTATATAAGGCTCTAAGTATTTGGATAAAAATTTCTGAATGTATAACTATAATTTTTTATTTCTATATATACTACTAGCTGGCCCGGCAGACTTCGTACTGCCTCAATCGATAAGTAAAAGACCTAAATGAGTGACAATATTATGGCTGTCAGATGGCATCTGCTCGAATGTTATTTTGAACATGTTTACTAAATTGTTTTTCTGATTAAGAAACATTTGTAATTCTTGGACAATGGTTCTCTTCACTGTTGAATTATGAGAACAACGCTTATCAACTTCCGCATCTGAATTGCCCATAAAATAAATTTATAAAAATTGATGATCTGCATCTGGTAGTGGTAACAGCGCCTCCAGAAGTGATAAATTTGTCCTTGTATCTGTAATTTTTAAAGATTTACCCAATAATTATTTCTGATATATATATTTTAACACAAACTTGAATATTATAAAAAAAAATTTGTAATACTTTATTGTACATCAATAAGTAACAAAGATAAGAATATACATAATAAATAAGATAAAATGTTATGGTATACCTTGAAAGTGGGCAAGAAATTGTCCTGTATACCATGTGTAGCGCCAAATGACGTCATCTGGAAACAGCTGTTATATTTCTGAATGTTGGCCAAGAAGTGCTTAGAATCATTTCCAATCCCAGAAACTAAGGAGCGTAAAGGATCTGGTGGCAGGACCAATTGTGGTAATTTTACTTTGCCTCCAGCACAACATAATCCAGTAGATTCACCACTGTATTTTAAGGCCTTGCAATATTTACAAATTAATGTCATTTCCCCAATTTTTACCGCTTTATCGTCAGAATAATCTATTGCCGCACCATAGTGGAATGCAGCTCGTCCCAGGATCACAGGAGCATTGTGTCTGCGCAATCGCTCAATTTCAATATATCGTGCTCGCTGTTGTTGTGTTTGATGTGCACGAACTCATTACATTCTATCTACTTCATTGTCACTCTCTAAAGAACGCAATTTTGACATAACAATACAACAATTTTCTTGATCTGTCTCTCTCTGGTCATCAGTGCGGTTGGCACGTGAGGTAGCTCTTCGCATATTTGATTGGCTGCGACGAATGAAGTCAGGTCATCTTCTCCTCGGTATCGTAAATTGTAATTAAGTAAGAAAAGTTCTCGCGTAGTTAGCAGCAAAGTGTCACTGTCACAAAAAATTAACAAAAAAAAAGAGCACATAATTTGAAATGTCACTAAGGATCACTGAAGTTAAGAAAGTTCCCGCGCACGTAGTGGTAATCGTCACTCAATTGATTGAAAAAGGATACACTCTTTGTTTGAGGTATCCATCCACATAGAAGATGGATTGAAAAATTAGTTGGTTGTCAATTGTCAAATATTATGGTTGGATTCAGAAATTTAATTTGTGACAAAACTTAAGAATTAACAATCTATATAAAAATAATATGACATATAGTTAACAACTCTAGTTAATCTAAATAAAAATAATCTGATAGTTTACAACTGTAGTTCAAAAAAATTCACAATTAAGACAATTTATGAACAATGAAAAGTTATGAATATAGAGATACAGCAAAATACACCGAAGAATTGTGATGAAGATGCTAAATAATTAGTTAATTATTGAGTGACTTTATTCAATCAAGTGACTGAAAAATATCAGATAAAATCTGCAACTATAGATACAAGGGCAATATTTTTTTTTGTGAATGCAAATTAATAAAATTATAGTTAATGTAATTTAAAAGTGTTTTACAAACTTATTTTCATTTTAAATGAATGAAAAAACTGGAAATTAAAGGTCATAACATTCAATTTAGTTCCTAGCTCGCGACGAACCCTTTTAAAAAGCGAAAAACTCAGCGCTCCATTGCAGTTGGCCAGGTCTAAACAATGCCGGTACTAATTATGCAGGCGATGGCGTATTTCAATCGCGTTTTTAAAAACACCTCTTCCAGTGGCCCTTAATGAAAGCCGAGCGGTTTTTGTTATTGCGAACAAGCGTCGTGGGGTTTCGTCATATGGGATTTGAAAAATAGAGGCGACTCATTCGATTCAAGGTCGCAATTAATCAGGTAATAATTTATAAGTTGCCACCATTATGTTATCCTGATTAATCCTACTAGAAATCTTATTAAAATTAATTGTATAATTTGGTAATGAGCTGATAAAAATAGCAGTAATAAATTTACATTTAACATCTGTCACGTAAAACGCTGAAAAAACTTTGTTGGTTTATACAGTTGCATATCATAAATTATATTTTATTCTTAAAAACGGTCCAAGTTTATAGAGATTTGAAATACAGAGGCTATAGATAATTATTATTAAATTTAAATGCGTCAAGCAATAATTGTTTTGAATAGTTGTTATGAATCTATTGAAACAATACAACATACCTTCCAATAAAATAGCCAATACACGTTATAGATGATGTCGAATATACTGCTCAATGCAGTTAAAATACAAAATTCGTTTTAAACTCGGAGCGGTTTTTTCCTTCTCATTTTACACTAATTAAAAAGAGACAGAATGGAGTAACTGAATCAATCTATAAAAAACGATTTGTGTTGGTACTGGTTGGTACAGTTGTCAAATGTCTACAAAATTCTTCACAACATTAGTGACACTAATTAGAGCTTATAAATGAGCAACCAAAATTCAATTTGATGAGGCAATGTTGCGACGTGCTAACGTCATACATTTTGGTGACGTACATTGGTTGTTTTATTGGATTGGCATAAGAGAACTTAAACATGGCTCACTAAATAACACTATTACTATAAATTAAATTGTAATTAAAAATTATATAACATAGGTTTCTATTAATACAATGAAATTTTGCTTCACAGCTTTCCTTTGGACTGCTGCTTCTTTTAGAATACACTTTCACATTTAAAAGAAAAATTATGGGAAATTTAAAAGCTTCTGATTGAAAAACGGAATCTTCTAATTAAAAGCTTAACTTTTAGTTAATCACTAAATGTGTATAAATTACACTTTTAAATCATGCTATCATTAATATAATATTAGCGAATTGAATTTTAAAATGGATTAAGCTAGTTCGAAGAGGTTTTACACCAACAATATTCTATAAATTAAAACTCATAATCGACATGGCATTACTGTAGATCTGCTCTTTATATGTATACATACATTTTTTAATATACAAAATCATTGGAATAAGTCCCTTTTTGGGTTATCAATAA
The DNA here is from genome assembly GCF_030347505.1 of Rhynchophorus ferrugineus. Taxonomy (NCBI): domain Eukaryota; kingdom Metazoa; phylum Arthropoda; class Insecta; order Coleoptera; family Curculionidae; genus Rhynchophorus; species Rhynchophorus ferrugineus. Next base: position 40,287,300 of record NW_027472580.1, on the reverse strand, counting down.
AGAAACAAATTTCTGAAAAATTATGCCTGTTACTGCTACATTATCTGAAATTAATTTGTGTATTGATTATTTAATAGTCAAAGAGTAAGCATGTAATACAAAATGCATTGTCTTCTTTTTAGGTCTGCAGGTTGATGGTGCTTTACCCAGTTCTCAGATAAAATTATTATATTTAATCGATTTTTATCGCCTACAAAAATGTATTCAGTAAATTGACCCTTTTCATCCCTATTTAATTCTCACTGTATGAACAATTGTTTATTATTTCTTGTTAATTAATCTAACAACCACTTTTTATTTTCTTGTCAATTATTGATTAACCAAATAACTATTACCAAACATTATTGGAATTTACAAATATGGAAATCTTCAAAATCACCCACAGGCCGTGGTAAACGTTATCATATTGACCTCGTTTTGATATAAATTATAATTATGATATCATTGTAATCACTTAGCCAGATAAAAGAATTCGAAAAACTAAATTGATTAAAAATGGTTTGCACTGTTTATACCAAAGAAGTTAAGAAGGAATATTTTACTACAGCATTAAAGTATATGGAAAAATAAATCATTGAATACGTACCCTGAAGACTGGACTTACAATATTATTTTCCTCAGGTATAGTTAGGAATCACAGACTCCTCCTACTGAATTAATCGATTATAAACAATTATATAACGTTCAAAGGTATTTAGAGTATTATTTGTATTTATAATAATTATATGTTACGTCCTGCAAAAGGGACATATATCAACGCCTAGGTTCCACTAACCATTTTTTAAAAATATATATTTTAAAGTCTCCTTTTACGAACTAATGGTTTATCTGGACTGGACTTATAGTTGGCTCCTAACTACGGTCCTCTGAATTAAGCCTACCGACTGGCGAGTGACCAACTTATAAATAATCTTAGAAGACAACCGGTCTTACCCAGCCTGGTTACTGGCATGACTAGGATCATTTTCCTTGTCGGATTTTGCACTCTTGTCTAAACAAAGTCTTGTCTTGTCTGTGACAAAAATTTACCACCATGCCCCAGCAGGATTCGAACCCGCGACTATCACAACAGTAGGTGGACCGTCCTGTCGCCTTTACCACTGCGCCACCAAGCCTGCTCCGTTTATTTTTATCATGTATTCTACAAAGCCAACTTGAGATTCCGATTACGGAGTAGAGTTTTTTTCATATCGGGTCTGATCTGCTCTTTTTTATCTAACGTGATGTAATTACCTAATGCGATAATTGACTAATAATTGCTAATTATATTATCATTTGATAAATCAGATACGATAATATTAGATAATTTATTGTATTATTATTGCCGTATCGTTATTACTAATTGTTGATAAAAACTACATATTAATTAAATTAAATTATATAAAGATAAATATACGTAATAACTAATGCTATTGTTTTCATTCAGTTTATTATCCAGAAAAGTTACATTATTTTATATATTTTTTCTTAAATTCAATAAAAAGACTTCTACAATTTCCAATTATTTAAACCATTTTGAGGCTGTAGTATTATCGAAGAATCGGTCGTCGAAGTTTTGAAAATAAATTCCGATTCCGGCCCAGAGACAAACATAATTAAATTTATTTTTTGTCGAATTTGTCGCAGCTGTCTTCGGGAATTAATTTCCCCAAGACACTAAAATAACTTTTCTCTTAACGGTGAGCTCCCGTTCGGGTGTAGCGTGTAAGTTCTCGACTCCTCTACAAGGTGGACCAAAATAAAATCTTCCGAAATTTATACGTGGTCTCGGCGGAGACAAGTTTGTAAACAAATTATAAGTCGAACGTCTGATATAATTATCGGTTTAATGTGTTATACACATTTCATACTGTTGAAGTTTTGCTTTGATTTCGTTTCAGTTTTCTGTATCGTATTATCTGTTAATACATATTTTATAAAATGTATTGACTTGTAATGTGAGTAGAATAATGTTGTGCTTTGATGTCGCTGTCGATGCCTCAGGTTATCATTAATATTTTCTAATAACACCCTTTCCCTAAAATAAGCAAGAAACGGACTTGTCAATTAGAAATATCCGAAGGATTATCTGCATTGGATTAGCTTTAATAATATTGATCAGCTATTCGTTCTTCTGTATCTTAAAGACATTATAAAGCGTGTTGTACTTGTAGACACTGTCTGTTTGCACTGTTTGTGTAGCACCACCAGCTAATGCGTTTACTTGGTCTTGGTCTTATCTTATTCCTCATTTTGTAATAAAATGCAGACAAAGTAAAAAAGCAAACTTCCAAAGAGACCTGGAACAGACTTAAATAAGAACACTGCCACCAACATTGTATTGTATCGTCAGTAGTGTTTACGCATTAGAGTATAATGGGAAACCTATGTTCTACAGATTTTAATAACTTATTATTATTTATTAATATAATATATTAATTTATATTAATTTATAATATTATTTATCTGTAGTGGTTTCCGACTAACTTACAAATTGTCTCTACAACGATTTAGTACGCATCTATCTAACTATCTAATAAAATAAAAGTTAATAGCACCTTTCAGTCTTTTTACCATTTAAAGTGCTTTAATACACAACTACACAAGATTACGGTTTGGTTTTCTTAAATCTGAGATCTAGTTCAGTGTTGCTCAAGAGTTGCAGTACTTGGGTGTTTACGTAGGAGTGGAGATTTTGGTAAGGGTAGGTGTCTTTCCTCATGTCTTACAAATGTTATAAATGTTACAAATTTGACCTACTGGAATCGAAGGTCTCTGTGTATGTATTTGTTCCTATAATATCTGGGTGCATCTGCAATTATTCTCAAAATTTTGTTCTGAAATAATGGTATTATGTTGATATTGCTTCTCACAGAACATCCGCCTAGCGGGTAAGGATGGCCGTCTCGACCTGACGAGCGATAAAATGGAACTCATTTCTCGCGGATCAAAGACTGGATGGCCCCCTTTCTTTCTGGTGTGTCTCCAAATGCCTCGCAAGGAAGGCGCACAATGTCTTTCCCCCCTGAAGTCAGAGGTTAGAGGAAATTTCGCAGTCACTGACCAAGAAAAAGTCGAGCTCCTCGCAGAGGAAGCTCACTAAACCTAAAGACAACGACACTGTCATCAACGAATCAAACTCCATCAAAAGACCAGTAACCCCAGACTTCTCAACCATTTCGTGTCTTTAAAGTCTCTACACACTATGATCGGCAAACTTCAAACCAAAAAATGTCTACAGATTTCAACGGAATATCGATTAACCTGTTAAAAAGCTCAAGCATAAGCAGCTCGCGGAACTGACAAACATCATTAGCTCAATCAAGAGGCTGCAACATTTCCCGGCGCCTTGGAAACACGCACATATAGCTGTTAGTCCCAAGAAAGGAGCAAAATTATCTCCATCTGACTACAGGCCCATCAGCCTTCTTAGTGCCTCATACTCTACGCTCTCAACTCTTTCACAGCGGAAAACGACATCATTCTTGATGAACAATTCGGCTTTCGCGCTCATCACTCATCCGTCCATCAGACTACCCGTCTGGCCGCACACATCCATCACGCTCTGGACTAACGTAAATAGCTTGGAGCAGTCCTTCTGGACCTAACCAAGGCCTTCAACAAGGTCTGGCACGACGGTTTGATCGCAAAATGTGTGCGGTTAGGCCTACCATAAGACCTATCAGCTCTCATCAAGTCCTACCGATCGAACAGATCTTTCCAGGTCAAAATCAGGAAAACACTTTCCAGTCGAAAACAAATCGATGCTGGCGTACCTCAAGGTTCCCGCTGACACCAGCCTTATCTAACCTCTTTATTTCAGATTTGCCGAGAAAAGAGCACATTGGCGTCGCGTGTTACGCTGACTACACTACTTTCTTCACGGCCACCATGTTCAAAGTTACAATTCATCAACAATTTACAGGAGCAGCTCGATCATGCAGTCAAGTGGTTCAAATTCTGGAGGTTGCAAATCAACCCCCTGAAAACCCAGGCCATCGTTTCCCATAAGAAGCGTTACGCATTCGCAACTTAAGATAGACATCACAATAATTCCATGGCTGGATAACGTCACGTACCTAGGTCTTCACTTCGACCGGCGACTTCCCATCTCCATCAAATGCTTATTTTACAAGATATTAATTCGGTCCGTCCCACTCTATGGATCTAATGTCTACTTCAAGTTTGTTACACCCAACCAATTAAAACGGCTTTAAGTTTTCCAAAATAAGCTCCTCAGGAGAATCTTAAACGCTCAATGGTTTGTCAGAAATAATCAAATTCATAAGAAATTGACAATCCAGAAATGAAGCACTTCATACCTCAATCATTCCACAAACAACAACTCAGCTCAAGTTCTTCTGAAAACGCGCTTGTTCGCGAGCTTGTCGACATGCTGGAAGCTTAGCACCGCGTCGCCGCTAACCTCCCCCCTTTTCCAGGCTGAAACGACCTCATCTGTCGCTGCAGTAATAACTTTTGCCCCATATAACGGTACCCAGACGTGTATTAACTCAAGTTCACGAATCAATAGAATCGTCGGGTTCTCACACCCAAAAATGGGTGCCCGATCAGCATCAGAGGCAGTCCCACATAACCTGGTCCAACTTGTCACTCCAGGGCAATTCTCCATGACCAGGTATGCGTAATGCATTCCATCGCCTGGTTTTTAGGCCAGAACAAAAAAAAAACATCCCTCTAGCTGAATTCCATAGGTCTATTCAGGTTTTAGAATATGCTTATAAATTTGATTTTCTATATAACCAATATATTTATTTGCATTTTCTTCATTTGCCAGCTCTTCGTTACTACACTTTTCAAACAAAACGTTTTTCTTGCGTCAAGATTCATCCCTTAGCATTGCTAATTAGGTACTTAGCATTGCTACTATATGAGATGATAGTATCATTCATATTTATTGGTGTATGATCAGTTTGGTTGTAAGTTAATTCAATATGCACTGATTTACTATTGGTGACTTTTATTCTCCATACCTGAGTCCATTTATTTACTTGTTTAATGTTGTTTTCTGGTATTATTACATTAACACTATTATTAGTATAACTTTACAATATTATAAGAGCAGTAGGGTCTTAATAATTCATCACTATTAATAATCAAGATGTACAAATTTATTGAAATTTTCAAAATATTTCATTTTATAATTACATTCAAAACAAATATGCTATTTGACAAAATACATACTAGTTAAATATAAAAACACATATTTATCTATACACTACTCATTTCCTTACGTACATTAATAATCTAATTTGCCTGAAAATTATCTATTATCACCGTTTGCAGCTTATAATCCATACACAAAAACTATTTTCTGAAGGTTTCTAAGCATTATAGTGTGATTTTTTCACTCTTGATATATAGATAACTTTACATTTATCTTTCTTGGCGATACTATCATCCATCGGCTGTTATGCAGGTGTTCAGTTTGGTAATAATATGATACTTTCAATCTTTGCATCTTTACTTAACATGATCTTGCTCATTTGAGTAGCTACTTGAGCAACATAGGGAAAAATGTACATAGATAGCTTTTGGCTGTACGCACTAAATGTAATGTACTAAAATGTCTGGTTAGTGAAAATGTATGCTCTACTAATACACCTGCGATATTTTTATAGAAAATGGCAATAAGAGCAGTGTTAAAGTAGTATCTTTTGCAATATTATGTTAAACTTCAATTTATTAAATAATATACACAAACAGTTTTTTATAATATAATATCCATAGTTCAATAAGTTAGTTCATAAGTTATATCACTTCAATAAAATACAAATATTTGAAATATTTATAACAAAATTACTTTTATAACATTATATTATATTTAACATAAACTTTATTTGTATTATTGATTAATACGCAAAATGTTAATATAAATGTATTATGAAATAATAGTATAATATTATTCTATAAAATATATTTACCTAATGCGAAGACTAATTAATTCGAATATAGTAAATTTGTTTTAAATATATACAAAATAGTGAAATATAATTTTACATTTTAACAACTAATCTATTTTTACTCAAGTCTTTTTAAATTTCAACTTTCAACTGCTGAATCTATTTAGTTTCTTATTAATAAACAAATGAATCATCAAACAAACAAAAATTCATTTCAGAATATCGTCATATTAATAATATCAGGTCGTGAATGAGTTTGGAGAATACCATCTATTTATCAACGGCAAAATTAAAGATTTAAGATCATTTGAACTTTCGTAAGAACATAACAAAAATATCTAGTTTTAATTAAATTTAATTTGAACATTCTAAAGATAAAACTTGGGCATAATAGAAATTGAATCGGTCAATTGTAACACAGTAAAATTTTTTGGAATCAAAACAAAGAGGTAATGAGAGTATGTGGTCAAAAATGTTTAAGAAAAGGATTCTAGAAGGTTTAAGAAAAGAGTGAGTATCTTAAGATAATTACAGTTACAGAAGAAAAAACAATTCTTCAAGTTAAACCATAGCATTAATCTACAAGTTAAAATTCAAACAGTTTTAAAACATTGCTGAAATGGACAAATTGTTTCAAACCCCAACTTCCCCAACCGCCAAACCCCCAACCAATTCAGTAGATCTAACTCGATGAGACCCATAAATTGGAGAATCATTCAAATAGGTTTATTAAATTTGAGAAAAATTATATTTAAAAATAAAACCATTCTTACAACTGTCCATGCGTTTCTCATTTACGCGTATGTTTTGAAAAACCCAGCAGAATGTGAAAGAAAGCTATTTTGGTAAATAATTTATTTTGTTTCTGATAAAAATCTCGTTATATAAAAAACACTTCTAACTTAATTAATTTACTTTCTCTGTATCTACTCAAAGCAAGTATAATATCAAATATCGTAATCAATGTTACCAACGTTCACGACAATAAATAATTTATAGGGATATCCAACCGGTACAAGCCTCGTGAGTAAAAAGTTAATCATGATTTTATGGTTTATTGTTTGTTTTTGTGAATGATATATGTCCGATTAACTTACACAATAATATGCTGCAAAAGACCGATACGGAGAAACAATAGCAATATCAACGAAATAAAAGAATTATATACTGACTTAAAAGTTAATTACACGGGGGTCAGAATTTTTTTTTCTAATTGGTGTATATTTAACAAAACAAAGTTCAACATAATCACAGACTCTCATACCTCCACTGGTTGTAGTAACTGTCTAATATTAAATTAGATCCATTGTTTAACTTGTGTTTCTATGACAAGTTTATATTAAGAAATAATATAAATTTTGTTCTAGTTTGTACTAACGTATTTAGTTTAATACAATTTAAACCTATATGGCGAGACTAAATATGAGACATCGCTGAACAATCATTTTTTTTATTACTCTTCGTAAGTCCACAATCTGCCCTATTGGCAATAAGTATTTCTTCTGTCTATATTATATATACATGGCATGTAGAAAATCACTTCATTAAGGAATCCTCTGTATAAAATATTATCTTAATTAATTAGTCTTATTCTAAAGTCTACATATGTCCAGTAATCAGATCAGGTGGTGTTAAACGTTTTAGTCTACGCACTTCACTATCACGTCGCATATTTAGCTGATTAGCAAGTACATTGGGATGCACTGACACTCTTTCGAAGTACTTCACACAAACACGTTGAATTACACTCGTTATAAGTTCTAGAGGAATATTGCGTTGTATCACTTTAATTGAAATATAGTACGGAGCTTCAACAATGGCACGCAACAGCTTATTTTGGAACCGTTGAATGATGGATATATTAGATTTGCTAGCGGTACCCCATAGTTGAATTCCATATGTCCAAATGGGCTTGAGTATAGACTCATACAGCAATACCTTGTTATCTAATGATAACTTGGATTTGCGCCCAATGAGCCAATACATTTGATATAATTTTAGTCCCAGTTGTTTCCGTTTAGAGAGTATGTGCTTCTTCCAGGTTAGGCGTCGATCTAAATGCATACCAAGATATTTAACATGCTCTGCTTGGGGGAGTTGACGATGATTGATATTCACTGGTGGACATGTTCTTTTACGCAGAGTAAACATTATATACGTGGATTTTGATGCTGAACAATAATAATAAAATAATATATTCGATTATATACTCGTGTTGTTATTCATACATTCATTCATGATATAAGTTGTAAAAGCAACTATTTCTGAAGATAAAAAATTGTAATGCAACTTGCAGATAGTTTAAAAAATACTTTATAGGTATTTAATTCCATATTAATAGAATCTGTTTGATGAATTATTGGTCATGTTAACTATAAACAGAGATTATAAATCGGCAAACGTTATTAACCAAAAATCAAATTTATTGCGACAACATTACGCCATGTTGACGTCATAGATTTTGATGACTTGCATTGACTGTCTTATTGGGCTCACTCTATGTAGAATAATTAATGTAAAATAACAATCTGTTTAATATTTGTTGAACTATTGGTTTAAAGTTTGGATTCGCTTTTATAGACGTCTCGCAAATGTCTACATCGTTAGTGCGTAAACTCTGATATTAAAGTTATTTTACTCAGATTATACTATTTAAGTACATATTACGGTCTGGCCGATCAAGTAGTTATGATCATCAGTATCAGACCTACAACCCAGAGGTTACTAGTCCGAATGTGTACTAGTTCGGCTGCCTAGGTCTCAAGTTTAAAATATTCAAGAAGAGGTAAATATTAATGAAAAAACTGATTAATAACTTCCAATATAATTCGGCATTATATATAAATATTCTATATTTACATACATTACGTAAGGCAGGTCTCTTGCACAAGTTTAAATTTATATGGCCTAAATAATACTGTAACATATTTGACCTTTCTGCCGGAAAAGTATATCAGTTATTCAGATTTAGTACCTAGTTAATCAGATATTCAATCCAAATGCTCATCTTCACATGTACTTTTTATTTTATGCCATATTATTTTAGTTAATTACACATATACTAATGCACGCAAACCCTACATCATAACTCTGGTTACTTATCACAGCCATGATAAAATCAGAAGAGGGAAGCCACCGCTTCTGATTTTGATTCTATGCATTTCTTGCACATACAAAGTATTTATGTGAAAACTGATACTGTAGATGTCTACCGACGCCAATTCAATAAATTGAACAATGTTGTTGCAACAATTAGCGAGTAACAGACAGAAAGACATCATTTTGTATGACAATGCTCGGTGAATTGTTGCGAGAATTGTAAAGGATACATTGTTTCAGCTTGAATGGGAAGTTCTACTACACTTGGCATACTCACCATTTTTTAAATTATTTAATTATTACATTGTTACTAGTCGTTTCCGACTAACCTACAATTTATCTGTATGATAACTTAAATCTAAGTATATAACTAGGAGGACCCATTGGCTCTATCTCACTCTCTGGTGAAATAATCTTTATACATGTCATTGCTGTATTTTTTTATTATATGCACCTCACCACAAAACACTACAGAAGATCAGATGGTTTGATTCTTTTGAGTCTTTGTGTCCTGTTCTGGTGGTATCCAAAAGTTGCAATACTTCGATATTCTCACGAGAATAGAGTCTTTCTTCATGCCCCTTTGCAATTTCTTGACTGACTATGGGTATCTGAAGATCTCGATGTAGGTAGTCCTGTCGTATTTGGGTGGGCCTACAATATTTCTCAAGACTTTGTTCTGAAAAATTTGTATTTTTTTATGTTACTCTTTGCAGAACATCCCCATAACTGAACTCCGTATGTCCATATAGGTTTCAGTATTTGTTTATATAATAGCAATTTATTATGTAGTGATAATTGTGAGTTTCTTCCAAATAGCCAATACATTTTGCAGGGAAGTTTTGCATCAATATTCATTCCGAGATATTTAGCGTTGTTGCTATATTGAATGATAGATAATATTATTTAATGTTATTGGTGTTTGTACGATCTGATTGTAGGTGAACTGCACATGCACAGATTTACTATCGTTAATTTTTATTTTCCAAGCTTGTGTCCAATTATTGTATCAATATTGTCACTTGCCTGTTGCAATTTTCGTGTGGCTTCTTCACTTTTGTCTCCGACAGCTATAATCGCAGTATCATCAGCAAATGTAGCGATCATAATATTCTCCATTTGTGGTATATCACAAGTATATAGTAGATAAAGCATTAGCCCCAATACACTTCCTTGTGGTACACCTGCTTTAGCTGTGGTACTTCTTCTTGTTTGACCGCTTTGGTTGTTATGTACGAATTTAATAGTTTGGTGTTGTTTTGGTAACATTTTCTGTATTTTTTTAACAAGGCCCTCATGTCAAACCTTATGGAAGGCTTGTGCTACATCTAAGAATATAGCAGAACATACCTTTTTACTTTCGTAGGTTTTTTCAATAACATCTGTTATTCTATGGAACTGGTCAATTGTTGAATGCTTGTTAATAATCCCAAACTGGTGTGTTGGTATTAGGTTTTTTCCCTCTATGTTTTTACTCACCAGATATAACACCTTCTAATTAGAACGTATTCAGATCGGTGTAGTATAGCTTGGTTGGCATATGAGTTCGCAACGCTGAAGAAGTATAAAAATATATCGATAAATAGGAAAATATAGAAAACAATGGAAAATATTTGGATTAATACATATTATACCATATTTGATATGTTGTATATCAAACTTCTGAACACATCTTTTTTCTGAAGTGGAAAAAGATTTGAATACGTACAAATCCCATATACTCGTATAACGGTAGTTGCATCCAAGATCCAAGACGGTATCCAAGACAAGCACTCTCATGCAAAATAAATTATCAGAGATCTTTTATTTCGATAAAACATTAAATAGATATTCTAACTGAATCAAAAAGCATCATCCTCCTGAATCTGCTTACTGGTTATAGCCAATGTTCCTAGTTCCCGACAAATATTACGAGACCCTGGTCTGCAATTTTTTTCTTATAAATACCAATTACCTAATTTATATAATTACATTTTAATTTGAGATTTGTTCTTACATCTCATGTGGTTGGATAGTTGGGTAATATTTTTGTTAAATAATACTGTTTTGAATCCTTTCAAGTTTGATTTCCTTCAATTAAATTTTTTCATTTCGTTTTTTGGCCATCTTTTTTATAACATTTTTCTAGCAAAAGTTTTAATAATTTGTTTACCGAGACTAATGGTGACATAAAACTAACAGTCAGAATACTGACATAAGTGAAACGATGTTCGAGTTGGTAACTGGCCAGTAGGCAACAAAAAAACCTTTGGCGTTTTATTATGCAGAGTAATCAACGGGACAAGATAAAAGCAGTAACTCTAGATACTAGAACATCTAAGAAGTTGATGAGATTAAACTCAATGTACATGCCTAGGTAGTTTTACCTAAAGAAGTAATAAGAATGTGTATATTTATTAAAAAAAAAAGCATATTTCTAGATTTTAGTCTACGAAATCGATATTTATTCATAGCCTTATTTTTTGTTCTTCCCTTAAGTGATTTTTGTTGTGGTCACGTAGATCGAATATCTCATAGAGAGAAATCACGATTTTTATTGTTTCCAATTTGTTTTGATATGTTCCGTAAATGATCGAAAATGACTTTTATAGTCCATTTCCGATTGCCCTACGAATTTCAGATGACGCTAGGGATCCAAGAGAATAAATGAAAATATTGAATTGGTATTGACCTATGTCAAAAGATCTGAAATTATAGTAAACTATCATGAAAATGAATAATTCATTAGACTATTTCACTTTTTTGTGTTACTGGGTTATATTTATTTTCCTTTAATTAATGTTTTATCAATAAATCTGTAATACTTTTATACATGTCTTGTGAGAATAATTATATATCTACAATTTATTTTTTGAATATAATGCCTTTGATTAAGTACTCTTTGTAGGATCTTAATTATAAATTCATTTGTTATTATTTTTCATTTATGTTGTTTCATTATGTTTTGCCATCTTGACTGAAATGTTTCAAATACTGGTTACATTTTTGTTGGGATATCGGCCTTGTAGAGCTGCTATAGAAAAATCCAAGAGGTTATTCTGCGGATTTTCTTTGGAAATGATACGACTTCAACAATTGACAGTAGTTTCTCAACAACAATTTACTTGCTTTGTTTTTTATTGTGATTGCGATTTCCAAACTTAAAATGAGATATAGGCGGCACTCAGAGAATAACTCTTTGAATCTGCGAGTTGTCATCCATAATGAATAACATTTATCTATTTCCAGATTTAATTCGTTAACATATTTTTAAAGAAATTTTCTTTATACTCGTTAACATCTTGATTCGCATGGTTCTATTACATCTTCTCTTATTTGCAGTGATTGTGATTCTGTGCCATAATTTTCTAGATTTTCTTCTTTTGTTTCTCATATCCCTAATTACGATAGGCTAATTACTATTATATTCAATTTTATTTATTATCGCTACAGTTGCTTCTTTTGCAGTTGACTGAATATATCCGATTAGACTTAGTGTTTGTTGCTAAAAAATCTTCACAGTTATGAAGTGTAAAGCTTAAGCTGATTTGTGTTTCAATGATTATATTTGCTACTAATATTTTTCTGGATTGACGCGCTCACTTTTAACTGGAGTTAATACTGGAGTATGATCAGATATTACTTGAATTATAATTTGAAATATTAATGGCAATTAGTAATTTATATCCATTTTCAGGTGTTATTAATCGTGAAACACAGACTGACTGTGGCAATACTAAACTCTCTTAATAAACCTTGACCCAAATTTTGAAGATAATTCTCTGTATTTTGTTGTTTCCTTTAATGTATTGGTGGACAATATACAGCTCCAATGTTTTTCTCAGTTCTATTGTTTTCAATGCTAACTACGGTATTTCTTCTCCTTTTATTTCATCTTATTTTGCTGGAGTGTAGAGTCCAGTAGGTATCATAGCTCCATATTTTAATACACTTTTTGTTGGAAAAATGTGTCTCCCATGTGAGTGCTATATCTATGTAATTGGCTGTCAGATATATCTGTATATCACGGACCCTTTGGGTCATTTGCGTTCTCCATAATATTTACTATAAACGGATAACCTATTTTTGTTTGATCTGGATATGGATGTACTTGAAAAATAGACATACAAGGTGTATTTATTTAAGATGATATTATAATTTCACTTATTAGTAAATTTAGATAGGTCCCAAATATCAATGAAGAATACATTTTAAATAGAACTAATTTAATAAATGTCTGCTAATTTGTTTAACTGCGTCAACAATTTAGAGCGAAATAAACAACAATGTTGGCGATTATATAACATATATGCATTACCACATGTGTTATTTTTTACTGCAGTTTTAAATATACCAAATTATTCTCATGTTACATATAAATAATTAAAATAGTCACTGTGAACCATCATTAGCATCGTGGGTAAAATATAATAACAATGGATCAGCAGTCCCATACTACTTCTTATTTAGGTAGGTGGAATATATACATATAATTCAAAGCCTTTTTTAGTATTATTCAAATTACGTATGTAACAATCTCGTTGATATAGCAGTGCCCAACAATCAAAAAGTCAATTATCATAAAATCAACGTTTAAAATAGAAGAAACTTTTTCAAAATGTATTGTTAATGTCTATTTATACTATTTATTTATTTGGTCTTTATAAATAAATAAGCAAAATCGACAAATGTTTTAATAAAAACTATAAAATACTAGTGTACATGAGAAATGTACAAACATTTGTAAAGTTTGCATGTTATATTCAAGAACAAATAAAAAAATGACGCGCATATGTTCTAGTTTGATTGAATGCAAATTATTTAGCGTGATATATTATTATTGATAAATTTCCATTTGTTTCTGTCGGCGATAAATAAATAGAAAATAAATATTGACCATATATTTCATATAGGTGCATATGTGGCTATATATAAACATGTTACAATATTGTGAAATAAATATTGTAGAAAAAAGTCGTGATTTTATTATTTTAAATTATTTCAACCAGTTAGATATATTCCATTTTTATGAAATAATCGAAAAAGGCTAAATGTTCAAAAATATAATGCCAGATGATTGTTTTTAATTATTCAGGTTACATTCTTATAACTAATTATGTTTAAAATTTCAAGCTTTTTAATTATTAATAGTGTAATACAATTACGTTTTTCATTGGATGATGCCCTAAGATCATAATAAGTGTAGACCTTTTTATAATAGGTTTGTTTTTTTCGAAAGGGTTACTTATTAATTATTAAATTACTTACGCTTAATAAAAACATATATATGTTAACAACAACTATTTACAGTTCATCTCCAGAAAACTGAAATCTATTTATTAGGGACGCTCTGTAAAAAGACGTAACCATGATACAGATTAAATCCAATTGTACCGCGTAATATATTAATCAAGTCGTAACCAACGACAACTTCAGAGACACGCGAGTCTATTTTTTCGGTGTCTGTGATCTTTTTTCAAATAAAATATCCTCTAATTTATTTGAATAATTGATATCAATTATACCGCACTAAATGAAAACGGTGCAAATGAAATGGAAAGATACTAATTTTTTCTCACAAACCTTATGCGCGTGTCCGATGACATTGTGGGTGTATTTTGTATATATTACAGTATGTTTTCTAAACTTTTCTCCATATAGAGAAGTTATCAGGTTCGTATAGTTGATAGGATTGGATATCGATTTATTCTTTTTATGTTTAGGATTTATGTTTTCGATATATATCCTGTCTGAAATTTAAAAAATGTTAGTGTGTTCATTATAATGATGTTTAAAATAGAATTTTAGATGAATTAATATGGTTAAATTTTAAAATTTATAAACTATATACAGTGTATACGCTGCATCGATGATTACAATAATTTATTTCTGCACGTTGTTTCTTAATAATATAGACATTTTACCACTGTGATTTGTAGAAATTATCTATTTATGTCTTTATCTTCTAAGTATTTCTCAATGTGTTTTAATATAGCTATTTGCTACACAGAAGAACATAATGGTTCAAAATTATTTGTCTGCTCTACACATGTGATATACCACTTATGGAAAATATCACAATAACTACATTTGTTGATAATATTGCGATTCTTGGTGTCGAAGACATAGCGAAGAAACGACATGCAAATTACAACAGGCAAGTGATAATTGGACCCAAACATAGAAAATTAAAATTAACGAAAATAAATGCGAACTTCACGTATAATCAGTAAATATTTAGTATAACACTAACTAACAATATTATTCCATATAGCAACAATGCTAAGTATCTATTAATTAATCTTGATACAAAATGATGCATCCTTCGCTGGAAGGAAAATGTAAATAGAAAAGAAAAGTACTGGAGAAAAAATAGATAAAATCGCTATTATTAGTATATAATGAATTGCTATTATACACGGAAGTGTTGGACCCTATATGGACATACAGAATTCAATTATGGGGATTGTTCCTTTAAAACTAATACAAATAGAATTTTTCCAGAACAAAGTCTTGAAAAGTATTGTATGTACAATCAGATATTACGGGACTAATTACTTAGTCCAAGACCTTCAGATGAAAAATGAAAATTGTAAGGAGGCATGAGGACAGATTCCATTCTCATGTCAATATCGAAGAAACACAACTGTTGGATAACACCCGGACAGAATACAGACTGAAATGAATCAAATAATTTGTTCTTGTGTAGTGTAGTGGAGTGAGGTGCATTTAATAGAAAAACAGCAGTGTTATTATATAAACATTATTACACCAGAGACTAAGATACGGCCGATGGGTCCACCTAGATATATACCTACATTTAAGTTATTGTAAAGGCAAATTGTAGGTTAGTCGACAACGTCTAGTAACAATAAATAAATTAAAATAATGTAACATATTAAAACAAAGTTCTTCGCAGCATTCCTCCATAAAGACCTAAATGTACCAACGATCAACCAATAAATTAAACAATTAACAAAATAAACAAAAGAATTAACAAACAAAAAACACCAACACAAACACAAAAATGTGCTTGCTGGAACATAAAAACAACTGCTAGATCAGTTGGAGCTGATATCCGAAATTCGAATTCTGGAAGTTAAACTATATCATGTTTTAAACTTATGTTTAAACAAGAACAATATAAAAGAAGAATTATTAGATAATAATTAACTAGTTGTAATAGCTGTGTCATGTGCTTTCTGAATTTATAACAAAATTACACAATTTTCAACATGATTTAAATAATTGCTGAGATATATTAGACAATACTAATTGAAAAGGGTGTTGATTTTATCTTGAATTTGTATGACATCACTGGTGTTGTAGTTATTTTTCTCTCGCTTTGTATAGAAACGGTATTAGGTGTTCGTGATTTAAAGCAGAAGAGAAAAATTCAAATTGGGTATCGGTTTATTCGGGTTTGGTTTCTTCGATACGGACCAGGCGTGAAAAAGACGAAGCTGACTGACGGGGTCTTCACCTTTTTGAGATACGGAGCACGTACAGTAAACAATCCCTGATGATACAAGCTCGATATTGACGTATTGATATGCTGGCGGAATTTGGACGTTATTTATAAGAGCACACTTTCAACTACTTATAACGTTTAGATAGAATAATTTTGGAATCGCTTGACCCCGGAAACAGAGAACACAACATCTATTGTGAATTTCTATCGTTCGAATTAACGAATTTTTGTAATAACGAATTCCTTTCAGGTCTAGCTATAAACATTGTTTACAAATTGCAACTGCAAATAGCGTTTTGTTTATTATGTAGCGATTTTGAGGCATGTCGAATTTTACCTAGTGGAATAACGGTCTACAAAATACCCAGAAATATAATCCCAGATGTTGAACACAGGCGGGGTGCCAGCAGCGCCACCTAGAACCCGATAACGAATAGCTGGCAACCCCGAGACGTTTATCTGGGATGGTATTGAAGGGTATTTCCAATCATTCAGTTACTAACCATCGTTTGGCTTAGACGTGCCACTATCGACTGCCCAAGCCTCGTCACCAGGTAACACCGCTGCCATCCGTTTTATCTATTTTATATTTTCCACATTTTTATATTACTTCGATAAATAACGGTCACATAATGTAAACACCACTGTTTGATTTCGTTTTACCTCCATTCACTGAGCCACATCATTTACACTAAAAGTACAATCTTAATTTACAAATTAATTTATTGCTATTGTTCTGTCTAACTTACATTAATACACAAACAAGGAGCAAGAACGGTATAAGTACATCATTCTGGATTTTCTAAATTAAAATGAAATTAGACGACTTAAAATAAAGTTAACAATAACACTTATACACCATACAAATTCTTGTAGTTTGTTTCGCTTCAGTCTTCTGATTTCCTACGCGTGTTCCAGTAGCTGTATTGCTTCTATGTAGCTGTGATTTTAGTAACTTTCTTTCATGTTTTAAGGTGATATCTTGAATAACTTCACAGGTTGATTTAAATTCAAGTCATCATACATATTTCTTGTGGAACTTAGTTCTGACAGCGTTAGAATACTAGTCAAATAAATCTATTTGATCTTAGATCATGTTGGGAGTATATTTACTAACAGTTCTTTGTTTTTGTATTTTTCCTATTGAGCTTTTTGCCTAAAGTTATGTTTTGGATCTATATGTAAGGATGCCGACGTATTTCGCTAGGTCTGCTTGAGGAACTGGGCATCCCTCAAGTTATATAATTAGATTGTTGACATTTTCCTGCAACGCAAAATTAATATGGACATATTTTGATTTACTAAGACTATATCTTTTGCCACAATAGAACTATGTCATCGACAAATGTCCAAGTATTATTTTCTTTCAATGATATATCATTCAAGTGTAATATCAGCAGTGTAGATCAGAAACTTATTTAATAATATTTGAAGAATGTACAGATATTTTAAGAAATCACATATAAATTGTGTATAAAAAATCTGAGTAGCCGACAATAGGAACATGCTGGGACTTATATTATTCCGATATCGTTGCCACCTAAATTCTAAATTATTTGAGAAACTACTATTAAACCGTGTTAAATGACGTATAAAATTACCATATTTCCATTTTGTCAATTTTCTATTTTATTCCATTTCCACTGTCCTGCAACATTGTCTCACAAACTTTTAACTGTATATGGAATTTGGGACTAACTCATAAAACAACTCTTAATGAAGATACTCCCAACATAATCTAAGACCAAGATGATATTTTTCGTGACCGTTCTTTTAATAATCCAGGTGAAATATCATCAATTTCAGGAACCTTTTCAAAAAGTAAACTAATTATCTAATATGGATATTTCATAAACCTAAAAAAGAAGTTCTCGTATCCAAAAAATGAATTCTAAGGCTGTTCTAATAATAAAATTTATCGATATTTTTGGCCAATATTTTGTTGACTCATAGATCGATATACCGATATTTTTATTAGCCGATAATTTTGGATATTTTTCAAAAAAAACTCAAATATATTTCCTAAATATCATAAAAAATCCTTTTAATTTTATTTAATAAACTTTTAGAATGGTATTTATTTTAAAGGGCTAATGCATTTTGATATTTACTTTTAAAAGTTTATTAAAAATATCTTTAGTTTTTAAAATAATTATTTTAATATTTTAATATTTGTAGAGAATATCGATATTATTTCGTCCGATATATCAATATTGTTATTTTTTCTTAAATATATCGATATATATTATGTAAAATATCAAAATTTTTCTTGGCGGCCGACACCCTTATATCAGGCAATAGTATGTTCAGTTTTTCTACATGGTTTGCAAGTATAATCTCGTTATCTTAAACCGGCCAAGATAAAAAAAGCTGTAACTGTTCCAAGATAAGATATTGAGGATGATCCTGAAATCCTCATGATATGTCATAAATAACCAAACACATCGAAAACAGCTGTACCATTAGTAACTGAGCTCACAAACACAATTACTGATATACTGATATATATCTGGTACGATAATGTCATATTGCCATATCTGTAACAGTATATCAATTACTAATTAAGAAAGGTCTTCATACCATTCCGAAGTTATTTTATCCAGAAATTAGCAAACGTCCTTTGGGTTTGTGTAAATTGCTATTGCTGTTATTTGTATTGCTGACTCGTAATTCGATATTTTCAATAAGTAAGATAACATCATAAAATGTAAATTCTAATCTTCGCCAGAATCATTCCATATGTTGTAAATCCATCAAAAATCTATTAATTTTTCTTACGATTCTTATATATCTTTTGTATATTCTATCGACACTTTTCATTATCTGAGATCGAACAAAATGACTAAATCAAAGATGCTGACTGACACGGTCCGTTGCAGAAGTTACTGTTCTTTTAACGTACGCTGCGGCATAATGTAAACATTTATATTCCTTGGCCATTACCTTGTGCGATATCCTAAATTATCGCCTAAGAAATATTCCAATTATTTCGAATGTTTATGTCTAACAAATCATAAATTATTTACATTATTAATTTTAGATATGTTTGCATACATTTGGTATCTCTTAATACGTATTTTAAATAAGTAAATAATATATTCTGTCAAAATAGTACGGGTAATTGGTTAAAAAGACATAAAATCCCAATTTATTGTACTTTCAATGTAGGCCCCATCCTAAATAATATGTTTATGTCAATAAATAATTCTATTGTCAAAAATTTTTTTAAAGATTTTTTTCGAAATCTCAGCTTCGTAGAAAACAACTGCCTCGAAATGGTAATTTAAGTCTTGGAAACTAAAAGAAATCAGTTGGAGCTATATCAGGTAAATATGACGATGGTTCAACAATATGTATTCAAAATGCTAGCCTTATGAGTCTATTGTAGGTCTATTTCCGTAATTCAACATTCAAACGTTTTATTTTGACAACTTAGCTAATTATGCTGATGACCAACAATGCGAAGCAAATATTCTCGGCCACTTTATACTAATTTTGTGTACTAAATGATTGGAAACACTTCTATATATCTGTCCTTGGTAGTTTAATATGACATTTCTGCAACATCCACAACAAATCAACCTCGTTTTGGTTTGGTTGGCGCTGTGATTAAAGCTACAGGACGCTCCTACTGTTACAATAGTTCGAATTCTGCTAGGGCATGGATATACTTTATTTTAAACAACAGTGGAAAATCCGACAAGGAGTAACCATCCCAGTCACATCAGTAATTGGGCTTGACGAGACCGGATGTCTTCTGGGATAGTCTCTAAGTTGGTCGCTCGTCGTCGGCTTAATACCGAGGTTGGAAACTCGCGTTAAACAGTATGTCCAGTCCAGATAAACCCTCGTTGGTAATAAAGAGACTTTAAAATTTATTTTAAAAAAACAACCTAACTCGATTTTTATCTATCGTAACATATCTGAGATTGTTTTTTTATTACATTTTTTATTAAATATGCTTAGTATAATCTTAATTTACAATTTAATATATTGTTATTGTTCTGTTATCCTATCAATTCACAAGCAAGATAAATGCTGGACAAATACATCAACATCTATTTCTCAAACTAAAATCAAATTAGACTGTTTAAGCATTTAAACCTGCTTATACTAACAAGTTCATGCAGTTTGGTTCGCTTCAATCTTCTTCATTTTCATGCGCATTGTCCGGTAGTTGTATTATAAATTTTTAATTTATTATAATTCCAAAAATTAGTCAAAATGCATAGTTGATTATATGAATGTATTGATGTAAGACTCATTACTTGACGGGTTTTATCACAATACAATGGTTCCTTTCGGGTAGTTGAAGAGTTGGAAGTTTTACAGACTCTTGTAATTGATAGAATGCTATACGGGGGTATTATTAAGAGTAAATATTTGACTCTCTGAGGTATAAATATGTGGCGATCGCCACGACCCTTTAGGCTACCACGAATACATCAATAAGTACAAAGGTTGGCAATGCCGGTGAATTGGTACCATGCGGTTCCAGGGTATAAAAGACCATCACGACGATGTCTCGCTCTCTTTTCTTTTCAGCGTCCCCTTGTAACGGTACCACTTCCACAGCGCTACCGTGCTTCCTCTACCTAACCTAATATCCTGTCAATTCTCCCATCGACCACATGTATTAATCGTAAGTTAAAATAAACAACTTTGATTCAACCAGTGTTTTTTAGTTCCCGTGCAAATTCCTTCCAAAAATAGTAGTGAGTGTTCTGATAAATAATCGCAGCGGCAGCCACACATTTCGACCGATTGACCGACCTGACGAACATTCCTACAAATATAAGCAATTTGAGCATTTAAAAGTGTAGAAAGCATCCACTATAGTTGACGTATTGAATCACTTCAAAGGAAGTAAAATATATATGTGAACTACTTTCGAATGTTGCTTAAATTTTTTTAAAGATTTTCCATTATATTTTCCTTCTCAAAGTTACAGAACTTTGGCCAGAAAGTGTAAAATCGTACCCATAGTGGGTAGCTTTAAATCTTGGATAATTTCATAAATTCATTTAATTGCGAGGTTACTACACATGACCTGTTGACGATGATGATGACTTACTCGTTGGCTAGTCCGAATCCAAATAGGGTTTAGTATTCTCTGATTTATTATCTTAGGCCAAATTGGGCCAAATCGGATTTTATCAGCAATATGTTTGATCTTCAATTAAATTAAGAGAATTTATCGACTAACGATACGTTTTTTGTCATTTGAATATCAATGAATAACATTTGATATTAAACAAAAAGATCGATCATTGTAATGTGTTTAAAATTAATGTGTTTAGCGTCAGTATACAGGATTGTTACCGATCCATTTAAAAATTGACAAAATTGGGAGATTTAATTAATTAACATCAGTTTTACTCTAATTATAAGAGAAATTACATTAAAAATAACTGGAATAAGTTAAATACTTTTA
Source organism: Rhynchophorus ferrugineus (assembly GCF_030347505.1). Classification (NCBI taxonomy): domain Eukaryota; kingdom Metazoa; phylum Arthropoda; class Insecta; order Coleoptera; family Curculionidae; genus Rhynchophorus; species Rhynchophorus ferrugineus. The sequence continues at coordinate 40,265,414 of NW_027472580.1, read as the reverse complement.
ACGAGATTTCATACATATTTTTAATGTATTCCAATAATAATATTATTTTCTTCCAATTTACATATACATGTGTATTCCCAGTTCCAAGTTCCAGAATTATTTTAGTACAAGGTTTTATCTGGTCGACTTTCTGAAAAATATTCTGTCGAATAAAACTATCAATTTGTTTCTAAAAATGATAAAAAAGTTAATGAATCAAAATGATAAAACTATAAAGCGTTAGATTCGCCCACGACAGGGACTATTCACGATCATCCCCAATGAAATAAAACATCTAGAAGCCGGCGCATTTCAGTTATACTCGTTGTGTGCGCGATCACTTTACGATTTTAGTTGCGCGCTACAAACCATAGAGAGAGGATGTATGCTGTTGAATGTCAAAATATCTCGCATTTCTTTCGTCAACGCTAGATCTTTGTCGGGTTTTTTAAATTCTCGGTACCCGTATCGGTAGTTTCTTGTTATTTTTTCGCGTCATCGTCAGGTGAAATTCACCAATTGAGGATTAACCATCGAGTGATTGTTCAAAGTGTGTGAAAATACTACCATCAAACTAATTCGGATTGTTGATCCGAAAGGTGATTTGTTACTGTGTTTATAATTATTTCTGTGTTCGCAAATTCGGATTATGTAAAGTTGCACAAGTGAATCCAACAACAAACGACTACAATGTGTGATAATAATTGTATTATTGAAGGGACCGTTAAATTTAGGGATGGAAAAAAGGTAATTTCTTTTTAATTGATTTTGCGGTTTTTATTAATGCTGACGAAAGGGTAAATTTACCAAACTGCTAATAACATTATTACGCAACGTATATAATAAATTAACTTTACTCTCTATTAAGGCAAAATGTCTAGAAAAAAAATCAATTAAACTATCGAGATCTATGACGAAGATAATAAGTTTTTGAAGGTATACTCGTGAGGTCATACGGGATATATCGTATCAATTCCGGTTTATGTGGCAAGGGCACCAATATTGCTTCATTAAGGACTGATAGTGGCTTATTAATTAATTAATCCCAATCCATATATCACAAAATTGGCCATTAGCAGCTATGGCGACAATAAGATAGTAAGATATCTTCCAAATTGAATACTACCAGTCTCTAAATTGGACATTGACGTTATAGCTTTTATTATTCGATTATTAATAGAGATGTAGTATATAACAAAACATGACATTGGTTTATTTGTCACAGTATTATATTAATTTAGTGTCTGATAAAACACTTAATACCGGTTGTATGATACAGTCTGCAATAAAGATATTTCAGCTCAATTTAACGTAACAGTTATTCTAATTGTTTAAAATCTTCCACCAATATATGACATGTCTGACTTAGATTTAACTTTTTTTTTCCTGCTTAAAATTAAAGATAATAATTTTATTCTAATACAACTTATTTAATCTTAATGTACAAATTAATGTATTACTATAGTTTTGTTGTACTTACAACAATTTGTACAATACACTCATTATATCACACATCAAGTATACAATCATTTAAGTTAAAGTTAAGAAGTATACCACTTACAGACCATACAAGTTTGTGTACTTTGTTTGCTTCGATATTCTGATTTCCAGCGCGTTATCTAGTAGCTGTATATTGTTTCCACGCTGCGATGATTTGGTTAACTTTCTTTCGTCTTTTAAGATAAGGAAAACATTGGTGTTGATCCAACGCTATTTAAACCTAAGTATGAACACGTACCTTGCACTAATTATCTAGCAAAGAAAATTAATTTTTATAGAATATTTTACTGACAAACAAGACCAATCATACTGTTACATATTTGTAATGTATTGTTTGTAATGTTTATTTATTTTTATACTGTACAATATTTGACCAATGTTGCTCATTTCACTCGGAAGGCCTTGCTGAAATTGGAAGTTCTTTTGAAAGCGTCATTTTTACATTTCCCTATACGGCTATCATTTGTTCCGATGATTTATAGTACGTCTTAATGGAAAAAAAGTTTAAAAAGTTAAAACACAAATGTGCGTAAATTCGATGTGCGTAGATTTCGAAGTAAGTTTCTTCTACAACGATTTTTGGTACAAGGTCATTGAAAATATTGAATAACGGTACTATATATTTATTAGAAGACTTAGATATAAAATATTATTTATCAGCAGTATATAAATTTATATCAATATTTAAAAAGTTCACATTTATTTACAAGTTACAACAGAAAGTGTTATATATATTCCCACAGTACATTCCACACAAATATATTATTTATTTAATACATTTTTCGGTTAGTTTATCTTCTTGAGCCTTATATCATGATAATCAAATAATATTTTAAAGCAGTTTAAAAAATTCTTAGAATTTTTAGCACCATTTCCAACTTTCTATCCAACTGGTATATTAGGTTAAATATTAATCATCATCCATAAACAGATAATAAACTCCAAATTATTTCGCAACTTTAAAGAAAACTGTTTCAGTTGCATAAAAATGTTTAAATTTTATAGAACAAAAAATGCAAATACGTCATACCTTAGTTTTTTAATTTACTAAACCAAACGTTGTTTAGATTAGTATTATCAAAATTAATAAAATATTATTTGTAGTTCTTAAACTATTCATATTTCTAGTATTATAATAAATTCAATTATATATTTAAAAAACGGATCAATTGTTTTATCAATGTTTATCGTACTAATCAGGACTAATGTGATCCCGTATAATTTATATTTGACATCGTACTGCCTTCTGAACAAGGCGCTCAATGTTAATGTTCATTAATTTACTGGCATTTAGGCATGGATAGTGGCTAACTAATTATTTAAGTTAGTTAACCCCTGTATTACAAAACTATTCATTATCAACTGTCATGTCATTGTAGTTAATAGAATCTATATTGTATAGTTATTGAATGAAATGTATGATAATATGGCAGTTTGCATTAGAATATTATAATTATTTAATTATCATTCGAGTTTAGTTTCATTTATTCTTCAAGAATATATTCTCAATTTTTCTGCTACATCATTTTTAAACTATCACATAATATTTATTTTGCAAACTTTATTTAGAGTCTGTATTATCTGTAAAATCATAACATCGAACGATCACGTATTCGGACTTTTTTGCATTTATAAATGCTATTGATATTTTCAGTGAAAGTTTCTAGAATTAGTTTGACTTTCAAATATAATTGAATAAAAATACATGCCATTATCGCATTTGTTGTAACTCTCTCAAAATGAATCACAGCTCTAGTATTAATTAAAACATTATACAGTATAATTATAAAATAAAGTTCAAGAATTGTAATAGGTACACATTAACGACATAGAAAAGTAACTAAGTCATGGAGCATTAAAACAGGACGAATGTGTGAATCTTTATTAATATTTTTTTTTATTAATTACATCTTACATTGGATATGCTTAGTACAATCTTAATTTAGAAATTAATTAAAAGACTAGTATAGGATTAGTTTATCAGTATGTATAAAAGTTTATATAATTTGGTTCACTTCAATCTTCTGATTTCTTTTGCGTTGTCCGGTAGCTGTATTGCTTCCACGTTACAGTGATTTAGTAACCTTATTTCATGTTTTAAGACGAAATCTTGGTCAGCGTTCACCTCTTCGTTGGTTGAGGAGCGATAAGCATTGGTAATTAACCGTAGAACTTTGTTTTGGCAGCTTTGGACTACAAGTTCAGACATCGTTGTTTTAATGTTATAGTACAACGTCATATTTACACCTCATAGCTCCAAATTGGCCATAACTCCCGTCCGGTATTAAAATTAACATGGAGAGATTTTGGAGCTATTATGCTTTTTTTCCAGTTTCTTATCCACTTGTAGGTTTTGTTGCCACTACTACTTTTTATACAGACAGGCTAAGATATATATTTTGCCATGATAATTGTGTCGGTAAATGTTCCAAGTACTGTTTCTTTTGTTGTTGAGATATCAGCAGTGTAGAGCAAATATAGGAGCGTCCCAAGACGCTACTCTGGGCAACTTCAGCCTAAATAACTTTAAGTGTTGAGAATGTGTCCTTTCGAAAATATATGACTCCAGCAGTCAACAATAGTTCCGCGATAACAATTTACTCATCTTGTAGATTAGTCCCAAATGCCATACCCGGTCAAAAGCTTGCAGGAATATTGCAGGGTGGTTTTTTTTTCTTCAAATATCTTTTCAACTACCGCTATTACTTTGTACAAATTACTCGAAATTTAACCTGCAAATCTGGTATTTCTATAAAAGGTTAAATAGTTTTTAATAGCGCTTTCTCTAATAATTTTTTTAATCATAATTATTTGAGCAACCTTAAACAACTCTGAAATATTCGGATTACTTTTCTTGATAGCTCTGTCAATAACCTTGGTAAAATATTATCACTTCCAGGAGCCTTTTTAGGATTGAGGTTATTATCAATTTCCGTGGCAACTTGCATTGAAGTAATGAGATTTACAGCTACATCGGCCTGATAAAAGAGGAGTTGTATCTATTGTAGATTCTATATAACTTGGTTGGAGTAGATAAGATAAATGTGCGAATAATTGAGATTTTTCTTCGTTGCGTCGAACCTATTCATTTCGATTATTTTTAATAGGCGGTACTGTAATAATTGGTTTTTTAAATATCCGCGTTGTTTTTCATTTTTTAGTTATTTGTCTCATTACTAATTTTATTAAATATCATTTTATCTACAGCATTTCTGGTTCTGCACCATACATAATCTTCTAGCTTTTCGTCTTTCTTTTATACTATTACTCAGTGCATAAAAGAGATAAATAAAGACTGATAAAACAAAAATTATCACTATTTACGTAATAAGGTAGCTACTATATTTTATAGCGGCTTATACAAATATTTATTATAAAAGAAAAATAGTGGTAACAACACCGATAAAACACTTGAAATAATTTTACTGTCAAAATCTAATCGTTTATGAACCGTAGAACCGTCTACTCGTCAATACTAGGCTAAAAATTCAACGTCACTTTAATATTTGATGTTTCGTAGAGAGATATCCAAAATTTTATGAAGAAAATAAATTTTATTTGCAAACTTTAAAGACTCCGCAGCAATATGCATAATGGGTACCGCATTCGTTAAAAATGGAATATGAACACATTTAAGTTTGCTTAATAACGGATTAAAAGAAGTTTGGTTCATCATTACATGGCTTACAATCATGATCTTGATTCGAAATAAGAGGCAATACTCTGGTGTAAATTCATCTCTTTGGTTCTGAAGCCAGTTGAGGCAAGACAATCTTTAAAACTAAATTAAATGTTTAGAATAGGCCATGTACAACAAATGAACCATTGTTATTTATTCATTCATTCAAAAGAAAAATAGTTGAAACTATTATTATTTGGAAAAGTGAAAATATGAACTGTTCGTCACTATATTCGGTAATATTCAACTCTTCTTCAAATACAAATATTAATAGAAAATGAATTTGTTTGGAAACTGTTTACATAACGTGGCGATACCTTTGTGATTAATAAGTTCTTCGTTAGGAATTAAGATATCAGATATTTTTACAGACTGTTTGTATTTTGGATAAAATCGAAATGAGTAAAAGTAAATATCCAATTATATGGCCACGTTAGGTTATAAATTAATAACAGTTTATAGTATAGAGTTACAATGTGAAATTTCATTTCAGAGTGCTGTGTTTTATATAGTACAATTTTTTAATTAATATTACATTACTGCAGAATAATACTCCAGAAATTAAGAGTACAACTAAAGGAATTAATTGCCCAAAAGAACTGAAGGAAATGGTAACTGAAAAACGTAAATTATGAAAAAAGTGGCAACAAAACAGAACACCTGAAAATAAAAATAGTTTAAACAATGTAACCCAAAGACTGAAAAGGGAAATACTGGAAATTAAAAACAAAACCATAAATGACTATCTGAGAAATTTAACAGATGATAAAGAAACTGAGTACTCACTCTGGAAGGCCACAATATATTTAAAGCGCTCATGTCTACTCAGTTCACCTATAAGAGACCTATGTGGGAATTGGGCGCGTGATAATCACCAAAAAGCAGAAGCGTTTGCTGAATATCTAGAAAAAACTTTCAAACCAAACGAAACTAATATTGGACATAATTTGCCGGACATAGAAGCTGAAAATTCGATAATTGAATTAGTCACGCCGAAAGAGTTAACTTTTGTTATTAAAACTGACATTAACCCTAGAAAATCCAAAGGGAACTATAAAACTCACGAACTTGATCAATACAGCATTTAGATTAAAACATGTCTCAGATATTTGGAAGATGGCGGAAATTATAATGATCCCAAAACCTGGAAAGTCACCAAACAAAATAAGAGCCTATAGACCTATATTACTGCTGCCAGTAATATCTAAGGGTTTTGAAAAATTCCTGTTGAAAAGAATAAAACCGATCATAGAGAGAAAGAACCTAATACCAACACACCAGTTTGGGTTTATTAACAAGCACTTAACAATTGACCAAGTCCACAGAATAACAGATGTTATTGAAAGTAAAGCCTACGAAAGTAAAAAAGTATGCGCAGCTATATTTTTAAATGTAGCACAAGCCTTCGATAAGGTTTGGCATGAAGGCCTTGTTCATAAACTACAGAAAATGCTACCAAAACAACACACCGACCTATTAAAATCATACATTACAACCAGAATGTTTAGAGTCAAACAAGAAGAAGCTTACACTACAATACAAGAAGCTAAAGCAGATGTATCATAAGAAAGTGTACTGGGACCAATGCCTTATCTACTCTACACTTGTGATATACTACAAATGGAAAATATTTCGAAGGCTACATTTGCAGATGATACTGCGATTATATCTGTCGGAGACAATAGTGAATAAGCCTCACGAAAATTACAACAGGCAAGTGACAATATAAATAATTGGACACAAGCTTGGAAAATAAGAATTAATGAAAGTAAATCTGTACATGTGCAGTTCACCTATAAACAGACCGTACAAGAACCAATAACATTAAACGCTAAACGCTAAATATCTTGGAATGAATCTCGATGCAAAATTTCGCTGGAAGGAACATATAAGAAGAAAAGAAAAGAACTGGAATTGAAATATAGGAAAATGTACTGGCTGATTGGAAGAAAATCACAATCAACAGTGCATAAAAAATTGCTATTATATAAGCAAATATTGTTCAATTATGGGGATGTTCTGCAAAGAGTAATATAAATAAAATACAAATTTTTCAGAATAAAGTCCTGAGAGGTATTGTGGGTGCACCCTAATACTATAGGACTGATTACCTAAATCGAGACCTTCAGATACCCACAATCAGTCAATAAATCAAGAGAATTGCAAGGGGGCATGAGGAAAGACTCCACTCTCATACGAATATTGAAATATTGCAACTATTGGATACCACCAGAATAGGACACAGACTCAAAAGGATCAAACTATATTTCATCTCATATAAACTAATATTCAAAATTAAGGAGATAAAATGCTTCTATTTACATTATAGATCTTATTCTTTGAATACGTGTGATGTCGGTGAGATAACACAAATGATAGAAATATGAGAAACGTACATAGCAACAGCATCATAATTTCGAGCACTGATAAAAATAATGAATTCGTCCTAAGATCGAATTAAAAACGAAACAATAAATTTTAAATTATAGCCGGGAAAATAGAACGTATTAGGCGGAAAGTTTGGAAAACTCTTCTTTTAAATCTTCTCCTTTTTTTTTTCTTGAAATCGCCCGTCAAGAGAAAGGTCGTGTTCGTAAAGAGCCCCCAATGAAATTAAAAAGAAAATTCGCCGTTTTCGGCAAATTGGAGATTTTCCCTTCTTGCCATGGCGGTGTTTATGTAAAAAGGGACCCATAAAAGACTTCCTGGCCTTTTTTCCCCGGCGAAATTTAGTAGAAGACGGGCTTTAAAGGGGTCCAAGTATTTAGGGTCAAAGTAAGAACTTACTTCGGGTTAAGATCTACTAAGGATATCGCTATAAAAGTATTATGGATACACTGGCGCAAAGTTGAGTTTTTTTTGCCTTGATCGATTTTTTTCTGCTGATTATTCCATTCCATTTCCGGGATGTTTTCGCGTATAATTCTCAAGTTTTTATGTGTCTACGCGGCAATTCTTATCAAACAATATCTTAAGATAATTATACTACGATAAAATAGTAATTAGTTGTGGGCAAAAATAAATTTCTACTATTCGCCAAAAGAACGCCACTTCCATTGTTTTTTGTATATAAAGTATTAGCGATTTTATACCAGCACATAATTTTTCTTGTCATTCTTGTATGTCGAAATTATCCTGAATAGTTTCAAATTGAATGAATGATTTTATAGTGAGTTTAACGTTGTATTGAAATATCAAATGATTTTGACAATATGCAAGTCCAAATATCGGTGAATCAACATGCAAATCCGTAGATTTATAAAAATATACAACAACTACAATATCGAGTGAAACATGATTAAACATAACCGAAACAGTTTTCGGTTAACGGTATTGCTTTGAAATATTTCTAGTGATTATTCAAAGAATCTTAAGAAAGTAATTACATTAAGTAAGTTAACATCGGCAATTGAATCTATTTTATATAACTTTATATAAATTTTAATGTATATATTATGTAACATTTACTACGTTCATTGTAACCTTAATAATAATTTTACTACTTTACTAAGTAACTAAATCCAATTTGAACTTGATTACCAACCAAAAAAAAATGGATAAGAACAAGTTTTGATAATTGAAAATAATGGATTAATATCTTATTTTAACTATTAGCAAATGCAAAATGACATTTAGTCCCATTTTATTCCTTTTAAATAAATTTAAAATAGATGCCAATAACATAAACGTGTATAATTTAGTTCAGAATCGTATATAATTTTTATAAAAACTTAGTTTGTTAAAAACCAGGAAGAATATGTAGTTCTTGTAGAAAAATATGGAGCAGTCCGGTTTTGTGTTTACTAAACCATAACAATATATTTTATGTAACCGACCATGTGAACTTAACCCGTTAACTTTATTTTAAGCTTGACGTAATCTTTTCGCAGAGAAAACATACAATTAACTCCAAAATGAAACCTACAATTTTTCTTTGCCGGCTTCATATCTCCTCACTGATTTTTATATTTAATTATCCGACTCAACATAGATGATTCATCAACGGTTACAAGAGAGTCATCAGGAAAATAGATGTATCCCACGCGGTCTGAATACATCAGCTCAGACCGCAGTATAAATTAGTCGAAGTTGTCAGGTTCTATTAAAAAAAAGACGACACCCTTTCGTTGAGTGATGCAAACTAATCCCTAAACAACTGTCCAAAAATACTCACTGCATTTCCCCGGGGAGACAAAAGGGCAGTTCGACGTAACCATTAGAGATTAATCGATAGCAACATTGAGGGTGCACTTTTCGATAATTTTCATCAATCGCTTCGGCATTGTATAAGTTATGAAACCTTTTTTCCATTAGATTTTTAATGATATTTTTATGCATTAAATTTCCACTTCTAAAGAGATAGAAAAATGCTTTTGCGTCACTTAGATTAATTGTTAAAAATTATTTTTATATTAGTTTTCTGAAAATTGTTTAGCAATCATTAATGTATTAACAACATTTCACAATTGTTGCAATTTTTGTATTTTACATATTTTGCTTTTAATTTTTTCTACCCATACATTTTACTTTTTATTTTCTTAGATTTCAAATTAGTTTTTCAGTATAAGATCCATCTGAATTAGTATAAAATACTTGCATGTAATTTAGTCAGCGATCTCTATTGATGAAAATATGTGTGTCCTTATAGACAACTATTAAATAACCTAACCGAACTGTTAATTACGATAGTTTCAATATTCCTCTACATAAACATATAAATACATACAAGACATAACGCCTTCAGATTACCACTTTTCGAGATTGATGCAGCATAGCTGAATCTGTCAATCACACGAATTCAATATGCTGAAGAAATGCGAAAGTGAATCGATGACTGGATCTATACTAAATCAACATCGCTCTTCCACCAGGCATCACCATCTTGCCAAAAATATGGGAGAAAAAATGTAGACAATTATAGAATATACATGTTAAATATTTTAAGTAGTTTTAACATTTCTTTTTAAAGATTACTGTCTATATTTCTGCCATTGGTATATCTACCACGACCATTTAGTGGCATTAGTTAAAACTACATTTTAATAATATAATAATATTTTAATAAACTACATAATATATGGTAGGAATAATCTTTGTATAATGGTGATCTTTTTCTGAACATATGATCTGACATATAGCAATATTTTGCTTATGTCCAAAACGACTTTTTTTCATTCTAACGCTCAGTCAGTTGTGAAATCAATGGAAAAACGATTATTTACTTAAAATGATTACTCACTTTATTTAATAAACATAGATTAATATCTTTACAAAAAATAGGATTGCTTCGATGAATATGCAATCTTTTCACCATGGAAACTGACTGTTATAGGCGATACTTTAATTAAAAATACAGTTCATTTTCTGATTATAAAAAACATTATTAATTTTTAATATCTGGATTGTCTTTAATATTTTCTTAAATAAATAAGATATAATTTTGTACAAATCACGTCTTTTTAAATATTAAAAAAATATATAGTTGCACAATTAAATTACACTATAATCATCATATTAAATATATTTATCGTTGTGTTTAACTTCTAACAACCGTTATATTCAAATATTTATATAGCTTCAACTAATTCAAAGATCAAATCCCAGGAAAAAAACGTTGAGAAACCAAAGTAAATAACATATTACTCAGTATTTATGTTAAGGCCACCTCCCAAATATTACTATAATATAGGTACTAAGGTACATATCTCGTTTAATTTATGACGCTACTATCAACGAGATATCTTTTATCACTTTTACATATTTACAAGTGATCAAGTTGATTAATAAGTTATAGGTATTATAGTTAAAATCAACAGGGTAATGTTTCAATTGCAATAAATTGTATTACAATATCTCATAAATTGTTTTGTTATATTTTTCGTTTTAAATTCTAAAAAATATATATTACTGCGACCTTGAAGCAGTTTTCATCGCTGTTTGCGTGTGTATACGTAGTTTATGACATGCTCATTATTTTACTCTGTACTAGCGCTGCATTTTCAATTAAATTATTTTAAAAATTTCTTTTAATAAAATTTGAAAAAGAGCTTTTTCCAAAAATATGAAACGTGAAAATGTATATTTCAACATACTAATATTGTGAATTTTAATTTTCAAAAGCAATCTTAGAATATTGTAACATCTGTACCACTAAGTCGGAGTCTCCAAATAATACATTTTCCTATATAGTTGCAAATAAGAAAGATATTCCTTGCCTAAAAGAACAAAACATATCTTCGCGGGTTCATTAAAAGTTTGAACGTGTGTAGGGAATACATTATAAAACGAGCACGATCTTGGTGAACTTTTGTACAAGACGGTAACCGAAATTGTTAAGATTCTGGTTTAAAACATCGAGGAACATGTAAATTTAACACGAACTCGCATGAAAAATAGTATTTTATTAAGATATGGGCCATGTTACACATACCGCGTTGTTTTTACCTGTGGCTTGCTAACTCTGCTTTGTGTTTTATGGCATCATTTACATACCGTAATTTTTACATTTATAAATATGACAGTATTACTAACAAACATGTGGAAATGTCTTTATTTCTTAATTTAATTCTCCTCAAGTTCGGTACAATTATTATTCAATCTCTAATTCACATATCCCATCGCTGTAGTAGTTTTCCGGAAAGTTTATAGATTATCCTTCCACAGTAGTTATTATCTCTTTGTTTGATGAAAATAGTTTTCCTCGAAAGAATTTTTTAGATAATTTTTTCAGCGCTGTCTCTATGTTTGGGATTTTCGGACCTTTTTTTACTAATTTTATCTTTGATGTACTACTTTAGCACAACTGAGGAAATTATAAATAAGTTAAGATATTTATTGTTAGAATTGATTTTTAAAATATTTTCCATCATTTTCTCCAATTCTTTCTGGAAACATGGTGACACTTTCGCCATGCCATGCTGTATCGATCTTAGCAAGTGGTAATCAGAAGACGTTAAATCTGGTGAGTCCGGTGGTTACAGCAGAACTTTCAATTCGAGTTTTAATAATGTATCATTCACACAAGTGTTCCAGATCAAGGGTATGACTTTGCTGTCAACGTTCTTTGGGAGTTCAAGCTAAGTTTTCGTTCATTAAGCCTTGCCATTAATTGTCTTCCAACTTTCTCATCGACCTCAAAAACACCACATCATTTTAAATCGTTGAAACCAATACCGATAATTATATAGGCGCATCACCATAGTTTTCTAAAAGTGTTTGGGCTTCGGCAACAGATTTCTTCAGATCAAACAACAAAAGTTGTGTATGTTGTGATTAGCGGCTATATACACTGAAAAACTCAATAATAATAAATAAAAAATGTTACTTCATATAGATAAATGACAAAACCATTAAAACAGTTGTTTTGATTGATACTTTGCATTGTCACCTAATGATGTCACTGATCAAAATACATGCAAGCATATAATAATAATTCAATTTTTGATTTTACGTCTCAAATATTTTAAGTGGCATGGATAGAATTTATTATAAGATCATAAATTTATAACCGAATCTAAGAAATCTTTAATAGGCGGATGATACGTCATAAAAAAGGAAAAAATAAATTTTAACAAATTAACACCGTCGATGTTTTTTCACATTGCCAACAGATCCATGATTTCTCCTAATGAATATTTCTGAGAACAAAATAGTTCTCGGAATATGACCAATGAATATTTGATTAAGGTAAAGTGCGATTAATACAAAGCGTGTTAAAAGGGCCCCGTTGAATAATAAATGGAAAAAGAAAGAGTAAAACCCACCACCTATTACCACTTTTGCGTCCTTAGTAAGGGCACGCCCACGGGCGAACTTTCAGCCAGATGGCGTAACACGACACTCTGCATCAACTTAAGAAACCATAGAAAGAGAATGGTCTGTCTTTTACCCGCTTTTTTTACCAAGGGTTTCTCACATTTGCCTGAGGGTAGTGGTAGTAGAGAAGAATCATTATGTGTGTAAACTTTATGTTTGCTAATGTGCTTTCAGGTTAAATGATTATTTTGCCAAGGAAATTGTCCATGATCATTAGTATTTATTTGTTATACTTGTTTAATATAGAGTATCTAGCAAACTATGGCGGTTGTTCAATAAATAAACATATACCGATATCTATAATTTATTTATTTTTAATAGGCATCCATGATTTAATAAACATTTGGAAAATAATTTTTAATAAGTTTTAATTGATTTGAAAAAATCTAATAAACTAAGAAAGATAAGAAAAAATGATTGAATATATTTAATTTACAATATATATTATATTTAATATTTAAAAACTTACTACCAAAATATGGTATTTAAAAAATGGACTGAAATGTCTCGGGCGAAACAAAAAGCTCAACATCAAGAGCCACACAATCATTCCAAGGCCACTTTTGTTTGCCTCAAAATAGGCCTGTCACCTATTGCTGCCTACTAAGATTATGATAGTTTGTTTCCGGTTTGATGAATCCATGTTTGATCTATCGTCACATATCACCGCAAAAATTCGGGTCTGTTATGTTTAAATATGACCAAACACTGATCAGAGTCAGCAACACGTTCTTGTTTTTAGACAACAGTGAGCAAACGCGGCACCTGTTTTGAACTGAGCTTTCTCATCAGTCAAATGCTTATGCAATATAAAACCAAAAGATTCTTTTGATATCTCTAAGATGTTAGCTAATTCACCCTACTTCACTTTTCGATCAAAACAACTTTGTTGATTTTTTTATTATTTATGGCATTACCACCTCATATAGACGTCCACTGCGTTTTGCATTATCTGTGTCTCTACGACCACGTTTAAAGTCAACAAACCAACGTTTTATTGTTGTTTCTGACGAAGCGAAGTCCTTATAACACCTTTCAAGCCATTACTTCGCTTGAACGGTATTAAAAAAAGAATGTAAAATTAAAACAGGAAATTATTTTAGATCCATTGTTTTGAAAATAACAAAACTAGTGTCAGTCTTAACACAATAACTCACAAACTTATGAGTAAAATATGAAGAAATTTTCACAATTTCTTTTGAAGGTTAGTTAGTACTAGTTGAAAACGCGGTGCAATAAAGCTAGCGCCATCTATATGTTAGGCCCGGAAATTTTCCGTCCATATGTTACAACATATAGTATAATTGAACAAAAGAATTTAAATATGTTACTACACAAAATGGCTGTTAAAGATATACTATCATGATGGTTGCAATAATTGCTTTCATCGAAGAATTTACCTCTTTTAAAAGAATACCTAGTGTTAATAAAATAACAGAAAATTAAACATTATAAAGATATTTTAACACAATAATAGATATTGTGTCATGTTATATAAATTTACTAGCAGACTGAATAGACGCTTTCCTGCCCGAACAGTGGCTTTTTGTTTGAATAGAAGAAGGATCAGGGTTAGGTTGTAAACTTAAACTTGAATTTCTTGAATTCACATAAACACACACAAAATTCATCAAAACGGGTCCAACCGATTAGGAGGAGTTGTGACATTCCTATTTAAGTTCATATTTGTTTATGAACAGAAGTACAGTTGCTATCTCCCTTCACCAGTATGTAGCTTCACAAAGATAATAATGAAATAAACCTGAAGAGTAATACACAAGCTTTAAGGTTCTGATGATTGTGACGATTAAAATCGATTGAAATAATAAAGAAAAACATCGATTAAAACAAAATATAGTAATTATTAAAATAAAATTATTTCCTAGTTTTTGAATAACGCCATTTTGGTATCAAAATCTTAAGATTTGTTTATATCTTATATTTTATTAATTTTACAATTTCCTGTTAAAATATATAATATAGTTGAATTTCTATTACCAAAATATATATTACTAAATATCAAAGGTGATGCTCCAGTATTAAAAGTCAGAAAACATAATTAGCAATCATTACGTAAAAATTTCATATGTAACACGGTCCATCATATTGATAGACAAAAAATCGTTTACAGCTAAGTTAACCAGGCATGTAATTTAAATTTCTAGTCAAATATCGGGTCAAACGTACGTAGTAAAAAAACAGTAATTCCAACGGGTTTTAAAGAATATCAGAAAAAATTCTAAGTGGAAGTACGGATTTCGCTTATTTCGAATTGCAAATTTCGCTCCACATTCGGATCTTTTTGGATGATTATTGTTTTATTTTATACCTATGTTGTATTCAGTACTGACTCACATTATTTACCATAATAGAAAGATAGTATACAGGTTAAATTTTAGTAATGTAGAAAAATTTTAATAATATTTCCATATTATATAATTAAATGTATAGGATGGTAGGTTTTTCAGTTAAAGCAGTTTTTAAATCTGTGAAGTAATTGCATTTTATGTATGCCATACGTCTTTGCTATTTTAAAAAATATATCGTATTAATACTATGTTACATATTTACCTTTAAAAAAAGGATATTCACACACAAAAGTTTTTATAAAGGAAAAATCAAATTGATTACCATTATTGATTTTGCCATCATTAAAAATTATTTACGAGACATATGTTCATTGCAACGTGCTGAGGACATATTAATAACACAAAATTGAATTTTCCAAAACGAAATTTCCAAAGCACGGAAGAAGACTAGAAATATTCGATCTCTAAGCAAAATAATGACGGTGATATACTTGGATTATTTTGAAAATAATAAATTCATTTATGTCAACTTCTTCTGTTTCAACTGTACTGTCCAATCAAAACGAATACTTATTTAGAAGTGATAGCAATAGGCCTTTTGAAAAATTAGCAAGATTGCCAATGCCAATTAATCAACTTCCCTAAATTGGACACAAAAGTTATTTTAAGATTTATTTTAAAAAGTCTCACTGTCTACCATTTAGCATTTATTTTTTATATTTTCATAATATGGAATAAAGTGTAATGTTATGAAGTACAACGTTAAATTTTTTCCAATTTTTTCTTGTAAGTATTTTTCTTTTGCTTAAACTTGACACTGTGGCCGAATTTCTTAATCCCTTTCCTTGTTGCAATTAAAAACACTACAGTATCTGTATTTACATAAGTATAATTTTATTACCAATTGCCAATATAATATTCAATGTTATATGCTGTTATTAATAAAATGATAAAATCGGGAGTCGTTCGGTACCCATAAATAACCTAAAAAGTGTTAAAAAAAATTATGTAGGTATTTGGCATTCTTATAGAAGTGTTCGAACCCGAACTATCGATATTATATGTACGATGAGATGTCAAAATCTCGTCCTTTTCTCCGTATAATGTCAGTCCCCAATAAATCTCCAATCTACATGAAATTCTCCTCAGATTGGGAATTCCCCACAAGTTGGTAACGCTGATTATTATTCAAAATTTCTCTATCTGAAAAGTAATTGAAAATTAAAGTTTATTTTGTATACAAACATAAATTTTATTCATCAAAATCAAAGAAATGTTTTAGCTAAAAATGTATGTATCCATCTTTTAATTTATAATTTGTAATAATAAATGTATTAATAATTTTATTGTCTTCAATGATAAGCACCGAATAAATACTCGCTTATAAATTTATTTCAATCCACACAGATTTTTTAATTATATTAAATTTGAAACTAATTATTAACCAATTATAAATATAATATATGTACCTAATACGCAATATGTGTATAGTGTGCAATAAGTTTCGTGTTCGTTTAAACCTAAAGAAATTCAAAAAATCTTTGAATTCAATATACTAGTGAACAAAATCTCAAATCATAATACATTAACTAAATAGACAGCTCCTTGAAACGCTTAATTTGATGGGTTAGAACAGGTTTGTATCTCGTCTCGATAAGAAGAAAGAATTATTTCTCGTCCGTATTTGGACACTCTCACCTAGAAAATTAAGAATTGATGTTTATGGTGCCGTATTATTGCAGCATGGATAAACATTTTGATTGCTACCATATTTTTAAATCCTTTGGAATGCCTATGATTTTCCGATTGAAGCTAGTTATCAATTAATTGGTTATATTAGGCTAATTGGTTAACGATGTCTTCATTTTCGGGTAACAAAGCGACAGATAATTAATTAAATAAGCATTTACATCATGAATATGTATTCATCTTTTTATATATTTGATAATATAGTAATAAATTTGTTTTTATGTCTTGTCTACATGAATGATCGTCTTGACGGTGGGCGTCTTCGCTATTAAGCCTACCGACTAGCCAATTACCAATTTATATACCATCCCAGAAGACATTTGGTTCTATTCAACCTGGGTATGGGTAGAGATAGTTGTTTCTTGTCCGATTTTACGCTGATTCCTGGAGACATTTACAATTACAATCACAAATATAAAACACGCATAAAACCTACACGCCCTGCGGGACTCAAACCTGTGACTATCTAAGCAGTAGGAGGGCTTTCCTGTTGCCTTAACCACTACAGCTTCCAAGCCAGCAAAAGGTTGGAGTTAAGGTTAATTTCATAAATAAAATAAATATGTAATTATTAGTGTGATGGTCATAATCCATAATTATTTAATGTTTTAAATAATTGAATTAGGATTTGTTTATTTTATTTATATTAGTCCAAGAACCAAAGTAAGCACGAAAATAAGACAGAAGAAAAACTAGTGCTAGACACATAATAAAACCGATTATATGCATCAAAAAATGCCTTATGCTATCCGAAATTAGTCAATAGTGTTCGCCAAACATGAATTGAGTAACGCTAAAAAAGAATTTGTAATGCAAGTACCTCGAATTTAGTTCTAAAAATTTTAACACAAAAACTGTCGCACTTATATTTGAAGGTGCTAATATATCCGAACGGCGAAGGTGCTGCTGAACGTTTTCTCAAATGCGGATGTAGTGATGTGATAACAACAGGGGTTGTGTGACTAGGGTGCCTGTGTTGACTTGTGTCCCAATTATAGGTACTATTAGATAACGCCAATAGTATCAACGATTTCTTTATGGCATTCGTTATGGCTTTATATGCCTTAAACGACCAAAATGGGGTCTGTTTCTTATCATTCTGCAAACACTACCCTCGTGGAACTTAAATGGTAAATAGTTAACCGTAATTTCGTCTAAAAATAGGCCATACAGTGGTAAGAGGAAGAAGTTCTTGGGTGTGTATAGGGGAAGCTATGAAAACTATAAGCTAAATGTTTTGAGAACTAACACGTACCATTTAACAGTTATGTTCAAATATTGTAACAAACTATTAAAATAGTGAGAAATGTCGTAAGAATATTTTATTTAACAACAAATATTTGAGGTGCTTTGAACCTCATCAATGATGTTTAATTTTTGATAAATACCGTTAAAATTTTCACAATAATATTTAAAATAATAGAATATAATTAGTTGTATTGGATTGGATATTATATCTTAATTATATAACATTTCAAAAATATCATATGTGGAACAAAATATTTTATCGTCGTATTTCTTTTTCACAGATCTAATAATCATCAGCAGTGGTTCATTTCTTTTTTTAGTTTTACCATAGTAATTTTTTTCCTTATAAATGAATGCTAACCTGTTGATACATAACCGGTATAAATAAGCTTTAAATAATGAATAATGACGATATATAGTTAATGATATTCGTATTTCTTTGAACAACACTAACTGGTATTTTCTAAGAACTAAATAATAAAAGACAAGGACAACAGTAACAAGATTAGTTGAGAATAATTTCGTAAAAGTAAATAATTTCGTAAAAAGAAAGCAGTAAAGGAAAACATGTATTCATAATATTTTTATGAAATATTTGAATTTAACGGATATATGACATTTCGGTAGGACCTGAACATTGTTATGTGTGTCAGAAAATATATTTAAATATCTGATACGATAGTGTTATGCTACAATAGATTAACCTAATTTACAAAAAATATTTTCCAAAAGTAGATTGAAACTATATTGTAAGTGAATGCCTTATCATAGAGAACATTTTTAATACTGTTTGAACTGGACAACCCAAGTTAAGTTGCCACTTCCTATAAAGCTGGGCCTGGTTAATTTAAAATAGCCTAATTTTAATATCATCATATAACAAAATTACAAGAGCTATACAATAAGTACTTAGTCTAGGCTAGAGATACTGATCGCAAGAACTGAACAATCGTTATTTTTTTTAGGATACATTATTCGGTAACATCTCCGAATTTGGCGCATGCTCATATTGGTTCCATTTAATTTAAAAACAAAGAATAATCCGAGTTTGGCGCATGCGTATATACAGCTTTATTTACTTATTTTTTATCGTTGATTATTAGATTTAATGTCGAATATATTCAGCAAGTAATTAGGTTCAGGAGATAAATAAAAATTGTAAAATTTTGGAAATAACACATTTTATTTAAAAAAAGTGTTGAATAAAACGAAATAATAAAAATATAATTAATATATGTTCAACTATTATATTTTTATAAAAACATCATATTACACATAATTATTATTTTTTATAAATAAAAATACACAAATATGATAAATAATTAATTTAATGTTGAAACTATGTATAAGGTGAGATAAACATTGAAAATTTTTAGAAATAACACATTTTATTTAAAAAATTATTGAATAAAATGAAACAATAAAAATAATTTTTATATGCCTTTCTATTTTTATAATAATACCATATTTAAATAAATTGACATATTTGAACAATTAACAAGAACTCCAAAAACTATATAAATAAACATTACTATAAAAAAGACCAAAATCGTTTAGATCAAACACAGCCAATATAGTTAAAATGAAACGAAAAAGCCACCACTGTATATGAAAGCAGTAACATGTTCCTAAAAATCTCCAAATATTATCGCTACTATTCTTGATCCCCAAACCCCATTAATAAATTAACTACCTCGAGATTTCGATTAACACATTGTACATTTACTAGTCTAAAAGAAATTGATGATCGTATTTTAAAGCTGAAAGACATCTCAGTCAATACATCATTATATTCACAAAACAATAATTTATTTATCTCTACTCTATATAATAATGCATTGTATTTTCCTTGCCAATAGATCACTAGGGTGTGGTTGATGTGAATTTTATATTTTGATTATTTGATCCAGGTCTACTTTTGTTAGCAAATTTAATTATTTCAAAGTATCACGGTAGACTGTTCTATACCTCAGCAACATGTTGCTTAATTTATTCTCTGATTCTCTGAATTTCACATTCTTCGACTTTTACTCTCAACAAATTCTAGCGACATCCTAGCTACAAAACAAAATTTAACTCATTACTAAAATATATTATGTTTAAAATAAATGTCTAATTATTACTAGTTACCACAGTTTCTGCTACTATTCTTGATGGACAAACCTCATTAATGACTTGACTACTTCCAACACAACAAGAATCATTTTCTTCTCTGTTCTTGTTATCATTAAATTTTGGCATATGTTGATACCTATTCCAGGTCGATGAAAATGATATATTATGCATTTGGCAGCTAAAATTCCCACTATAAATAAAATTGATCCTGTATGGATTTTATAACTTTTAAAAAATTAACCTTACATTCTGCACTTACCCTTATTTTTTCATATTTTAAAACCAATGTATGCTAGACCATCAAGAATAATACAGCAATTTAATTATTATTATAGATATATTATATTATATTATAGAATTATTAATGTAACACAAAATCTAAATATTCTAGATTTTTTTGTTGTTTTGAACTGATCGACCGTACAAATCGACTCGACAAGAATGAACCGCCGTTAGAAGAGGAACACAATGTAGTTTATTCTTTTCTATGATTTATTCAATGCAGGAGAGTGCGCATACGCCAAATCCGGAAATTTTGGAGAATAATGTATCCTATTATTTTCGCAATCTGTTCACTGTTGTTCTTAAAATATGTGGAGATGAATACCACCTAAAATTATATCCCGTAATATCATGTCATATCATCAAATCATCTAAGAGCTTCATGTGTCAATCAAGTTATTAGTAGTAACAACGAAGTATATATCGTTCTCCAAGTTGTTTAAATTACAAAATTTCAGCCTAAAAGTAAAACCATTAATGAACTTTTTAATTTCGACAAATATCTGCTCATATATACACGATAAATTAACAGTGTTCATTCACTTTTGATGTATGCTATGATATTCTTCGCATAAAGACAAAATATAGCAAAATATCGGTATATTTTGGGTCTGACAAATTTAAAATACCGAAACGAACATTTAAATAATCGAATATTTAAATTAACACATTAAATTCTCAATATTTTAAATATAAATTAAAACACATACGTTCCATTGATCGTGGTACCCAAAAACGTTAATATTGGCAGACACAGAATTGATTTGAAATTAAAATTTACATGGTTTGTTGGATAAATACGATATTTTGATTTCTAATATATACTTGGTCGTATATGTGGCGTATATAAATACTTGGTATCCTCATGGATTTTAACATAGTTTTTGCTTGGAAATATTGTTGTTACACGGTGTCCTGTAACTATCATGTCAATTGAGCGATTCCTTTAAGTCTACCAATGAATACAAACAATATACAGTATATTAAGAACATAAGAATGTTGGATAACAACCTACAATATCCGTAATAATATATATGGAACTGTGTGAATATTATTTGTGATCACCGAAAGCTCATCTAAATGCAGGCTGAAGGATAAGGACATAGCTTCAAAACCTTATTTCAATAGGCACACTTTTCTAGTTTATTCTGCCCACTACATCACCAAGAGTTTATTTTTCTCTTCCAGAGGTAATCAGACCATTGATATCTCCATATCAGTCATACCAATTTTAGAACTTATCTATTGTGTAGATACAGCTAGTTTATAATATAATATTTCAGCAGTATATTCATGTCAAATATAGGTTTTTAAACTTTACCTTCTAGTATGTATTATTGTGTTGAAGTACATAAAACATTTTTTGTTAACCTAAAAATAAGTTACTGAAAACTCACTGCGTGTTTTTTTCTCGATAATACAGATTATCCAATGAAAAAATGAGAACTTGGATATAGTTGACAAAGTATGTCTTGGTTAATCAAAGAAAAAATCAGAAATTAGTTATTGGAAGCTCAAACTTAACCAAACAATTACCTAGGATAGCTAATAGTACATAATTGTTGTAACTAATTGCAATTATTAAGCTTACTTATGCATTCATTTACTTATTTTAAAAGGCTTTTCAATTATTTCTAATTGGTGGTAAATCATAAACAGTGTCTTATTAAAAATATAGCAGACAGCATAATCTTTGAAACAAAATTGACACCTGCGAGGTAAAAGGCAGCTGTTTTAGTATTATTATCTTTTATAATGAGTTGCGATTTTACATAAACAGGTATAACAGGTGTATGAAATTAATGAAGTACAATCATATTGACAACATTGTTAGTTTCAGGTGATTTTACGTTCGGTATATACCGGGATCGTTCATAAACTAAAATGTTTTGTTGTGTGCTTTATAACTCTTTATATTTTATTTATGTATTTAGTGTTTCAAACAAAACATCCAATAGTTTATTTTATTTAATGTTTACCATGTTATTCCTCAATATTTAATTCCAATTTTTCCAAATTTAGTTCTAGGTTCTAGGTTAGATGTTCTTAGTATATTTTTAATTAAAATTTATTTCACAAGCAAGATGTGTGCGATAAATACATCTGTTAATATTTCTAACAGTAATAGCTTAATAGTGATACCTATATACTTTATATAAGTGTGGTTTACATCCCTACAATCTTCTGATTTCCTGCCGTTGTTTAGTAGTTCCTTTACTTCCATATCGCTGTATAATAAACCTTCTTCATGTTTTATAGCGAAATCTTGGTTAACTTTTGTTGGATCCATTTCATTTCGAGGTCATCGTGCAGTTCTTCGTTAGTTTTTTTTGGCAGCATTGACATCACGCGTAACTCTATATTTGCACAACAAAAGTCATAAGAGTGATAACTCTCTTTGATTTTTCTGTTAATCAGTATTGTTTTTTAATTTTGAGTTTCATCCGCTCAGTTTTGTCTAATGTGATGCTTCCCATTTAATCTACCATCGAAATTAATGCGTAGCTATTTTGCCGAGTCTGCTTGAGGAATTGTTGTATCCTTCAAGTGATATAATTAAGTTTATATCTTTTTTGTCGTAATGCATGATTGACATAGACATATTTTATGCTTTAAATATTTTTTAGTTTGCAGTTCTACCATTTGTAGTTCATATATTGCTCTACGTGGAGATATATCTACCTGTGAGGTTAACCATTTTGGTTGAGTAGTATATATATATATATATATATATATATATATATATATATATTATGTATTTGTTTATACTAAGAAAATCAACATTAATATAAATTTTATACCAGGGAATCAATAAGGTATTCCCTTGCCTCACATTTTTCAAAGAATGAAACAAGTGACAACATTTCTATTTTGATTGTTCAAAAACTACTAACCTTTATTTCTTCGCATCGCGTCACAGAGGTGTGGTATATTTAGCGATAAAGTCTCAACCATGTCTGAGAACGAAAAAAAAAAACACCATAGTTGGCATATCAAGTGAAACGTTCTAATAACGGTCAAAAAATGTGTTTCGACTTGACTGAAAACGGATATAGCAATAGAAACGCGCGCACTGACGAAAAAAAATTTATGAATGCTAACAAAAAAGGTCAATAACTGAGTTAGCAAGCTGGTCCTTCAAGGTCACGTCTATTTAGCCATAGGAAGTATTGAACATGAAACAAATCTAAATTAATTGCGATTTAGTTCCTCTTTTTCGCATCGATAATTGAATGGCAATGATATAATGAAAAGAAACTTTCAATATTCAATTAGAAGTTATTCTAGGTTATATATCCAAATAAAACGTGGATATAAAGATTAATTAACTTTTTTAATTATAACATGATGTGAATTTAACACGAGATTATTCCTTCCAATAAAACATCCAACTTTCTAAAAATGTAATATTCCCTTTAAACTTGGAGCGGATTTTTCTTCTTTCTCTTTCTCACATTAGTCTTAATTAGTCTTATTAAAAAGACAGAATGCTCCCATGCGTCGGAACATGTAACCGAATCAGCCTGTTAAATTCGATTTGTGTTGGTACAAGTCAGTTCTGTCGTCAAAGGTCTACAAAATTCTTCAAAACATTAGTGATAATAGTTAGAGTTTACACGCCGGCAAACGTTGTAAACCAATATTGTAAGTTAATGCGGCAACATTTTAAAGTGCTGATGTCATACATTTTGATGACGTGCATTGGCTAAGAAGTAATGCATCCAATTTTGGCTGAAAAATCATCTTTCAGCAACTACGCGCATTTTTTCGATGAGCTATGTTAACAAGCATAACTATAAGAGATGATGGTAGTAAATCCACAAAGAGTTGGTCATTATCTGTTGTCTGTACTTTTTATCAGTTTATTGGCCATAGCTGTCAATGTTAAGTACTACAGAATGATGATAAACAACACACATGGATTTTAATCATGTCAGTATCTTGGGTTTTACACTTATTATCATATGTTATTAATACCACGGTACCATTCCATGGCATGATTTGACCGTGATTTGAGTTCCAAGTGTGAACTGTGAAACCTGTGAAGTTGGTAAAACACATATGTGGACTATAATATATTCCCTGTTAGATTTCGTACTCGATTAATAGGCGATTTAATATAATCGGCGTCTAGATTGTGATTCAAACCCAGTGCAAGGACATTATTAATAGTTGTCTAAGGTTTGTTTGAGTTTGACACAATGAGATGTTAAAGGGGCTTTTGTTATTGTCAAATGCTATCATCATTACTATTACTTAAGTACATTTTATAACAATGATACGCTTTATTAGATCTTTTTGCGTTAATTCATTATTAAAAGTAAATTAAGGAAGGTATTATGCTTTACGATATTTGCCTAAATAAAGATGATATTTATTAAACCATGAAATGCACTGAAATGCATCTATCTTTGTTTCATCCACTTTATTGATATTACAATTTATTGGAGTTTGGAATGCAATACACGATAATGAACGATTAACGGTCGACGACAAGGGACAATAAAACACGGACTCCATGCATTTATAATAAAGATGAAGTTGGTATTTATTTTCTAATCACGTTTCCGATCTGTTTAATGTAAGCGCTTGTAAATTTCATGTGATGCCGACAAAAGATCTCGTTCCCCTCAATATAAAAAGTTTTTTTCTTGAGATAAATAAGTAAATATTTCTTTACTAGCTTTTATATAATTATTTTGGCTTTGCAATCTATTTCCATTTAATGTAAGTTGGTAGATTTTTTTATAAATATTGTGATTTTTGTATACATTTTTGATTGATTACATATCTGATAGTCAGTTTAGAGAAATTAAGTAGAATCAATGAATTTTTATAGTGATGTTTTGTGTTTGACATTTGATACGATGACATTTGCTAATTATCGAACAATTATCCATGCAAAAGGCAAAATTTAAAAAGCCGCCACAAAGCAAGTTAGGATACTGATATCGACCAAGAAGATATTCCAGTGCAAAAAAGTGAATAAAGAATTTTTGACATTCAAAAGAAATTGTGGTTAAGTCTTTATATACTAAATCAACTGTTTTTTTCTATTCAATATACTTATTCCAAGGATCCTTATAATTTATGGATCTTATAATTGAAGTAATTATTAAGAAGGCCTGCAAAATACTCCTTAATGATAAATACTATTACCTTTCTATTTTATTAAAATCGTTTCTGCTACAGGAGCTGAATTTAGCGAATAAGCTGAACGTTGGACGAACTCCAACTTTGGTGCCTTTTAGCGTTGTTGGACAAGTTTGCTATTTTGATACATATTTATCCTATAAACAGAGTTTTTAGGAATTTTTACATTTGCCCCAAAAGATTACAAAAAAACTACATTTGATCTCCATCCATAATTTCTAGATAATAACTTGTATGGAAGCTAAAGTCCAATAAAATTAATTGTTAATTGTGAATTATAGTGTAAAATTGTAAAATTCGTTTTAAACCCGGACAGCATCTGAATGAGAAGGAATCATTTTATCGTACTTAAAAATATATAGGATGCTGTCTGATACGTTTGAACATGTAACCGGATTAGCCTGTAAAATTAAGTTTGGATTGGTACTTATCAGGGACAACAATTAGATGCTATAAACCGGTTAATGTTGTAAACCAAAACTCAAAATAAAGTTGATGCTGCAACATTACCACATCATGACATCATATATTTAGATGCTGTGAATTGGATGTGGCTAGTACGTTGGATATTTGATACTATTTAAAGCAACTCTTGAATGTGTTTTTCGAATTTAAATTCAACTGAATGCGATTCTTGATTAATGCAACACCTACGATGCACATAAATTTATGCTGCACTTATAATTATTGTGCGAACTTATTGAAAAACAATTAAATGCTGCTATTAAAAAGATGCTAACATTATTAGTATAGTATTAGCACAATTAATAACATTTTTAGAATCATTAATTTAAAAATATTTCACATATCCCAATATATTTTTAGTTTTTTTGTGAGTCAAAAATACTATAAAAACAACCGTATCACTTTCACTAGAAAAAAAAACTAAGCTACTCTAATTACAATAGAAAATAGGCAACCTGTTACAAAACCGTACAAAAACCACAATAGAACCGATCTTAAATATAGATCACCGAGTTTCAAAATCTTTTAAAAATAATCTTCATACTGTTTCCTGGACAGTCGAATGCTTTTAAGCCATGTTTTTTAATAATCCTTACAACCGATAATGTTTTAAAGCTAAACTACTCGTAACAAGAAAAAAACTTTAATGATTTGTTTTTGTTTATGTATCATCTGCTGCTGATTGAATCTTGTACGTATTGCTTTTAACTTTTAAGTAGAATCTAAACATAATAATTGGAGATTATTTCCGATCTTGTGCAGATGTTTTAAATATCCGGTCTTATAATATTGCGGCATGTCTTTTTCAATTTATTTGGAGTGTTCAAGCTGAGAAAACACAAATTATTTTATTTGGTTGTTGTCAACCAGTCAAGTTTTTACAGACTGTAAAACTAACGTTATATTCTAAATTTAATTTAATGTTAGTTCGGGTAAGTGACCTTAGTTAATTAATTGTTTTACATATCTCTGGTTGTATTTTTCGATATACATGGTATGTATTATAATACTTTCGGCTATAAAATACTGCGCTTTATTAACAGATCTAAAAGATAAAAACCAAATATTCTCATGAAGTGCATTAACATAAGGTTAATATTACGGTACGGAATGATATATTTTTTGGCGGTTATGGGTATATTTTTCCATGTTCTTTGGAATGAATTATTCATGACTTTTTTATTTTGCAAAAGAATTACAAGGATATACGATCTTCAAATATAGAAATTATATAATAATATATATATGAATTCATATTTATTTTGTATTGTGCAATTATTATTTATCAAATTTACTGTAATAACACCTTCGAATACACTTTTTAAAAATAACAAATTTAAATAAATTAAAGAAACGGGAATGTTTGAACTCCAGTTCTTTCCATTAATATATTCATGACATGTAGAATATAACTCCATTAAATGATTTCCTGTACAAAATATCGTATTCTAAACCTTACTCTAAAGTTTATAGTACTTCCAGTGTGCACTAACTAATGGGATACACTAACAATATTTCGATATATTCTAGAGGATTCTAGATTCTACAGGGATATCGCGTTGTATCACTTCATTAGAGATACAGTACAGAGCACAATGGCGGGCAACACTGTATAATGAACTACCTTGTTAACTTGATAACTTGGATTTACGTTCGATGAGCCATTGGATATAATTCCAAGTTCCTTTTGTTTTGTATGTGCTTCTTCCTAGTTAGTCGTAAAATATTTAGCATCATTTGACTGAGGGATTTGACAATTATTAATGTTCATTAGTGAGCATATTCTTCTACGAAGAGTGAAACTTACATGGAAAGATTTTGTTTCGTTTGCTTTGATTCGTCATGTGTTCAGCCGCACTTGTATTTTATCAAGGCGTGTTTGGAGTTTCTTTGATGCTATTATTGAATCTTTGTCTCATTCTAATACTACCGTTTCATCTGTATATGTTGCAATGCTTTTTATGGGCAGCAGATCGCTGTATATAGGTGATACCACCTAGTACACTGCCTTTTGGAACTCCTGCATATATTAGATGTAATTCATTGTGTTCGTTGTCTTGTTTTATGATAAAATCTATGGTCTATCTGAGAGATAATTTTAGTAACTGAAAGGGAGAATGAGGAAGAAGTTTATTTAATATAACCTGCAAATCAGTATGCCATACTTCATTATAGCGTTTGCTTTGGACATTATTGATAATAAACTTATAGGCCATAGTCTATTCAAAGTTATTTTTAGTAATGCGGCATGGATATCTGTGACGTCGAAGCATTGCAATATTGCCGCAGTTTTAGCTCAATTTGGCTTTGATATACAAGAAAATTCTAATCTAAATAAAATAATTGAACAAAAATGTTATCAAATATAAGTTATTTTAACATTATAGTATATATATATAAACTACAGTTAATTATACAGCCACAATAATTTATAGTTAAAACCACCTAACGCTATTGCATTAAAAAAATTGTATACGTCTGACAAACGGACGTTGGCCGGTTATCAGACGTACGCAAAATTATTCAAAATATTAGTTATTATTACTACAGATTAAAAATGGACAAACGTTATTTTAGCGCTTTGATTATTTTGATAAATTTTAAATGGCTCCCTAATATATGATATCATTTCATTTGAAAATGCCGAAAACAATAGATAGTCAGGGTCAAAAATTGATTGCGGCTCTAATAAAATATTTCGAAAAAGAACGAGATAATGGATGCCCTCTTTTGCCTATAATTTCCGTTAGAGAGATAATTATTGACGATATTAAATAATATAAATTCCTACAATTTTATTGATTCATATTCTATAATTTCTACATTCTAGTTTTCTCCGGTTCGAGACGAAATACTGAAATATGGTCATTCATTCGTATGTTGTTCTTTCCTATTTTCGTTCAACATATTCATAGAGCTCCATTGGATTATTGCTATTTCTAACCCTTATAAACACATAATACGTAATAGAAAATTATTAAATATTAACAGAATTAATCGACAACACAATAAAAACCGTTTGCTTACGTAAAGGGGTCATAAGTTAAACAATTTAAATGGATGCCTGATAACTGCGAGCTAAGGTCAATTTTCGCGCCTAACAACCAGTATTTTTGCAGTATTTTCATTTAAAATATCAGTATGTTGCTTGAATAACATTAAAGCGTATCACATTGTTTTGTGCGACGGTGTCTTTATCAAAATTGTGCTGTATAGATATGCTAATTGTAATTGTTAAGTGAAAACTTAACAATTACGACATACCGTATTGGTCATAAATGAGAAACTTTCAGATAATATACATTTTTATTATTAGTTTGACATTGTGTGTCAACAAAAGTGCATAGAATCATTGGTGTGAAGAAAATAGTAATTGTTTTTCAAAAATTTTGTTTATTTTAACCAGAAGCTACTAATTAGTTCTACATGCCTCTATATTAATGAAAGAATTACAGTTGAAAATTAAAAAATTATTGATTGAAAGATAATAAACCAGAACAAATTTAGATTTTCAATTGTATTTAAATTTGGGATCTATGGTGGCTATGCCAATTTGAAAATTGACACTTCGGCTGGAATTCAAGCTCTTAATATTGTCATCCTCAAGTTGAAAAGCTTTGGGCAATAAATACTAGTGTATTTATGCCGCACTCGCCTTGATTATGCATTGATGCAAATTCAACAAAAGAGTAGCAATAAATTAATTTGTAAATTAAGATTGTACTGACTATAGCTAATGTATAAGAAGAATAACGTTTAGAAGGTGATTTTGTATATCTATTATTGAACCTTCCATGATCTGAATCTTTAACCCATTTTATTCCATCTAATCTACATAATTTATTTCACTGGTCATAATTCTTTAGGGTAAATGAATGAATGCTCGGTGAATGGAGGTTATTCGTTATTCGCCAACTATTCGTTATCGGGTTCTAGTTGGCGCTGCTGGCACTCCGCCCGTGTTCAACATCTGGGATTATATTTCTGGGTATTGTGTGGACCGTTATTCCACGATGTGAATTCGACATGCCTCAAGGTCGCTACAATTCCAATTCACATCCTCCGTTGCAAATTTCAATGAAGCTAACGGCTAAGGAACTCACTGTAAAAATGAATACATTTCTTTGAATTAATTGTGTATTGTATACTTTTATTATTAATTGATATTCACCATTCATTGACTATGGATGTTTATATTTGAAAATTTATATAATTTTCAATTGATATTGAAATTGTATTTTGCCTCAATTCATTGTAGAATAACCCACTCTTCCCAACAAAATCTTATAATGCAGTTTTGTTAGTTGAGGTATTAATACTAAATGAATACCTAAAACTTATTACACTTAATACCTCCTTTATATTTGATTGCATTAGTTTTCAGTTAATAATGTTGGGTTTGCGTCTGTCCAATTAAAACAAATAAATTCACTATTTGTCCTACGAGGTACTGATATATCAACGAATATTATTCCTGCTACTCTGACGAAATTAACTGAAGGATACACCCTTTTTCGTTTATATTTTCATTCACTATGTTATCAAAACAAGTTTCTAACATAAGTTTTATATATAACAGTGAACGTTTCAATATTCCCAATGATATGTTATAAAATATACGATTTTTTAGGCTAGAATACAAATTTTCCTGAACTTAAATAATCTTAGATCTTTGTTATTACTTAATTAATTCTGCTTAATTGGTTATCTGAATATTTACAACGCTTAGGGTTATTTATTAAAATATTCCAGCTGCTATATTCATTTTATGTGATCTTTAATTGGACACTTACATATGTATGGAAATATAATTAAATGTTTCTTATTTTAAAATTGACTTGCTTAGGTAAAATAGTAAAATTTTTTATCATGGTATACCATTTCCTTATCAGTTTCTGTTAATTAAAAACGTTATTATTCATCCTTGTGCCTAACTTACATGACGTTTAACGTTTTCTTTTCTCATTCTCTTCGCTAAAGTGAATTACATCAATTTTGTATCTAACATACTGGGAAAAACGTATTATATCAACAGTTTGTGTCGAATAAAATTGTAAATAGCTGACTATTAAAAACGTGTTTCTGTTTTCAGTTTTAAATTCGAATATATTTTTATAAGAATTATGTGCTTTTAATGCCCTTGGAATTTAAGCAATGTATTATGTGAATGTATAATTCTACGAAAATTGATCTCCACGGATCTAATGTCTACTTCAAGTTTGTTACAGCCAACCAGGTCAAACGGCTTCAAGTTTTCCAAAATAAGCTCCTCAGGAGAATATTAAACGCTCCATGGTTTGGCAGAAATAATCAAATTCATAGGGAAACTGACACTCCAGCAATCAAGCACTTCATATCTCAATCATTCCACAAACAACAACACAGCTCAAGTTCTTCTGAAAACGCGCTTGTTCGCGAGCTGGTCGAAATACTGGGAGCTTAGCACCGCGTTACCGCTAGGCTCCTAACCCCCCCCCCCCCCCCAGGGTGAAACAGTTACAGTCATAACTCTTGCCCCCATACAGTATCGAGTTGTGTGTTAACTCAGGTTCGCGAATCAATGGAATCGCTGGGTCCTCGTGCCCAGTAACGGCTGCCCGATCAGCGGCGGCCATATCCCCAAATTTAATGCAGTAGCTGTAGCGAGCCACAGGGGTCAACCGTGAGGCGGTTTCGGTTTAGTGTATTGGTAAGCCCAGAAGCAGTCTCACATAACACGGTCCAACTTGTCACTCCAGGTCAAGTCCCCGCGACCAAGCATGCGTCATGCATTCCACCGCCTGGTTTTAGGCCAGATCAAAAAAAAAATCTACGAAAATTAAATACTGACTGACA
Organism: Rhynchophorus ferrugineus; assembly: GCF_030347505.1. Classification (NCBI taxonomy): domain Eukaryota; kingdom Metazoa; phylum Arthropoda; class Insecta; order Coleoptera; family Curculionidae; genus Rhynchophorus; species Rhynchophorus ferrugineus. The sequence continues at coordinate 40,233,283 of NW_027472580.1, read as the reverse complement.
AGGGTTGAGAATTATTTCAGTACCTGTACATGTTAATTAGTAAATATTGTTAGCCTATATATCGACTATATGTTACCTTATGATTTTTTAAGCTTAGAGGCATTGTACCTATATCATTTTTGGAAAAAAATACTTTTTTGTAATGAAGCTTACCTTTGAATAATCAAAACAATAAATACGTATTAATTTCAAATATTTTGATACGGTTAACTGAACATTCACAAACTAATTCTAATTTATCTTTGGTCATCAACATGAAATTGTTTTGAAGTGTCCAAATCAGTCTTTATTTCTAATAGGGGATGCTGCTTGTTCTGCAGGGTGCTTGAATAAAATAGGTATAATTCTCGGCGAATTTTCTTAATGAATTTTAACATGAAACTCAACATATTTACCACTACAATATAGAAAGTTTTATTTCGATGAAGCAATAATCAGTGAATAGCAAACTCACTTATACCACTTGCTTATAGATGCGTTACCAACATAAACTACACACAACCCGTATAGATAAAACAATATGCGTCCGAACTTGCATATATTCTCAATGTATTTTTAGTTTAATTATTAAATATACTCCGTCAACTAATTCTGAATTGTCTATTTTTTAGTAACATGTTAATTAGAGGCAAAATATTTCTAGTGAAATTAATAGGCAATTTGATATAAACTAAAACACCATACAATGCCATAATGCAAAACATTACACTACAATGTCATAATATTTCATAATTGACAATATACATCTTTACTGTTTTTATTTTCTTGTTATTATAATAATGACCCAATCTTGAATTAGACATAAACAAAAGCATTTTTTCTATTTATTTATATTAAAATAGTCAACTACAAGCCAACCAAAAAGTATATTGTACTGTCCTAATTTTTTAAGTAATAATAGTTTTAATTCCTAATTAAAATTACTAAGTCATAAGAACTGAAACGTATAAATAAATAATAATTTTGGTTATCTAAGAAAAGACTAAGTAATAACTGTATGTTTGATATATTAAAAGTAGGAACAAATACATTGGCCAGCCAATGATAAGTAATTGATGGATATAACAGTGGTGGTATGGGTTAGCAATTTTATGTATTACCTCACTGCTTTTGGACTCGAATTTTTAGGGCAATTATTCTTCTACAGATGAAGTGAATCATTGTTATAAACTTACAAATATTACGGAATAAAAACACATTTTAACTTACATTAATTGTATTGAAATCAAATCCATGAATTATACACATTGTAGTGTCAAAGATATGTACTCAATTTCTGGTACTAACATCCATCACATAATGATGAAAATATAGTTAAATTATGGTGGAATGATATTACATAAAAATGTATTTTATTCTGAATTTTAAACAAAATAAATTGTACATTTTTTGGAGAAATTATCGAAAGTAAATGACATAAAACTATAAAATGCTCAAATCTTTTGAAATATAGCTATATAAATTCCAACTAACGGAATCTAAAACTGACGGTTAACGTAGCGTCGAACATTATGTTATGTTAGCAGTTTGGTAAAAGAATTATATCTCAGGTGTGACGTAACGCCACTTCGTCAGCATCGTTATTCTAACCCGCATTTCTGCAAGGTAATTTATTTTTTTCTCTGAATATAACCTTCTACCTTTTTTTCTAGTGGAAATCACGCTGGTGTGTCATGCGCAAACTGTCGCCAGTTGCAGGTAATTTTGATTTTTCTTTTATTTGAAATAAAAACGAAATGCTCAATATTTAAAAACAATACGGTTTTATGGTCATTCAGATACAATTAATTAACCAGCAAAGTTAGATTATCTCATTATGCTTAATAATTTGCACTATTAACATTTTGTTATCTGTGTTTTTATTGTTTTGTTCACCCGTTAAGAGGAATTATGGTATCTATAATGTATGAAGTAATTTTTTTACTTGTTTTCATGAATGATTGCTACTTCTGCAATAAATAAGATGTCGAGGACAGCTCTTAATTGCCTCTGCGTCGTATCATTCATTTATAATTCTTACTATAAATAGAAGAATAAAACTGTAAACTTGCGTGAGGTCTAGACAGTTCATAATTTTTGTTATGATTATGCAATTTGAAAAAATTTCTGTATATTTAACCGACTTCAAAAAAGGTGTTATGTTCGACTTTATATTTTTTTAATGTTTCTCCGTCAAATATGGACCGATTTTCAAAATTCTTTTTTTATGCGAACAAATTTTATGGAAGTGCACCCTACTTCCGAAGTGGTCCCGTCGGAACCAAGTCAGGATCTTTTAGGGGGAAGGGGGAAAAATCGATGGAAACCAGGCAAAGTTTTCACATATTTTTTTATCTAATATAATCCTATATTTGGGTGTAATATTATTGCTGAACTGATGTAATGAAACAAACAACAATAATAATATAATTTTGTGACATATACAAAAAAATTATATTACGAACAAAACAAATCTAATTTGTTGCTCGACTTCAAAGTGATCAATTGGTAGTAGTAAAATAATATTGTAAATAGATAAATAGGTTTAGGTAGGTATTAAGCTAATTGTGTGTATATAGTAGAATATAAAATACGTGTAGTAGATAGGCTAAATAGCTTTTTTTTATTTAGTTATTACGATTATTATAAATTCATTATAATAATTTATTACTAAGTTTGATTATATTTTAATTTTTAGTGATTTCTTTATTTATTTTATGAAGTCGGTTCAATATTTTTTTTTACTATCGTTTTCTCTCTCAGTTAACTCATGAAATATTTTACTTTATTTAAAATTAATATTAGCTTTATAGATCTTTCCCTTATTTAAATCTTTAATATATTACATTATATTTATGTTTTAAAACATGTATTCTTAGATATAATGCTAAAGACTGGTGGTTATTGTATTCAGTGTCTATCATGGTTTTCTATAATAACCATAGTAGTATTAGTATCAATAGTATGTTTAACGTTGATCTATAGTCACCAATTTTGAACTACGAAGGCCTTTCTAAAAATGAGTTTAATGTATGTTAATATTTCATAAACATTTTAGAGCTGCCAATATAGTTTTATTTCTTTCAAAAAATACATCTTTTGCATACCTGGACTGGGTTTTCTTGAAAAATAGTTTTAAAAAAATTAATTAAATTACTTATAAATTAAATTGAAATTTATTAAATTGGCAATGTTAAGGTAATAAAGATAATATTACTAGTAAACATATTACCTTTAAATGACCAGTCTGTTAGCTCATTCTTTTCATGCCCTATTTTTGGATTTAAAGTCTTGTTTATCAATGAATTTTTAAAACCCATATAGATGTATACTTTCTAACCTTTTCTCGGTCTTTTTAACAAAGTATGACATTATAACATGATGCAACTGCTAGTGATATTTGTATAGTAAAAATGAACAATAAGTGTGATAACAAAAGGACTGCATGTTATTGCATCTGATTAAAAATTATTAAATCAATTAACTTTCAAAAAATGGCTACACCTTGGCTATATTATAAAAGTAAAAATAAAACAAGCACAACACAAATTAATGTATTTCTTATCTTCTCTATAATATTGAAAAACAATTTGCGTATTGATTTTTTGCATCATCTTAGCTATTCGTCACAGAAATTGTATAATGCAATGTGAAGTAATAATAGTTATTAAGTTGTAATCTTTTGGTTGAAATTCCATTGTTTAATATATACAGCTCAGTTTCAAATGTAATTTGATGTAACGATCATATCATTGCTTTTTACTACCCTTAATCATATTCAAATAATGTTAAGTAACATCGTTATTAAAATTTATACAAATTTAAATATGCGCAACTTTATTAAAATAAAGGAGCTTGGGCTGTGAGAATCTCATTAAATTTCCTTGAAACCGCCACAACAGAGCGAAAAAAAATTGATTAATAATCTCAAAATACATTATGCGCAAACTTGACTTAATTTAATGAAGTTTTACCCCTGTTGACATTTATTCATGCTCCGAAGATATATTTTAAGTTAATAGGGGCCTAATTTAAATAAAGCCTTTGAAATTTTGATAAAATAAATAATAATACTGGAGATTCAGTCGTCTGACGATATGATAGAAGTCGAAAATAACATTTATAGCGGTAAGTTTGCTCAAGTTCTTGCTACTTTTGTTCCCCTGTAATGAGTTGTTTCGCCGAAAGTTTATTTTATTTTAAGAAGCTATTTCGTTAAGTATTCATTAAAGTTTTTTATATGTATATGAATAACAGTAATGACGATTTATTATATACTTCAATCAATTAATTTAAAAATAGTTCACTCAACATTAATCAGATTATTTCGAAAAAGTTAATTCTCTTTAGGAGTTTTATTGTCTAAAACGTAAATTAACATTAAGGTTTAGTAGAATTTGCCTTAGTTTTTAACCATTCCCATCTAGAGGTCTTTATTAGCTGCCACATTTAAATATATCGAGGAGCATTGTTACTTTGATAGTATCATTTTTATTTTAACATGTTTTTCCATTTGTACCTTTAACCTGCATCTAAACAAAAGTATTCCACTATTTCGTTATGTGGACTTTTATTGTAATTTAAATCAACCAGGTGGTAGAAAATCAACTAGAACTGCGATAAATATGAGTTAACTATTAGGTCCTAAGGTGAATGCAAGTATTTAAAATAGAAAATATACTCAGCGAATGATAAGTAATTCATGGTTTTAACATGGTGGTAGGGTTTTGTGGTGGTATGGGTTAGCAATTTTGTGTGTCACCTTACTGCTTTTAGACTCGAATTGTCAGAGCAATTGTTCTTTTACAGATGAAGTGAATCATTGTTATAAACGTACAAATATCATGGAATAACACATTTTTACTTCCTATATTATAACTTACATTAATTTTATTGAAATCAAATCCATGAATTATACACATTGTACTAAAGTCCATCATATAATGATGAAAATATAGCCAAATTATGGTGGTATGGTATTACATAAAAATGTATTTTATTCTCAATTTTAAACAAAATAAGTTGTACATTTTTGGAGAAATTATCGAAAGTAAATGAAATAACATAAAAGTATAAAATGCTCAAATCTTTTGAAATACAGCTATATAAATTCCAACTAACGGAAACTAAAACTGACAATTAACGCAGCGTTGAACATTATGTTATGTTCACAGTTTGGTAAGTATTTAAAATAGCACCTTAAAAGTTTTATTAATTTTATATGAATATGACGTGAATTACTTAAATATTGTTATTTATTAGGACAGAGCAAATTATATAAATATATTGAATACCAAACAACAATCAATAATTGGTGGTCGTGTTATTTAAACGAAAATAATCGATGAATAACGTGCACAAAACCGCAACATTCGGTTTAGTTCTCTACCGATTTGGTGGTGCGAACTTTAAATGGCTTTCGAACGATAATTGTTTGTTAATTTATACCATTTTGTGATTAAGATCAGGTTTAACCAATTAATAATTTGGTGAGAATAGGTTTTGTTTTAGTATAAGTTCAGTTTTATTAACTACAATGACAAATATGAGCTCCGGAGATGTTATAATAATTCAATTTACACACTGATTTTAAACATCGCTGTGATATCGCTATAAAAATTTTGAATATTTTGTCATAAAGCGTATACCTGAACATGAAAAATATATATTCCTTGAATCTAAAAGGAAAAATAGGTTTAATGACTACTACTATATTTACTATTACCTAAAAATCTATTCTTTCTACGTCAAATAATGTTTTTTTCTCTTTTAAAATTAAAAATAGCACCAAAATGATAACCAGTCATGTGAAGTGAAGTCTCATGTGTAGTCTTATATGTAAACTGACTGACAGAAGACTATAGCCCAAAATATCAAAGTTATTTTTAGTATTAGTATTAGTGAGATCATTTTTAGTTTGAGTTTAATTGTGAATTCTAAACCGTATAGGTGATAAGCGGCCCCTTAATAAAATATAACGTCAAACAACTCTTACATAATTATTTGTCGATATCCCACACAAGAAATTTTGAATCAAGTGGTTTAATCGAACTAACAGGTCAATTGAAAAGTCCCCGGCCTACCATAGTAAAGAACATGTTTTTCGTAAAATGATTTTTTTATTCAACATAATTCCCTTCAAGGGTGATACACTGACTATAGCGACCCTCCAAGTTTTCGATACCATTTTTTATTAAGATTTGTCCTATGCTTCAAATTAGAACTTAGTTTCGGCGATCATCTCTCCATTCGACGAAAATTTCTTCCCAGCGAGCATTCTTTTGAGATCTGAGAACAGGAAGCAATTCGAAGCCCAATTTATGAATTTTTGATACGGTGCATTGTCTTGGTGAAGCAGCACTTTCTTTTTCTTCAAATACGGCCGTTTTCCGGCGATTTCGTCCTTCAAATGGTCCAATAACGCTATGTAATAGTGGCTGTTGCTGGTTCTTCTTTTTTCAAGGTAATCAATGAAAATTATTCCATACGCATCCCAAAATACAGACGCCATAACCTTGCCATCCGACTGTTGCGATTTCCCACGCTTTGGAGCGGGTTCATCGTGTGCAGTCCACTCGGATAACTGTCGATTGGACTTCGGAGTGGAATGATGCAGCCATATTTCACAGAGCTTTCTCATATCCAAATATTCGTGAATGATATGATGTACATGTTCAGTTGATATCTTGAGAGTGTCTGCTATTTCATTCAGTTTCAATTTACGGTCATTTAAAATCATTTTGTGGATTTTTTTCATGTTTTCGTCTGTAACGACCACCTCTTTCGGGCGTCCACTACATTCACCATCTTCGATGCTCCACGTCTAAACTTAGCATACCAATCCTGGATGGTTGATTTTCCTGGGGCAGGGTCCAGCAACTCGGCATGAAGCCAAGTTTTTGCTTCAACTGTATTCTTTCCCTTTAAAAATCAATATTTTATCAACACACGAAATTCCTTTTTATCCATTTTTTCCAATAACAATAGTTGCTTCACTCAAAATGCTATAATTCACAAACTAATGATCCGACAGCTGTCAAATTTATACACGCATTATACACGCAATTAAAACAACTGAGTCAATGTGCTGATGTAACTGCTTGTGTGCAGGGTAGATCAGGTTCTTCACTATGCAAATATTTCTGTTCGAAGTCAAAATCTGTCTTAACATAAACAAATAATTACTGGTAAATTAGAACTGCTTACCTTAGTAAATTCTTGTTGTGGCTAGTAGATCTTTCGAGATCTCGAGAACTTATCAAACTATATTCAGAAACAACTATAAAAACAGACAAAAACGATACAAAAATGCAGGGATGGTCGTAATTCACAGAAAACGAAATGGTATTTATATTATTTTATATAGTGGCGTAATTCACTCTGTATGGGGTTCAGCCTTATATAGAGGCTTGTTGTATTTCGTAGTTTGATTTTATCAAGTAAATTATTAGTTTTGCGCTAATTAGTTATATAAATATAATATATATGTTGCTCGTTAATTAAAGATCTGTATATAATTGATACTCTTTGAAAATATAGTTTCCTTTGTTATAAAGCTAATGAATGAATTTAGATGAAAATGAATAATTTGAGTGGCTCTGGAATGAGTCACAAACAAGCAAATATATCCCACATTAAACTCTTTCTTTGCTACCGCTACTTCTGAGAACTACTGCCATTTCAAAAGCCGATCGTCAACGATTTATTTTTAAAAATCGCATTTTGTCAACGCTCAGCTTCTGCTCTGCGAAAAAGCAAATTCGATATTTTACATAGGTGCCCATAAAATATCGGTCATAAACACGAGTTTTTTTCTTCTCCTCTTGTCTCGGCCGTCATCAAAAAGCGTTCAATCTTCGGGATTGTTTTGTCGCGTCTAGTAAAAGACCGCACCAGATGTGGGTTTTGGGTTTCATTTAGGGAACTCCCAATTAGAAAACTGCTAGAATTCTGTTTCATTCGTTCAGTTTCTCTCTTGAAGGATATTTATTTAGACAATTTTATGATAAAAAAACAATTCAAGTGATAACTTTAAAAGGGAAAATTTAAATAATATTAGGCTCATAAATTATTGATTTACAACAAATATATTGTGTGTTAAATCGCATCGGGTACATTTGTAACCAACTTCATGTTCACTAACAGGCTTCACATTTCAGTATTTGTTATTTCGTCGAAGTGTGAAGAAGAAGTTGTTCCAAGATCATTTCAAAAGCTTAACCAATATAGATAGATAGCATCAAAGACAAGAAAGTCTGTGGAATACCAAGACTGCAGAAGTTGAAAGTTCAGATCGAAGCTAAGTCATTACGAGCGATCGGTATTAATTAAAACATTGAGATTAAAGACATCAAATGTATCATTATAGAAGAAATGAATACGATCAACTAAGTTTTGTAGCATAAAAATGTTCGGTTACATCTTCAAAATTCGTAAGAATTTATATGAAAATAATTCCTAACCTTGACCTACCCGGTATATTCGCCAGACATTACACTCTCCAACTACAGTTTGTTTAAGTAAATTCACTTCTTGGTCAACAAAACTTCTTGAGAAGTTAAAGAGGTAGTCACTTAAAATACGACTTAACAGATACGTTTTCAGCACAGGTATATACTACACGAGAGAATTGAAGAAAAGTAACTAATGGTGGACAATTCTTGACCAAAGTACATTGTATCACTTCCTGAATAAATTTTAAAAGTTAAAAAAATATATTTTTACACCCTATATCTGCAGCAAGTTAGTCAAGTCTTCATTATAACGTCTTATTCGTCAGTGAAATGATTGACTGGGCTTGTTCTCAATAATTATAAAATATTTTTCACAAAAAAAAATCAAACCAACTTATAAAGAACTCATTGAAAAGTGAAAAATAATCAAACTTAGATTTTTAACAGAAAAAAAAAACCTTTAAAACAAACTACACGTATTTTATATTCTACTATATACACACAATTTAGCTTAATACCTACCGATATCTAGTTATCTATTTGCAATTTTATTTCAACTACTACCAACTGATCACTTTGAAGTTAGTGCCAAGCAACAAATTAGATTTGATTTGTTCGTAATTTAATTTTGTGTATGTCACATTTTTGTATTGTTTAGGCTCGGCGCCGACTAATAGGAACAGTTGCATGTAACGTTTCTACGTCTCATATGGTTAGTGCTTAAAAAGCAAACTGACGGACTTTTACACTGAATTACTTCCGATTTTTCACCACATCAGTTCAGCAATAACATTAGACACCACCACATCTGATTATTTTAGATAAAAAATATGTGAAAATAATGTATGTGCCTTTGAAATTTTAGATTTTCCCTCGATTTACCCCCTTTCCCCCTCAGATCATAACTTGGTTCCAATGGGGCCACCTGGGAAGTGCACTCTTTCGAATAAAAAAGAATTTTGAAAATCGGTGTATAATTGACGGACAAATCCGCGAACATACTTCAAAAATAAATATATGCAGCCGAACATAGAACCTCCTCCTTTTTTAAAGTCGGTTAAAAAAGAGGAATCATCTTGCAAATTGCTTATATTAAGACATTCAATTTTGCATATGCTAAAAATGTAAATTTACTTTTTTACGATATTTTTTGTACACTTTTCATAAGCTGAAAAATATAATTACGATCGTCGTCAACATAAAAACATTTTATAGAGATTATTTGTTAGCTTTCTCTCGTTCCGATTTTCGATGAAAGAGGAATTATGCACCGCTCCAGAAATCCACCTCTTTTTATCGGGAACTTATGCTTGCTTTTCCGAGGATTTCAATAAAAAGAATCTGTTTTGCTCCGTCGAAGGAAATTGAATTTTCGCCGAAATAAAAACTTTAAGAAAATTAAGATTGGGAAGAAAATTTCAAATGGCTTTTTGGCCTGTGCCCCGTCTATTAAAATCGAGAGATTATTAAGGCCAGTCGGTATAACGGGTCTCTTCAATAAATTGCACGAAAATTATGGTCAGTTGATCTGAAAAGACCTGAATAAAAGTCTATTAATCGGTTAATGGTTTTCTTCATTTGGAGTATGGTTTTTTATAATTCATTTCTAGAAATAGTTGATAAGTTTCTTTCGTGTATGTCATATCAATGGATTTCGTAAATTTACCTTTTACAGCATTGTTATTGTTTTTGCACTGAAAATTTAATGCTCATATTAATGTTCTTGTTACTTAGTAGGCAATAGAGCCACTATATATAACAGGTCAATTGACGGTCTGACACATAGATGGCGCTACTAGAATTAAATCCATATGTTTTTTAGTTAGTCCTAACTGTATAAATTTAACAACGACGAGTTTATGATTTGGAGCAGGGTTTGAAGATGATCAAGCGCCGATATGTGACAAAGGATGAAACATGGCTCCATCATTTCACTCCGAAGTCCAATCGACAATCATCTGAGTGGACTGCACACGATGAGCCCGCTCCAAAGCGTGGGAAAACGCAACTGTCGGCTGGCAAGGTTATGACGTCTGTATTTTGGGATGCGCATGGAATAATTTTCATTGACTACCTTTAAAAAGGAAGGACCATCAACAGCGACTATTACATAGCGTTATTGGAGTGTTTGAAGGACGAAATCGCTGTAAACGGCCGCATTTGAAGAAAAAGACAGTGCTGCTTCACCAAGACAATGCATCGTGTCACAAGTCAGTGGAAGCGATGGCAAAAATCCATGAATTGGTCTTCCAGTTGCTTCCTCATCCACCGTAGTCTCCAGATCCGGCCCCCAGCGACTATTTACTGTTCTCAGATCTCAAAAGAATGCTCTCTGAGAAGACATTTTCGTCGAATGAAGAGGCGATCGCCGAAACTGAGAGCTATTTTGAAGCAAAGGACAAATCGTACTACAGAAATGGTATCGAAAAATTGGAGGGTCGCTATAATCAGTGTATCACCCCTGAAGGGAATTATATTAAATAAAAAAACTAATTTTACAAAAAAATTATTTTACTATGGTAGGTCGGGACTTTTCAATTGACCTGTTATACAATGCTCGAACAATTAGCACTAGTAGCATTCAAATCCGACAGTGTGTTATTGATAGGGAATGTTGGTAATGTAATATTATAATGTTGGCGTATTTGCCCCACCGTTGTGTCTAATCAATTAGACGATACGCTTACTATCATTGTTTACATTAATATTGATGGCAATGCTTTATAATTCGATAGTTATCCTAAAACATTCTGTTATAAAGAAAACCTCTAAAGATCCTTCTTCCAAATCTCCCGTTATAAATAGTTACCAAATGAATTCAAATATAGATTTAATATAATATTCGATATCTATAAATAATATTGGCTTTTATTATAATTTCAGGAAGACTCCTTCCAAAACAAGGAGGATGGTATGTCTGATCGGGTTGGTCTGGCTGAAATCCCGACTTTATCTAAGTTCATGCTTCGAATAATATTTATCTAGAATTCAGCCTAAAGTAGCTGTACTACGTTCCCACATCCAGAGAGCCACATACCTTTTATACACCTCACACCTTTTGAATGTCTTCTTTAGTACTGCAATTTGTTATCCTTGAAGAAATAAATGGTCTGCCAGGGAAACTTTTTCGAGTTTTTCTTCTTGTGTTTCCTCTTTTGTAGTAGGATTTGATTTTATTGCTCATTTGGACCTTTTAGATATTTTTCTATAATTCCGATGTGATGATAGCCCTAAACATTAAGACATTCGGGACGGATAATTCTTGAGATCGATTCATTTAACATGAAACATGTCCTTTCAACTCAATAAAATTATTATATGTTTCTCAATAATAGTTAATTATTAACCTTAAGGTATTATGATCAAAAATTATAATGAAATTAATAATGAAAAATATATAAAATCATTAGATAATTTATTCTGTATGTTTAAAGCCAGAACTCAAGGCTTGTTGGTCGAAATATACTATTGATTCAATATAAAATGATCATATTTCAATGATTTATGCTCCAATCTCGTTGAAGGAAATCTTGTCCATAAAAGAACCTATTTGCTACAAGGTTAAATAGTATTCTTCCGCTTTCGATTTTAAATCCGTTCTTTTAAGTAATATATTATTTCAACAAACAGTCACACAGTTCTAATAGTAACTTACTAGATGGTCAGACATGTTACAGATGCAACCATAGATAATTAATGAAATAGTGACTAATGATAACTGGTAGCCAGTAGTACAAAACATTAATTTAAAATGTGTCTGTTACTAGCCTGGTTTTATTTGAGACCAAATATTTTATAAACAGTTGTGTTTCTTACCGAACAACAAACTACGAGGTAAACGAATTGTATTGCGCTTCAGTCTAAACTTGCGATAAAAACCTTATTGCAAAACAATATAAATGTTGTTAACCTAGTTTGCAGATATTACCGTTTCGTATGCAATTAAAGCATATTTTTCAATTATCATAAAATACCCATGACATTTTTAATAACTAGTCGTTATTTCTGGAATAGTTTTCTTTTAATTTATAAATTAATTTAGATACTTTATTGGCTTAATTGCATTGCTATATCGTAAGAAATCTCTATTACTTTCAAAGTTCATTTCATTATGATTTTTAGATGAATGAATGTATTATGATATCATTCGACCTTGTTTAAAATGATTACTTTGCATATGGGTTTCTCACTAGATCAAAAACTATAAAAGGTCCTAATTTTGATAACTTGGAAAACCAGCACCACAGACAGCTCAAGCGATAATATACAATCATTAAGGCTCAATTAGTGGTGCCGAAAAAATATCAATCAATATTATATTAAAAAGATATCAATATTCTTTTGCCCGATTTATCGAAAATTTTTATGTCTACATTTTTCGATATTTTGAAAAAAAATCGATAGTTTTAAATTACAGTATCAAACTTTACTTGTAAACTCTTGATATTAAAAATCTAGGGGCTTCGAACTTTTGTTTTGGGATTTCTACAACGGACTAAAAACCCCCCCCCCTAAATAAATTTTACATGGAAAAAAACCTAGGGTCCTTGGAACGAGTGTATCGAACTTTCGTTTTGAGAGTGAAAATCAAAGGAACAACTCCCGCAAAGGAAGAATTCAGACTTTTGCATTCTCGAAGAAAAACATAAGTAAAATCATGAATCATTGAAATAAATTCGTACGAGGCCAAACAATATTTTAAAATGACGTGATTTTTTTTAAAACTAATAACATTAAGAAGAATTTTGAATGGTGTTCAATCGTTCAAACGTCAAAAAAAAAATGAAAACGGGTTAAAAATAATTAGGTACAATTTTTTCCAAATTAAAACGTCATTAAATCTTTCGGTTGAATTTAAATAATGTACCCAAGTAGTCATATTTCAGGGCTGCTTTTATATTATTAATTAAAATGACAGACGACACCCCAGTTGTTGCTTCTCTCTGTTTTACGTTATCCGATAAATTTGTATAGTAAATTTCACAAAAGTGGCAAGTGAAATATTTAAAAAGTGCTCGGGAGTATCATGTTTTTTTTACTTGTCAAGTTCCCATTCCCCCTCGTTTCTTGAGACGGCCTGGGAATAGTCAGTGATAGTTTATCAATCATTTAAAAATTCAATCCCCCATCAAGATAAAGTAACGAACGTTATACAAAATTCGTGTCTTTGGTAAATGTTTTCCACTGGGATCCAAAACTGTCAGGCGGGTGATATTCGTATTTTTAAGTTTGCCAATATTAATAATTCATTTTCATCTACATGTGTCCAAATTATCCCTGGTGTAGTGAAAGGAAATTTGTGTAGATCTTTTGGGTATGGATTATTTTTTGGGTAAAAAGGTTTAAGAAATGTATTAGAAAGTCGATTCGAGAAAACTTGTATGTTTTTTTTAATTTGGCGTTTTTAAATGCTAAAAATGTTTTATATATGCCAATCATGTTAGGTTAAGGTTGTACAACTGGAAATGTATGAGACCTATAAGAAAAAAACAGGGGATGATTTTATTAGAAATGAAAAACATGATTAAACATTATATTTAATGACGTCTGTGAAGATGGATCAGTCCATGAATTCACAAGCTCAATCACCGAAAAGTTCATGAAAAGAACTTACAGCGTCAATAGTTTTTGGAAAGGTTTTTTTATTATTAAACTTGTTAGTACGCAACTTTACTTAAAAAAATCTTAAGATTATATGTTAGCAATAAACGGTTTTTTGTTGGAAATGGCATTTAATTGTGAATAATTTTTTATAGGTAAATACATACCGAGCTAATTTTATATAATAATTGTATGTTGTTAAAACGCTTTAATGGAAAATTGGTGTATTGGTCCATATTTTGATTATTAAGTAGTGACATATAACTTACAAACTTATGAAAAATTCGACATATGGATTAGATATTTCAATTTATTATTTTAATATTTGATTGATATATTTAATAAAAACCCTTTAATAATAAATAAACCTTAAACTGACAAAGAAATCGTAATGTTAATGTCCAAATATGTATCTGACATTCTAAGTTATGTTAAAATCGTCTGATAAGAAACGAGATATTGTAAGATTGAACATACAACAATTTGATTTTGTGTCAAAATTACATATATTTTTCTATTTAAACTTTAAGCAGAGTAAGTGTCTTTCGGGAAATATTTAGCTGCTTTTGGAGTTTGAGACTATGCTATGTATGTGTTTGGACGATCGGGATCTTAAAAGGCAGCGTCATCCACGTAGAAGGCGGATTTTACTGTTCAACACTTTAGGGATATCAGCAGTACATATTGAATAGCGCTAGAGTAAGTGAACTCCAGACTGGATAAACCTCTTACATAAGAATACTGTCTATTTTTGCCCAAACGTATGTGTTCGATATTAACCCATCTAATTTGTTTATATGGTTAAATCGATATAGAGTGCCTGCATTTTAAATAAAGATACCATAAGATTAGAAGTAGTAATGAGTAGAGATAAACAATATTTTGAATGAAACAGAAAGTGTCTCTGGCAAATAAATGCGCCATTATTATTTTAGCCAAAAAATGGCGGAGAGTTATGAGAAGCAGTTAAAAGAAGCTTTTACACTATTAAATATCTTGAGGCTGGGAATAATTGTTCAATAATGTCCTTGTATGAGTAGATTTGTTAGGTCAACTTCTACATTCAATTTTCCTCAATCGCTTAATCAAACCGACCGAAATTTCCCTTGATTTGTGCATCGCTAAATTGGAAACTGAATGGTCTCCTGAACAGGGCCTTTCATCAGAAATGTCCTTAATTCAGACTTTTTCCCCCTTAAGAAAGAACGTCCATATGTCTCAGTCGTGACCGGTCGTTCTTTTCGTCGTCAGACAAAAATATAACGAGGGTAATCCAGATGCTAGACTGCCGACGTCATTAGAGCTTTATATTTTGTAACTTTTCGTCTATTTCCAAACAACTGCCTCCATTATATCTTTCGTAAAAGTTCACGATTATTGTCTCAGTGGGTGATCGTATCTCGACGAACAATTAGCGTTCGTGATACGTTTCACTCGACGAAAGAACAATATTAATTATCACGTTTTTGTTTCGGTAATCGACATGGGCATGGGCATGGGCTTGTATTGCAATCACGGGACTTTACACGCTATTTGTGTCGTTTTGGAATAGAAAATGTGGAGATATCAGGGGGTGAATGCCACTGGCGATCCATTAATATTACTTAGCTGTCACGGGGCCGCCATTATTCTCAAATATAAATGAACTTGATAGTAAAATGTATGTGTATAAAGGTCGATATTAAATGAATATGTTGATAAATTTAACTCAAATTTTATATCAATTCGTAAAATCAAGATTTATATAATGTTAACTAATTCAATAGGTAATAGGGGCATAACTCAATATATGCATTCATTGCTTCAATACATTGGGGCTACAAATTAGTTATATTTCTTTGAGAAAACGGATTAAAATTCATTAGAATAACTCACAAGCATGACAATTGGTACTTAAACTGGCTTGCTCGATATTAGGTATTGGAGAATGAAAGTTTTTTTTTTAAATAATTATCTGATTGTGACTGACGGTGAAAAACTAGTTTTTTGCTTTAAAAAGAGGCTGTTGTACGATAGTACCTATTTATTTTTCTAACCGAATAATGAAAAAAAATCGTTGATAATTGAAATTGCACTTATTGTTTTTTTAAATATTATTCATGAAAATAAATGCAGATTTTCATGCGGGGAAATCAATTTTTGGTAAAAGTGCACGTTTTTTTAAAGAATCAATTGATTCTTTAGGTGCCTAAGGTCCTTGACCACGTAATTTTTTTATTTGTAATAAAAAAATTCCACTGTTTGAGCAGATGTGCGAGCACTTGCATTATCGTCACAGAGAATGATTTGCATTTTCAATAACTTTTTACTAATTTCTCTGAAGGCCTCTGAAGAAAAAATAGCCATACACTATTCAAAATTGACCGTTCTTTGTTATTCTAACATCACTATCGTTGCGTGGCTAGTAATGCCTTTTGCTTCGATGCTCTTCCTCCGCGAACAACTTTTGTTGGGTTTAGCTATTCTAGGAAGATATGTCATTGTACGTATTTTGATGTACATTAAACCTGCTTTTTGACATTTTCTTATTTGAAATGATACAAACTGGCAATGTTCAACAATTTCAAGTTTCCAATGAAAATGTCAGATGGCGCCTAATAACACTTATTGCCAAGGACAAGTGGCGTATTTTATTATGTTAAGGAGACGTATTCGCTGTACTCACACTTAATTATATTGATTAATATATGCAATCAACTATCAGTAATGCTTGGATCAATCGTCCAATTTCGATGGTAATAATGAGAAAATTATCCCTAATTAAATTATTTCATCATCCTTGTTCTAGTCATTAAAAAGTCAACCAATTGTTATTAATAAAGTGTTTTATTCTATCAAGATTCATATACGAATTGATGTTAATTTAGTCTTTTTCCATATTGGAAAATGAATCTTTTGCAGTTATTTTCTTTCTTCTTAGGACTTTTTTTAAAATTTAATTTAATATAGATGTTTATATTTAATTAATTTTAAAGGTTCTTTTTTAAAATTTGAAGCTTTATTATGAAAAATCGGTACAATATGTTTTTTAAAAGTATTGTCCATCAATAGCCGCTACTTTTTCCTATCTTTCGGACAGTTTGCGGATTCCATCTCCGAAAGAACGGTGTATCTTTTGAGGCTATCTAGAATCGACCTATTTTTTAGTATATTCATAAGAAGTGAAACGCTACTTAGACAGGTCACGACTCATATTTCGGAATAAGGAGAAATCAGAAAGAGCAAGGCCTGGCTAATACGGTGGGTGGGGTTGCACTTACCATTCTAATGTTTCTAAGTATGTTTTCATCGATTTTGCAATATGTGGTCGAGCATTGTAATGACGAAAGAATAACATTGTTGTATCTTTGCTCCTATTCCTGCCGTTTTCGCGCAGTGCTTGGCTCAAACGCATCACTTATAGTGTACAGTGCTCCCCATTGATGATTTCATCGAGTAATGAGTTCAAATAGTCGTCGTCACATTTTTTTTTGACTATCCAGAACGCTCTTTATCTTCGGTATCAAAATCACCACCTTTAGATCCTTATAATAAAACCATTATTCACATGCTGAAATCGATGAAGCATGGCTGCCGTAAGTTTCGTGCAGCATACCCTTTTCTTCAAATAGAAGCAAAGAAATAAAACTTCCTGCAAATGTTATTTACTCGGTATAAACATGAACAAAATAATCTTTTTTCCCTTAATACTTCCCTAATTAAACTCCTTTAAAATTAATGCATAGTCTTGATAAGTGATATCTACTCATACTTCATTTTAAGATATTTTTTATATTTAGTATTACTAATATTGGATGTAAAGTTATATAATCATTAACTAAAATACTTTCTTTTTATTCTAGATAGACTTCAATGTTTTTACACCATTAAACATTCATTTTATTTCTAAAACAGGTTCCTGTTGGTGAATTGTATTAATTATGGTAAATATCATTAACAGACAGTAGAATTTCGTTAACTATTTATAGTTCTTTGAATATCATTTCTGATCTGTTTTGTATATTAACATATAAAATAAATTAATTATATAGTAAAAATGCCGATTTACTGAAAATACATTCATATAATCTGAGTGTTACGTTATTTTACTTTCTCACTAGTTTAGATAATAGTTTAGCGACAGTAGTTCGATAGTTATGATGTTAATATGAAGAAAGCTGAGTTAATTATTGTGACAAAAATGTTGATTTGTTTAACTGAATTAATTTTCGTTTTGGACTGTTCCAGTTGAGTTTCTTTACATTAAGTACCTTTTTTATTGATGCTTGTATGACGAATAACCAACTTAGAAACCAATCCTGAGGACATCCGGTAGTATCCAACCTGATAACTGGCGTAATCGGATTGGTCATTTATATATTTTTTATAAAAAAAATTAATAACTTAACCCGAATTATTATTGAATTATTCCAAGATAGGTTATTCAATAACAAAGATGGATGATTCGTAATATTCAGTATGAGAAGATTTCTTCAAAAATATTGGAATAAACAAGATTCCTTTCCTTAATACCATAAATCTTCTTATTATCACCTCTTAATTTCAATAAGCCGAACAAAAAAATGCAAGTAAACTAGCGTTGGGAACTATCGACTGAAATCTGTTGAAACAGTCGATAGTCAATAAACTAGCGACTGAAAATATAGTAATTACTTAATAGTAATTACTATTTTCAGTAAAATGCACGGTTCGATTGTTTTTTCAATTCAAGATGTCAGACGAAGATGTACGAATCCTTTCCTGTATGAATTGTGAGAGAGGAAAGGACGAAGATAATTGGGTAGTTAAGTCACTGAATTCTATTATAATAATTATACATAACATGCAATTTATAATTTAATTTTAAATGAACTAGATTTACTTAATTTACAGTCCATAGTGAAAAGTAGTCAATTACTTCAGTCGATAGTCGGTTTCAGTCGATAGTTCCCAACACTAAAGTAAACACACAAAAAATGCAACTAAAAATCTCCAAAATCTGTGAATTTATAGTATGGCTTCAGTGATTTCCCATATAGAGAAGGGCAACCATTGTGGCTTCTATTTGTGTTAATATGCATACGTATTGTGGAATAATATAATGTCGTACAAATACCTTATTTTTCCCACTGTAGCATCTTCTAATATGGTTTCATGTTTTGTTATTTGGCAAACATGCCTAGAAACTAATTAACAAACAACTTATAAAAAAAACAACAAAGTTATTAAAACAAAGCTTATAGACCAATCATTATTTGATTAGGTCTTACATGTATGTATAATAAATCGCAAAGCCGCAAGTTAGAACAATCATCTTGCGGAATCGATTTTTTTGGCGATATACGAAGGCCAATTTGTAAAGAAAAGGCGACGAAGGAGTATATTACGCCGGTGCTTTTGTATTCAAGGGTTTTATTCTTTGCGCTATTGGCTTAGCAAAAAGTAAAGCAGGATGGAGCAAACGGAGAGCTTCGGTTTTATTGTCGGCGAAAACAAAAGGTGTGGCATCGGAAAGTTTTATTGACGGATAATAAAAATCCTTTATTGTGGATCAGGTTGATAGATCTCGTCGGGACTTGATAAAATCGTATATAAAGGAGAACAGGAGCCAGTATTGTATGAATTTTCCTTGTTAGGTCGAACGACTATAAATGTTTTATATTTTATATTTTTCTCTGATGATGGATTATCTAGGTATAAACTAAAAGAATGATGATGAAAAAGTGATATATTTTGTGTTATCGAACTGCATGTGTATTGTGCGGTGATTTATCTTTCATTCTTTGTTCCATAACGCATTTCTTAAATTTACTTTTTATTGTTATTATTTTTTAGTTGCTAAATTTAATTTGTTAATTGGAAATTGCTTTAAAATGGTACTGAGAGCAATTTTTTGATGTGCACGAACTCGTTGCATTCTAAGCCTCTCCACTTCAGTTCCAGTCAATTCAGGACACAATTGCGATATATCAATACGACTATTATTATCATCATCAATATCATGACAATTTACGTTACAGATCTAAGTTTTGGAAAATCTACAATTAATTTAATAATTTTAAATACATTCATTTAATATAAATTTCCAGACTGTAAAAAATAAATTACCTAATTGTGTTCGTTAATATTTTAATTTATATGCTAAACACAATTATCAATTTCAAAATTGTTTTATTTATATATTATCAGTTTTAATATACCAAAATATCATAGTTCCTTTATTATTTCATACCTATGTTTATAACATAATAGTAAAGAAGGATCATGTATACTTGTATTTGATGGTCTAAAGTTGTTACAGTTCTGAAAATGATCTTACTTATAATACTTTGTTACAATATTCAGTAGCGTAGTAATTTGAACTTATTAATACTTTGTTGGTTATTAAAATTTAATAAAAATTAGATTTAATAAATGAAATTTAAAAAATATTAGTGAATGTCAGTTCTTGAGATAGTTTGCTTATATTTTAAGATGTATTAATGCCGGCTTGGTGGTGCAGTGGTAAAGGCAATGGGACGGTCCTCCTACTGTTGCGATAGCCGCGGGTTCGAATCCTGCTGGGGCATGGTCGTAAATTTATGTTTGTGATTGTTTAAAATTTGTGAATGTCTTAGGCAAGAGTGTAAAATCCGACAAGGAAAATGATCCCAGTCACGCCAGTAACCATGCTGGGTAAGACCGGATATCTTCTGGGATGATTTCTACAGTTGGTCACTCGCCAGTTGGTAGGCTTAATGCTGAGGACCGTGGTTCGGAGCCCACGTTAAACTTTAGGCCCAGTCCAGATAAACCCATAGTCGGTAAAAGGAGACTTTAAAATATATATAAAGAAAGATGTATTAATATACAGATATTTATTATTTTAATTAATGTTACGATTGAAATACATTTCCCATCTTATATTGAAAATACTACAAAAACAGGTTTTAGTAACATTGCATTTTTAAATTAATCTTTAAATTAATTAATCTATTATGAGAGTATCATAATTCATTTAATACAATGTAGTTGAATACGATATTGTTTATAACTAATTTTAGGGCAATAACATTATCGAACGACCTGCTAATATATATGCATAATTTATTTATATTTTGTAAGCTTCGTGAATTTTAATATCGAGAAGCATCAGAAGTTTGAAGTGTCTGTTCCATCGACAGTGGTTGCGACGCAAACTACGACATGTACGAAGTTGTTTCGTCGACTGTTTCAGAATATAAACAGTCCTCTCGCGGAACCTTCCCACTCCAACAGATTGCAGCTACCAGTTTTCACCGGGGTTTTCATTAAAACTTCCAAAACATAGTTTCTATTCGTCCGCAGCACGCGAGCGAGCTGCTGTCGAACGAAATTTAAGTTACGACAAGAAACTTTCCTTCCGTAACTTTACACTTTTTTTGTTGTTATTTAAGGATTTTTACTCTGCTGCGGGATTGATAAGAAGTTGCGGATTTCTATTTGTCTTTCCCGTCTATGTACCTTCGTGACAACTAATGTATAATAGTTTTTGTATCCTGTTTTTTTATCTAGGATTGTTGGTATATACGAAACGATTTTTAGGAAAATGCTTTTTTAACTGTTATTCTCTTTCATATATAATACTATTGTCATTTAAAATATTTTAAAATTATTTCTGACATAATATTTTTTAATCAATTATTTGATTATAATATTACATGTTGTCATTATTCTTATTTGATTAGGAATTATTAGTGTTTAAGGATCAAAGCTTCCAAATAACATTATATTTCATGTGAGTTCATAGGTCCAATGGGCTTTTTCAATTAACTTTCTATTAACCAACTGTCCAATTATAAAATACAAACCGAGTTCTTTCGTTTATGGATTTACCATAAACTTTTATGGAGCTGCGGAAGCTGATATTGAACAAAAATTAATCAAGTAATTTATGGTATTAAGTATGGTTACCAAAAAAAAAACAATTAATTTACAGCAATATTTGTAAATGCTTTTTACTAAAATAAATGTATTGCCGAAGTAATATTACTGTAGTAAATAATAATATAATGTAGTTAAACTGTAACTAAACCATTAAAATGAATCAATAATAAATGTAAAAGTTAAAATATACAATAAAATATGTATATGTTCTTTTATATACAAGCCAATTTTAATAGAAATTTTTCTTAGACGTCAAAATAGAAAGAATATTTGATAGTCTTATGAAAAAGTTTATTTTTAATTAATATTTTCAGGATAAACATTCCTAGTCAAAAAAACTTGTATGAATTCCAATGAATTTTATAGAAAGGCTTTATGTCATTCAAGGTGTTGGTGCACAAATACACGTAATGAAGTGGGTTGAAACACTAAAATAAAATAAAACACAAAATTAATTTTCCAATGATTGACAAGACCAGCTATTTATGAATTATTTTTTTCGATCCTATTAAGAAGGTTAAAACCAATTATAGATAGAAGAAATCGAATACCTGCACATCAATTTAGTTTTATGAGAAATCTTTTATTCGAAGCATTTCAGAATAAAGTTTTGACAAAATACA
Source organism: Rhynchophorus ferrugineus (assembly GCF_030347505.1). Taxonomy (NCBI): domain Eukaryota; kingdom Metazoa; phylum Arthropoda; class Insecta; order Coleoptera; family Curculionidae; genus Rhynchophorus; species Rhynchophorus ferrugineus. Next base: position 40,210,743 of record NW_027472580.1, on the reverse strand, counting down.
ACACTGAACTAAGATGTAAACTCGTTAAAATCAAACTGTGTGATCTTCTTTAGTTGTCTTGAAGTTGTCCCTGAAGTGCGCTAAATGATAAAACACTGCAAAGTGGTACTAATGTGTATTTTATCAGATACTCAGTAAGGGTCCAATGAGTCTTCCTAGATAAATACCTAGTTTTGGGTAACTGTAGAGACAAATGTAAATTGGTCGGCCTCGATTGGTATATAATATATATAATAATATTTTAATAAATTAAAAATATTTCAAATTGTATAAGCATATCGATCTTCACATCCTTCTAACTATTTTAATTTTCGAATAGAACGCATTTGGGTGCTTATTTTTCATTTAGAGTCATAACTCATATTTTTCATATTAGGAATTTTTTGGACCACTGACATGATGAATACTCTGTAACAATGGGTGAATAGCAATCGAAAGAATTGGTTAAAAATAAGTAAATTAAGTGTTGGAAGCGTTACATTTTATTTGCTGCAATTTAAAACAATTAGTTGAATTTTGATAAATCATACATAGTGTTGACGATATCTTTTATTTTATCTACATTTTAATCAGAAAATTAATTCGTTTTCATCATTAGAACGTATACAACTTATATTATCTGTTCTTTTAATTTCTGTACCAATGCAATAAACCACAAAATATCGACATAAATCTATCACCAGTTTATACAATACTGGGAGAACATTTTAATTATGATTAAATATAATCGTTCTATTTTTGATGTATTTCACAGTCCAGATTTTATTCTTTTATAGTTATTATATACAGAACATATGTAGCTAAATAAATAAAAATGGTGCAGTAATAACCAAATTCAGTTTTTGTTTGTGTGATATTTACCGGATGGTGGCCTTTACTATACAAATATCTTCGGGGATCACCAGCTTATGTCAATTTGGAAGCCACAACAGGTACAGTGGGAAGAAAAATGACACGTTTCTTCTTATATCGGGTATTATAATCTAATAAAAATAGCGTCTATGCGGACATAAATAATTTAACCCCGAAGGACCACACTAAGTCAGTAGTATATTATATCACACAGAGTAGTCCGTAAATAATAAAACTGGAGTTTAATAGTCCCATAGAATGCCTATAAACACGGCCAATACAATAGCCAATAACGGATAAAAAGACGATGACGGAACCACAGCCTGTCTCTTGCTATCGGATATGAACCCGTGCTGTTCAAAACTATGAATGGATAATCGTTCACTACCTGGTATGTGTGATATAAAAGGTAATAATGCAGTGCAGAGAACCAGTGGGATCAAGTTTTTTTATTCATTAAACATACACGGGGTACAATATAATAATAAAATAATGCGTGTATAAATAAGTTTATCCATGTTTTTAATGATTTAACTTAAAAATTATATATATAAAATATTTTTAGAAGAAAATTGAACCGACATCAAAAAAATAAACGAAGAACTCTAAAAAATGAAAAAATTATCATATTTAGATTTTTAACGTAAAAAAAAAACGTTTTATTATTATTATTTTACTATTATTATTTTTATTTATTAAAATATGTGTATAACAATCGTTGTAGTAACTAAATAAAATAAACAAAAAACTTAATTAACCTACATACTACACGTACTTTATATTCTACCATATACACACAATTTAGCTTAATATCTACCTAAACCTATTTATCTATTTACAATATTATTTTTACTACTTCAAACTGATCACTTTGAAGTCGGTGCTAATAAATAACGCAGTTATTTTATTACAGTTATTAAGTACTGCAATAGATAGCCCTAGTAAAAGTGCAGCCCGTATGAGGAAAAATATTAATAAAGAAACAATGATTGAAAATAAGGAACTTTTCAGGCTACCGGGTCCCTTTAATGTCTAAAAGCTTGAAGTCTTAAAGTATAGGTAATTTGACAAATGTTCGAACTAAACTAGAACAAAAAAAGTTGCTGTTCCCGTTGGGTATCAAAACCGCGACCCCCGCGTGTTAGCTTAACCTTCTAACTGTTACATCATAGAAACAGTTACCTGTAATACTTCTTTAACTTCTCATATGATAAAAAAGCAAACTGAATGGTTTTTACACTGAACAACTTCCAATTTTTCGTCACATCAGTTCAGCAATATCATTATACACAATATCTGATTATTTTAGATAAAAATATGTGAAAACTTTATATGCACTTTTGAAATTTTAAGGTTTCTTTCGATTTGCTCCCCTTTCCCCATCTGATCCTGACGTGATTCCTATGGGACGACTTCGGAAGTGCACTCTTTTGAATAAAAAAATGGTTTTTGAAAATCGGCACATAATTGATGGAGAAATCACCAAACATACATTAAAAAATATATATCCGACCATAGAACCTCCTCCTTTTTTGAAGTCGGTTAGAAATACTGTGCGTAAGATCATTAAAAGTAATCTTTCTATGATCGGGATATTCCAATATAATAAAAATTTTGATTTTTAGAAAACAACCAAAGATCAATTTCATTTGTGCCTTTCGTGGTAGGTAAAATTCGACCAATAAATGGATATTAGGTTGTTTACTGTTTAGTTAAATCAAAAGTGTAAAACGTAACACATTTTTTATCTTAGTTTAATTAATATTAGCTAACATGGTACCTATTTTAAATATATATTTTTTAAGTTTTTTTTGTTTTACATGATACTCTTCTTAGTTTAACGTAAGACAATTTTTGAGAAGACGTTGAAAGATTATTCTAGAAATATATAGAACATCCGAGCTGTAACTTATATTTGAGCTTTTAATTAGCACTGGATTTACATACAATCTTAAAACGTTTTTGTTAAACAAGTTTTCTCTTATTGAACTTAAAATAAAGATATATTTCTATTAGAAAAATGTTTCCTTAGAAAACCTTGAAGATATTTCAAATATAACACATTAGTATGGAGCTGTTTTATAACTTTACAGCTTGACTTAATCAATAGATCCTTACAGGAAGTATATATATATCACAAAATATATAAAAACATATAATTTTTAATTTATTTTACTTTGTGCTTTTTTACATAAAATTGATAAAAAAATCAAGAATTTCGGAATTTATAAAAATGTTTTCGGTTTTACTAAATATTACAACGTATCCTGCATTGTTCGTTTTATCTAACGTAATTAACATAACCTTCATAAAAATAATTACCTTGACACTAGTTAATATATTAATGCCGAATTCTGCTAAATTTCACAAAAGTATGATATAATTGTTCATAAGCATTTCAACACAAGTTTTTGGAGGGGAATTTTAGCATAGTGTAGATTATCTTAGTATGAACTTTCTGTTATATACGTGTGGTTTTACTTAGACTATGCGATATATTAGACTTACAGTCTTCGTAGAATATCAATGTTTGTTCGAATACAAACACTAATCTGTAAAAATGTTCCCTATCAATATTTATCAATATTTCATTACATTATACTTCTACAGAAATATTGTCATATCCTTTAAAATAATGGGTACTGGTACAATGTAATAAAAATATTGTCTAATCTTTCTGAAAGTTCTTTAAAACTTTTCGTCCAAGTCTTGCAACTTATTTTTTTCATACTTTTTTTGGTTTTCCACTCCATTATTTGCCATTAGCATTAGAATGACCCTTTTATGTAGAGAAATGTCAAAAACAATCGGATTTCATAGTTAGATTAGGTGTAACATTTGTTCATGTTCAGTTGTGCATCGTATTTTCACCAATATATATCGCTTATAAAGATACATGCTTCAGCATAAATATTGAAACGATATTCTTTAAAATAAATATATTGCCAGCGATAATATTAGTGTTATCCAGAAAAAAAAAATGTATATAAAAGTAGGCGTATAAGAAGCGGTTATTTCTTTCATTAAGGGCATGATTAGGAGAGGAGAACTAATATTTCTTCCATTGTCGAAACAGAACCCCAATGGAAGAAAACTAATAAATCAAATCTATGCGGTAATTAAGAAAATTCCACGATTTCCCGGATTGTAATTTGGATTTCGCGTGACCGGACCAGATATTTAGTTTTTGGGAAGTTCGCTTTCCCACTGATACGTTTTTCCTAATGTAACAATCATGATATTTGATCGGTTTGATTTATTATTCAAACGCAAAAGATTTATCTATATGTTTATTGCTATCGTGATAGTATTATTATGTTATACGTATAAGTTTTGTTAAAAATACTGGGATTTTATTAGTATTGGGAAGTATCGACTGAAATTGACTATCGACTGTTTAGTAATTGACTAGTTTTTACTATTGACTGTTTCAGTCGCTATTTTAGGTTCGTCTGATTTTATTACTTTTTAGCAGTGACTGTTTCAGCCGCTATTTGTGGTCCGACTGATTTGGTTACTATTTACTATCGACTGTTTCAGTCGTGTACTTTTAATTATTATTTTTGTTTCTACTAGTTTCATTCGACTGATTTTTAACGTTCTGGCTCTGTTGTCCTAGCTGCGACCTGCACAAAAATGTACCCAATTTATACTTACATAGATTTATATGTAATATATATAGTTTTATGATTTTTTTTATAGTAGTAGCATTTTTTAATATAGTAGCATTTTGGAACGATATTTTTCAAGATTATTAATGTATGTTAATAGGGTAAAAAGATTAAAATTGTGAATGATAAATAGTAAAATTCTTTTGACTGGTTTTATGACAATAATTCGTAATATTTCGATTACTCTCTCGATTTTTGTTAAAAATATTTCTGTTCAATAATAAATAAAACATTTACTTTATTTAAAAGCACTCTAGTAGTTATGTCATGAATTTTTTTTCTATGATTAGGCATATATTTAATTTTTGTTTAGTATTTATGGTAATTGTACATATTTAGTTGTGTTATGTTGGTATGCTATTTAAAAATAGCAATTAACATATTAAAATACGATAAAACACTTGTGGGGTTATTATTCCATTCCTTTTTACAGATCCACAGAACATTCAAATATAAAAGTAATTCCACTTCGTTTAAAATGAAATTATTAATTGCATGTTTATAGTATTCAGTAATAATTTTTTCCATTTCTGGAAAATCTTTTTTTTTTTTCTCTTTTTTAAATTTCGCCTTTTTAAAGTTAGTACCTAAAGGGACGTGTACATCTCCGTCTCGCTTATAGTACCCTTGGAAAATATAATTACATATAAAATTAACTGCTCCAAGTAATTATCTGTGGCCTTTCCTCTCTCACAATTTATACAGGAAAAGGTTCGGATATCTTCGTCTGACATCACAAATTGATCAAAACAGCCGAACCGTGCATTTGACTGAAAATAGTAATTACTATTTCCAGTCGCTAGTTTTTAACTATCGACTGTCTTGCGACTATCGACTGTTTTGAAAACAGTCGAAACAGTCGATAGTTCCCAACGCTAGAATTTATCATTTGAAAAAGTGATTGTGAAAATTATTTTCAGTGCTAAATTGGCACTACAACTCTCTTCTATATTATATCATATACTAACGCATCATCTGTTATTTAGTTTGTTTATAGTGATGTATGTCATGTCATTTCTAGTTCAACAGATTAACAAATCGAAGATAGAATTTAACTTTAATTATGAATGAGAATTAAATGTGATTATGGTACCCTGTTTCTATGTGTTTGGTTGTTTCTGAGCATTCAGAACCATCCTCAATATTTTATTTTGAAACATGTCCATTTTTTTTAATCTTAGCTGGTTTGAAGAATCGATGCGATACTTGCGAAACATCTAAATTTTAATTAAGACTGGTAATTTACTAAGTCTTTACAGAAAAAAGAACAATATTCTCGATAGGTAACCCTTCCGCATTGGTTTACTAAAGTTGATCTGACTCTGAGGTTGTCAAATTAGTATACCTTCAGGATTCAGTGATTCAGTTTTTCAGTTTTCGTTGGTAAAAGTTGACGAGATTGAAGGTATTCTGCCAATAGCTCAGCCATCTGAGCAGAAAGAGAGAGATTGCTGATTATGGCCTACAGAGGGATATCTGTTTATCAGTTAAGCTTTGTAAATTGTTGTACAAAGATGGATACATCTAGAGAAATGTAAATGAATGGGTGATATTAATTCGAAGAATCAAAAAATGCAATAAAATAAATAAATCAAGAAAATCAATTAGATGCAGAATTAAATAAATATAGTCTAGTTAATCGAACCACAATTCGACGAGATACCATATAGAAATTTTTTCCTGTAAATATCTCGAATGCCTGTACGAATTCTCTCGATAATTAACCGTTTAAATGTTCACCATTGCTTTTACAGTTAAAAACTTGTTTTGGATCGAGCCGAGGAATAAAGTGAACGTTCTATAGGGTAATGGTTCAATTAGTACTGGGTATTCGGTTGCCTTTTGTGTATTAACTGATGGATTACTGCTGACGTTCAGTACTTATAACTATAGGGTGAACGCCATACCGAGGACGATTCTTTGCTACTGGGGATTAATGAGTTAATTGGCCGTGGACTAAAATGTCTGAGGAAAAAAATCACGTATCAAAACAATTGAAGTGACATCCGCTTAATGTGATATATCTGTTTTTAATGAGAATTCTTAAAATTAATTATTACTGCCTTCTTTAGGGGAAGGGACCCCGGAATATATTTATTTGACCTCTTAACGATTATTTTAATAAGTAGCAAGCACACGTTCTTAATTTTATTTTCAGTGTAAAATTATTACACTTTGTTATTAACAATATATTTCACACATTTACAAGTTCCTTCGTTGTTATTCAAATAATCGTTTTATTTGATTTCAAAAATGTTGGTCAAATTTAGATAGCTTAGTATGTCTTGAAGCTATTGGTTTAGTTATTATACTTTTATTATTATTTGCTGTATAGATTTATTGTTGTGTTTTGATTTATATTATTATAGTTACTATTTATTCGAGTTATCTTTATCATCTGTCTATATTAACTTCTATTATTGATTTAATTTTCATCATAGACTATACATACGAGCGCTTGTTTTCCAAATTTCCTTCTTTATGACATCATGACTTTAGTATCCAGTTTGATACAGGTATTATAGTAAGCTGTTTCTATATAATTATCAATTATAAATTGTTTCTGTACAGTATCAGTTTGTTGGCACAATTTTTTCACAGCAACATTTAAAACAATTTTCACTGAAGTTTTCTGAAGTGATTAATCACTGCCTATAGATCTCAATTGTTCAATGTGCAACTCACCTCTGGTTAATGTGTCATTCTTCCTAACTCAAAAACTTTTCCACAGCTCTTTTTGCTAAATTCCTCCCAAAATTCATTATTGAACTTCTCAAACAATAGTCAGTGGATATTATTTCCTTTTATTATTAATTTTTTTTTACTTCACTATAACACTATAAATAATAATTATTTTACTTTAACTTATATTGCGTTATTAGGTCATTAATCCTGGCACCTTTGGGACAGCATTATCACTATATATTGTTGTAGCTCTTTGCTGCTCTTACGATATTCTGGTTTACCTCTTTAGATATTAATGGAGGCCAACATTTCTTATAATATAGCAAAATGTATTGTCAATATTAGTCAGGGTTGTGATATAAAATAACGATATAAATAACAAAATTGACTTATACAGCTGAAGTAAACAGTAGAATATCTACAAAGAAGCTACTATTTTGTCTTAAATTACATTACATATTCTTATCTGACGGCTACATTATGTTTTGTTCACTGTTAACTCATGTTTTTAGTATTATTTATGTTTTTTATTGCTAAAAAAGCAGACGAAAAAGTGAAAAGTCAACTTAGGTTTCAAGAAAATACAACAGCTTTCTTTGGATCATTTTATTTGGTTGAAAAAAATCTTTCAATTTTAAAATAAAAGAAACTTAAGAATATCTGGCCATTTTATTGGAAATATTATATTCATCAGTTACCAAGAAGTATTATGTAAATGTTTTCAACAGATTTTCTATTTATTATTTATACTCAATATTTAATTTTTCCTTGACTAAGTGTAGTTAATATGCAATTTCAATAATCAATTTATAATAATTTTTTGTAGTCTGTCGTAGTTCCCCCACTTTGCCTTGTCGATTATGTAACATTATTTTATTAATTAAATGTTTTCATAGTGTCACGCTGTGCAGCTTTAATTAATAAACCGCTGCAATGTACGTATTATCAGATTGTATAGTATCGTTGAATCTTCTAATGACAAAGTAGAGCGACAAAATCTAACTTAGAAAAAGCTTTTTGTTTTATTAAAACTGTAAAATATATATTTATAAGGTGGTTTGGTAGTGTAACAGTTAAGGTTCTAGTTTCAATATTTCAAAAGCGCATATGGATTTAGCTTATATTGGTTATTTATAATTATAAATGATTTTAAAACAATCAAAGAACAAGGAATCTACGTTTACAAGGAACAATAGTCAGGTATCATTAAGCAGCTTGAATTGGATCTTGGAATTGGAATTGTTACCAGCCATTAGTCTTAAATACTAGTTTACAAAAAGAATAAAGTATTACTAAGGTAATCATTTTATACTTCGACATTTAATGTATATATATATATATATATATGCCTATTTATGTATTTATGTATTTATATAAATGTTCACCAGTGAATATCAATCATCGTCAACTCCCCCGAGCATGCTAAATATCTTGGTATGCACTTATATCGACGCCTAACCTTGGAAGAAGCACATACTCTATAAACGAAAACAACTTCGTCTGAAATTATATCAAATGTATTGGCTCATCGGGCGCAAATCCAAGTTATCATTAGATAACATGATATTACTGTTAAAAACTTGTTTTGGATCGAGCCGTGGAATAAAGTGAACGTTCTATAGGGTAATATTATATAGGGAATCTATACTCAGGCCTGGAATAACTATGGGGTACCGCTAGCCAATCTAATATACCCATCATTCAACAGTTCCAAAATAAAGTGTTGCGTGCCATATTTCAAATAAAGTGATACAACGCGATATTCCTCTTAAACCTATAACGAGTAATTCAACGTGTTTGTGTGAAGTACTTCAAAAGAGTGTCGGTGCATCCCAACATAGTCACTAACCAGCTAAATATGCGACATGATAGTGAAATGCGTAGACTAAAACGTTTAACACCACCGGATCTGATTGCTGGACATATATAAACTTTAGAATAAGACTAATTAATTAAGATAATATTTTATACAGCAGATCGCTTAATGAAGTGATTTTCTACATGCCATGTATATGTAGTACAGACATAAGAAATACTTATTGCCTATAGGGCAGATTGTGGAATCACAAAGAGCAAAAAAAGAAAAAGTTTAAATCTCACTTATTAGTATTAAATCAATGTTAACATTTATTAAGTGACCTTTTAAATGAAACTATTGCATCACGAGATTAGATTTACAAATATTTAATCTAAATATAAAGTTAATCTATACATAATGCAATTGTTATTTTAATTAATAAAAAACAATTATCTAAGCACATAATCCGGAATAGTTGTATATAGTTTACATAATCACTATAGACTAATTTGCCAAAAAAAAAACATGCAAAAAATAAGTGATAGATATATCTACACATCCTGTACGACAATCAGAGATGGAGCAACAGATGACAGATGAAACGCCCAACGTAATTATCGATCTGATCTTCGTTCGGGTTAATAAATAATTCAACAGAATGATTGTTAAAAACGTAATGTTAAGCTACTCGGTCTACCTAAGGTCCATAATCCGATATATTAACATTATACGAGCCGTTTGGAATCTGGGATTGATAAAATATAAAGTACAACAGCAGGACCAATTTTAGTAAGCCATTCTCTTATTTCTTTCTTTCGGTCGGTTTCGTTTATTCGTGTCTTCCTTTCATTTCCGCCGGTGTTTATGTCGTTCTTTGTAATCTAGATTGAGATGAGGAGTGATTGAAATCAGTAAAAATGTTAGTATATATTTAAGTTAGTTACTATATATAAAATATTGAAGTTTTAAATATATTCGGATACCGATTTATACTTATTTGGAAAAATTAGGTAGACGTCACATGGTAATAGATCAGGCGAATGAATATGACAAGGCGTTGATAATGAAAATGAGATATTTACTCAAACATTTAAATCACAAGGGTCGATTTATAAATTGAGTGTTTCGTTAACATTCAAACCAACTAATGTTTTGAACGAATTAAGAATATTCAAAATGTTGGCCTCTTTCTTTTGAATTTACGTATATTTCGGATGGTAATCAACCAGTAGATTATTGTTTAATGATTTAAACTCGTAGTGGAGCCCATAGAACATATTTTGCCAATTTACGGGATAGAGGTATTCCATCATCAATTTTCATAATATATTGTATATTTGGCCACTTCTATATGCACACCACTTCTGTTTCCTAACATGAGTTGAACATCATAATATATGGTGTATCCAATCCTATTTGGAATAAATATTATATTTAAAGAATGCTTCCAATGCCGTTTCTGCATTTTTTAAGTAGCTTTCTATACTCTCTGTATGTTGATTTACATACTGATGGCAGGGTGTGTAACACATTTTGAACTGAATATAAATATTTTCCGTGGAAATATTACGTGTCAGACATATTTCCATAGGATGTCAAAGTGGAATCAACCGAGTTAGTCAATACTTACTTGAGTAAGACTGTTTCCTCAAAAACTGTGGAGCGAGAGTTCCACAAAGCTAACATTCAAAGAATGGCTGCGATTGCAAAACTCTTTATAACCAATACTAAGCTATGAAAAAAGTGACACAACAATCTTCAAAACATATTTAAAAAAATAATTAAAAGTAATTATATTAAGCATATTACTTTATCATATTTTCAGTGGTAATGAATTATAATTAACTGCAATTTTAACGATAGCTTTTCAAGAGATGTTACGTGATGGAAAAATATTGTGTCGACATGTCTATCACAGTGCTTGTGTATGGATGGGTGAACAAATGTTTGCGATACAATGGTTGAAAAAATGATATTATTTTTCATTCGTTGTCAGTTTTGTGAAATGAACTGTTTTTATTGTGTTACAACTAGCGAGCACGATAAAAGTCGATCTATTGACTACGTTAATAAAAAATGAAAGCATTGTTGCTGTAATATCGATAATTTTTCTTGTATTGTGTCTAAATTTATATATTGGAAGGAACTATGTTTAAGTAGGTAAATTTCTTGCACTGTCAACATTATTTATATATTATTTATTTAAATTGTAATTTACAACTGTTCAAATGGTCCATCTAATACAGCAAGTAATTTCTAATGATGATCTCATTGATATTGTTTTATTTATAAAGTAAAAATGAGATAAAATTCAGAATCAATCGAATATATCAGGTCCGTAATTTAATTTTAAAGGATTTAAAACTGATAGTGTTATTTTGTATTAAATCACATCGGTTACGTTTATAACCAACTTCATGTTGAAGACTCATTAACAGGCCTCATTTTTCAATATGTGTCGTCGAAGTATGAACATGTACAATTTGTACCGAGTAAATGGCATTTGCGGGAAGCTTTATTTTTTACTTCAATTTTAAGAAAAACTTGAAGTTGAAGGTAATTGAACACTTTGTGAAGCTTATAGCTACCATGGTCCATCGATTTCACCATGTGAATACTTCGATGTTTCGAAAGTGTTGATTGTAATACCGAAGGCAAAAAGCGTTCTGGCTAGCCGAAAAAAATTGAAGAAGAGGATTTTGAAAATTTGGCATTACTCGATGATATACTCGAAGAATACACAGAATTGTTTGGAACTACACAGTAAACCATTTTCAGTGGATTGAAGGATATGGAAGTGACCCAGATGCTTGGATATTTTGTATCAAGTTACATTGAAGGGCTTTTGACCATGTGTGAAATATTACTTGAATGGCAAAATTGGAAAGGGGTTTTTGGATCTTATTGTTACTGGTGATGAAATGTGGATCCATTATGATATCCCTAAGCAAAGGGATCATGGAGACCACCTGGTTATGCATCATCAATATCTACAGCAATGCAGAATATCGATGGCTCCCAGATAATAATCTGTATTTGGTAGAATCAGCTTAGTGTGGTATACTCATAGTATGAACTGTATACTATAAGCCTAATCAAACCATCAATGGGTGTTATTATCGACTACAACTAATATGGTTGGGCTAAACACTGTGCAGAAAACTGCCGGAATACGAGTAAAAACACAACAATGTTACTCTTCGGCATGACGACAACCACATGTAGCTATCCCTCCTGCCGTATTCTCCAAACTTTACTCCTTCCGATTACTACTTGTTCTGACATTACTTCTTATGAAGATACCTAAAAATGGGTTGATTCGTGAATTGCCTCAAAATATACATTGTTATTTCGGGATAGAATTAGTAAATTTCCTGAAAGATGGGAAAAAATCTAATATGGATAATAATTTGAATAAAATAATATACAGACGAATTTAAACAATCCTTTGAAACCAATTTGTAGGCCCAATATATGTATATTACAGTTCATAAATCTTCAGGTGGTCCATCCCAACACAGGAAGGCCTTTCAAATGACATTATAATGAACTTAATAGTATTGTTTTAGCTATAAATTAAAATAGTGTTAAACTAGAGAAATATTAATAAAATGATTAGTCAGAAATTATATAACTGAGGATATTCGGAATATTTAATTTATAAACTTCAGAAGATAATCACTTCATATTAGAAATTCAAAAAAAATAACACGGGGAACCAAAAAAATTACCTCCGAAGGACCGCGTCATAAATTTCCAGGCAAATAGACTTCCGGCGACGAAATTATAAAAATATTATAAATCTTCGGGATTTAAACCACTTAACGGGCATCAAATTTAATATGCTCCATTCAAAACATTTAAAATAGCTCGTAAATCTAAAAATATTAGACCCTCGTTAAGTCATTCACCCACCATAATGCCGATGGCATGATTTAAGGGATGACAAGCGTGACATCATCAAACCCACCACCGCCCCTCCACGCTCGATCGCTAAAGAATGTCACAAAGGATTTGACGTAGAAATTAAGTTGGGTTTATTTTTTGTCCTAATTAGAAAAGTGTACCGAAATCGAGACGGGTTTTCCTCATTCATTTTTATAAAAACCATATGGGCGGACCGACTGTGGCGGGTTAAAATTTCGAAGAAATCAATCAAAATCGGACGTGTATGCAAATAATATAATGCATTAAATATATAATGTAAGGATCATTAATTTAGGTATATTATCGATGTTTTGTTTTTGTTTGCGTGGACATACGACGAAAGGGTTTTAAAATTTTGGGTATGTCATTTATAATTATGATTTATTATAATTAATTATTGTACTAGTTGATTAAAATATAAAATCATATATTAAAATACAAAATAAAATATTGAAGAAAATGTTACAACCATCACATGACAAGGTTTTCGATTAGAATTAATTATTACTTACAGTCTGTACAAAGTTATTTTGTGCATAGGTCATCTAAATTTGTAACGGCAAATCGTCGCAATGTTGCCGTATCAAATCTGAGTTTTAATTCAGTTTGGTTTTGACATACAATAAAATACTAATCTTGATTATATTTTTAATTTTTTGAGATATTCAGTGACCGTTTCCATAGTAATATTCAGTACAGCTGCAACACGTTAAAAATTATTTTTAATAAAATCGCAGCAAATTACCTCTCTAACGAACTTTACTGGCAATAAGGGGCCTGCATTATCTCGTTCCTACTAAAAGTAACTGATTAGCGACGCAATCTGTTTTGTCTGGCTTCGGAATTTTCTATTGTTTAGAAGAATTTTGCATACGTTTGACAACCGGACGACTTTGGGCGGCTAGTTCGGTTACATGTTCGTACTTATCAGAGAGCATTGTGTCTCTTTTTAATTAGAATAAATTGAAAAGTTTTGATTCTAAAACGAATTTACAAATTGCAGCAGGAAATACATTAAATATCTTGATAGCGTTTGTACAAAATAACTTTGGATAGACTATACATAAAATTCCAAATATTCTTTAGTTAACAATGTCCAAGGGACTATATGGAACAACTTTTGTTTTACCATATGTTACCTAGAATCGTTTTTAAGAGAGGAAAATATTATGTGTGGGGATATTCAGTCAGTACTCACTTTATAAAGCTGGG